>NC_052336.1:27824932-28499932 GCF_016432855.1 Salvelinus namaycush | reverse complement strand
GGTGGTTCCAAACATCTTCCATCTAAGAATGATGGAGGCCACTATGTTTTCGGGGACTTTCAATGCTGCAGACATTTTTTGGTACCCTTTCCCAGATCTGTGTCTCGACACAATCCTGTCTCGGAGCTCTACGGACAATTCCTTCAACCTCATGGCTTGGTTTTTGCTCTGACATGCCCTGTCATGCGCTGGACCTTATGTACACAGGTGTGTGCCTTTCCAAATCATGTCCAATCAATTGAATTTACCCCAGGTGGACTCCAATCAAGTTGTAGAAACATCTCAAGGATGATCAATGGAAACAGGATGCACCTGAGCTCAATTTCGATTTTTTTTTTTTTAATCTCTGTTGTTTAAAAAAAAAAAAAAAACATTTAGCTCAACATTAAATTACTTGACCAATCAGTGCGGATAGAGCAGCTTGCTGTGGAGTGGGCAAGCTATTGTTGGTTACATTCGCGATGGAAAGACACGTGTAGGTCTAGGACGCGAGATGAAATTTTGCGGGTGGGGAGAGAGCAAGAGAGGGCGGAGGAGGAGGCTTGGCATCTTGTGACGACATGCGCTATCTGAATAAGACCCACATGAACTGTAAGAGTATCCCTAACTAGCATTGAAAATGTGAATCCATTATTCTCTCATTAAAAATCTCTCTCCTTATCTTCTGAATCACGCTTGTAACGCCAGTCGGCTACAGTAGCCTATGCTTCAGTGGGGGAGGGGCAGGTAGCCTATAGACACACACACACTGGCCAAGATTTTCAGCTGGCAGGCAGACACTGGAAGAAGTTTCTGGTTGACCGAGGAAGGGCTTTGCATATGCTACTTTATTGCGTTTTTTTTTTGTGGGGCTGGAAAAAATGCCTGGAAAGTAAAATAACGTTATTAACCTGTTACCATGCTTTTAAACAGGAAAGAACAATAAAGATCACTTTCGTTCCCGGTTCTGATTCTGTTCCTTGAAATATGTCATTCTTTTCCGGTTTTCGGATTTGTTCCCCTGTATCACACTCTCCCAAATGTTTGGATGAAGAGACATTCCCAACCTGACCTGGATTCAAATACATATGTATTTTAGTATCTGGAATTTAAAATACTTTTTCCTGTGTATTTGAGTATTTTCAAATACAAATTGTATTTGAGAGTATTTTCAAATAAGTATTTCAAATACTATTTTCAAATCTGGGTTAAATGCATGGGAGTGTATTTGAGTTAATGTATTTGGGTATTTTCAAATACTTTCAAATATTCAACTAATTGTCTCTTCAAATAAAATATAGTACTTATTGGACTTATTTCAAATGTATACGAAAGTGATTGAGATATTTGAAATAGTATTTAATCCCAGGTCTGATCCTAACAAACACATTTTTAGCAACATGTTGCGATGAGCAAGAAGTAATTGAAAAAGAGAAATGCACGTTCCATTGTCTCCTGGCGACGTCCAAGCACCTCGACATTTCACAAAGATGAAAAGAAAACAAGTCATTTGTAGCTCAGTTGGTAGAGAATGGCACTTGTAACGCCAGGCTAATGGGGTCGTTTCCCGGGACCACCCATACGTAAAATGTATGCAAGCTAGAGGTCGGCCGATTAATTAGGGCCGATTTCAAGTTTTCATAACAATCGGAAATCGGTAATTTTGGATGCCGATTTTGCCCCATTTTTTTTTTTACACCTTTATTTAACTAGGCAAGTCAGTTAAGAACACATTCTTATTTTCAATGACGGCCTAGGAACGGTGGCTTAACTGCCTTGTTCAGGGGCAGAACGACAGATTTTTACCTTGTCAGCTCAGGGATTCAATCTTGCAACCTTACGGTTAACTAGTCCAACGCTCTAACCACCTGCCTCACGGTTACGCGAATGCAGTAAGAAGCCAAGGTAAGTTGCTAGCTAGCATTAAACGTATCTTATAAAAAACAATCAATCAATCATAATCACTAGTTATAACTACACATGGTTGATGATATTACTAGTTTATCTAGCGTGTCCTGCGTTGCATATAATCGATGCGGTGCGCATTCGCGAAAAAGGACTGTCGTTGCTCCAACGTGTACCTAACCATAAACATCAATGCCTTTCTTAAAATTAATACACAGAAGTATATATTTTTAAACCTGCATGTTTAGCTAAAAGAAATCCAGGTTAGCAGGCAATATTAACCAGGTGAAATTGTGTCACTTCTCTTGCGTTCATTGCACGCAGAGTCAGGGTATATGCAACAGTTTGGGCCGCCTGGCTCATTGCGAACTAATTTGCCAGAATTTTACGTAATTATGACATAACATTGAAGGTTGTGCAATGTAACAGCAATATTTAGACTTATGGATGCCACCAGTTAGATAAAATACGGAACGGTTCCGTATTTCACTGAAAGAATAAACGTTTTGTTTTCGAGATGATAGTTTCCGGATTTGACCATATTAATGACCTAAGGCTCGTATTTCTGTGTGTTATTATGTTATAATTAAGTCTATGATTTGATAGAGCAGTCTGACTGAGTGATGGTATGCACCAGTAGGCTCGTAAGCATTCATTCAAACAGCACTTTCGTGCGTTTTGCCAGCAGCTCTTCGCAATGCTTCAAGCATTGCACTGTTTATGACTACAAGCCTATCAACTCCCGAGATTAGGCTGGTGTAACCGATGTGAAATGGCTAGCTAGTTAGCGGGGTGCGCGTTAATAGTGTTTCAAACGTCACTCGCTCTGAGACTTGGAGTAGTTGTTCCCCTTGCTCGGCTTTTTTGGTCCTCCAATAATCGGTATCGGCGTTGAAAAATCATAATCGGTCGACCTCTAATGCAAGCATGACTGTAAGTCGCTTTGGATAAAAATGTCTGGTAAATGGCATATATTATACGACCTTGATAGCAGGACAAAAGCTTGTTTTATTATTCAGAAAGAGGATGAGGTTTCCTGGATTCAAACACTGTTGGCTGGACTTCCAAAACCAAGCACATTTATTCTCAGAGACACACACACACACACACACAGCGCTTCAGACCCAGAGTTCATAGCGTGTGTGTGCGTCCGTTTGTTTGTTCGTTCGTGTGAGTGTCAGTGCCCACCTCTTTCCACCTCCATACCCTTCTCCCAAATAAATTCCATCCCTCCTGTGTTCCTCCATAGGGGTGATAAAACCTGGGGTTTGATACCTCACGTAATCTTGTTTTAGGGCCTAATATTTTATTAGCCTCATCCACCTCTCTGACCCACAAATCAATAGTCAGACAGAGCAGGACAAATGAGCGACACAGTGTCTGCTGGACATTTTTACAGGACAGATCAGAGAAAACTAATCTGCCCGGTGATAAACCAGTCCACTGATTGAGGATGTTATAGTGTACCGTGTGTATGTGTGTGTGTGTGCGTGTGTGTGGACACGTTTTACTATACTTGTGAGTAACAGAAGTCCTCACGAGAATAGTAAACCGACTAAAATTCAGAGAAGTGAGGACATTTTGCCATTCCTAAAAAGTCTATTAGATTTAGGGGTTAGTTTCAGGGTTAGGGTTAGAATTATGGGTTAGTGGTTAAGTTGAAGGTTAGGAGTTAGGGTTAAAGTTGGGGTTATGGAAAATAGGATTTTGAATGAGAATCAATAGTTGGGTCCTCAAAAAGTCGTCACAAGTATAGTAAGACATAGCCGTGTGTGTGTGTGTGTGTGTGTGTGTGTGTGTGTGTGTGTGTGTGTGTGTGTGTGTGTGTGTGTGTGTGTGTGTGTGTGTGTGTGTGTGTGTGTGTGTGTGTGTGTGTGTGTGTGTGTGTGTGGGATGTCCAGGTCAAAGCCGTGTGGTTATGATAAACCCACTAGGAGCTTCTCATTTGCTCCTCTGCTCTTATGAATCATAACAATGTTCGTATGAGCCGTATGGTGCTTCATCCGCCTCTCGTTTCTATCCCCCACTCTCACACTGACACCCACTCGGTTCACACGTTCTGTCTTTATTGCACCCCTCACTCTCTCCAAGTCTCGATATTCATATCATGTAGCACGTGGTATTTTCTAAAGCACTTCACTCTCTTTCTCTCTCACTCTTCCTGACACTCGCACTCCGTTCCACCCCTGGCTGGTTCCAGGCGGCATGGTGTACCCCTTGCTGTGCTTTCTCCCTGTAATTGTGTGTGTGTGTGTGTGTGTGTGTGTGTGTGTGTGTGTGTGTGTGTGTGTGTGTGTGTGTGTGTGTGTGTGTGTGTGTGGGTGGGGTGTATGTTGTATTCAGAAGCAGGTGTTTTTATTGGCGATGCCACATAGCTGACTGACAAGGAGTTTGCTTTTGATGTGGTTCTGCACTGTTCCCCCACGCAATGCTAGAGCACTCCTCCCCCTTTTCTCTTTCTCTCTCTCTCTCTTTTTCACCTTCTTTCTTTCTCTTCGTTATCTCTCTCGCTCTTTCTCCCACCTCTCTCCATCTCTATCCCCCCCACGTTGATCTCTTTCTCACCCCCCCCCACCCCTCTCTCTTTTCTTTCTCACCCCCTCCCTTTCTCATCTTCTCATCCCTCTGTTCAGCGTGATGGGAGAGAATGTAAATGAATGTAAATGTTCTGGGGTGTCTCAGAGCTATTCCCAGACACAGAGATGGGAGATGGATAGCAGCAGTGTGTAAAAGCAGAGAGGAGCATGTTAGTGTGTCAGTCTTTTGATTGCTTTCTCCATCCTTGTTTATACGTGAACAAAAGGCTTTTGATATGGAATATGGAGCTTACTGTCTCCCTTTGATTTCATTACAACGATAGGCACCCCCTGGTGTGTAGGATGAGTGTGTGTGTGTGTGTGTGTGTGTGTGTGTGTGTGTGTGTGTGTGTGTGTGTGTGTGTGTGTGTGTGTGTGTGTGTGTGTGTGTGTGTGTGTGTGTGTGTGTATAGATCTGTGTTTTTGTGTGTGCGTGTTTTTGCCTGTATTGTTATCAATAGCATTCCTAAAGTATGCTTGTGCTTGCATACAGTGCATTTGGAAAGTATTCAGACCCCTTGACTTTTTCCACATTTTGTTACGTTACAGCCTTATTCTAAAATGGATTAAATTATTTTTCCCCCACAGAAATCTGCACACAATATCCCATAGCGACAAATTGAACACAGGTTTTAAGAAATGTTTGCAAAGGATTCATTTACATAAGGATTCAGACCCTTTGCTATGAGACTCAAAATTGAGCTCAGGTGCATCCTGTTTCTATTGAGAGGGTTCTACAACTTGATTGGAGTTCCACCTGTGGTAAATTCAATTGATTGGACATGATTTGGAAAGCCACACACCTGTCAATATAAGGTCCCACAGTTGACAGTGCATGTCAGAGCAAAAACCAAGCCATGATGTTGAAGGAATTGTCCGTAGAGCCCCGAGACAGGATTGTGTCAAGGAAAAGATCTTGGGAAGTGTACCAAAAAATGTCTGCAGCATTGAAAGTCCCCAAGAACACAGTGGCCTCCATTATTCTTAAATGGAAGAAGGTTGAACACACCAAGACTCTTCCTAGAGCTGGCCACCCGGCCAAACTGAGCAATCGGGGGGGAAGGCCCTTGGTCAGGGAGGTAACCAAGAACCCGATGGTCACTCTGACAGAGCTCCAGAGTCCATTTGTGGAGATGGGAGAACCTTCCAGAAGGACAACCATCTCTGCAGCACTCTACCAATCAGGCCTTTATGGTAGAGAGGCCAGATGGAAGCCACTCCTCAGTAAAAGGCACACGACAGACCGCTTGGAGAAACAAGATTCTCGGGTCTGATGAAATCAAGATTGAACTCTTTGACTTGAATGCCAAGTGTCACGTCTGGAAGAAACCAGGCACCGCTCATCACCTGGCCAATACCATCCCTACGGTGAAGCATGGTGGTGGCAGCATCATGCTGTGGGAATTTATTTCAGCGGCAGGGACTGGGAGACTAGTCAAGACGGAGGGAAAGATGAACGGAGCAAAGTACAGCAAGATCCTTGATGAAAACCTGCACTCAGGACTTCAGACTGGGGCAAAGGTTCACCTTCCAACTTACAACGACCACAAGCACACAGCCAAGACAAAGCATGAACATGTCTGTTGGGACCTGAAAATAGCTGTGCAGTGACGCTCCCCACACCAATAGAGGTGTGCCAAGCTTGTAGCCTCATACCCAAGAAGACTCGAGGCTGTGATCGCTGCCAAAGGTGCTTAAACAAAGTACCAAGTAAAGGGTCTGAATACTTATGTAAATGTGATATTTCAAACATTTCTAAAAAACTGTTTTTGCTTTCTCAATATGGTGTAATCAATTTTAGAATAAGGCTGTAACGTAACAAAATGTTGAAAAAGTCAAGGGGTCTGAATACTTTTCGATTGCACCGTATGTATTCACATATGTGCTTGAATCCCACCAAGTCATCATGCTCTTTCTCTCTCCCTCTCATTCGCAGTCTACCACGTCTCTTCTCCCCCTTTGTTATATTCTCCTTTTCCGTCCCTCTCTCTCATTTTCTCTCTCTGCTCTGTCTTGCTTCTCTAGCCGCAGGGCCTTCTCTGAAGAGGTTTCCTTCTCTTCTCATATCGGTTTCCCATGAACCCCCTGGCAGTGAGAGACACTCCAGTCCCCCACCCACTGGGTTGCTTTACTCTCCCAGTAATAACATAATGGCTGTGCTCCCCCTTGGCCATCTTGGTTCACTGTAGTGGACCCCTAATATCGACTTGGCACGGAGCAGATTGAGACACCTGTGATGGGTATTCACCATGGCCAGACCTCTTAACTCTGGCTTAAATAAACCACGGCATGGAGGGTTGTGTGAAGCATACATGCACATCCACGTGTACACACACACGCGCAAAAAGCATGCACGCACACACACATCCACATGCATGAACAAACACACACACTAAAATACTATTTCTCTATCTCATCAAAGGACTCCCGTTGTAGGGTAAAGTGGTCTGTTTCATGTTAAAACTCTGTCTGTCTCTGTTGGAGAAGAGGTGAGGGTTCAGGCATTGTTCCAGCACCGGTGAAAGGTCCTTCTGTCAGCTTTGGTAAGCTTCATTGAGCTTCATTGAGCTTCGAATAGGTTAACCCTGGGGTAATGTTAAACTATTTGTCCAATCAAGTAAACACTCAGTTGTTACTTCTATGTTGCTTCGAAGAGAAGTATACCGTGTACTGCAAAGTGCTCATCATTTGTTTACGTACATTATATTTACTCTTTCACAAATGAAATCTGTGTGCAATAACAAATAGTAAATCCATACTCATAAAAATACACAAGCTACAGGAAGGCACACACATACACCATCCTCTTCTCTTCCCTGGCTGTCACTCTCTCTCTCTCGCTCTCTCTCCAGAGTAATCCTGTACAGCCAGACAGCAAGGCCCAAACAGTGCAACCTCTGCTGAATGTCAACCCCACTGTTAATATTATCTCACTGAAAGGAAGAGGGTGGAGAAAGATTTGAGATGAACACAGAGAGAGATGCAGAGAAGGTCAGATGGGGTAGAGACAAAGAGGAAATGAGAAAGAGGTGGCGAGAGAGAGAGAGGGAGAGCGTACTGTATAGTAAAGCGAGACCTTTGGATTCCTCGATCCCCTCTTTTCCTTCCTCTTTCCTCCTCATCCGTCTCCTCCCTTACACCATCTCCTCTTACTATACCCTGTATCTCCTTTACTAGCCCTTTATTAGTGTTGTATACAGGTTTTATTCAGCTGGTATCTAGTTGTATGGGGTCAGGTCAGCTAAGTGGTATTGATCCTGTTGTTCAGATCTGCTGTTTATCGTTTATCACTGGCCCTCCCTCTCGACTCGCCAAACACATCCCAGCCATTAAAACACAATAGGATTAAGGTGCTTTTCGCTTTTTCTTTCTTTCTCTCATTCTTTCTTTCTTTCGGTATTCCTTGTGAATAGAGCTAAAGACTAGCCATTATTCAGCTACGTGTCGAGGGCTTTAAACAACAACAAATTGCAGTTGTATTTGCTAATCACACGCTGGCATGCATGCACACACGCACGCACGAACACACGCACACAAACACTCTCCCATGTGTACGCACGCACGCACACATACACACACACCAGGGTTTCCGCTAATAAAATTGTTGCCAGCCGGGGAAAAAAAGCAATGCAAAAAAATCATTATTCATTGCTGGAAATACCAGTCGATGTAAATACATTTGACTGTAATGATTATCGGTTTATAGGTTTATTTCCATAATTTAATGGAATTAAATTGTCCTGTGTGTATTTTCGTTAGTCATCATGTATCTTATTTATCCAACACAACTATCACCTGCAGACAGCATACAGAGCATATTTTGTGCGGGATTTCTCCTGCAGCTCCTCAACTGGTTTCTGGCGGAGTAAAACATGTGCTTTTATACATCCATTCATTGCGCAACAATTCAAAATAGAATCGTGTGTTAAAAACAGTTTTGGTGCACGATTAAAAAGAGATACTATTTTTATTTCTCAACTGGTAATTGAAGCGCGCCTCCCATTCAACATTCAAGTGCAGGCAACAGGCTATCAGGGCGTCACCCACCACTTTACAATGTGAGCTGGAGGCAGTATGCATTTTGAAAACATACTAAATTGTTTGAAGAGAACGGTAAATGACTGTAATTAATACATGCATTAACAGAAATGAATGTAACCAAATGACAGGGATTAATTGGCGGCTAAATATTATGTAATGGGCAATTGATGTTCTCTCTGCTACCGCATGGCAAGCGATACCGGAGCCGTAGGCCTATGATCCAAAAATCATAGGCCTACGAGCTTATGATTTGAAACAATCCACAGCAACAACAACAAAAATAAACGCTAATGATCCTCGATTCCTCTGTGGCTAAGTCATGATTTCTGGCGAAGTATTTAGAATTATTTTATTTATTTCTGTATAGACATGAGTAATTATATAATTTTGGCAAATGTATTTCCATTCACTTCTCTATTGGACACACCGCTATGCCATTTCTCTCCTGTTCTATTGATTTTCATATACATTTTATTTCTTCCATATCAACAATCTTAGTCACATCAGCAAGTCATCTTAGTTGTTGCATCTTTAGATTCCCCCTCTTTCTAAGTTTCAAACAGAGATGTTCATCTCTGTTATATATGGAACCGCTAAAAGGTGTGCTGTTTAGAATGGTACTTTCCCCAGGTGCGCTGTTTAGAATGGTACTTTCCCCAGGTGTGCTGTTTAGAATGGTACTTTCCCCAGGTGCGCTGTTTAGAATGGTACTTTCCCCAGGTGCTCTGTTTAGAATGGTACTTTCCCCAGGTGCGCTGTTTAGAATGGTACTTTCCCCAGGTGTGCTGTTTAGAATGGTACTTTCCCCAGGTGCGCTGTTTAGAATGGTACTTTCCCCAGGTGCGCTGTTTAGAATGGTAATTTCCCCAGGTGCGCTGTTTAGAATGGTACTTTCCCCAGGTGTGCTGTTTAGAATGGTACTTTCCCCAGGTGCGCTGTTTAGAATGGTACTTTCCCCAGGTGCGCTGTTTAGAATGGTACTTTCCCCAGGTGCGCTGTTTAGAATGGTACTTTCCCCAGGTGCGCTGTTTAGAATGGTACTTTCCCCAGGTGCGCTGTTTAGAATGGTACTTTCCCCAGGTGCGCTGTTTAGAATGGTACTTTCCCCAGGTGCGCTGTTTAGAATGGTACTTTCCCCAGGTGCGCTGTTTAGAATGGTACTTTCCCCAGGTGCGCTGTTTAGAATGGTACTTTCCCCAGGTGCGCTGTTTAGAATGGTACTTTCCCCAGGTGCGCTGTTTAGAATGGTACTTTCCCCAGGTGCGCTATTTAGAATGGTACTTTCCCCAGGTGCGCTGTTTAGAATGGTACTTTCCCCAGGTGCGCTGTTTAGAATGGTACTTTCCCCAGGTGCGCTGTTTAGAATGGTACTTTCCCCAGGTGTGCTGTTTAGAATGGTACTTTCCCCAGGTGTGCTGTTTAAAACGGTACTTTCCCACTAATTGCATTTTGGCAAATATTTGAAAATTACATTTTATTGGCTGCTTCATTACATGAGTTGCATGTTTTGATAAATAACCTAAAATTACCATCATTCTGAGCACCGTGAGTGGACGCCCTAATGGGTTATGCACACAATGCATATTGGTCCTGTAAATTTCTCAAATGACCGGTAAATTAATGGAAATGCTGACATGCACTCTTTCAGTTTTGTTTGTTAATCATTATTCTTCCCCTCCCTAAATACTCATCTATCAGGGTCTCAGAGTGAGTGTGTGTGTGTGTGTGTGTGCGAGCGTGTGTCTGTGTGTGTGTGTGTATATAAGGATGTAGTATTTGCAGAACTGATTGGCTTGAGCCATGGTCGCTAATACACGCTTTGAGCCCTGAGCCATGGCCTACCAATGAGGACCACTTTCTCCCTCAAACCTTTCCTCCTCTTCACTCCTTTTCTTCTTCTTCCCCCACTTCTCTGTTGTCATGTCAGATGGGAAGAGGTGGCGGTAGTTGTTGTGTTCATCCAACATGTATTCTCTTGACCCCCCCTCTCCTTCTCTGCCTCCTTGCCCTCTCCTCCTCTCCTCTCTTCTGCCCCTTCACCATTCCTCCTCTTCCTTCTTCCTCCCCCGCTCCCGATTCCCCCAAAAGTGTCCCAACCTCTGTGTGTCGCAGTCTTTAACTTTGTCAATGAGGATAGAGAGGACATTATCAGATTTGGAGAGCAGGCTACAGGGGAGCGAGGAGGATAGAGGGATTGAAGGATGGGATTGGAAGTTAAAGGAGGGGGAAGGGATAGATGAGATGGGATGAGAAGGGAATGGCGTTCTTACAGGGAGGCCCTCTCTGTGTTTCACTCCAGGTATAGAAAGTCTCTTTGAAGATTCCACTGTATTATCTCCCTCCCTCCCTCCATAACTGTTTCTCTCCCAAACACTTCCATGCATACTCCTCTGTGTCATACATGCCAGTTATCGCTCTACTTCTGTCTTCCTCGGTCCTCGCCTTATGATACTCACTTCACCGTTGCTCTTTACCTGTCCTTGTTCTCTCCTTTCTCCCCTCTCTCTCTCCCACTGGGCTGAGCAAGCCTATCGAATAAATAAAGAATTTCAACCCATTCAAATTCATAAGCCCCAACGGTCCCTCAATGTGAAGTCATCATTTCCCAGCCAAGGCATGTACACATCCGAATGTATAAGTACAGCAGCTAGAGTGTATATCTAAATACACAGATAAGGCCACAGGGGCCGCCAAGGGCTGCAGAGATTGCAGCTGGAGGGATTGCTTTCTGCTAATGGATGCAGGTGCAGTTATAGTTTTCGAGTGAATGTGTTGCCAAGGAGGGAGGCCCACCGCTCAGGATTTG
Source organism: Salvelinus namaycush (assembly GCF_016432855.1). Lineage (NCBI taxonomy): Eukaryota > Metazoa > Chordata > Actinopteri > Salmoniformes > Salmonidae > Salvelinus > Salvelinus namaycush. The sequence goes on along the minus strand of NC_052336.1, from coordinate 28,488,625 downwards.
GATGAGGCATACACAGGCACATTCACACACAGCGAGGCAGAAGCGCATGCACATTAGCACGCACCTACGCATTACACACACACACATACCGGTGCACACACACTCACATACACACACACACACACAGATACAGTAACATCCCATACACATGTAAGAAGTATTGAATTCCATGTTGTATAATTGCACAACATCTGAATAGTTGCCATCCTTGATATTGGGTGTACATTTCTTTTGTTGTTGTAATTGCCCTTTTTAATTTCGCACATTTCCATCTCCTTCTGCATTCCCCCTCATAAACATCCCCTGCCCCCCTTACCTCTTCACTTTCTACTGTACCCATGTGGAAGAGGTAGGTTACAGTAAAACAGTCCCATGAAAATCATAATCAACCCTATGTGTAAAAACTCGGATTTCTTTGATTATATGGTCAATTACATTATGTTATAATGGTCTCCCACCAATATATTGTGATATGTAAGCATTTTCAGTCATTTATTCACTTTTTATCTGTTGTGTTGTGAATGCTGTACATACGAGCTAGTTATTGTACTTTTGTCTGTATATGTCGTCATTGGACTAGCGTGGCTATTCATGCCCCTTTTTGTCGTTCATTTGTATTTTGCAGAGGAGTTGGCATATATGGGCAGCACAGCATTTGTTAATCAACGTTTTTCCTGTCATTATCAGAGAATAAAAGATCGACACCATCCCTGGTCCTTTGGTCATATGTAAGCGGATCAAAACACCACGCAGAGGCAATCAACACCGGTTACACACTCCGGCAACACTAACAACCCACACACGTCCACCAAGACCAAGCCCTCGAACGTGCACTTTTTTAAAATATCCTCTAGCAGAGCTAATGTTCCTGATAAGAATGTCCGAAGCATAAATACAGTCGGAAGTTTACATACACTTAGGTTGGAGTCATTAAAACTCGTTTTTCAACCACTCAACTAATTTCTTGTAAACAAACTATAGTTTTGGCAAGTCGTTTAGGACATCTACTTTGTGCATGACACAAGTAATGTTTCCAACAATTGTTTATAAACAGATTATTTCACTTATAATTCACTGTATCACAATTCCAGTGGGTCAGAAGATTACATACAGTAAGTTGACTGTGCCTTTAAACAGCTTGGAAAATTCCAGAAAATGATGTCATGGCTTTAGAAGCTTCTGATGGGCTAATTGACATCATTTGAGTCAATTGGAGGTGTACCTGTAGATGTATTTCAAGGCCTACCTTCAAACTCAGTGCCTCTTTGCTTGACATCATGGGAAAATCAAAAGAAATCAGCCAAGACCTCAGAAAAAAAATTGTAGAGCTCCACAAGTCTGGTTCATCCTTGGGAGCAATTTCCAACCACCTGAAGGTACCACGTTCATCTGTACAAACAATAGTATGCAAGTATAAACACCATGGGACCACGCAGCCGTCATACCGCTCAGGAAGGAGACGCGTTCTGTCTCCTGGAGATTAACGTACTTTGGTGCGAAAAGTGCATATCAATCCCAGAACAACAGCAAAGGACCTTGTGCAGATGCTGGAAGAGACAGGTACAAAAGTATCTATATCCACAGTAAAACGAGTCCTATATCGACATAACTTGAAAGGCCGCTCAGCAAGGAAGAAGCCACTGCTCCAAAACCGCCATAAAAAAGCCAGACTACGGTTTGTAACTGCACATGGGGACAAAGATAGTACTTTTTTCCCCACCATAATTTGCAAATAAATTCATTAAAAATCCTACAATGTGATTTTCTGGATTTCTTTTCCTCATTTTGTCTGTCATAGTTGAAGTGTACCTATGATGAAAATTACAGGCCTCTCTCATCTTTTTAAGTGGGAGAACTTGCACAATTGGTGGCTGACTAAATACTTTTTTGCCCCACTGTAGCTCTCCATTGAGCCACTGTATCTATTAAGTTTGTGTAAGAATCAAAATGATATGGGAGGGATTTTACCATGGTAACACACTCCAGGTGTTATTGCAGGCTACATAGAGGGTGTTGATAGTGAACGAGTTCTGCACTGAGATATTAGGATAAATAAGGGAGACGGTTGTAACTGCAAGGAGACAATCAAATACAGTGTGTATCACCACTCTCTCACCTGGAGTGTGTGTATCGTCTACAAAATGGAATGAACAGTGGGTATCCTTTCTTAGACAAGAGTGTGTGTTGTCTGATGATGTGTGTATGGTTAAAGATGGTGTGTGTTAGGGTTGGCCGGTATCCAGAGTTTTATATTGCCATACCGTTTCGGTACCATACCAGGTTATACGGTGTTACTGGAAGTGCACACCTCGGGCGCTATTTCTGTTTTGACGCACAAAACAATTTAGTCAACAGGGATGTTGATCCAGGAGGGGATTGAATGCTGTAACCAAGAAGCTTGATCTTGACATCTAGCCACTTAGCTAGCAAGTTAGCAAACCAGATGCATAGCTGGAGCCCTGACTTGGATTTTATTTACTTGACACATCTTTGATTTCCTACAGTTATACTTAACTTACAGTTATAAGAAGTGGCGTAGCACGCACCCCCCCCCCCCCCCCCCCTCCAATATGTTTTATTTTTTAAACAGTTTTGGAAATCATACATCCGGTATAAACGGTATATCGCCCAAACTTAATGTGTGTGTTTGTGTGTGCGTGCGGTCTCTCTACCTTAATACTGACAGGGTGGCATCCTTTCTCCCACCATGCATTGGACTTCCTGCTGTGCTCCTGCCACACTCAATCACACAGGAAGTGGCCACCCTGCTCTGGCCCACTTTAGTCTCTCTCATCCCTCCTTTACTGTCTTCTTCTCTGGTCTTTGACCCACTTTGTTTTTCTTTTCACCCCCCTTTTGTCTGCTGTCTACCTGCTGGTCCCTCCAACTACATTCCTCTCTCACCTCATCCCTGCAGGCCTTATTTTACTGTCATTTAATGCATTACTGCACTATAACACAACTGTATATCTTGCTAAATAAATTAAGTACAATTTACTGAAAGGTTACTAAAAGTAACTAAGGTTACTAAACTTACTCACATTCCCTCAGTAGTTATTACACAAATATTAATTCTTGTGGATTGCACTCTGAGTGTAATTTGATAGAACAAATTACTGTGTACAATTTGGGTAATAGACCTTGATTACGTCTGATGTCATCTACAGTGTCTATTCAGACTCCTTGACTTTTTCCACATTTTGTTATTTTACGGCCTTATTCTAAAATGGATTAAATTAATTATTTCCCTCATCAATCTACACGTCACACCCAGATCTGTTTCACCTGTCTTTGTGATTGTCTCCACCCCCCTCCAGGTGTCGCCCATCTTCCCCATTATCCCCTGTGTATTTAGACCTGTGTTCTCTGTTTGTCTGTTGCCAGTTCATCTTGTTTGTTCAAGCCAACCAGCGTTTTGTGTCTCAGCTCCTGCTTTTTCCAGTTTCTCGCCCTCCTGGTTTTGACCTTTGCCTGTCTTGACTCCGAGCCCGCCTGACTGACCACTCTGCCTGCCCCTGACCCTGCCTGCCGACCTGTACCTTTGCCCCCCTCTGGACTACCAACCTCTGCCTTACTCTGACCCTGAGCCTGCCTGCCGCCCGGTACTGTTGCCCCACCTCTGGTTTTCTGACCCCTGCCTGCCTTGACCTGTCTTTTCCCTGCCCCTGTTTGGGATATTAAACTATTGTTTATTCGACGTGGTCTGCATCTGAGTCTTACCTTCATATCTGATACCACAAGGACAAAGCGAAAACAGGTTTTGAGAACAAAAGACAGAAATACCTTATTTACATAAGTGTTCAGACGATTTGCGATGAGACTCGAGATTGAGGTCAGGTGCATCCTGTTTCCATTAATCATCCTTGAGATGTTCCTACAACTTGATTGGAGTCCACCTGTGGTAAATTCAATTGATTGGACATTATTTGGAAAGGCACACACCTTTTTATCTAAGGTCCCACAGTTGACAGCGCATGTCAGAGAAAAAATCAAACCATGAGGTTGAAGGAATTGTCCATAGAGCTCTGAGACAGGATTGTGTTGAGGCACAGATCTGGGGAAGAGTACCAAAAAATGTCTGCAGCATTAAAGGTCCATTCTTAAATGGAAGGAGTTTGGAACCACCAAGACTCTTCCTAGAGGTGATCAAGAATACAATCATTGTCAGAGCTGTAGTATGAATCAGCAGGTAGCTAAAGCTAACAAACTAGGTTCAATGTTAGCTAGCTAACATTAGGCTATAACTAGCAATGCAAATTATTTCCTGATTTGAATAATATAACTACATAGATCATACACCTAATGTTAGCTAGCGAGCCAGCAAGCTAACATTTGCTAGCTAACTAACAGTACGTTTAAACGTGTAATAAAAATGACTTTCTGACAAAATTCTAAACTTATCTGAAAATGTAGCTAGACTCTTACCCGTATACATGGATGAACGCTTCACGGCAGACTGGAACCATTTAACTCTGTTTTGTTTGTAGCTACATTTTGTTTGGCCAACATTGTGTCAAGTCACTCTGGTTCACACCGTGGCGTGTGCAGAAAGTAGCCCATCACCTTTTCCAACTGATCTGTCGATAGCGCCTGCTAAATTCAGGGAATCAATGTTGTTGAGAAAAAGAGCAAGACTTTTGTACTTATCGATGGCTACCGTTATATCTTTCAAAAACGGTGCAGTAGAAAGGACTGTCAACACATACTGAACAGCTCACGTTATAGACAGAAGCACACTACATGGCAGACCAATCCAAACTCATCTCCCGGCATGTCCAGCCCATCCATTATCTCAGCCAATCATGGCTAGAGGGAAGGTTCCTGTCTATTTCCGTGGCTAAACCGACTAGGCACCTAATTTAACAATTTTATTCATTATTATGGATGGAATACAAGTTTGTTATTAAGGCACATGAAAGTTCACATGTTCCAGAAGGCATTTCTGCACAAAAATGGATGTTGATATAAAATAAATGTTACATTCAAATGCCGCTCCTGTGAAGTAGTGACGTGCTACATATGCCTAGTTTCCTGAAACGAGTCACATGTGACAATTGTACCATAGGATCGAATCCCCGAGCTGACAAGGTCAAAAATCTGTCGTTCTGACCCTGAGCAAGTCAGTTAAGCCACTGTTCCCCGGGCGCCGATGACGTGGATGTCGATTAAGGCAGCCCCCCCACACCTCTCTGATTCAGAGAGGTTTGGTTAAATGCGGAAGACAATTTCCAGTTGAATGCATTCAGTTGTACAACTGACTAGGTATCCCCATTTCCCTCTCGGGGAGCTGCCACTTGTTGGACTATTAAAGGAGTTGGGTTGAAGCATTACATTGCTAAGAGAAGAGAATTGCTTTCATGGAGGTCTGGCTTGAATTGTGAGGACGACCACATAATTTATTTTCATCATGGGAAATATCTATTGGTTTTCTACCCAAAGTTGCAAAGGATATGTTGTGATCTATTTAATAAACACTTAAGAGCCCAGCAAAATTGATAAAAGACTGTACCTGTGTATATGGTTGTTGGGGTGGGATTGGCGTCGGGTGTGTGGCTTTTTACCATTTCTTTTGATTCCTCATGTCGATCTCATTAGTAGGACGAAGTTTGGTCCCAAACCGGATGTTGGGTACTATATTCATTGAATATTATCTAAATCCTATACATTAAAATGGCCAATTTGGGTGCAATCAATTGGCTAATTTCTCCTAAATCAAATGAAATTTCAACAAAATCATTTCTGGAATGCCGATCTTACCTGTTTCTAACTACAGGAACGATTTCAGAACAATCCGAGATAGTGGGTGTCATGGTTTACTGAAACGACATGGACCGGCCGGAATGAGAGATTATGTGTTTAGGATGTGGGGGTGGAGACCGGGATAGAAAGGGAGACGTGTATCCTCGGATGGAGGGATGATGAAGAGGGAGAAGTGTCCCGGGACGAAGGAGTAAACCCGGCCCTGCCATGATGAACACCTCTCTCAGGCTCATACATCATCAGGATGCGACAGGGCCTCTGGACTCTAGTCGATATCATCAGAGTGTTACGGGGACTCCCCAAACATGCATTACACACAGACACGCTCCATACAGCGCCAGGGCAGTGTAACGCTTGGTGGTTTCAATGGCCCAGTTGGTTGGAGGTTGGATTGTGGTGCTTTCAACAGCAGTGATGGGGATTTGAGTCAATGATACAATTTGAGGATACAATTACATCTATAATAAAGCTTCTGGATAAGAGTGTCTGCCCAAACTAAAAAAGACATGCTTTGTTTTTTTTACTATCAAAAAAGCAGATATGGATGTTGAGGTGAATTAAAAACCAGCACAGACAGTCAGACCATGATTGAACCCAGAGCAAGACTCCTTAGCTAACTGACCTCAAGGTGTTTAGACGTGGGGAATGAGGGAGCTAAATATAGCTTAGTTAGCAGTGTTCTCTCCTCTCCAGTTAGCGTGGCCAGGACCACCAAAAATATCACATTTACTGTCATTTTACATACTAAGGGCTTTCTGGAAACAAAAACAGAGGACCACAAGGAAATTTCAGGAATCCTTCATGGACACGTCACTGATCTGCTGACAAAGTCCTATTACGGTCAAATAAGGAAATAAAAGTGGACAAATACAAGTTTTTGGCATGAGCTAACACTATGGCTGAACAGACCAGCGTCCTTGACAACTATTCTCTGTGACGGTCACCTTGGTGTTCTTATGAGGGGGGAAAACTACAGCTGAGATGATTCAAAACCAGTCTAGATCTAAAATATATCGAGAAGAAAATAAACCCAATGTCGCAATTTCCAAGTTTCTCAAATGTTCCTCAAACACTCCAATGTAGCAATGTCTCAGGTTATGTATAGAGATATTCTTGATTACATTTCATTCAAACTTTACTATAATGTATTTGCATAAATATAGGCCTACACTATACATACAAGCTCTCCACTATAGAATATTCATATGCTCAGATTTTGCATTAGTGCATTTCCACTCAGCTTGGTGGTACATCCCGGCTCCATAGTGTATTCAGTCACAAGCTGACTATGGTGAGTTTCTATTCAAGGCAAGCTGCTACATTTCCATTGAGCTCAATACAGCCTGGCAGGCTCCACTATAAAGATGTTACTGGTGAGAGTCTGATGAGATAGATGCCGTTCAAGCTTTACTACACTTCCCATACAGCGTAATGTTGCCAGGCTCCAATATAGCTTTATCTCCTCCTGCGTTAGGTGATCCTTCAAGAGGAATTAGCACTTTCATCAATTCTACCCATTGCTGCGCCCAAGAGGAGTCGTGTGATTGGCTAGCCGTTGGGGCCGCCTCACTGGAGGCAGGCTGTGATTGGCTAGAGAGGGATGTTCATTAGTGAACACTTGGACACGTGCTGACCCCTAGAAGGTTCCAGAGCATGTGGTGATAAATTAGCTATTTTTCTCTGTCATACACATACTACACACACACACTCACACACACGCACACACACACACACACACTTAGACGTGCTCACACACATGCATGAAGGCGACTGTATACACACACGGAAACAAGCATCTTCCACACTCTAACAGAGGTGTGCGCACCCACCCATCCACACCCACACACAAATCCCACCTCCTCCCCCACTCTTCCGAATCCTGCCTCGTTTCCAACTCAAATTAAAAAGAGAAAAGAAAAGAAAACTGCATTGCCTGCAGGCTTCAACTACGTGTCTGTATTAACCCTTTATTGGTGCTTAAAAAAAACGCTTATTGAAGCTCAAATTAAGATCCCAACACAGACAAACTGCTTAATTTGCATTCTGGATGAAGCCTCTGTTCTTTAGGCAGAGCTGAGAGCTGACCTTGATGGAGAGATCCAACTCATAAGAAGTGAGCTGTAGGACAACTTTTTTTAAATTTTAGGAGTAGATTTTAGTGGAGCTCTCCCACTCCATTATAATTTTTGTTTGTTTTTGTATTTGTATTAGATAGGACAGTGAAAGAGAGGGGAGAGTGTGGGTCGGATTCGAACCAGTACAGGTAATCTGGAGGCAGCGGTTTAGACCACCCCAGGCCACTGTATGACTACTTCTTACAAATATTTAGAACGTTTTTCTATTTAGTGAGCTTGTCTGGTAGAGACTGAGCCATACAATATCTCACCCATGTTACATTAGACTGCAAAATAGTAGAGATAATACAAAGAAAGGAGGATAGCCACCGCAGAGTGCTGTTTAGATGCTGTCAAAACTGTGTAGGTAATTCTCCATTTATCACAGGATATTTCATATGTCCTGAAACTGTCAAATGAACTGGATATGTGTACATTAAGCTCAGAGTGAATACATATTAACAGCTGAACATCAAATATGTATTGATGATGCCCTACGGCAGTGGTTCCCAAACTTTTTATAGTCCCGTACCCTTTCAAACATTCAACCTCCAGCTGTGTACCCCCTCTAGCACCAGGGTCAGCGCACTCTAAAATGTTGTTTTTGCCATCATTGTAAGCCTGCCACACACACACTATACGATACATTAATTAAACATAAGAATGAGTGAGTTTTTGTCACAACCCGGCTCGTGGGAAGTGACAAAGACCTCTTATAGGACCAGGGCACGAACAATAATAATCAATAATTTTGCTCTTTATTTAGCCATCTTATATATAAAACCTTATTTGTTCATCCAAACTTGTGAATAACTCACAACAGGTTAATGAGAAGGGTGTGCTTGAAAGGATGCACATAACTCTGCAATGTTGGGTTGTATTGGAGAGAGTCTCAGTCTTAAATCATTTCCCACACACAGTCTGTGTAAGAACCGACGCTGGAGTAGAGAAGCAGGTACGGGGAGTCAACAGTTAATTGGAACAGACATAGAACAGGACAAGAACAGCATCAGAACCGGGTAATACACAGACGTAAGACAGTCAATACGGAGCAGGGAACAGAGCTGGGGAACTGATAAATATAGTGGAGGTAAAAAACAGGTGATTGAGTCCAGGTGAGTCCAATAATCGCTGATGTGCGTGACGAGGGAAGGCAGGTGTGCGTAATGATGGTGGCATGAGTGCGTAATGCAGGGCAGCCTGGCGCCCTCGAGCGCCAGGGGGAAAGAGCGGGAGCAGACGTGACAGTCTGTGCCTGTATTTAGTTTTCATGCTAGTGAGAGCCGAGAATACAGTCTCACATAGGTACGTGGTTGCAAAGGGCATCAGTGTCTTAACAGCGCGATTCACCAAGGCAAGGAACTCTGAGCGCAGCCCTGAAATCTGGCAGTGGCTTCTGATTAAATAAAATGTTCACAGAACCACTTGTTGCAATTTCGATGAGGCTCTCTTGTTCAGATATCGGTACATGGACTGGAGGCAGGGCATGAAAGGGATAACGAATCCAGGTGTTTGTGGAGTCAGTTTCGGGAAAGTATCAGCGTAACTGCGCACCCACCTCACTCAGGTGCTTCGCTATGTCACATTTGACATTGTCCGTAAGCTCATTTGCACACAAAATATCAAACAATGGAAAGACCTGTGTGTTGTCCTTGATAATGCAGACAGAGAAGAGCTCCAACTTCTTAATCATAGCCTCAATTTGGTCCCGCACATTGAATAAGGGAGAGTCCCTGTAATCCTAGATTCAGATCATTCAGGCGAGAAAAAACATCACCCAGATAGGTCAGTCATGTGAGAAACGTATCATCATGCAAGCGGTCAGACAAGTGAAAATTATGGTCAGTAAAGAAAACATTAAGCTACTCTCAATTCAAAAAAATGTGTCAATACTTTGCCCCTTGATAACCAGCGCACTTCTGTATGTTGTAAAAGCGTTACATGGTCGCTGCCCATGTCATTGCATAATGCAGAAACTACACGAGAGTTCAGGGGCCTTGCTTTAACAAAGTTAACCATTTTCACTGTAGTGTCCAAAACGTCTTTCAAGCTGTCAGGCATTCCCTTGGCAGCAAGAGCCTCTCGGTGGATGCTGCAGTGTACCCAAGTGGCGTTGGGAGCAACTGCTTGCATGCGCGTTACCACTCCATTATGTCTCCCTGTCATGGCTTTTGCGCCATCAGTACAGATACCAACACATCTTGACCACCAAAGTCCATTTGATGTCACAAAGCTGTCCAGTACTTAAAAAATATCCTCTCCTATTGTCCTGGTTTCCAGTAGTTTGCAGAAGAGGATGTCTTCCTTAATTGACCCCCCCATAAACGTAACGGACATATAGCAGGAGCTGTGCCAGGCCCGCCACGTCTGTTGACTCATCCAGCTGTAACGCATAGAATTCACTGGCTTGTATGTTTCAAAACATCTCCTGCCATGTCACTGATGCATCGTGAAACAGTGTTGTTTGATGAAGGCATTGTCTGTATAGTTTTTTTGGCCTTTTCCCCCAGCATTGTCCCAGCCTTATACGCGGCAGCAGGAAGAATTAAGTCCTCCACAATAGTATGGGACTTGCCTGTCCTAGCCACTTGGTAGCTCACCATATAAGACGCTTCTAGCCCCTTCTTATTAATGGTATCTGTTGCTTTCATACATGTCTTACTACTCAAAAGTTGTCTTAATTCTCGCTCAAAAAACTCCTGTGGCTTATTTTTCTAATTGGTACGTTTTGTTTCTAAACGTCTGCGCAAGGTTTCATCGAGTTGTGAGAGAGTACTTTTGCACATATAACACACTGTGACTGAGGAAAGGCACTACTCCCAATATAAGTGAACCCCAAATCAATGTAGTTCTCATTATATTTGCGCCTCTTCGATGGTCCAACGTCCCTATCTGTTGTTCGGTGCTTTCCCGGGTAAGGGGGCAGTAGCTCTTCGGCTACATTAGATCCACAACTGTCAGTGTCCATGCTAGCTGGGCTAACAACAAATGTAGAATTACTGATGCTAGCATTGGATGTGCTCGTGGAAGCAGAATAACTTGTCATCGACAGGTGCAGGTGTAGTACTGCTGGTAGAAGCAGTTAGTGGAATTCCCGCGAGAGAGTAACGGTTAATGTGATTGGATGTTAATTATTTGACTAGGCTACCTGTATTTGACATTGTGTTGTTATTTCGCTGAACACTAGATGGTTTAATTTTATTTTTGGTGTCACGTTCCTGACCTGTTTTCTCTTGTTTTTGTATGTGTTTAGTTGGTCAGGGCGTGAGCTGGGGTGGGCATTCTATGTTTTGTGTTTCTATGTTTAGGTCAGGTGAAATTAGCCTTATATGGTTCTCAATCAGGGACAGGTGTTTGACGTTTCCTCTGATTGAGAACCATATATAGGTAGGCTGTTCACACTGTTTGTTTGTGGGTGATTGTCTTCTGTGTCTGTGTATGTTGCACCACACGGGACTGTTTCAGGTTTGTTCGTTCGTTTGATGTAGTCTGTTCCTGTTCGTGAGTTCTTCGTGTATTTATGTAAGTTCCATGTTCAGGTCTGTCTACGTCGTTTTCTTATTTTGTAGTTTGTTGAAGTGTTTTCGGTTTTCGTCTGTACTTTAATAAACTTCATTATGTCCAAATATCACGCTGCACTTTGGTCCAATCCCTACTCCTCCTCTTCGTCTGAAGAGGAGGAGGACACCCGTTACAGAATCACCCACCAACCATGGATCAAGCAGCGTGAGAGGAACCAACAGCAGCGGCCAAGGAACCAGGATTCGTGGACTTGGGAGGAAATATTGGACGGAAAGGGACCCTGGGCTCAACCAGGAGAATATCGCCGCCCCAAAGCTGAGCTGGAGGCAGCGAAAGCAGAGAGGCGGCGTTTCGAGGAGTTAGCTCGGAAGCAGGAGAAGGATCTGGGCTACACTACGTGGGAGGAGATCGACAAGTGGGCGATCGACCCAGGGCGAGTGCCGGAGCCCGCCTGGGATTCTCTGGCGCAGTGCGAGGAGGGATACCGGCGAATGGAGGCAGCACGACGACGCGGTAGGAAGCCTGTGAGTAAACCCCAAAAATGTCTTGGGTGGGGGCTAAGAGGGAGAGTGGCGAAGTCAGGTAGGAGACCTGCGCCTACTCCCTGTACTTACCGTGGAGAGCGAGAGTACGGGCAGACACCGTGTTACGCAGTAGAGCGCATGGTGTCTCCTGTACGTGTGCATAGCCCGGTGCGGGTTATTCCACCTCCCCGCACTGGCAGGGCTAGATTGAGTATTGAGCCGGATGTCATGAAGCCGGCCCTACATATCTGGCCACCAGTACGTCTCCTCGGGCCGGCTTACATGGCACCAGCCTTACGCATGGTGTCCCCGGTTCGCCTACATAGCCCGGTGCGGGTTATTCCACCTCCCCGCATTGGTCGGGCGACGGGGAGCATACAACCAGGTAAGGTTGGGCAGGCTCAGTGCTCAAGGGAGCCAGTACGCCTGCACGGTCCGGTATTTCCGGCGCCACCTCCCCGCTCCAGACCAGTGCCTACACCACGCACCAGGCTTCCAGTGCGTCTCCAGAGCCCTGTTCCTCCTCCACGCACTAGCCCTGTGGTGCGTGTCTCCAGCCCAGTGCCTCCAGTCCCGGCACCACGCACTAAGCCTCCTGTGCGTCTCCAGAGCCCTGTACGCACTGTTCCTTCTCCCCGTACTCGCCCTGATGTGCGTGCCCTCAGCCCGGTACCACCAGTGCCGGTACCACGCACCAGGCCTATAGTACGCCTTGAGAGTTCAGTGTGCCCTGTTGTTGTTCCCCGCACTAGCCTGAAGGTGCGTGTCCTTAGCCCGGTACCTCCAGTTCCGGCACCACGCACCAGGCCTACAGTGCGTCTCAGCCGGCCAGAGTCTGCCGTCTGCCCAGCGGCGTCTGAACTGCCCGTCTGCCCAGCGGCGTCTGAACTGCCCGTCTGCCCAACGGCGTCTGAACTGCCCGTCTGCCAAGCGGCGCATGAACTGCCCGTCTGCCCAACGGCGCCTGAACTGCCCGTCTGCCCAACGCCGTCTGAACTGTCCGTCTGCCAAGCGCCGCATGAACTGCCCGTCTGTATTGAGCCTTCAAAGCCGCCCGTCTGCCATGAGCCTGCAAAGCCGCCCGTCTGCCATGAGCCTACAGAGCCGTCCGCCAGACAGGAGCCGCTAGAGCCTTCCGCCAGACAGGAGCCGCTAGAGCCTTCCGCCAGACCGGATCAGCCAGAGCCTTCCGCCAGACCGGATCAGCCAGAGCCTTCCGCCAGACCGGATCAGCCAGAGCCTTCCGCCAGACCGGAGCAGCCAGAGCCTTCCGCCAGACCGGATCAGCCAGAGCCGTCAGCGAGCCATGACCAGCCAGAGCCGTCAGCGAGCCATGACCAGCCAGAGCCGTCAGCGAGCCATGACCAGCCAGAGCCGTCAGCGAGCCATGACCAGCCAGAGCCGTCAGCGAGCCATGACCAGCCAGAGCCGTCAGCGAGCCATGACCAGCCAGAGCCGTCAGCCAGTCCGGAGCTGCCGTCCCTCAGTCCGGAGCTGCCGTCCCTCAGTCCGGAGCTGCCGTCCCTCAGTCCGGAGCTGCCGTCCCTCAGTCCGGAGCTGCCGTCCCTCAGTCCGGAGCTGCCGTCCTTCAGTCCGGAGCTGCCGTCCCTCAGTCCGGAGCTGCCGTCCCTCAGTCCGGAGCTGCCCCTTATCCTGGTGCTGCCCCTTATCCTGGTGCTGCCCCTTATCCTGGTGATGCCCCTTATCCTGGTGATGCCCCTTAATTTAGGTGGGTTTATTTGGAGGGTGGTCATTGAGAGGGGGATACGAAAGCGGGGATTGACTATGGTGGGATGGGGACCACGCCCAGAGCCTGAGCCACCACCGTGGACAGATGCCCACCCAGACCCTCCCCTAGACTTTTGGTGGTGCGTCCGGAGTTCGCACCTTGAGGGGGGGGGGGGTTATGTCACGTTCCTGACCTGTTTTCTCTTGTTTTTGTATGTGTTTAGTTGGTCAGGGCGTGAGCTGGGCTGGGCATTCTATGTTTTGTGTTTCTATGTTTAGGTCAGGTGAAATTAGCCTTATATGGTTCTCAATCAGGGACAGGTGTTTGACGTTTCCTCTGATTGAGAACCATATATAGGTAGGCTGTTCACACTGTTTGTTTGTGGGTGATTGTCCTCTGTGTCTGTGTATGTTGCACCACACGGGACTGTTTCGGTTTGTTCGTTCGTTTGATGTAGTCTGTTCCTGTTCGTGAGTTCTTCGTGTATTTATGTAAGTTCCATGTTCAGGTCTGTCTACGTCGTTTTCTTATTTTGTAGTTTGTTGAAGTGTTTTCGGTTTTCGTCTGTACTTTAATAAACTTCATTATGTCCAAATATCACGCTGCACTTTGGTCCAATCCCTACTCCTCCTCTTCGTCTGAAGAGGAGGACACCCGTTACATTTGGCAGTGAAACGAGGCTACTCAGGCGAGAAAAAACCCTCACCCAAATGTATAGCCCCGTTGGAAAATATAAATGGACTGTTTGAAAATATGAAGAAATTGTTAGTTTTTTTTTTATTACATTTTGTATGGATTTTTTTAATTTTTTGGGCGTACCCCTTTTTTTGGCGTACCCCTGATGGCATTGCGCGTGTACCCCGTGTTTGGGAATACCTGCCCTACAGTATTTAGGCCCAGAAAATGTTACGTCTCCAGAAATTGCAAAGCCGAGAGTTTCATTCTCCTAGGTGTCCCTAAAAGCCATTCTTAACCATTGGATTACGATGTTCAGTACGCACATACTCGCATGCACATGGACACGCACGCACACACACACACACACACACACACACACAGACAGACCCATACACAGACACAAAGACACAGACACACACACAGAACCTACTATATTCACAGTGTAGCGCTGCATGAAAATGTGTGTGAGCCTTGGTTAAAAGTGAACAGAGGTCTATTTCACATAACACAGACTGTAAATGGAACCTAACAGAAGTTATGGGTCCTATAGGGTAAAGATGGAACTCTTCCACCTCTAAGCATCTTGGGAACAAAAACAATTACTGTGGATCAGACGCTGAGAGAGGTATCAGAAATACCGACACATTCACTGAACTATCAACACACACACACACCTCAGAGCAATCGTATTTCTTTCAACAGCCTCTGAATGTGTTTCAACCCTTGACTTCAAATGAAAAGCTTTAAGGAGAGAGAGAGGGAGAGGTGAGAGAGAGAGAAAGAGAGAAAAATAGTGAGAAAGAGAGAGAGAGAGAGAAGGAAAGCATAGAGAGAGTGTAAGAGAATGTGTGGGATTCCAGCAAAAGCGTGAGAGACGGGCAGAAATAGAATACTGCACTGCAGAGAAGACTGGGGAAAAGAAGGGAGAAATAGAGATGGGGGGGGCGCTCTGATTTGACAGTATCAGCATACCCCCCCCCCCCCCCCCCACCTTCCGTCCACTCCGCCTCCTGACTGTCCAGACATTCAATAAGAAGGTGGGAGTTGGAGCTACACTACCCTACCCCTCCACAGCTAGATAGCATTTAGAGGAATCCCCAGGCAACCCCATGGTGCCTATGTATGTGGCTCTGTGAGAGAAAGAAGGATGGAAGAATAGAAGGAGGCGGGGGGGGGGGGGGGGTCTGTACTGGACGCGGTCCCAGTTAGAGGTGCTGCAGAGCGGGGCTTGAAGGTGACCTCCCTAGGCTCTACTGTGTGTGTGTGTGTGTGTGTGTGTCTGTGTGCATGCATCCCTGTGTGTGAGTGAGTGTGTGTACGTCCCTAGCTCTTATCTCCCTCTCACCACAGTACATCCAGCTGCCCGGGTCCTCGGCTGGAGTCACACACACACACTGTCATTTTCTTATCACCGAGGCCACAGGGGGTCTTTTACCAGAACTTCCGTTCCTTCTCCTCCTCGCTCTCCTCCTAACCATCACCGCCCATCACCTCCCCTCACTCTCTTTGCCAACTCCTTGGTTCAGTGAGCAAAACAGCAGGAGTGAGGTAAGAGGTTGCATGCTGCCAAGCCCATTGCTCACGAGACTGTTAGGATAAGCTCAATAGGAGTGTTGTAAATTAACCCCTCGGGACCTCACACCACTTTCACCATTAACAGTTACTGCACTCTTAGAAAAAAATGGTTCCAAAAGGATTCTTCAGCTGTCCCTTTAGGAAAACCCTTTTTGATTCCAGGTCGAACCTTTTTGGGTTCCATGTAGAACCCTCGGTAGAAAAGCTTTTCCATGGAACCCAAAAGGGTTCTGCCTGCAAACAAAAATAGTTTTCAAAGGGTTCTCCTATGGGGACAGCCAAAGAAGCCGTTAAGGTTCTAGATAGCACCTTTTATTTCCTAAGAGTGTGGCGCCGAGAGAACGGACCTGAAAACAGACAAAACACACACACACGAATGAAAGGTTAAAACGTTTGAGCAGCAGCTACACTAAAGTAATTTCTAGAGATGATAGTGATATGAAGGGAATCAAATGTAGATTTCACTGTACCGCCGAACCACTGCTGAGGCTCCCACTGGGCACAGACGTCCGTTTAACGAGTTGTTTGAGTTGTCAACTAATGTGAATTCAACGTGAAATATATCAATTTTTTTTTATGCTGAACGATTAAGCGAAACGTCGGTTATTTTTCGTTTTTTAAACTACTAATTGACTGGACATCAGTTAATTAATTTCAATTTCCATTTTTTTTTCTTTTTTTCCCCTGCGAGCTCAATGTGCACTTCAATGTTTTTTAATAGATAAATCAGATCATGCCCGAACTCTGTGTTGTAGTAGTTGTAGTTTCCAACAGGCCAATGTTCTACATAGTTTAAAGCAGAAAATAAGATCATTAACTACAACAGCCATAATTAATTGCGCACCTACTTGTCCGGTCTGTGATTAGTTTACGCCTGCTACATAGGAGACAGGAGTGTGCGCGAGTCCCTTCGCAAGGTATCTTTACCTGAAAATACATGATCGAAGTGATTGATAGTTGGTATTCAGCAGTCATAAAAGTATACCTTATTTGCAGTGAAGAACTACTGAAATAGTGATTTTGTCAGACAGCGTAGGCAGCAGCTCTATAGAGATAAGGTAACGACTTGGAATAAAAAAATGAAGTAATCAAATGTTTTAAAATATTTTATTAAAGTAATGTGAATAAATGATGGTTGATAAGTGATAAGCAGTAATGGGCAGTCGCTACCAATCATGGGAGTTATATTAATTGTTTTATTCTGTGTTGTTACAGCATTCAACCCACATTATACATAGTGTATTTAATGTAAAAAAAATCGAACCAAATCGAACCCTCCTCAAAAAGCACTAATCGCTCAGCGCAAAAAAAATTCACCTTGCCATTGGATTTAGGTTACAAATTGGGTTAAAAAAAAAGTTAATTCCCTTGATTACTTTTTGCAAATCCAATCAGTTTTCCATGTTGATTCAACGTCATCACATTGAATATTTTGTTGAAATTACGTGAAAACAAAGTTGATTCAACCAGTTTTTGACCAGTGAGCTAAGGTGTGTGTGTGTGTGTGTGTGTGTGTGTGAGTATGTAACGTTGGATCGTGTTACAGTGCTGTCCCTGTCTTATGCTGAGATTACATTACTGCAACGTCCTTGAGCCACCACGACCCCTGGCTTCCTGCTTACACAAGCACTTGTCCCGCCAAGAAATGACTAAGATTTCATATGCAAGGTGTGTGTGTTGTTTTTTGGGGGGAGTGTGTGTGTGAGTGTGTATAGGGGATGAGAGGTGGCTTGTTCTCCAGATTGGGGTTGTCCAGGCCTTATTGTTATAGCTTGACGTAGGGCTAGAGACACAATGCGAGAACATGAGGAAATCCACTCAGCCTGTGACCCAGAGCGAGGGAGACAGAGTGAGAGAGAGAGACAGAGAGCTGCACTGAGTATCATCCTAGAGGCTAGCCCAGCATGAGCCTAGGCACAGCTCTCCACTACTGTACGTCACTTGTGTGATGATTAAGCCCATGCAAAAACACTGACGGTAGGCTATTTCCTACCGTCTGTCTCTGGGGTATATATACACAGTATAGCACTGTGTGACAAAGCCAGGCTAGCATCGGATTCGATTGGACTGGGAATGCAGACAGGCCGTGTGATGCAGTACAGTGAGACGGGCAGAGGCGGCAGGATGTTGGGGCTATCAGATGTAACATGGCTGCAGCGCACTGAGCTGTGGGAGCAGCACAGTCGTATTTCATCTCTGGTTGGTGTTTTGGTGGGTAATTGGTGTCGTGCTGTGAGAGCAGAGGATGGGTCTGTGAGCACGCTAGGGGGAGGGGAGGAGACACAATGTCCCTGGCAACTCTAGCAACCAACCACCACTGCCAGTGATATCCATCACCCCCCAGGCATGATTACCAGTACAGGCATCATACACCACTGGCATAGTGCATCATACTCAAACACACACACCTGCACGTTCAAGTACAAAATCACACACATCCCAGAAGTGATGAGGAAGTGCTGCTGGATTCAGCCTATACACACACAGAGTAGGCCCTCCCTGGCCCTGTAGCTGTTCAACTAAAGACACATTTCAAAGGGAACACCCCAAACTAACCTGACCTGTTCATTCCTGTCAGGCACATGGTGTCATGGTTCCACCTGTCACCAGAGGGCGGCAGAGACCGTCCTAGAGACATTAACGACACTCAGGTGTGTCCTATTTACTCGTTATGATTTCCCTGTTAAAAGAGGTGTGTTTTCTGTTGTCCTTTGCAGAAGCTTGAATTGTTTACGGTGTGCGGTTGTTTCCTGAATGTTTAAAAAATATATATATATATATATATATATATATATATGATTTAAAAAAAAATATATATATTATATTATTATTTAAGTGTACTGTGATCCTGCGGCTACCATTTCTCAGTAAAGTTTTACGTTTTTGCTTAACCACTGATTCCTCATCTGGTCTCTTCTCTGCACCTGGGTCCAACCTCATCACGTCACACATGATAACAAGTATTTATCTGATTTCTTTACTTCTGGCTTGGATGCCTGATTCTATTACTGTGACGTAAGAGGAGATTGATTCCTTCCTTAAATAGCCCTAACTTGAGGCAGTAACTATAGTCTACTCAGCCGGTACTAAAACTAGCTGGCTGTATGCACCATAGAGAATACATACAGTGGGGAGAACAAGTATTTGATACACTGCCGATTTTGCAGGTTTTCCTACTTACAAAGCATGTAGAGGTCTGTAATTTTTATCATAGGTACACTTCAACTGTGAGACGGAATCTAAAACAAAAAGCCAGAAAATCACATTGTATGATTTTTAAGTAATTAATTTGCATTTTATTGCATGACATAAGTATTTGATACATCAGAAAAGCAGAACTTAATATTTGGTACAGAAACCTTTGTTTGCAATTACAGAGATCATACGTTTCCTGTAGTTCTTGACCAGGTTTGCGCACACTGCAGCAGGGATTTTGGCCCACTCCTCCATACAGACCTTTTCCAGATCCTTCAGGTTTCGGGGCTGTCGCTGGGCAATACGGACTTTCAGCTCTCTCCAAAGATTTTCTATTGGGTTCAGGTCTGGAGACTGGCTAGGCCACTCCAGGATCTTGAGATGCTTCTTATGGAGCCACTCCTTAGTTGCCCTGGCTGTGTGTTTCGGGTCGTTGTCATGCTGGAAGACCCAGCCACGACCCATCTTCAATGCTCTTACTGAGGGAAGGAGGTTGTTGGCCAAGATCTCGAGAAACATGGCCCCATCCATCCTCCCCTCAATACGGTGCAGTCGTCCTGTCCCCTTTGCAGAAAAGCATCCCCAAAGAATGATGTTTCCACCTCCATGCTTCACGGTTGGGATGGTGTTCTTGGGGTTGTACTCATCCTTCTTCTTCGACCAAACACAGCGAGTGGAGTTTAGACCAAAAAGCTCTATTTTTGTCTCATCAGACCACATGACCTTCTCCCATTCCTCCTCTGGATCATCCAGATGGTCATTGGCAAACTTCAGACGGGCCAGGACATGCGCTGGCTTGAGCAGGGGAACCTTGCGTGCGCTGCAGGATTTTAATCCATGACGGCGTAGTGTGTTACTAATGGTTTTCTTTGAGACTGTGGTCCCAGCTCTCTTCAGGTCATTGACCAGGTCCTGCCGTGTAGTTCTGGGCTGATCCCTCACCTTCCTCATGATCATTGATGCCCCACGAGGTGAGATCTTGCATGGAGCCCCAGACCG
Source organism: Salvelinus namaycush (assembly GCF_016432855.1). NCBI lineage: Eukaryota > Metazoa > Chordata > Actinopteri > Salmoniformes > Salmonidae > Salvelinus > Salvelinus namaycush. Next base: position 28,468,529 of record NC_052336.1, on the reverse strand, counting down.
AGGGTGATTGACCGTCATCTTGAACTTCTTCCATTTTCTAATAATTGCGCCAGCAGTTGTTGCCTTCTCACCAAGCTGCTTGCCTATTGTGCTGTAGCCCATCCCAGCCTTGTGCAGGTCTACAATTTTATCCCTGATGTCCTTACACAGCTCTCTGGTCTTGGCCATTGTGGAGAGGTTGGAGTCTGTTTGATTGAGTGTGTGGACAGGTGTCTTTTATACAGGTAACGAGTTCAAACAGGTGCGGTTAATACAGGTAATGAGTGGAGAACAGGAGGGCTTCTTAAAGAAAAACTAACAGGTCTGTGAGAGTTGGAATTCTTACTGGTTGGTAGGTGATCAAATACTTATGTCATGCAATAAAATGCAAATTAATTACTTAAAAATCATACAATGTGATTTTCTGGATTTTTGTTTTAGATTCCGTCTCTCACAGTTGAAGTGTACCTATGATAAAAATTAGACCTCTACATGCTTTGTAAGTAGGATAACCTGCAAAATCGGCAGTGTATCAAATACTTGTTCTCCCCACTGTACAAGTCACTTCCCCGGGCAGTGATGTTGAGTCCAATTCTATTATTATGATATCAAATGGTGGTGAGAAAATAGAAGCAGGTCTATAGTGGGTAATAATACCTTTTTATTTAAAACATTTTTTATCATATTATTGAATGCTTTTCATTTGCAGCAGAACTCTCCAAGGACCATGTATAAGACCCCACACTATAAAACCCTCTTTGTGCGACAATGATAACTACAATTCAATTACTAAAAGGTGGTAAACCATTTCAATGTGAACTAATAGATTCAAACCTATTTAATTAGATCATACTGATTGGTTCTGACTGGGGACGATACGACCAACTGGAGAGGGTAAAATCAGGGGTAATTGAATTCCCTAGCTTCGGTAAACCTGGGCCAGAGCGTTTTTCAATCCTAATGAATAAGATTTAATGGAAAGGGGGGGACCTGATCCTAGATTAGCATCCTACTCTGAGACGTCTTGAGAGTACAGGCCCAGCTCTCATATATCATTCCCATGTAACTCTGACGTTCGTTGGGAAAGACAGGCACGCATCTGAGATATGGAGAAGAAATAGTGGTGATTATTTTTTATAAGTATATATATATACTGAGTGTACAAAACATTAGTAACACCTTCCTAATATTGAGTTGCACCCCCTTTTGCCCTCACAGCAGCCTCAATTCGTCGGGGCATGGACTCCACAAGGTGTCGAAAGCATTCCACAAGGATGCTGTCCCATGTTGACTCCAATGCTTCCCACAGTTGTGTCAAGTTGGCTGGATGTCCTTTGGGTGGTGGACCATTCTTGATACACAGGAAACTGTTGAGCATGAAAACCCCAGCAACATTGCCGTTCTTGACACACTCAAAACAGTGCGCCTTGCACCTACTACCATACCCCGTTCAAAGGCACTTAAATCTTTTGTCTTGCCCATTCACCCTCTGAATGGCGCATACACAATCCATGTCTCAATTGTCTCAAGGCTTAATCCTTATTTAACTCGTCTTCTCCACCTCATCTATACTAATTGAAGTGGATTTAACAAGTGACATCAATAAGGGATCTTAGCTTTCACCTGGATTCACCTGGTCAGTCTTTGTCACAGAAAGAGCAGGTGTTCCATATTGCTTTGTACACTCAGTGTATATAAACACAATTTATTATGCTATGTCCGCATGACAGAGATTAGTAAGAGAACAATAGATGTTGATGGTTATCAGTATTCTCAACAACAGAGGGGAATTACCTTAAGAGAAGAGGGTGATTAATTCTAGATGAATGTAATTTCCATGTACGTGCATAGGAAGCCCCGATGGCTGCAACATGAGGACAGAGCCAGGTGTCTGAGCTCTAAGGGAGCTGGGACGGGACTGGGACCCCAGGCAGGAGCTTCTCATCGGTGTACAGCAGCTCAGCGCACAGCCTGGATCAATATCAGGAGAGCGTGTGTATTGATTATGTGTGTAAGAGATATGAGAGGGGGGTCGTTATACTGGGGGGTGAGGAGGTGGGCCGGGGACAAGTTAATAGGATTTTTAAGCCTTGAGACAATTGAGACATTGTGTATGTGCACACTATGCATTATGGGGTTGAATGCTGTAACATAGAATAAAACAATTAATACGAGTCCCATGAGGGTAGTGACAGTTCAGTTCGCACAGTTCATCGCACAGTTCAGGCTGGATCTGATTTATCTCTAGAGGAACTCTGCAATGTGCGCATTGAGCTCACAGAAAAAAAACAGAACGAAATGGAATTCAAATAATTGAACCGACTTTGGTCAATTAGTTGTTTAAAAACCAAAAAATAACAGAAATGTTGGTTAATTGCTCAGCACTAGTGCCAGGCGCAGTTTGAGTGTGTCAAGAACTTCAACGCTGCTGGGTTTTTCACACTCAACAGTTTCCCGTGTGTATCAAGAATGGTCCAACACCCAAAGGACATCCAGCCAATTTGACACAACTGTGGGAAGCGTTGGGAGTCAACATGAGCCAGCATCCCTGTGAAATGCTTTCGACACCTTGTAGAGTCCATGCCCCGACAAATTGAGGCTGTTCTGAGGGTAAAACTCAATATTAGGAAGGTGTTCCTAATGTTTTGTATACTCTGTGTATGTGATCATATACCAAATGTAAGCGAGGTTTGAAATGATTATGTTTTAGTCAAACATAGTTATACCTGTATGGGCTTCTTGCGTTCAATTTGCAGTCAATAAATTATGTGTAATTATGTTCCAGCCCCCTGACCATCCGCTCAAGAAGAAAATCGGCCCGTGGTTGAATCAAGTTGATGATCCGTACCGTACCGTAACCCAACTCAGAGACCTGCTGCCTAGCCTGTCATCAGCTGCCATTCATCTGCATTGATTGTGACCTTGCTTCAGGCGTTAAATACGTGGAGAACATCTGCTTTAACACAACCCAATTACTCTCCATGGCTTTTTAATGGGCCAATTACAGCAGTACGGTGGGGGAGCTAGCTACCTCGCTCAGTGCAGCCCTGTGACTGGGATCAGTGGCATCAAAGTCCCATCAGAAACTCACACAGTGTCCCTTAGGGGCTTGGAAATGGATGTCTTGATCTCCTTTCTTGCCACATTGGTAGCTCAATGGGAGCTGCACTCTAGAGAAATATACTGTAGAGTATGTATTGCTGAGGGAGAGGTGCCATGTGAAATACTGTAAGGCCTGGTGCCTAGCACATGTAGGGACTAAGGTGTGCTGACACCTGCAAACTATGAGATTAGGATTGGGATAAATCTTCGGAAGAATACAATCCTGTAAAATCCTCACCCCCAAATCCCCACCCCCAAATCCCCACCTGGAAGGCCCACACCTCTACATCTGAAATAAATAAATAAATAAACTCTTCCCCCACAAACACAATATTATATATATATTATATATTATATTATATATTATATTATATTTAATCCTGTTCCCCTCCAGCACAAAGGTCATTGAGATGCAGAGTGGTCATTGAGTCTTACTGCTCACACCATGGCTATAGACAGGGGGGGTTGGAGTGGAGGACGAGAGACAGGAAATCATTGTCTGATTCATCACCTCATTTTCAGGAGATTACATGGTGAGAAAGGCAGAGGTGAAAATCCATGCAGGGAATAGCGGGTTATTTATTCAGAGCTAAAGATAGCTCTACATCCATGGCCTGTAGATTACTATCCCTATACGGGAAATACTCAAATGTATATTGAGATACGGGTTGCAAAAGGAGATGGACTGATAGGCTTTGAATATACAGTCAGGGTTTCCTTTTTCTGAGCTAAAGCCTACTACTTGCTACTTTTATCGAATTGGGTAAGTCTGTGTGTCTATAAGGCTCTATATGTGAGGATGTGATACAGCCTGGAATCGAACCAGGGTCTGTAGTGACGCCTCTAGCACTGAAAAGTAGTCCCTTAGAACGCTGCGCCACTCGGGAGCCCGAGCCTGATGGCAAGCGTAGGAGTTGTGACGTTTATTGATCCATGACAAAGTCCAGTGGTCCTTAGGTTCTTTAACAGCAGCACAGACCTTTTGTGATAAACAGTGTGTTATGGACCAAAGTCATCAAAGGAAAGTGAAATTAGAAAGTGTGGATATATGAGTGAGCTAGGCCACACGATCAATGGTTGTAGCCACTACAGAAAAATCCATACCGGTCCGGCTGAAAAAAAGAGAGAGAAAAAATAAACACCTCCCTTCTCTGGGTGCCATCGCTCATTGTCACCATGCCGATTCCATTTCCTGCTGCCCCGGGCAACCGGCATCAGACAATTTTTCACGGGACTACCCAGCACAAAAAAACACACATTTCATATGACAAAGGCCCCAGATTAATATGGAGCCCCTCTCCATGTTCCTCTCCTCCACCCCTCTTTGTCTGGAGACTGTCTGGTGCCTGGGCGATTAGGATTCCCCTCCTAACGTGCCGGATTTACACCGGGGGGGGGTCTGGTAGAGGTAGCCAGAGTGTGTGTGTGTGGCAGCGGGGAGGTGGAGGACACGGGGAACCTCCAGCTCCTCACTCCAGGGTCTGGATAAAAATAAATATCACTGTTAAATTCCTGGAGTGTAAAATTATATTGTGGTTTTACCCAGGAAAAGATAAGGGAGAGACTAAAATGGACTGGAATAGCTACTGGGCAATTCCACAGTAACGGAATTGCACGCTGACTCAGATTTGACACTTTAAAGTGTATTTCAAACAAAAAACAAAACTATGAACAAGGACTACTTTGAACAATAATTATTGTTATTTTGTATAATTTTTTTACACAGAAAATAAATACAAATATGCATTTACTGGAAGAACTGTGCAGATACAAAGTTTGGTAACTTTGTAATCTCCCAGATTTTTTTTATTCGATCAAGTTTTTCAAAAACGTAGATATGTGCTCCGAATTAAGATTCAAAAGACGTCTGAAGAAAGAGCAGGGTGTCAGCTACAGTATGACATGACAGCTTGAGATAGATATTAAAAAAATATGTTGAACTACAGCAGGTGAAGTGGATTTACATCTGGTAACGGAATTACGGTAACGGAATTACATCACGGATCCATGGGTTTGATGTATTTGATACCATTCCAATCCAACCATTGCCACGAGCCCGTCCTCCCCTATTAAGGTGCCACCAACCTCCTGTGATGATTTATCATCGTAGCAAATTCCATTGCAGTAATTCCGTTAGTGATTTGGTAACAGAATTACGAGTTTTAATCGCTTAATTCATAAACTTGATATCAGTAAAAACACTAACCAATTGGTAGGTCTACCTTTACTTGGGTGAACTTTCATTATCGTCCCTCCACATGAGGAAGGGATATTAGAAAATATCTTAAAGATATGTTATTTTTTGGTAACGAAATTACAAGGACATTTTTCGTAAACTTACAGAAGGCAAATCATTTCTGCAAAACTAGTGTTGATATTAGTTGGCAGGAGTCGTCCCTTCAACATGATTGTGTTTTGATGTACTTCTAATACCTTTTAAGAGGTAGATGTTGTCAAAGACCCATTTTCCATCTGCTTCACCAGAAATCAAAGCCCCAGGGTATTTCCATCTAAAAAGGACCCATAAGCACCAATGTGACATTCACAGAAGCATGTCAAATTGGGTGTCAAATGAAAGCTAAGAGTCTATATTTTTGAGAAATTAAGCATACATTTTTCTAAAATGTTCCATCCTAAAAATTTAAGCAAAGACTGATTTCTGGTCAAAGAGATGGAAAAATGAGTTTTAATCACATAATAATAATTCATAAACAAACTTGATATCAGTAAAAACACTATAATGAATAAGGTAGGTCTACCTTTACTTGTTACTTTTGTTACACATATTAGTTTTGGAGAAATTATTTGCCTTCTGTAAGTTTATGAAACATTACCTTGTGCCTTGTAATTCTGTTACCAAAAACCCACATATTTAAGATATTTTATAATTTCTCTCCCTCATGAGGAAAGCTAATGAAATTTCAAATTAGTAACAGGTAAAGGTAGACCTACCAATTTGTTAGTGTTTTTACTGACATTAAGTTGTTTACGAATTATTAAGTTAAAAAAAAACTCATACTTATGTTACCAAATTGCAATTGGCTACAATGGGAAATAAAAATAAGCTCTGTCAAAGTGACCATTGGGTTCATGATCACCTCCCTGACCAAAGCCCTTCTCCGATTGCTCAGTTTGGCCGGGCATCCAGCTTTAGGAAGAGTCTTAGTGGTTCCCAACGTCTTCCATTTAAGAATGGAGGCCACTGTGTTCTTGGGGACCTTCAATGCTGCAGAAATGTTTTGGTACCCTTCCCCAGGTCTGGGAGCTCAACGGACAGTTCCTTCAAGCTCATGGCTTGGTTTATTTACTTATGTAAATAAAGTATTTTGGGTTTTTATATTTAATACATTTGCAAACATTTCTTTCTGTTTTCGCTTTGTCATTATGGGGTATTGGGTGTAGATTGATGAGACATTAAAAAACAATCAATTTTAGAATAAGGCTTTAAAGTAACAAAATGTGGAAAAAGTCGAGGGGGCAGAATACTTTCCAAATGCACTATATTTCTGCCAAGATACACTTTTAAAATGGATAGTCATTGGCTCAATGACTGGAAGTCTATGGGAACAACCTCTCTCGTTAATGTTACCTCTCCCGGCTCTTACTGACACCTACCACCTAACCTCTTTTCATTTACTGTAACAAGCATCCTCACCCACTGAGCACCTACCGACACTGGACGTTCGCTGAAAAGTAGTTTAAATTTGGTCAGTCCACCCTGGCCGGACCAATCATAGATGTCTATGTTTCACAAGTTTGGACAGCAAAGTACAGTAGAGTAGAGAACAAACAGTACAATCAAGTAAAGAGAAGTAGAGTAGAGCTCAGTAGAGTACAGTACAGTACAATGTACTGTATTGCATTGCACATATCTACCTTACTGTACTCCATTCTTCTCTACTGTGGTGTACTGAACATATACTTTACTGTACTATGGTCCAAACTTGTGAAACAGATGTTTATGATTGGTTCAGATTTCGTCTGGTCCGGATAAGAGAATGATAAATAGCAAGTGTGTAGAGTAATCCCAAATATGTAAAAAAATAAAATAAAAAATAGATATTGCATATTTCTAGCTTTGTGCCTATTCAGGACACATCACCATGAAGAGAATGAGATTCATATCCATGAATGCATTTCTGTATAGTACAGATCAGGAACCCATGATGTAATTCCGTTACCGTAATTCCATTGCTGGATGTAAATCCACCTCACCTACTATAAGCAGATTTTTACTCATAGCTGACATCCCATTCTTTCTGCAGATATCTTTGAATCTTAATTCGGAGAAGCTAGTTCACAGAAAACGTGGTCGCGTAAACAAAACTATGGCCGATTTTTACCGTAAGTCTGTCACCAAACTTAACATCTACACAGCTCTTCCAATACTTGTGTCTTTATGAAATTTGCTGTGTAAAATGTTCAAAGTAGTCCTGGTGCATAGAGTTGTATGGTTTGTTAAACTTTGAAATCAATCATTTTTGTTTGGCAGACATTCTGAGTCAAACGCGTAATTTCCCCCTACCATAGGCTACAACTCTGACACAAATAGGCATATGCAGGGGCGCACACACACGTGGTGCACGCAATCACACACACTGAGGACAAGTGATAACAGGCCCTCTACCTCTGCAGAACCAGGGGCAAAGTGGAATCTCATTTTGCAGGCCTATAATGGGTGGAGATGTGGATCTGGCGAGGTGCCTCCATCAGCGGTGTCGTGTTGAGGTGTGTTCACACTCCACTAGTAAAAAAACGACGACAGAGTGGCCATTTGTCATTCAAGTCGGATTCTTATTCAGTGATTTATTTACATGGTTTATTTATTGACTTATTCAAACCCCCATCAGTCACAGTCTACGGCTATCCTTACAGACGCTAGGCATTCTTCATTTCTCTGCAAGTTTGGGACACAAAGGAACAGTAAATAAATATTTCTAGCGGGCAAAATTTAACGGAACAAGTAGTCTCTCACATACAGATAGATACCTTGAGCCCAATTAGGCTTGACGAGCATCTGTAGAGAAACCAAGACAATCTCAGATTTTTCAGTGTTCATTCTCAGTGAGATCAACTCCAGGTCTGGTAGTGTCCTGTGACGTGAGAATAGAGCTTGTTACGAATCCCTTTGGCCCGACAGTCTAGGGGGGGATGGTAACGAGACCCGTAACATAACTCATGCAAAGTATAATAGTGAAAACGTAACAGTGAGAACGAAAAACCACAGACAACTAAATTACCGTCAAACACTCATGGTTTATTTACTAAACACACATGGGGGGGGGGGCAGGAAAAGGGGCTGAGCTGGACCCAAGGAAAGAAACAAATATCCCAAAACACCCCTAAGCTAGACTAGCCTACTTCAACAACAGCTAACTAACTAACCAAAAATACAGTGGGTGGTCCGCCCAGTTCTAACTAGTGTTCTTAGACAAAGTATTCCTACGGGTAGTGTATGCCCATGGGCGACTTGTCTTGGTACCCCCTTTTCCCACCATCAAACAAACAAACACCATAACAAAACAATACTCACAGGGTAACGGACAAAGTGACATGTAGTTGCAAAAACAAGAGATTGCATGACAGAGAGATTGAGCTCCAGAGAAAACAACTGAATGGGTTTTTAAACCAAGGGAAAGGGGTTGTGATTGGATAATGGAAACAGGAGGAGGTGTGTCTTCTGATTGATGGCTGATTGGTGACTGATTGGGGAATGATTATTGCCACCTGTGAAGGGAGAAGGGGAGAAAAGAAATACACACACAGGATACACACACACACACACACAGGATACCTGTATCCGTAACAGAGCTGGTTTACGACTCTCAGCGTCCTCTCAGCCACCTGCTGTCGCTGCTCTCTGTGATTCAGAGGTGAAGAGGTGTGAGAAACAGAATTTCAGCACACTGAGGATCATCTCAGAGAAAAGCTCAATTCTAGGGCCATTTTGAGCAGCTACAGAAACTGCTGTGAGACAGGTGTAACTTAGTCAGTGTGCAGTGTTTCTCCTATATTGATTTAGCAGTGGTGGCCACCACAGCAAAAAATATGTAATTTTTTTTAGATATACACTGAGTATACAAAACATTAAGAACACCTGATCTTTCCACGACAGACTGACCAGGTGAATCCAGATGAAAGCTATGATCACTTGTTAAATCCACTTCAATCAGTGTAGATGAAGGGGAGGAGACAGGTTAAAGAAGGATTTTTAAGAGCTTTAAGTGCCTTTGAACGGGGTGTGGTAGTAGGTGCCCGGCGCACTGGTTTGTGTCAAGAACTGCAACACTGCTGGGTTTTTCACACTCAACAGTTTCCTGTGTGTATCAAGAATGGTCCACCACCCAAAGGACATCCAGCCAACTTGACACAACTGTGGGAAGCATTGAAGTTAACATGGGCCAGCATCCCTGTGGAGCGCTTTCAAAACCTTGTAGAGTCCATGCCCCGACGAATTGAGACTGTTCTGAGGGCAAAAAAGGGGGGAGGGTTCCTAATGAAGGTGTTTACTAATGTTTGATATATTCAGTGTATATTTCTGCCAAGAAGTGCTTTTAAATGGATAGTCATTGGCTCAATGACTGGAAATATGGAACAGCTGGCAGGTCATTGCGCTAACGCTAGTAGCAATGCTCCCCCCACCCCGCTACCCTTGCCACCACTGCTGAAAAAGATCTTAGGGGAAACACTGGTGTGTGTACTTAATAGGAGAGAGAAATAGAGGGAGGGCGAGAGAGAGAAAGAATGTGTTTGTGTGCGTCCATACATGCATGTGTCTGTAGACAGTGTATTAGGACACGACAACATAGGTTGGTGAGGAAATGCCATCCCTTTACAACAGAACAAGGCTACAGCACCTGTTCATCCCCAGACCACCTCCTCGGATCCGGACTGAACCAGATCCTGAACCCTCACCCCCAGACAGGGATAAGGACCTGGTGTGAGTCAAACAGCCTGGTCCTCACACATCCCTCATACACCTATCTAGGCTAGCAGTGGAAATGGTTGGAAAGATGGTCTGTGGTGCTTTGGTTGGTTAGTAGAAAAGCCACAACTAAAATATACTACTCCACCATATTAACAATTGGGCAATTCCGAGGTAACGCAATTTCAGTAACGGAATCACCTAAAATACAGCGCATTTGGAAGGTATTCAAACTCCTTGACTTTTTCCACATTTTGTTACTTTACAGCTTTATTCTAAACTCAATCTACACACAATACCCCATAATGACAAAGCAAAAACATGTTTAGAAATCTTTGCAAATGTATAAAAAAAATATGAAATATCACATTTACATAAGTATTCAGATCCTTTATTCAGTACTTTGTTGAAGCACCTTTGGCAGCGATTACAGCCTCAAGTCTTATTGGGTATGATGCTACATTTGGGGAGTTTCTCCCATTCTTCTCTGCAGATCCTCGCAAGCTCTGTCAAGTTGGATGGGGAGCGTCGCTGCACAGCTTTTTTCAGGTCTCTCCAGAGATGTTCAATCAGGTTCAAGTCCGGGCTCTGGCTGGGCCACTCAAGGACATTCAGAGACTTGTCCCGAAGCCAATCCTGCATTGTCTTGGCAGTGTGCTTAGGGTCGTTGTCCTGTTGTTAGGTGAACCTTTGCCCTAGTCTGAGGTCCTGAGTGCTCTGGAGCAGGTTTTTAATCAATGATCTCTCTGTACTTTGCTCCATTCATCTTTCCCTCGATCCTGACTAGTCTCACAGTCCCTGCCGCTGAAAAACTTCCCCACAACTTGATGCTGCCACCCCCATGCTTCGCCGTAGGGATGGTGCCTGGTTTCCTCCAGACGTGACGCTTGGCATTCAGGCCAAAGAGTTCAATCTTGGTTTCATCAGACCAGAGAATCTTGTTTCTCATGGTCTGAGAGTCCTTTAGGTGCCATTTGGCAAACTCCAAGTGGGCTGTCATGTGCCTTTTAATGAGGAGTGGCTTCTGTCTGGCCACTCTACCATTAAGGCCTGATTAGTGTATTGCTGCAGAGATGGTTGTCCTTCTGGAAGGTTCTCCCATCTCCACAGAGGAACTCTGGAGCTCTGTCAGAGTGACCATCGGGTTCTTGGTCACTTCCCTGACCAAGACCCTACTCCCCCGATTGCTCAGACTCTAAATTGAGCTCAGGTGCATCCTGGTTCCATTAATCATCCTTGAGATGTTTCTACAACTTGATTGGAGTCCACCTGTGGTAAATGCAGTTGAATTGACATGATTTGGAAAGGCACACACACCTGTCTATATAAGGTCCCACAGTTGACAGTGCATGTCAGAGCAAAAACCAAGCCATGAGGTCGAAGGAATTGTCCATTGAGCTCCGAGACAGGATTGTGTCCAGGCAGAGATCTAGGTAAGGGTACCAAAAAATGTCTGCAGCATTGAAGGTCCACAAGAACACAGTGGCCTTCATCATTCTTAAATGGAAAAAAGTTTGGAACCACGAAGACAATTTCTAGAGTACTCCAAGTGGGCTGTCATGTGCCTTTTAATGAGGAGTGGCTTCTGTCTGGCCACTCTACCATTAAGGCCTGATTAGTGTATTGCTGCAGAGATGGTTGTCCTTCTGGAAGGTTCTCCCATCTCCACAGAGGAACTCTGGAGCTCTGTCAGAGTGACCATCGGGTTCTTGGTCACTTCCCTGACCAAGACCCTACTCCCCCGATTGCTCAGCTCTGACAGAGCTGAGTCTGAATACTTATGTAAACAAGCATTTCACTTCACCCGCAATAACATCTGCTAAATATGTGTATGTGACCAATAACATTTTATTTGATTAAGGTATTTCTCTGTTTTTATTTTTTATACATTTCCCACAACTCGATCAAGACTGTTGGAAAAGCATTCCAAGTGAATACCTCATGAAGCTGGTTGAGAGAATGCCAAGCTGTCATCAAGGCAAAGGGTGGCTACTTTGAAGAATCTAAAATATAAAATGTATTTTGCTTTGTTTTAACACTTTTTTGGTTACTACATGATTCCATATGTGTTATTTCATAGTTTTGATGTCTTCACTATTATTATACAATGTAGAAAATAGTAAAACATAAAGAAAAACCCTTGAATGAGTAGGTGTGTCCAAACTTTTGACTGGTACTGAATATATGCCTTAATTTCTCAAATATAAACTCTTAGCTTTCATTTGACACTCAATTTGACATGCTCCTATGAACTTCAGGTTGTTGCTCATGAGTCCTTTTACATGGAGATGACCAATTACTATTATGCCGTATTTGAATCACACATGTCATTTGACCACTACTGAATCATTGACTGATCGCTACTAAGCTTTACTGCATTGTGTAAGAGAGTGGTTGACAAAGACTGGGTATAGTGAACAAACACACACTGGTCTTCTGGAAGGGACCATTGAAACGTCACAGGAACTCAGCAAGTGAAGAAAGGTCATCTAAGCTGTCCTTTCTGTGACAGAGCATGCCCACATGGATGTGTGAGGAGAGGGGATAGGTTGAGGCCAACCAGCCAATCCCCTGGTCCAGTACCCAGAGCATCCCATCAGCCCCTGCCACCGGTCCTTCACCCACCTTCAGGGCTGTGGAGAGGGGGCCTGACAGATGGTGCTGAGGGGCCAACCAGCACCACAGTCCTGACTGGTGCTTCCCCTATCATCAAGCCCCAGCTCCAGTCCCGAACCAAACTCCACCATCCTCCCCTACCCAAACCCCTCAGCCCCAGAGTTCGTCAGTGCCGCCTGGCTGGTCAAACACAGTCCCTCCCCAAAATTGCTCCCCTGTATCCTTTCCTCTTTGCTCGGTGCATCAGCAGCTGCCTGGTCTGTTAGCAAATGTCGCTAGCTTTGTGCTAGCAAACATGAAAGGACCTCTGCGCATAGAAATGGATAAAGGATTTCTATGCCACTGTCGCAAAGGCTGGTCGGTCCAATGACCCACGCTCTCTTTGTAATGAAATACTCAGGTGGGAAAGGTTTTTGGGGCTATACAGTAGCTGTTCCTGCAATGGTCACGAGAAGAGGAATAGCCTATTCTCAAAAGATCTGGATCTGTGCGGAGTGAAACGTCAATGACCATTTCCCCCGATGGAGGACACTTCAGCTAAGAGAGAAAGCCTACTGACGATATCCAACCCAACTATGCTATCTCCTCACTTATTTGCACTGCAGGATCTGCACAGGGGGATGGGTAGATAATGAATGGGTGGATAATGGCTACAGTCGGCTCTAAATAATCACACAAGGCTGGCCATTTGTCATCATGCCTCCCTGATATTAACGTTCAATTAGTTTCAGATAGGAGCAGCCGAGCGCTGTTGACACTCGCGGTCAATCAAAGCTCGTAAGCGACAATTGGCGGCCCTATCAATTCGACATGCCATATCTGGGCTACAAAACCAACATTACAGCTATGTAGTAGTGTGCTGTACAGGAAGGCGAAGGGGACCAATCAAGGAAGTGATTACTCGGTCTAATGGATTTCTCAACCCGTGGGTCGAAACGCAGCGTCAAAGGAACATTTCATCAGTTTCCTCCGAGTCGAGAGAGACGGCTCATCATTCAAATCTGATCATATGCACGCCGCAAATTCTCACTGAGGGGAATATGGCCTAAGAGATGAAGCATATTTCACTGGCGGCGATACCTCACCTGGGTGCTGAATGACAGAGAGGCTGTTCGCTAACTGCTGTTGGTTACAGTACGGAAATGATAAAAAGCAGCGTTGGCTGTCTTGCAGCGATCAGAGTGGTCGTTAGCACAGATGTTGGAGGTTGTATGAACAGGTTGGCGAACCCGGGGAGGATGTGACCCCAGTGACCTCAGCCATATGTCCAGAACGGACCACTGGTTCCGCCCTGAGAATATACAGTCATGCGATATTAAGTGATGCTATCCTTACTGACGGTATCTCTTACCGCGTGTGAGCCTATAGCTTACAATAGCATACTACACACTGGTAAAGCAAAGGTAGATCCTTTTCAAAGATCCTATCCAAAGAGTGGATCTTACCGCCTTGTGTCCATTGTAACATACGGGGCCCGCTTATTTCTCACAGGATCACTTACCCGACTCTAAAGCACTGTTAGAGATACGCAAGGTAATTGGGAAACATGCCTAACTATCGTTGTTCATATACATTCCTGTGTGCTCTCAAAATTTATCTCAACATGAAGAGCCCAAGAGGCTCTTTAAAAGACCATCTCATAGGAGAACAAACACAAACATGTAACGATGTAGGCGTCCCCTCCCACCTCGTTCCATCCCTCCCACCCTCCCACCTCTTAGCTCATTAGGCTGCTATTACCCTTCACGTTAGAGAATACAGAGGCACATATGATCAGCAACAAACATGTCTCGCTGTCCTGGAAGAGAACACACACTAAACCCGTCTCAAACACGTTTAATGAGCAGTACAATCTAGCCTACAGAGCAGACCAGAAGCCTTAGCAAACACACCAAAGGGTTTGATTGGGCAATCAGGCTGTGTCCAAATACCCATACTTGCGTTCTAAATAGTAGGCTTTTTTGTGAGCAAAAATAGAAAGTTAGGCTTAGAAACCTTGTCTGGACTTTGTGTGTTCATTCACGAAGTTGACCTGTGGGCCTCCCGAGTGGCGCAGTGCTAGCTGTGCCACTAGAGATTCTGGGTTCGAGCCCAGGCTCTGTCGCAGCCGGCCGCGACCGGGAGGCCCATGGAGCGGCGCACAATTGGCCCAGCATCGTCTGGGTTAGGGAGGGTTTGGCCGGCAGGGATATCCTTGTCTCATCGCGCACCAGCGACTCCTGTGGCGGGCCGGGCGCAGTGCACGTTGACACGGTAGCCAGGTGTACGGTGTTTCCTCCGACACATTGGTGCGGCTGGCTCCCGGGTTGGATGGGCATTGTGTCAAGACGCAGCTTGGTTGGGTTGTGTTTTGGAGGACGCACGGCTCTCGACCTTCGCCTCTCCCGAGTCCGTACAGGAGTTGCAGCGATGAGACAAGACTGTAACTACTACCAATTGGATACCACGAAATTGGGGAGAAAAAAGGGGTGAAAAATTTAAAAAGAAGCTGGCCTGTATTCTGCTCTTAGAAGTCAGGGCTGCGATCGGGAAAGCCAGCCTATAAACATCAGCTGAACAAACTCTCAAAGCTAATATATTATTTAGCTTCCCTCTGTGATGTGAATAAAGCAACAGAAACACACCCTTGTAGAGCAAGATCGTTGACACTTTACAGTATGAGCAAAGTTATATTTTATTACTTTGACACCTGGATTTATTTCATGGAGGTGTTTGACTTTCCATGCTCCTCCATCAAAACGTTTCACTCTAAAGTGCCACCAATATGAAACCATTATACTGTGTCTCCGTTTGCACTATAGGTGAACCAAAGTCAACACCATCTGTGCTTTTTGCCTTGGTATAACACTGATCCTGTAAATCAAACCGTTTCCACAGCAACCCAGCGTGAGGTCAGAATGTAAACCAAGAGAGACGTTTCTTAATAACCTTGAAGAAACAGGTGTTGTAGAGCTCTCCCGAGAACTCCATGTGAGGCACAGAGGCAGACATGTGAGAAAATGCAAACGTAAACTTCGAACCTCGTTAGTTAAAGATCGGCAAACAGTTCCTTCAACTGCTCTGACGGTTCTCCAATAAATCCGCCAGCCGAGTGCCTTGTTCAAACACTGAGCTCTCACAGGCGTTTGAACCTGCTTTTCAGACCTGAAATCACTCTGATTCAGACTCAACTCACAGGGGCTAAAAGCACAGTGAAAAGACCAGGGTGGATGACACTGAAGTTGAATCTGTGATGACGCAGCTCGACAGGGTTTAGCTCACTGCAGTAGCTGAGTATAGCAGGAAAGGCAGACTGGCACCATCCACGCTTCTCTGAAGCGTTTTAGAAGTCAAAGAGGGCTAAGCAAACAAACTGTGTGCTTGGAGTTCCTTAAGTCCCATAACCTTTTAAGGCCAAGCACAACCTAAATATTACATTTAATCAAACTCTTGCCATGTCGAGGACCACACACAAACACAAAACCCACACGGACGTCCATGGACACCCAAACACACACTCACACCGCACATTTTACCACAGTCTAGTAAAAAAAAAGTCTGCCCTATATCTAGACGACATCTTTGTTTCTCATTACTATATCCCACGGACTCCCCCCTAATTCAATGAATGCTAATGCATCACATTCCCTACGATCACCCCACAGGATCTCTCTTTGAGCATTGCTTCAGTGGGTTAGATGAATGCACTCCCAGTCCTTTCTCATGTAATACTCCGCTTTGCCGTGTATCCAATGATTGACACTCAATGAACATTAATGTTCGGAGGGGTGAGACACATACACCGAGGCAGAATCTACAAAGTGAACAGAATCCAATTACCTCAACCAGGGGGTAAGTATCTGGTTGTGGGTGTGGAGCTCACACAGCCCAGGTTATTGGGGGCACACTGAGGCGTGCTAACACAGGAACCTGAAGTAATTCCTCGACAATGGGATCCCACCGCTCACATCACTACCTCTGTGCTTTAAAATGTATTCAAGACCGCTGATGTCCATTAACCATCTGGCTCTATCTAACAGGCTCCCAGACTACCTAGCCTCCCCGGAGATACCAAAGTGTCTCGTCTCATGGTCGTCTCGTCTCACATTGATGATGTCGCCAGGTTGATGGCTGAGGCAGGCTGAGAGGAAGTATTGGTTTTACAGACAGGATGTGACACACGTCGATACCTCATCAGGCACTCAGGGGACAAAAACACCCATTATGAGCAGAATCACAAGGAATTGCCATAGCAACAACACAGAAATCAAGGCCTCGTTTTCTAAAATAGACCAAATTAGTACCTTGTCCAGGGCACTGGTTTTAAACGCACTAATCCACAGTCCATCAGCTCTGTTTTTTTACTCTTGTGGTACTCATTGTGGCACTTAGCATCTGAAAGATGCAGCCGTCTGTAAAATTGGAAAACAGCAGCTGGGATTCCTGTCCCGTCAATTAATATTCATGCTCTAGAAAATCTGAGGTGATGAATTTAAAACACCTGATCAAATCAATAATTTAGTGGGCAGAGAGAAAGAGAATAAAGAAGAAAATGCAAGAATAGGCATTCATTTTAACCTAGCCAGTCCTCAGACTGCTGGAGAGAGTGCTGCAATTCCTCAAATATGAGAGCGTCAAGATCTCTTGCATCCCTATTTTTGGCAAAGAACCAAATTTGCCTGTGGTGGAACTCTTGCATGCAGTATCCTCCCTAGGGCAGCCATCCTCTCCAGTCTCCACAGCTGCTCCGAATATGTGCCACACATTTAGGAAACCAGCCTTAATCAAATGAGAAATGGAAAAGGGTTCCCCCAAATGAGTTCCTGTTGAAAACTGAGAAAGACAAACACGGAAGAGGGTCTCAAAGCCTCAAGACCATTAGTTCAGCATGCCAGAGCCTGAGTGTCTGAGGGTGGGGGTAGGTAATTCAATCCGACTCCACATCCAGATGAAGAGGAATGCAATCTGAGTCAACACAGAGATTTATTGTGCCCACACAGGATCAGTGTTTGGTGCCTCCCAACCACCCTTCCAGGAGTCATTAGAAGGCGTTGGTGCATGCATACATCACTGGAGCTGGTGGTGAGAGACTGACGGGGGCTGTAGCAAGGGGTGGTGGGAGTATTCCATCAGTATTACTGAGAGAAATACTGGGTCTTAGGAGTATTCCATACTTAACGTGACAGGAGGGGGGTTGGATCGACTTGCAAAGCATTGACCCATTTGTCCAGGTCCCACTCTCAACTACATGGTAGATGGAGATTCTTACCAGCTCCATACCCCAGTGAGTCCTACCCCCCATCACCATCACCCTCTGTCAGAGGACCAAACAGATGGAGGATATGCATCCCTCCCTCTCCACTTCTACCTCAAAATGCACACAAAACACACGCACGCACGCACTCACACATGCATGCATACTAATATCACCGTAGCTATCACAATACAAGTTACTCTTATTAAACATGGGGGGCAGTTATAAAGCCACTAATGTCTAATGTAATTTTTTTCTGATGTTGGTGGTGCCCACATGCATTTCCAAGAAGCCATAAAAGGCACACACGCATCAATACACAAGTCAATTAAGCCCCAGCTACAGCTGATGCCACCATTGGCCCAGATGGTATGGGACATCCGCTGCGACAGCCAATCATAAATCACAGCACTTAGGGGTGGGGGTGCCGCCGGAAAGACTCTAACCTTGTCTAAGTATAGTCACGTAAGATAAATCTCAGATTGATATGTCATTAGATAGGGCTGGGAATTGCCAGGGACCTCACGATATGATATGATCATCATACATACAGTGCCTTCAGAAAGTATTCAGACCCCTTGACTTTTTCCACATTTTGTTGTGTTACAAAGTGGGATTAAAATTGATTTGTAAAAATACTCAAAGTGGAAGAAAAATCTAACATTTGTAAAGAATTAATCAAATAAAAACACTAATACATCGTAATTAGAAAAGTATTCAACCCCCTGAGTCAATACATGTTAGAATCACCATTGGAAGCGATTACAACTGTGAGTCTTTCTGGGTAAGTCTCTTAGAGCTTTCCACACCTGGATTGTGCAACATTTGCCCAATATTCTTTTCAAAATTCTTCAAGCTCTGTCAAATTGATTGTTGATCATTGCTAGACAACCATTTTCAGGTCTTGCCATACATTTTCAAGGAGATTTAAGTCAAAACTGTAACTTGGCCACTCAGGAACATTCACTGTCTCCTTGATAAGCAACTCCAGAGTATATTTGGCCTTGTGTTGTAGGTTATGGTCCTGCTGAAAGGTGAATTCATCTCCCAGTGTCTGGTGAAAAGCAGACTGAACCAGGTTTTCCTCTAGAATTCTGCCTGTGCTTAGCTACATTTAGTTTGTTTTTTATCCTGAAAAACTCCCCAGTTCTTAACAATTACAAGCATACCCATAACATGATGCAGCCACCACTATGCGTGAAAATATGGAAAGTGATGTTGTATTGGATTAGCCCCAAACATAAAACTTATGTATAGTGTCCCTTAGTCGAGCAGTGAATCTGTGTTTGAAATTCACTGCTCGACTGAGGGACCTTACAGATAAGTGTATGTACAGAGATGACGTACAGTACCAGTCCAAAGTTTGGACACACCTACTCATTCAAGGGTTTTTCTTTATTTTTACCATTTTCTACATTGTGGAATAATCATGAAGACATCAAAACTATGAAATAACACATATGGAATATGTAGTAACCAAAAAAGTGTTAAACAAATCAAAATATATTTTATATTTGAGATTCTTCAAAGTAGCTACCCTTTGCCTTGATGACAGCTTTGCACACTCTTGGCATTCTCTCAACCAGCTTCACATGGAATGCTTTTCCAACAGTCTTGAAGGAATCCCACATATGCTGAGCACTTGTTAGCTGCTTTTCCTTCACTCTGCGGTCCAACTCATCCCAAACCATCTTAATTGGGTTGAGGTCAGATGATTGTAGAGGCCAGGTCATCTGATGCAGCCCTCCATCAAAAGTGCCAAAAGTGTGCAAAGCTGTAATCAAGACAAAGGGTGGCTACTTTGAAGAATCTCAAATATAAAATATATTTTGATTTGTTTAACACTTTTTTGGTTACTACATGATTCCATATGTGTTATTTCATAGTTTTGATGTCTTCACTATTATTCTACAATGTAGAAAATAGTAAAAATAAAGAAAAACCCTGAAATGAGTAGGTGTGTCCAAACTTTGGACTGGTACTGTAGTCATAGACATTTCAATTTAAACACTATTATTGCACACAGACCATGCAATTTATTATGTGACTTGTTAAGCACATTTTTACTCCTGAACTTATTTAGGCTGGCTGTAATAAAGGGGTTGAATACTGACATTTCAGCTTTTCATTTTGTTATTAATTTGTAAGAAATTCTGAAAACACAATTCCACATTGACATTATGGGGTATTGTGTGTAGGCCATTGACACATTTATTTTTTTAAATTTAATCATTTTAAATTCAATTTTAAATTCAAAAAGTCAAGGGGTATGAATACTTTCCGAAGGCACTGTAGTATTCCGATTCAATACTGTGATTTTATTGCTATTCCATGGTCCAAACATATTGCTCACCATATGTCTGCTGCAGAAATGAGAGCCTTGAGATAACGATCAGTAATGGAAATAAAAGTGCTGAAAACAAATTGGAGAACAAGTTATTCAGGAAAAATACGATAGTCAAAACGATACGATACTATATCGTCAAAAATAATATCGATATATGTAACTGTAATGATTTTTCCCCCATCACTAGCATTGGATGCTGTATCATTTTTCCTTTGCAGGATCAGGATACAATACAAACATCAAAACTTTCATAAGATTGACATGTGCATGTTCAGACTCAAAATCACAATTTCTTCATGGTTTCTACCTAACAATGCACCTACTGATTTTTTTGTATTTCTTCTCAGAGATTTTCTCATGACTTCCTCTGAGCTCAAGTCAAAGGTATAGACAATTAGCAGAGATCTGAATGGGAGATTGGGAGGAAAGAGAGGTTTGGTCACTCACCCTTTTCTGGTCTTCAAGGCCGTGCATCACAGGTTTCCTCCTCTGGTGCTGCTGCGGGGATGCCTCTGCTCCTGATTCCATTTTCTCTCCCTTCTACAATATCCAACAGTCCCTTCTTTGTTACAAAATATCCAATCAAATATCCTCTCCAAGAAACAAAGAAAATTGCTTATTCCAAAGTCATTCAAACCCCCCACTCTTTCATCCAAAATCACTATTGGTCCAAAATCTTTGTGGGAGAAAAAAAACACACCCAACAAGCTATCTCATGGGGGTATGTCCTGGGTGGAGCTAGCTCAGTGAGTTATGTTGTCACTCCATGGCTCTCAGCTGCAGTTTTTAGCCCACTGAGGCTGACCCAGACTGGGCATCAGGGGATAGGCAGGGGTCCTGAGATCCGGAGCTCCACAACCATGGTGGCCCTCTCTCCTCAAGCTTTCACCCAGAGTGAAAACCTCTAATCTTCTCCCTGGATATGATCATGGCTCCCTATTCCCACAGGGCCAACATTCCTCCATTGTAAAATCAAGAGCCCTGTAAAGTCTGCTGGATTAACCTGTGATAGTCACCAAACTATTCCCTTTGCACAACTGGATGGGTAAAAAAAAATATGTTTAACCAAGCTACCAATTAGACAACAGCATGCAACAATATTTAGGAACTCAGTCAGGGTCTCAGAATAGTAGAATACACAATGTACCATTTCAAAATATGGTTATTTTTATGTCCATCACTAACAGTCACTCAATTAGCATGTCAGCAAAAAAAATGGATTGGTAAATTAGTGTAGCCAGCTATGTAAATGTGTAGTAATCATGGTTGAATTGGCAAGATTAGTAGAATTGTATGAAATGAGTTGTAAAATTGCTAAATGTTCTCTCAGCCCCATGGCAAAATGTGTAGAATTGCAGAAAGCTTGCTTTAAAACGGAAACATTTTCTCTACACCCCATTGTAAAATGTGTAGAATTGCAGGAAATTCACAAAAACGTTTTTTCTCTCTGCGTGTGTAGGTATGGATGTGGGTACACAGACCTGCGAGCCACTGTGGACACTTGTGATTAGTTCAGATGTTTTTGTGGCCCTCGCCCCATCAAAGTTTTCCATCTTATGTTACTTGCAAATGTATAGGCTACATGCAATAAATTATTGCTTAAAGTTGTAATTGGCTTTAAAGAATACACAATAATCTCAGACAATAAAGTGTCAATGATATGAATATATAGTATACTACATTGAATGTAACTGCATAAATTGCTGACAAGAACTCAAATAAGGCTAGTAGGCTACTAACTTGAGGTGTAGGCTGGCTACCTGAGAATGTTATAGAAAAATAAACATAATGCATGAGTTTTCAGAATTTCAGGATGAAATGGCAGGTTCTCGGGCTGGAGCTTCATGAAAACCAACAGCGAGAGTTGTATTAGGCAGGTGCATTGGGCGTAGCATGAGCCGCATGCAATAGTTACATAGTGTATTAAACTAACGATTGTAGCTAAATCAGTTATGCAAAGGAAGCCCTCAACAATTTCTGCATATACATTTCCAAATAATAAACATGCAAGAGGCAATATGGATGATGGTATATCACCCTGCAGATATTCCGCTAAGGCAGGTGCTGCATTCCCTTTGCTCTGATATGGGGTCGCTCACCAAAATTAAAGGTGGAAAATAAACTATGGAAAGCTTTTGAAATAGACGTAACCTAACTTAAAATCATAAAAAAATAGAGTGAATTTAAGTAAAGGGTGGGAAGTAGCTACTCACCCAACACACCAGCAGCAGCAGCAACGAATGTAATGTTTCCCTTCAAGGACGAAATGCTCCCTACAGCACATCGCTCGCGAACGTTACCTTCCCTTCTTTCCCTTTCCTTCTTGAACAGCCAGTGCATGCTTCGCTTTCCTCAGCAAGGTCCCACTCTCTCCTCAATCGATAACATCACGTCACTGACTAGTGCGCCCAACGTGCCCAGCGTTTTCTCCACCAGCTCCCCTGCGCCATCTGTTTCCATGGATACTTACAGAAAGAATGATGTTGGTGCCATCTAGCGACATTGTATCGAATGTCTCATGCCTAAAGCAAATCTGTGCAAATTCTCTGAGTCAACGCACAAAATAAAACACCAATCCCAATTAATCGTTCAATTATTGTTGAAATAAGTTTTAGTATTTTATGGAGATATATGTATGATATACTTTTACTTGTATTTCATTCATTTGTATCTCCAACAAATTGAAACAGCATGTTACCGTCTGCTAGTATGCATGTATTTCATGTTTGCATGATATGGTAAGATTTTACAGAATGGCTACACCAATATGTTACTAGAAACTGTGGTACTTTTATTTAAGTTTACTGTGGGTACTTTATATCAGAGGAGGTTGGTGGCAGCAGCCATAGAAGGACGGACTCATTATAATGTCTGGAATGGAAACCATTGAACGGAGTCAAACATATGGTTTCCATATGTCTGAGGTGTTTGACTCCGTTCTAGAATATGTCCAGCTATTATAATGAGCCTGTCCTGCAATAGCTCCTCCCAACAGCCACCTCTGCTGTATATTCGTTTTTTCTTCTTCGCCGAAATTAGAGGAAAATAACGTAGCCACATTTAATGTTTGCAAAATATTGCACAAAATGTAATTGAGTTTTTTTCTGCAAAGATATCCATGTAGCGTTTATGTAAACTCGTGGGATCAGGCACTCCGCCTGTGAGTAGTTGCACACGGAGGTAGTTGGCTCTATCCGGTGGCGAAAGTGCTGAGTGTGCTGTATGCGTGAAACTAGGCGGGACAAATGAAATGGTCCAGAAATAAACGTATTTTACTCACTTGGGTATAACTACAGGACAAAAGTCATTTTGTCTCGTTTTATACCTTTAGTGTGAATTAGCTTACCGCCTGGTTCCGACATTGCATGGGGACATTTACAACATTTCTAAATGTTTCCAGATATTAGGATTGTTTTGTCAGCCAGCACACTTATCGCCTTTAGCTGCTTGACTTTTCAAGGGGATGCAAACAAGAATTTGAGAGGTGCACAAATGTAACCTGTGCTATAGGGTAAGTAACTACATATTTGTGGTCTTCATTTCTCTTTATGGGACTGATTGTCAGTCAGATCTTATTCACAACCTTTAGCTAGCTAGCTACTGTACTTTACACCATTTGTTGGGAGTCTAGTGATCGAGTTAACCCGCGCCTTACTGTACGTGGCGTGCTGGTCAGCTAGCTATTGCTATCCACATTGCATGGGATCTCATGTAAATGAATGTGCATTTGTAGCTTCTATCATATTTAATACACCTCATGTGAAGTATTAAGGCGCGTATTTGTGACTGGTAGCTAGCAAAAAGTGGTTGTTTTTGGAAGACGTAGCTATAACTAGCGAGCCAGCTGATTAGAAACCGGGGCGGCGGTGACATTAACCCGCGCGCGCAATAACTTATTAGCTGGCTAACAAACTAGTTGGAAAGCGATACAATTTTGTTCTGCCAGCCTTTATTAACTTCTAACAAAAAAAATGACACTCATTTATTCATGCGGACTTGCTTTCGTGCACTATAAGTTATGTCAAATATCACAAGTTATCCATGCGTTTCACATTTCAATGTTCCGGGTTGTGTCATTGGAATGTGTCTGGACCTTCCGCGCCAAGATTTTAAAAAACATTTACCTGCGCGGGACGGTCCAAATTTCCTTGAGGTCATCTCCCGCTTCATTCTAACTGGTTGCTTGCCGCAAATAGGCGTGTCGTTGAAGCCGTTTCGCTTGCTCATTCGATAGAGTGTATGTCATTTACCGCCAAGCATTAACTGTGATATTTCGATTCGATTTTTAAGATTCATATAGGTTATCAACCAAGAGGCACGGTATTATTTGGTAAATGTGATTGAATTAGAGGCGTAGCTGCTAGCTATATCATTAGTATGTTAACGCCGAATGAATATAATGCCGTTAAGAAACGGGAACTAAACCTAGAACATTTTGTGAAACTTACATTTAAGTGAATCAAATACATTGATCAGCTTCCTAATGTTAACTGTTATTGGCTTAACTAGTTAGACACTGCTTTTTTTGTTAGCGAATATCAGTCTTACATCCTGTGTTTTGATTGAAATTTAGGTGGAAAATGTCGAGCACTTTACCCGAGTCACAGAATCTGAACCATAAAACACAAACCACCACCTTTAACCACAAGGTTAGTAATTTCTAGCTAACTTGCATGTTTCTGTTGTTTTTTAAAATCCAGTTTACTATCTTAGTGTTTATATAGTAGTTCATATGCTGTATAGCAGATTCTGTTTAAGGTATGTTCAAGGGCATTTGACTAACTGTTACATAACTAACTCTAACCATGACATCCAGTCATCCTTAAATAATCTGCTATTTAATTACTTTGTCCAACAGGGTAATGTCTTTGCAGAGCCACAAGCACTGACAACAACACCAAGGGAAGTATCTACCCAAGGCACTGTGCTAACAGAGATTCAATCCAACATGGGACCCCTTTTGACCCCAACTAAAGGAAAGGAAACTGGGGCTGGTGAGCCTTGGACTCCAACCTCCAATTTGAAAATGCTGATCAGTGCTGCCAGCCCTGAGATCAGGAACAGAGAGAAAGAGCTGTGTATGGACCCCGAGGGAAGGGATGCCATGGTAAAATAATACATACCCACTTACACACACACACACACACACACACACAAATGAGCCTGCAGCTAAGACCTTAGAAATGTATTGATTGCCTGTTTGATCTATTTCCTTTTCACCCATAGGACCCGGAGCTTGGAGAGGAAGGGGAGAAACAGATCAGCAGAAAAGAGAAGAGTCTGGGTTTGCTCTGTCACAAGTTCCTTGCCCGCTACCCCGATTACCCCAACCCTGCACTCAACAACGACATCAGTCTGGATGATGTTGCCACAGAGCTTAGTACGTCCTGTTTTACTTCTCTCTCTCCACTGTCTTTATTCCCGTTTCATTTTTTCTCAGAATAGTCCGGCAATATTACCCTTACATTTTCAAATTTAGTTTTTTGAAGAATGCAATAAATACAGCATGTATTCCCCTAAGCTTAGGCCTATATGCTGTAAATAAGCAGTTACAAACTATAGACAGGCCGTATACAAACAAGACCACTTTACTCCTGTTTATTCAACTCGCATTTTCTCTTCTCTGTCCGAACAGATGTGGAGCGCAGGCGCATCTATGACATCATGAATGTGCTGGAGAGCCTGCACATTGTCAGCCGGCTAGCGAAGAATCGCTACACATGGCACGGGCGCGCTAACCTGCCACAGACCCTGGCCAAGTTGCGGCAGGTGGGCGAGGAGCACCGCTACGGGCAACAGATGCAGCAGATCCGCCAGCGCAGCCTGGAAAAGGAGTTTGACTCGGACGGCGACGAGAAGGAGAACGAGGAGGTGGGGGAAGTGGAGGGAGGAGAACAGGGCCAGAAGGAGATGTTCTTCGTGGAGCTTCCTGGGGTGGAGTTTAAAGCAGGTCAGAGGCCAGGATGAACCTCCTTTGATTAAGAGCTATTAATACAATCGTTCGTAATATGTAGCATGCAATTGATTGATCCTGTACTGCAAGGCTTAGAAAATAAGATATTTCTTATTTTAGTGGGCTGAACTGAGTGACCATGGTCTTGGCTATGTAATAACTACGCTATTATTCCCCTGTGTTCTCTCCAGCCTCGGTGAACAGCAGGAAGGACAAGTCTCTGAGGGTGATGAGCCAGAAGTTTGTCATGTTGTTCCTGGTGTCCACGCCTCGGGTGGTCAGTTTGGAGGTGGCTGCCAGGATCCTCATTGGAGAGGACCAGGTGGCTGATCAGGACAAGAGCAAGTTCAAGAGTGAGTGTTGAGTCCATATGGGCAAAGCAGTCCTTCACGCCTCTGGCACATCCTGTGTTCTTTCAGCACATTTCTAGCTAGGATACACAAGCTTTGTCGTAAAAGTTGAGTGTGTAGTTGGCGCAATAAGTACGATTCTGCACACCGAAATGCTCCAACCAAGTGTGTTAAGACCGTACGGTCATTATCTGGTGATAATGAGTCTAATGTTTGAATGTGTGTGTCTGCAGCTAAGGTCCGTAGGCTGTATGACATAGCCAACGTGCTGCGGAGCCTGAAGCTGATAGAGAAGGTCCATGTGACAGAGGAAAGAGGGAGGAAGCCAGCCTTTGAATGGACCGGCCCTGAGGACTTCCCCAGTGTGAAGGGTAAGTACTTATCAGAACACACCGTCTTCCCAATAATACTTCACTTGAAGGGGTTACCATACATAATAACACTATCACAAGGCTTGTGCCATTGAAGCTATGCTGAACCTTTGCTATTCAACTTAGTGGTTTATATGAGCTTTAAGTCCGAACCTATGTTACCATTTAACCTGTAATGCTGTCCAACCTGCCTTTCCCAGTTCACCAGACTAAATCTTGTCTTCTTGTGTTTCAATTCAAACATAGAGACCACTGCCACTACAGCCACTGCCAAGAGGACACTTGAGTCTCGTACCTCCGTAGACAACTGTGCCAAAAATCTCTTCTCCTCTCCGGGGAGCAAACGCAGCTTCACCCGTCACCCCTCCCTCATCAAACTGGCCAAGAGCATCCAGGAAGACCGGCGCAAGATCAACTCAGCCCCCACCAGCCCTGTCAAGAGTAAGTCCTGGGAGATATCTAGACATTAGAGTCTGGGAGATGTAGTATTCATATGTTTTTAAGTGAGAGTTGGGTGTCTAGATTAGCTTCTGTTTTTCTTTTCAGATGATTCCTCGAGCAGCGAGTTCTTTCCCACCAAAATGGCTCAACTAGCGGCAATCTGTAAAATCCAGCTTGACCAGCAATCAAACGAGTAAGTGCTAGCTGATTCTCATTGCTGTATCGTATCCTTTAGTCTTCTAAGTAAACCAGAAATGTTCTACATTTCCTTGTTAACATCAACTCAGACCGTCAGATGTTACAATGAGTCTTGTCTCGTTCCAGGGTTGTTGACAGGACACCTAAGCCTGCAGTTACTGTGAGTGAGGCAGTGCCAGATCATGAACAGAAAGCTGCTAAAAAGCCAGGAGCTCCCCAGCCGCCAGTATTAACACCCACAGAACCCCGTGCCAGCACTGTCCACCTCACCCCACAGGCACAGTTCACCCCCCAACCTACTGGGGCAATGTCCTTCCACCCTGCCCAGTGTTCACCTCTCATCCCTGTGCTGCTGCCCCAACTCCAGGGAGGCGGACCCTACGCCATCTACATGCACCACTCCTCCTTCAGGCCACACCCCCTAACTAGGCCTCAGCCAACTAGCCTCGCTGTGCGCTCCATGACCTTCGAGGATAAGACGGGGCAGAGCCCGAGTGATGTCACAATGCACGGCCACTCGCCTGCTACGAACAACCTGCCAACCAGCAGCCCCTCAGCACTAAAACGTGTGTGTTCAGCGAGACCCTCCGAGGAAAGCCCCTCCAAGGCCAAGAGGATTGACCCCAGCACCAGGGTAAGACCTGTTCTTTACGCGCTACATCTGTCTCTACGCAGCTCAGTTGTACCTACTTTGACCAGAATGTGAGGTGACATGTCACTAGCAGAGAACTTTGGCAATGTCATACAAATAAAGAAGCCTGTTAAATAGTAATAGCAACGGTCATACGAAGCTAACCCACCTCTCTTTCTTCCTCTCCTCCAGGACACGTCTCCTAAGCTGTGTGAGATCCTCCAGGCTCGTCTGAAGGCGCGTCGCGGGGGACTCCTCTCCAACCGTCCCTCGCCCCGAGCCCTCCACTTGGACCCCGAGTTTGTCAACACACCTGGGAGCTCAGTGGCCGCCGCAGCCAATCAGACACTGGAGCAGAACCTGGAGACCTTCCTGGAGAAGGAGGAGAAGGTCGCGACCTCAGACAGCGAGGCAGGGCTCACGCCGGTCAGAGCTGTTCCACTGACCCCCCAACACCTACACACAGAGGTAAACACACAAGACATATACACAAAGTAAAACAACACACACACACACATAGCTAAAAGACCGATACTGGTATTAACAGAAAACACTTGGCTTTAGATGCTGTGTGTGTATAGTATCTTTGGATGATGTGTAAGGATGTGCATCTTTCCCTTTCAAGAAGATTCGATGGGTATCCAGATACATGGGCTCCAAAACGACGCAGGAACGATACATTTTAGTTTGAAACGATTCTGTGCAATTCGGTTTGATTAGAGAACGAATCGATTCACAACCATTTGTTGCATAAACACATTAATATAAAACGTGTCACCTGCGCCGAATACAACAAGTGTGGACTTTACCGTGAAATGCTTGCTTACGAGCCCTTCCCAACGATGCAAAGTTTAAAACGAGAAATAAAATACACAAGAATGGCGCTATACAGAGGGTACCGGTACCAGATCAATGTGCAGGGGTACAAGGTAATTGAGATGGATACAGTTGAAGTCGGAAGTTTACATACACCTTGGCCAAATACATTTAAACTCAGTTTTTCACAATTCCTGACATTCAATCCTAGTAAGAATTCCCTGTCTTAGGTCAGTTAGGATCACCACTTTATTTTAAGAATGTGAAATGTCAGAATAATAGAGAGAATTATTTATTTCATCACATTCCCAGTGGGTCAGAAGTTTACATACACTCAATTAGTATTTGGTAGCATTGCCTTTAAATTGTTTAACTTGGGTCAAATGTTTCGGGTAGCCTTCCACAAGCTTCCCACAATAGGTTGGGTGAATTTTGGCTCATTCCTCCTGACAGAGCTGGTGTAACTGAGTCAGGTTTGTAGGCCTCCTTGCTCGCACACGCTTTTTCAGTTGCGCCCACACATTTTCTATGGGATTGAGTAGGGCTGGGCGATAAATCAATATCAATAACTATCGAGGTAATTACTTCCCTCAATAACGATATAAAACGTTTAGATTCATTTTCAATAATGTCGATATAGAAGAATTAGGTACAGCAGTCCATTTCATCTCTGTGACGCAGCAGGAGCGTGCGGAGAAGTGACAATATGCACGTGGAGAGGTAGACGCCCACTAAAAACCACTTAGCACCTCAAGTGATGGAGTAGCCACTATTAACCACGAAAAATGAGTGATGTAGGCGAAAACAGTGGCAGTGATAGCCATGGAGAAGGAGCAGCTTACAACGAAGACATTATTGATAAAAAGGGTTGAACTGTTTCAGTAATTCGGAGGTGGTATGGATTTTTGAAGTTTGACAAAGAGCAGAGCAATGTTCGGTGCAAATTGTGCCGTAGACAGGTGGCTACGAAGTCTGGTAATACGACAAACCTTTTTCAACATCTGAGGCAAAATCACTCTTTGGAACATGCAGGAAGTTTGAGTTTGCGCCACGGTATTGATGAACGCCCCTCAAGCACCAGCCAATCTAGGGATGTTTGCCCGAAGCAGTCAACACTGACAGCGTTTATGCCCTACAAGCAAACATCGAAAAGATAGACATCACAAATGCTATTATGCAGTGCTAAGGACATGCTACGAATTAGCACAGTCAAAATGGAAGGTTTCAAGAGGCTTATCAATTTCATTGACCCCAGGTACGTGCTCCCTGGCCGCAAACATGGAACAATTTTCCTTCAAGTATATTTTGTTTAGCTCACATTTTATAAAAATAAAAATAAAAAAAAAAGGGGGGGGGAAATTAACCTTTATTTAACTAGGCAAGTCAGTTAAGAACAAATTCTTATTTACAATGACGGCCTATCGGGGAACAGTGGGTTAACTGCCTTGTTCAGGAGCAGAACGACAGATTTTTACCTTGTCAGCTCAGGGATTCGATCTAGCAACCTTTCGGTTACTGGCCCAACGCTCTAACCACGGTTTGTTCAGGCATTCTTGAGTTTGAAGCAGATATGCACCTTTTAAACATTATTTGATTTAATATCATGATAATTATCGTTATCAAATGAAAAAAATATATAGATATCGTGATAATTTATTTGCCATATCGCCCAGCCCTAGGATTGAGGTCAGGGCTTTGTGATGGCCACTCCAATACTTTGACATTGTTGTCCTTAAGCCATTTTGCCACAACTTTGGAAGTATGCTTGGGGTCATTGTCCATTTGGAAGACCCATTTGTGACCAAGCTTTAACTTCCTGACTGATGTCTTGAGATGTTGCTTCAATATATCCACATAATTTCCCCTCATGATGCCATCTATTTTGTGAAGTGCACCAGTCCCTCCTTCAGCAAAGCAACCCCACAACATGATGCTGCCACCCCTGTTCTTCACGGTTGGGAATATATTGAATATATTTCACAACTTTGGAATGTATTTCACCCCCATCTCAAAATCGAATGGTTTGGACATTTTTTACGGGGGGGATCTTCTCTCGCTTTGGGCAGGACTGTGGAAGCGGTGCCCCTGGGCAGAGAAGGGGGAGGCCTGTGGAGGGAGAGGCTGGTGGGGGTGAGCTCCTGGATCAGGGGAGGTCTAGAGCCTGGGAAGGAGAGAGGGAAGACATGTTAATTACAGTCATAAGATACAGATTTTTAATTGAGTTTAAGTCATCTGATACCATATGCTTTACTTAAGGTTTAAAAAAAAAAAAAAAAAAAAAAAAAAAAAAATGTGATTGCTGTCCTCTTTCTGAAATTAGCAATCTTACCCTGTGTATATATAAAAAACAAAATGCCCATAGTATGTGAAACAATAAGGACACCTGCTCTTTCCATGACAGACTGATCAGGTGCAAGCTATGATCCCTTAATTATGTCACTTGTTAAATCCACTTCAATCACTGTAGATGAACGGGAGGAGACGGGTTAAAGAAGGATTTTTAATACTTGAGACATGGATTGTGTATGTGTGCCACTCAGAGGGTGAATGAGAAAGACAAAAGATTTAAGGGCCCTTGAACGGGGTATGGTAGTAGGTGCCAGGCGCACCGATTTGTGTCAAGAACTGCAACGCTGCTGGGTTTTTCAAGCTCAACAGTTTCCCGTGTGTATCAAGAATGCATTGGAGTCAACATGGGCCAGCATCCCTGTGGAACGCTTTCGACACATTGTTGAAAGTCCATGCCCTGACGAATTGAGGCTGTTATGAGGACAAAATGGGGGAGGTGCAACTCTCTATTTGGAAGGTATTCCTAATGTTTGGCATACTGATTGTTAAAAGCAAATCTACCAAAACTATTGCTGATGGTGAACCTGAATAATCCTAATTTAAATCTATTGTAAGCCCCTTTCAGCAGGTATAGCCAGTTGAGAGTTGTCTCTGGTAGGTTACTTTAATTCCAGTAAAACACTATTTTCAACAGTGCACAGATAACAATAACCTAGCAAATCACATAGGTTGTCACAATCTTAATATCACGCAATCAATCAATCAAGTTTATTTTATATAGCCCTTCGTACATCAGCTAATATCTCGAAGTGCTGTACAGAAACCCAGCCTAAAACCCCAAACAGCAAGCAATGCAGGTGTAGAAGCACGGTGGCTAGGAAAAACTCCCTAGAAAGGCCAAAACCTAGGAAGAAACCTAGAGAGGAACCAGGCTATGAGGGGTGGCCAGTCCTCTTCTGGCTGTGCCGCAAGCCATTTTAGTATTTCAATGCCGAAGGTGCCACACAGATTTGCAAGTGACCCAGCACGTGAAGCACATTTGACTAGGCTACAGATATTGCCTGGAGTTGTTCGGCATGCAAAACGACTTGTCGATCAATGACTGTCACATGCAGTTCAACACAAAAGAGAAGAGAGATTTTCAGAAGGTAGAAAGAACCCCCAAAAATGATGAACCAGTGATTCGTAACGTTTGATTCGATTTTTCCGACCAATGCATGCTACATTGGGATCGGTCTGCGTACCGACGCACTTTTATTCTTAAGCATTTGAATCTGGGACCGGTGCATATCAGAGAATCGTTACATCCATAATGCTGTATTAATGTCTCTCTCTGTGTGTGTTCCAGACTCTGATCCCCACTGGCTACCTGATCCCTATCTCCCAGCAGTCCCTCTTCAGCTACAAAGACATCCACAACACCGAGAGCAGCAAAGCCACCACACCCACCTACAACATCTACCACACACCCACTGCAGGTATACACACCTTTTAACATTTATTTGTAGTCAGTACACACGCTAACGCAAATTTGAACTACGTCTTTGAGTAAAGCATACTGTATCAGATGACTTAAATTGGAAATCTGTATCTTATGACTGTAATTAACATGTCTTCCCCTCTCTCCTTCCCAGGCTCTAGACCACCCCCGATCCAGGAGTTCACCCCCACCAGCCTCTCCCTCCACAGGCCTCCCCCCGCCTCGCCCTTCTCTACCCCGGGGCACCGCTTCCACAGCCCCAGCCCTGCCATCCTCAACTTTACCCTGCAGAACCTGGGCCTCATCCCTGGGCCTGGCTCTGTACCCGCTTGCAGCCCTGGCACTGCCCAAACCCCAGAGCACCTCAGCTCCGTGCCCCTGCCTCCCCACCTGGGCCTGCATCAGAGGGGCGGCATGGTGTTCGTTAAGCCCATGTCCCCCGTGTCAGTCCAACACCAGATGACCGGCCCAGGCGGGCAACCACTCACGCTAATCAGCCTACAGCAGGTGAGATGCATACTTGCATACATACATCAACACAAACGCTGGGTCACACATACAGCATACATACATACACACACAGCCTCAAACCCCAATAAGCTTAACACACATACATACAAACAGTCAGTCAAACCCCTCCCTAATTGATAATGGTGTGCTGCTGGTTCAGTGCTTGTGTAAGTAGCCTCACTGATTATATAAATGAGGTGTGATGTTGATTGCTAACTAACTTCTCTGCTAACTTCTGTCGTTGTCTATCTCTCCTCTTCAGGTGACCACGCCCAAAGGGACAGCCCTCACCCAGCACAGTTTCTTCCACACCCCTGTCTCCCTCTCCCCGTTGGCTACCGTGGTAACCACCAGCCACGGACACACGGCGCCGGCGGGCGCTAAAACCGTTTACATCCCTCAGAGGAAGCTGGAAGTCACCACTGAGGACACCTAAAGACTATGCTGCTACACAACCTGTGTGTGTGTGTGTGTGCACCAGCCCTTCAATGTGTGTGTCTGTGCATGTCTGCATGGTTTTCTATGGTCTGACTGTCATATGTTTAAGGCGTACTGTAGGTTGAGTGATTTTTATGTTTTAGGGTATGTGATGTCTCCAAATGATTTAATCCAAAACTAGTCCGTGGGTTATTCCAGCGTTTCCCAAACTCGGTCCACGGGACCCCAAAGGGTGCGCGTTTTGGTTTTTGCACTACACAGCTGATTCCAATTATCAAAGCTTGATGATTAGTTGATTATTTGAATCAGCTGTGTAGTGCTAGGGCAAAAAGCAAAACGTGCACCATTTGGGGGAGCGAGTTTCGGAAGCCCTGGTTTATTCCATTTCTACAGGGGGAAAGACAAAGTATGTGGAAACTCCATACAGAAACAGCTGCGTGTCACCGTCAGCACAGCTAGCTCCAAATATAACTCTGATGGAGAGACCAGCCATGGTAAATACTCTTAACCCTGGGGCTTTGAGACACAATATGCTGGATATTACTGTGTAATACTATAATACTACAGCATACTTTTGATACTGGTTTATGTATGGATTTATGATTAGGGATCACCAGTAGGTATTAAACTGGTGAGGGGTGTATTCTGTGTCTAAATACAAAATAGTGAAACAGTCTGTCTTATTTAGGTTTTTGAAGGGTTGTTTGCCAAAAATCTAATATGCTGGCTGAGTATTTCAACATTTCTCAAAGAGAAGTTGTATTGAAGTCCCATTACATCATCAACGTGCCATAAAGAAGAACAACTTAACCTCAGTTCACCGGGATGACATTAATATGTGACAGCAGGACTTTAATGACTGAAAGAGAATTTTCTTTTTGAAAACTATTGTAGAATAACTGTTTTTGTATGTGTAAAATTGGTAAGATTACAATTTTGCACGTTGTACATGTTAACTGTTAGCCTTTAAAAAGCTGAATTGTATGTGATTCAACTGTAAGGGGTGAATGTATGCGATGGCTTCCTACCTTAGGCAAATCACGTGATTGAAATTGGATCTTAATGTATAAGAAATGGACTTTAAGCATTAAATTCAGCTCAGATGTCCTTGTATATAAAATGGTAAATAAACATAATATTTTTAAACCGATCTCTGTTCTGTTCATGTATTCTTTACTGTCTCCCTCGGTTGATGAATACATGGTCAGCGATATGTTGGTGTCCTATAGCATTAGTCTAGAGTAGAGTATGAATATGACAAAGGTGGTTTCATATCCAACGGTAAATACAGTACATGCTTTCAATTCCAACCAATTAAAAACACAAACCCGTATAGATCTATTTCGTTCTGTGTAGACACCCCTCTAAAATCATGTGCCATTCCAGTTACCATCAGCCAGACACATAATTCATTCCGCTTGGCTACTGTCACCCAGAAGTTTCGGGAAATCTCTATCAATCATGCTTGTGTAAGACCAGGACAAATGGTGAAATCTCCAGGGCCCAGCTTAGGGCCAGGGGTCTCTTTGGCCTGTGTTAGAGGTGGGGTGGGGGGCTACTGTAGGTCTCGAGTGTTTGTCCAAAGTTATTTTAGGAGGATGTTTTCATTTGAGCGTCACCATTAAACTGGGTGATGAGCGTGAGATGGGCTGTATTTAAGGACTCCCCTCGGTGGTGTTGGGGCGGTCGCACTCAGATTTGAGACTGAACTGGGGTGGAAGAGATTGACACAGATACATCCAGACTTGTGCAGGTATAGTAGTCAAATATTTATGATTTGTGAGTGATATGTTTGATATTGATAAATGTAACCGCTCACTCATTTCAATGAAATTACTTTGATCCAACGTGGAATAGAAAGTTAATTGACTGGGACCGGCTGTATTTACAGTAAAACCGATATCATACACTGGCCAGTGTCCAATCAGTGCCATACTTTTAGAATATTTGGTCCGAGGGTCCATGGATCAGACTGATGTTGAACTTGATCAAGCTATCTCTAATTAAGTTGAATTGCATAAACATGATTTGAATTCATCCATCACGACTCACTGGATGTTGGAAATTTCCATGTGAGGTAAGTGTTGGTGACCCAGCTGCTTCAAGCGGTCCAGGGTGGATACTGAAATATGTTCTTCCATGATCCTAATGGGCTCTATTCCTGGAGTCTTATCACCACATACCAGCCCAATGAGGTGACGGACTACCTCTGAAATGAATGGGTGACAATAGAGGAGAGTCGGGACTGGCTGAGATACCTTATCTCTGCTAGAAGAACAGGCTTGACAACATCGCTGTCACTATACTATGATGGGTATCATCAAAGAGAATCCAAATGTAGACATGTTATGTTTTTTAAAATATATATATAATGTAGTCTGAACCTATTGCAATGAATGCATAACCGCGGGAATTAGGGCTGCTGAGGGTGCTGCAGCACCCCCTGATAAATCAGTATTAAAATAATATTAAAAAATGTATATATTTTGGGAGAAAAATTTTTTTCCACCAAATTAGTGCTTTATGGCTTTACTAGTCCTGAGTAGATTGACAGCACGTCCACCCCTCAACATCTTCCCACATGTTTATTTATTGACCACTATGTCATGATAAGTCAGAAATACACTGATGGTCTTGAGGCCACCCCAGAGTAGATTCAATCTGCAACCGTCTATTCCTCCATCTAACACCCCTCTCGATGCAGACTCTCACCCCGAGACAAGGATGCCAAACTGGGGCGGCGGGGCCAAGTGTGCGGCCTGTGAAAAGACTGTGTACCACGCTGAGGAGATCCAATGCAACGGGAGGAGCTTCCACAAGACCTGCTTCATCTGCAGTGAGTTATCCTCAGTCACACGCCATGTAGGCCTAGACTGACAGAGAAGACAAACTGATGACACCAAGACCGGTAATAAACTCTCATTACTCATTCATAAAACCAGGATCTGCTTAAAGAGTCGTTCCATGTCATTTCAGCAACCCATGACACCTACCATCTCACATTGTTCTAAAATTGCTTCTGTAGTTAGAAACAGGAAATATTGGCATCCCTGAAACGTTATGTTGAAATTGTATTTTATCTCAGAGAAATTAAGCTAATTGATTGCACCCAAATTGGCAATTTTAATTGATAGCAAACACAGGAACACAAATAAGTTGAGAAGATTTGGACAAGCTGGCTTCTGTTTACAGTTCTACAGTGGCCATTGAAGAAAAGCATCGTATTCCAGTTCAGAAGACTAGCCCTGTCCCACCCTTCATTAGCACAAACAACAATCCTCTTCTTTTGTTTGGCTTTGAGGTCGTCTGTTTAATTCTGCCTGGTCAACCAAACAACCAGCAAACCCTTCACTCCGCGGGCAACAGTAATTATAGCCAGCCAGTCTATCAGTGTTGTGGTGTATTTAAGATGACTTTTTATCCTACGATTTGAGCACTGAATCCGGATGCCTCTTACACAGAGAGCCTCTTAGTTTATGCAGGTTGTATCTTAGCGATCACGGTAGCAGCAAAGAGAGTGGAGAGGTGGAGAGCCTATCAGGGAACACAAAATGGACGACCTAAAATGCCCATCTCAAGTAACGCGTTTCAATCTCACCTAATTACCCATGAATGGCTGGGGCTGGGCTTTGAACTGGGGGCTGCCAATAGGTAGATAGCACCACTGGGAGCACTAAAAGGCCTTTGTAATTATCTGCAATTGAGGAGGGATCTGCTTCTCCATCTGCTGGGGCTGGCAAATGGGAGAGTCTGTTTGTCCACTACAAGCCTCTGCCCTACACAGTGGTGGAAAAAGTACCCAATTGTCATACTTGAGTAAAAGTAAAGATACCGTAATAGAAAATGACTCAAGTAAAAGTCACCCAGTAAAATTCTACCTGAGTAAAAGTCTAAAAGTATTTGGTTTAAAATATACTTAAGTATCAAAAGTAAATGTCATTACTAAAATTATAAATCCTTTCAAATTCCTTGTATTAAGCAAACCAGACAGCAACATTTTTTATTTTTTTTATTTAATAAAAATATAATAATAGCTAGAGGCACACTCAAACATTGCAACATCATTTGCGAATTAATCATGTGTGTTTAGTGAGTACGCCAGATCAGAGGCAGTAGGGAAGACCAGGGATGTTCTATTGATGTGTGTGAATTGGACCATTTTCCTGTCCTGCTAAGCATTCAAATGTAACGAGTACTTGTGGGTGTCAAGGAAAATGTATGAAGTAAAAACTACATTTAGGAATGTAGTACAGTAAAAGTAAAAGTTGTCAAAATTATAAATAGTAAAGTAAAGATCCTCCTAAAAACGACTCAAGTAGTACTTTAAAGTATTTTTTACTTAAGTACTTTGCACCACTGGTCCTACACAACCCCTCCAGACTGTAGTCTTCAGAAACAGACCCTGACCAGGGACAGCTGAAAGGGGTGTGTTAATTGACTTGGGTGGGACCACTGCTAGACCCCAGGTACAGGCTTCTGCGGCCTAGTAATATGAATAACGCCATTATCCACAGCCTGATACAGTCGCTTAATAGGTGTCCGGGCATGAAAAAATATATTTTGGTATTAAAATAAAGGAACAGAATACTTAAGTGTTTTTGCTGTGCAACCTGACAAACTGACAAAAGTTCATCCATAGCTGTCACGGCCACAACATTCTTTCTCCTGTAAACTGTGGTTAAGTATGGACAGTGAGTCAATGTGTTGGTTTGGTTTGCTCTTCACCCCAGTGGCCTGCAGGAAAGGACTGGACAGTACAACAGTCGCAGCGCATGAGTCAGAGATCTACTGCAAGTCCTGCTACGGCAAGAAGTATGGGCCAAAAGGCTACGGGTACGGCCAGGGAGCTGGAGCCCTAAGCTCAGACCCCCCTGGACAGAACCTGGACCTGCAATCTCAAGAGTAAGTCCCTCTCGTTATTCTCTCTGACTCCCCCACCCCCCACCTCTAACCCTCTCTCTTTCACATCTGAACAACCAATTTAAGGACTTGACATAACTAACGTTGAATAGGCGACTTAATTAAAAACACAGAGGTGTCAAGACACTGCTGCAGTTAAACATCAATGAAAACATACATCAGTCATATTTTCAGTATCAAAAGAGACACACGAACACAGCTTTCATAAAAAGCTTCCCAGACTTTTAAATGTTACCAAGGAAACATTTTAATTGTAAATAGGGATGTTCGTTTGTGTCTCTTTGGATATTTATTGTCATTTATTCTTTCCTCTTTATGAAGCTCAAAGCCTCGCCCAACATCCAC
The DNA here is from genome assembly GCF_016432855.1 of Salvelinus namaycush. Taxonomy (NCBI): domain Eukaryota; kingdom Metazoa; phylum Chordata; class Actinopteri; order Salmoniformes; family Salmonidae; genus Salvelinus; species Salvelinus namaycush. The sequence goes on along the minus strand of NC_052336.1, from coordinate 28,429,585 downwards.
AAACTCCAACTCCAGTAAGTTTGCGCATAGGTTTGGAAATTCAGATCGCTGCCAAAGATGTTCGAAGGCTGTCTACGCAGCAGAGAAGATCATGGGGGCAGGAAAGGTAAAATTCCTCTATATAAGCATTGCTTGCACCCTTTCGACCACAACAATACAACGATCACCTAACTCTGATAGATGGGGTGTATGTGTTTCTTGTTGCAGCCTTGGCATAAAACCTGCTTCCGCTGTTTGCTGTGTGGAAAGAGCCTGGAGTCTACCACAGTGACAGACAAGGATGGGGAACTCTACTGTAAAGGTACATACACACAGGACCAAACAAGCTCCCACCATTTACGTGCTGTAAAGACCACACAGCTAGCCTGCCATACAGAGCTCCATTTGATCACTGATACAGTCAGGCTTCAGTAGAATCTAGTGGCTAAGATGAGGGAGCGAGAGCATGGCCTTATTTATTTTAATGAGCATGGCCTTATTTCTATTACAGCATGTTGGATGACTGTCCTTCATATTCCATTCACCCAGCTCAATGTAACATCGATATGTTCAGGCTACTACATGATGCTCACATTTTCCTTATACCCATCATACGGTTGCTAAAACCTAGCCTATGAATGAAAATGTTTACAACGTAGGTGCACAGGTCAAGAGAAATTTGAGTAATCAAGGTGGCAGACATTGACACATTCAATACCGCCTTGCACACTCTTGCCTGCATCTAGCTGATCTAAGGTGTAATCATTAGACCAACAGTTGCAAACAAGTTTCTTTTGGACAAATTCAGGTATGCTTACAGAATCGGTGGAATGAATACACCCCTGATCTAACGCAAACACAGTTCACTTTCATAGCAGCCACATACAAACAGCATGATCACTTTGCTCGTTGTAATTCCTTCTCATATCTACGAGCTCTCCTCCTCTCACCTTTTCCCTTCGCTTATGGACTTTAGTGCACAACACATCAGTGAACAGGCAAAAAAAACTTTCTCCATATGATAACCGCTAATCACTACACACAGTCAACATCGTTGTCACCATATTAATGTCATAGTCAACATATCTACTAGAACTAATACGTTAATAAACCCGCTATAATCATACACTACAGTGCACTTTTTCTCTCTTTGAATCAACTACTCACATTTTATGCACTGCAGTGCTAGCTAGCTGTAGCTTATGCTTTCAGTACTAGATTCATTCTCTGATCCTTTGACTGGGTGGACAAAAAGTCAGTTTATGCTGGAAGATAGGTTCGAGGACGTCCTCCGGAAGTTGTCATAATCACTGTGTAAGTCCATAGAAGGGGATGAGAACCATGAGCTTCCTAGGTTTTGTATTAAAGTCAATGTACCCAGAGGAGGACGGAAACTAGCTGTCCTCCGGCTACACCATGGCGCTACCCTACAGAGTGTTGTTGAGGCTACTGCAGACCTTCATTGCAAAACAATGTGTTTTAATAAATTATTTAGTGGTGTGTATATATTTAGTTTTATCTAAAAATGATAACTTTTTAAACGTTTCACTATCTTAATTTTTATGAAATTCACTGAGGATGATGGTCCTCCCCTTCCTACTCCGAGGAGCCTCCATTGCTAGAAACTCAATGACTCTCAGTCACCAGGAAATCAGTACTGTATCTTTCGGTGTTTCATTATTTCTTAGTTGGTTTCTTCCCTCTGTCTTTGCAGTTTGCTACGCCAAGAACTTCGGGCCGAAAGGAAAAGGGCTGGGGAACATGGGAATGGTGGAAGACGGAGAATGAATTCCTTGTAATAGTTTGTGTGTGTGTTCGTTTTCTTTTCTTCAAATACAGAGCATTTTGAGCACTTAGTGAAAATGTGTGTTAATTTAAAAAAATACCATTAGCTTGTATACTACATTTCTTAAAACCTCTTTCTCTTGCCTTACAATTATGTAAAAACACTTGACAATAGTAACTCCATCACAGCATTTATCAACACATTAAACGATTGAGAGAGAGAAGTGATGTCTAGCTTGTATCAACTGCACATCCCTTTCTTGTGTTCAAGGCAATGGGGGAAACAGCACTGCTTCATTTGCATAAAAAGGACATTGTTGATCTAAGTGTCATCATATCAAAGTGAGCTGTCCGCCAAATAACCTGGAACCACCACACAGACCTGGGTACAATACAGACGGTCGACCTATGGACGGTGTATAGGATGGGTAGACCTCAAATGACATGAATCAATTATAACCAGATGCTCTTCAAAATATATTGAAACTGAAACACAATAGAATATAAGCACACCTCAAATGAAATAGGAAGCTTTGAGGCAAAAACATTAAGCGTCAAACAAAAGCCAACAAACGATTTAGCTAATATTATCGCTCCACATTAAAAACAAATGAGCATGAAAACGAAAACAAAAGAGGGAAGGAAACATAATTAAGTCATACTTCTGTTCCGTGTTAATGTGCTGCCTGGTAAAGTCAGCTACACCAACATGCCTCCAGCTGTTTTTAATTCATTATTAATAGGATTTCATCTGCGCTCATAAATACGCACGTGTCATTTAAATTAACAAGGCAACGCTAATTACCAAACGCATTTGCGTTAATCTATCCAAACTATTATGTCTTGGTGCCCAAGCACAAGCTTTTTGTAATTAAAAGTACATAAGCTGCAGGAAGCTGATGAGGGTGTGTGTAAATTAATTTGTAAAAATGTTTACCTGTAATGAGTGTGGTGTATTTTTGTTGTTGTGTTTATTATGGATCTCCATTAGCTACTCTACAGTTCTCTTCCTGGGGTCCGGGCAAAATGAAGGCAGTTATACAATTTTAAAAACATAACAATCATTACAGAAGTCCCAACACACTAAGTGTGTGCCCTCAGGCCCACACACCACTACCACATATCTACAACACAGAAATCCATGTGTATTTGTGTGTATAGAGCGTATGTTATCATGTGTATGTGTATGCATGTGTATTTCGTGTATGTTATCATGTGTGTGTATGCATGTGTCTGTGCCTTTGTGTGTGTCTCTTCACAGTCCCCGCTGTTCCATAAGGTGTATTTTTACCTGCTTTTTAAATCTGATTCTAGTGCTTGCATCAGTTACCTGATGTGGAATAGAGTTCCATGTAGTTATGGCTCTATGTAGTACTGTGCGCCTCCCATAGTCTGTTCTGGACTTGGAGACTGTGAAGAGACTTCTGGTGGCATGTCTTGTTGGGTATGCAAGGTGTCCGAGCTGTGTGCTAGTATTTTAAAACAGACAGCTCGGTACCTTCAGCATGTCAACACCGCTTACAAAAACAAGTAATGATGAAGTCAATCTCTCTGCCATGAGAGATTGACATGCATGTCATTAATGTTAGCTCTCCGTGTACTTTTAAGGACCAGCTGTGCTGCCCTGTTCTGAGCCAACTGCAATTTTCCCAAGTCCCTCTTTGTGGCACTTGACCACACGACTGAACAGTAGCCCAGGTGCGACAAAACCAGGGCCTGTAGGACCTGCCTTGTTGATAGTGTTGTTAAGAAGGCAGAGTAGCGCTTTATTATGGACAGACTTCTCTCCATCTTAGCTACTGTTGTTTCAATATGTTTTGACCATGACAGTTTACAGTCCAGCGTTACTCCAAACAGTTTCGTCACCTCAACTTGCTCAATTTCCACATTATTCATTACGAGATGTACAGTTGAAGTCGGAAGTTTACATACACCTTAGCCAAATACATTTAAACTCAGTTTTTCACAATTCCTGACATTTAATCCGAGTAAAAATTCCACCTTAGGTCAGTTAGGATCACCACTTTATGTTAAGAATGTGAAATGTCAGAATAATAGCAGAGATAATTACTTAATTCAGCTTTTATTTCTTTCATTACATTCCCAGCGGGTCAGAAGTGTACATACACTCAGTTAGTATTTGGTAGCATTGCCTTTAAATTGTTTAACTTCAGTCAAAAGTTTCAGGTAGCCTTCCACAAGCTTCCCACAATAAGTTGGGTGAATTTTGGCCCATTCCTCCTGACAGAGCTGGTGTAACTGAGTCAGGTTTGTAGGCCTCTTTGCTCACACATGCTTTTTCAGTTCTGCCCACAAATTTTCTATAGGATTGAGGTAAGGGCTTTGTGATGGCCACTCCAGTGCCTTGACTTTGTTGTCCTTAAGCCATTTTGCCACAACTTTGGAAGTATGCTTGGGGTCATTGTCCATTTGGAAGACCCATTTGCGACCAAGCTTTAACTTCCTGACTGATGTCTTGAGATGTTGCTTCAATATATCCACATAATTTTCAATTCCTCATGATGCCATTTATTTTGTGAAGTGCACCAGTCCCTCCTGCAGCAAAGCACCCCCACAACATGATGCTGCCACCCCCATGCTTCACGGTTGGGATGGTGTTCTTCAGCTTGCAAGTCTCCCCCTATTTCCTCCAAACATAACGATGGTCATTATGGCCAAACAGTTATATATTTGTTTCATCAGACCAGAGGACATTTCTCCAAAAAGTATGATCTCTGGCCCCATGTGCAGTTCTAAACCGTAGTCTGGCTTTTTTATGGCGGTTTTGGAGCAGTAGCTTCTTCCTTGCTGAGCAGCCTTTCAGCTTATGTCGATATAGGACTCGTTTTACTGTGGATATAGATACTTTTGTAACTGTTACCTTCAGCATCTTCACGAGGTCCTTAGCTGTTGTTCTGGGATTGATTAGCACTTTTCGCACCAAAGTACGTTCATCTCTAGGAGACAGAACGCGTCTCCTTCCTGAGCGGTATGACAGCTGCGTGGTCCCATGGTGTTTATACTTGCGCATTATTGTTTGTACAGATGAACGTGGTACCTTCAGGCGTTTGGAAATTGCTCCAAAGGATGAACCAGACTTGTGGAGGTCTACAAAATTTTCCCATGATGTCAAGAAAAGAGGCACTGAGTTTGAAGGTAGGCCTTGAAATACATCTACAGGTACACCTCCAATTGACTCAAATGATGTCAATTAGCCTATCAGAAGCTTCTAAAGTCATGACATCATTTTCTGGAATTTTCCAAGCTGTTTAAAGGCAGTCAACTTAGTGTATGTAAACTTCTGACCCACTGGAATTGTGATACAGTCAATTATAAGTGACATCAACAATTGTTGGAAAAATGACTTGTGTCATGCCAAAACTATAGTTTGTTAACAAGAAATTTGTGGAGTGGTTAAAAACAAGTTTTAATTACTCCAACTTAAGTGCATGTACACTTCTGACTTCAACTGTGGTTTAGGGTTTAGTGATTGATTTGTCCCAAATACAATGCTTTTCGTTTTGGAAATATTTAGTACTAATTTATTCCTTGCTACCCATTCCAAAACTAACTGCAGCTCTTTGTTAAGTGTTGTAGTAATTTCGGTCACTGTAGTAGTTCACGTGTGTAGTGTTGAGTCATCCTCATATATAGACATACTGGCCTTACTCAAAGCCAGTGGCATGTCGTTAGTAAAGATTGAAAAAAAGCAAGGGTTTTAAACAGCTGCCATAGGGAATTCCTGCTTCTGCCTGGATTATGTTTGAGAGGATTCCATTAAAGAACACCCTCTGTGTTCTGTTAGACAGGTACATCTTCATCCACAATATAACAGGGGGTGCAAAGCCATAACACACACGTTTGTCCAGCAGCAGACTATGATCGATAACGTCAAAAGCTGCACTGAAGTCTAACAAGACAGCCCCCACAGTCATTTTATCATCAATTTCTCTCAGCCAATCATCAGTCATTTGTGTAAGTGCTATGCTTGTTGAATGTCCTTCTTCCCTATTAGCGTGCTGAAAGTCTGCTGTCAATTTGTTTACTGTAAAATAGCATTGTATCTGGTCAAAAGCAATTCTTTTCCAGAAGTGTACTAAGGGTTGGTAACAGACTGATTGGTCAGCTTTTTAAGCAGTAAAGGGGGCTTTACTATTCTTGGGTAGTGGAATGACTTTATCTTCCCTCCCGGCCTGAGGGCACACGCTCTCTAGTAGGTTTAAATTAAAGATTTTGCAAATAGCAGTGGCAATATCGTCCGCTATTATACCCAATAATCTTCCATCCGGATGGTCAGACCCCGGTGGCTTGTCATTGGTGATGGACAACAATTGTTTCACCTCCTCCACACTGACTTTAAATAATTCAAAAGTACAATTCTTATCTGTCATAATTTGGTCTGATATACTTGGATGTGTAGCGTCAGCGTTTGTTGCTGGCATGTCATCCCTAAATGTGCTTATCTTGCCAATTAAAAAAAAAGAATTCAAGTAGTTGGCTCACTGATATTGCCATCTGATTCAATGAGTGATGGAGCCGAGTTGTTTTTTTTTTACCCAACATTTCATTTAAGGCGCTCCAAAGCATTTTACTATCATTCTTTATATCACGTATCTTTGTTTCATAATATAGTATAGTTTATTTAGCTTAGTCACATAATTTCTTAATTTGCAGTAATTTTGCCAATCAGTTGGGCTGAAAGACTTAATTGCCATACCTTTTTCCTCATCCCTCTCAACCATACAATTCCTCATCAGTCCAAGGGGATTTAACAGTGTTGTAACAGTCATTTTCTTAATGGGTGCGTGCGTACTAGTAACTGGAATAATTAATTTCATAAATGTGTCAAGTGCAGCGTCTGGTTGCTCCTCATTACACACCACAGACCAGCAAATATTCTTTAAATCAACAGCATATGAATCACTACAAAACTTCTTGTATGACCTCTTATACACAATAAAGGAATGATATCTTGAATGGTGTCTTTCTTTGGCTACAATTAAAAAGAAGGTCTTGGTATGCATCATTTGTTTCATTAAAATGTCTCCAGTGGTGTGGATAACAAAGTAAATTGGGAGCCTGATTTAGTACAGGATAACCCCAATATGAATACCGACATATCAATTATAAAAAGAGGATCATTAGTTTGACCATGTCTTCACTGAGCTATGCAGGATCGATTGGAACATGAAGATGCCAAGCTCTCCATAAACAGTCATGGGTACATAAATCAAAGCTCACATAAGAGTATCTAACTCAAAAGGCTTTCTGACACCATAGTAAAAAATAAAAAAACTTGCATGGCTTTGTTCGAACATCCAGTGCAGTGAGTTACAATGGCGCATTACTTCATGTGGTAATGCAGAAAACGAAACAAAAAGCAACATAGCTTGGATGCTAATGTCATTGCAGGTCAAACATAATAATATATTTTTAAAAAACTGTCCATTGTCATTAAAGTCACACCCTGTAAGATGCGCATACCATCAGCGTGTCTTCAACACAAATGTAAACAATGAATCAAATGCATACCATGACATTCTCACAAGAAAATCTCACTTGATTTCTAGCTGTAGGAATGCTATTCCATGAGAACACAACTTGTCTCAGCATGACTTGAAGCTATACATTAGTTTACAAAGTTCTCCTAAAATAACAAAAACATAACTAAATGGAGGAATAGGCATTTGGTTTGGATTACGATAACATAAGACAGTTGGTCATTAATCGAAATGACTGGAAATCTCAGACTGTTGCTTTAAAGGCTGAAGGAGAAGAGCATAGTGGATAGGATAGTGGATTGTTGAGTTATGGGAGATATGAGCCCCGATTCCTTGCCTTCTCCCAATAGTGAGCACTAGTTCACCCTTAATGGGTGTAAAAACACTCAATTTGTGTAACAACTGCCAACAGTCCACCACATTTCGTCCACCTGTCCATTCCTTCTAAATCCACGAGGGGGAGTGAACGAGCGCACACTTATAGGAGAAGGAATCGGAAACAGCTATGGACTTGGGTGCGTGTCCACTGTCAAGAGAGCGGCTGGATAGAAAACCAGCATATTTAGAGGTACAGCTCTACAAGACCAGTATTAGAACAAACTGCTCTAGAGAATGCACTGTACACGCCAATAAGAACAGTTCAGTGACTGACAAACCACTGTGAGGCTTTGCTTAAACTGTCTACAGCGTTGGTCCTTCAATCTAAAAAACACTCACTTACAGCCGCTTGTGAACACTGTAAAAACAGACACTTTTTAAAAAACATTCTTTATAAAAAAAAAAAATATCTAAATATAACTATTTATAGTTTTTTTTTTTTTTAACAATGACTAACTTAATATACAATTTAAGCCATAAAGGCTAATTCGACTTGGCACAAATGATACATTTCAGATTTCCATTTTCCCCCCTCATTAATATATACCAGTTTAAGGCAGCAGCAGTCTGTAGCAAAAGAAAACGCATAAAATAAAGTTAGAACAACTTCCTCCATGCCATTTCCTTTTATAGTGGTGTTTCTTCACAGGCAGTCCAAAATATATTAAAGATTTTTAAAAATAAACAAGCTTCATCTGTTTGGTCCAGAACGATAGTGGACCCAGGTCCTAGCTGCCCCCCTGTGGGGTCAGACGATGTCGGGCTGGCCGAACATGTGGTCTCGGCCGAGTGGGTACTGCTGGGTCCAGTCGACCGTGGCGGGCTTGGACAGCCCACAGCAACGCAGCTGGAAGAACGACACAAGGTTCCGCACCACACCCAAACTATGGAGGGAGAGAGAGAAATGAGAGTAATGGAGAAAGAGAGAAGCACTGGCCTACAATACTAAATAGTGAGGGAATACGGTTTATCGCTTTCAGTCACCAAGTAAAACGGAACCGGCAGGCTAGCCTGATGAAGGTTAGCCTATCTTGTCTAGCCATCTTGTCTCAAGAAGGTCCACAATGGAAATAAGTCCCAGACTGTGTGTTATCCTCGATGATTTTACTCATGTGCACGTATGGCTTTTTCAAGTTTTACGTGTGTTTTTTTTTTTTTTTTTAAATGGTCAAATTAATAAACCAAAGAAGACCACTTACTTGTAAGGGTTCTGTCTGAGAGAGATGGATTGTGGGAGTTTCCTCTGACGAAGCACCAGGTTCGCCATCTCTGCGTTTGTCAGGCCGTAGAACGCAATCTGTTCAGACACACACATTCTAACTGATATAGAAATTCCACTACGCCTCCAAATCGTCACATTGGCTTTACAAGTCCCTGTTGTTAAAAAAATTATGATAAAACAACGATAAATAATGCATCCGTTGACTATTTCCTCAAAAAGACAACAGAAATAGCAGCTCTCCGCCCAGCCCGGCATCATTAAGGCAGTGAGCAGCATGGGGGACCGCCCCGGGGAAGACACTGCAGCAAGACGGCGTCAACACAGAAGACAACACATCAATCATGAATAATACAACCAGCGTTTGATTCTGAGCAAATCAAAAAGACACGCACAGCGTGTAGCTCGAGTGCACATAGTAACGCGGTAGTTTTCTTTCACAGCGTTTCAAGAAGTTATCCAAATACAACATGCCTACAGCTGTAGAAGTGGAGGTAGCATTGTAGCATCATATAGCTACCACACAAACACACAATTACCTGGTAGAGCTGTATGACCAGGAGTATGGAAGCCCAAGTGGTATGGAAGAAAGCTAGACAGAAGACACCCAGTACCCAGGAAGAACAGCCCACCAGGGCAGAGATGGCACCCCACACACCCTCCTCCTGGTAGTGCAGCGGGCAGTGCTTTGACCAGTCTGGCAACACACACACACGAGAATGTCAGGCAGGAAGACAAGTACATGCGTTAAGAATGTACACAAATAAAGTACTATTGTCTATGTGACCAATTGAGACTGTCACTCACACACGAGACATCCGTAGAACATCCACGCTCCCATCAGGCAGAGATAGAGCAGGAAGAGAACAAAGAAGTGGTGATTCCTGGCACCTGAAGAAAGTAAGAACGGGTGGGAGAAAGAGAAAGTGGCAAATGATGGCTGTGCATTTGTGTCAGCTAATCTTAAAAGAATACTGCGTTTCCAACTGTTCAAATACTAGCTGACTGCCACTACAACGATTGCATTCCACTACACAACCCTATTAGCGCGTATTGAGGTTTAGTGTAGATTATCCTACAAACTGTATCTATAATTCAGGGTACATTTTTAGTCACCTATGCAGCCATTGATCCAGACGGAGTGATGATCCTGTTTTGCCACGCAGGCGTCACAGGAGAAGCAGTGACTGGCCCTCATAGGCTTCTTCATCTGCATGACCGAAACAAATCAACCAATCAGCATTTCAACATATCACCACATTTCCTAACATGTGAAAGCACGAGCAAACATATTTTTTCATTTGGAGGTCATGAGTATCCCTCTATCTCGCTAATAGCTACGGTTGAGTAAACGTGTTGGAATGGAACTGGTCTACTTTGGTCCTTGTGGCTTACCATACAGGAAGTGCAGAAGATCCTGGGGTCCAAGCAGCCCGCCTCTGCCAGCAACACCATATTCTGTAGGCGACACAGAAGACCAACAAGATCCATCACGTCCATGTCATTGAAGTAGATTGGCAGCCATGTCACATGCCAACTACCCCTCCAGCCAGACCAGAGTAAACGTTGACCCGTCCATAATGTTTCTCTCCCAGTCTTTAAAAACAAAAACAACAGTGATAGAACAACGCCTCTCCCGATGTCCTGCTCCTTACCAGCTTTTTCTCTTCCTCAGTTGCCTTGACGATGCCGGGGTCAGTCCTACAGGAGCGGAGGTAGTAGTAGAGCAGAGCCGTGGCGTTGAAAGTGAACAACACCTGTACCGTGGCACTGGGACCATGTAGGGAGACGGGTTAAGGACATAACATCGCACCACATACAGTAGGTGTATTCCAACCTACCCTGGAAGTCACGTTCTACCTGATAATTCAATCGCACCCACCTAGTGTCCCAGGACTAAATAGGCCCCTGATTAGAGGGGAAGAATGAAAAAAACACAAATAAAATGACTGCGGTCCAGATTAGAATTTTATGGGTGTGAAACGTTAACTACTTTAGCACCTAAACCATGATACTGGACTGAGATGGACTTGGTACGAGAGCGCGGCGGGAGTGCTGCAGCCTCTCAAGCACATAGCGGCATGGGTAGAAAATACCACCCGAACCCTATACTTTCGCACTGTCTACTCTGTACCCCGCCATCTGATAAAATACGCAAGGAGGAAGGAGCTCCGGTTCTCCTTTAAAAAAAATTTTTTTTATTTTTTTTAAATGGACTTGGTTAGGCTGGACTAGAATGGTCTGGACTGAACTAGACGAGATTGAGATGGACTAGGAAAGTCAATGACAGGGGGCTTTTTAGTGTTGATTCAGTACAGTGTTACATGCTGGGTAAGTACAGAACGTAGAGTGCTGCGCTGGGTTGGAGTGTGAGTGACAGTAGAGGCCCTGTGTTAAAGGATATCAGGCAGGAAGCACAGGCACCAGGTGACCAGCATCCAGAAGATTGATGCCATGAGAGCTGTAGCAGGAACCAGCGACTGCAGGGCCGGGCTCACCAACTGCCTGTAAGTGTACACACACACCCACACTTATTATTGTACATGTTATAATATTGTTTCAACTGTTCGCCCGAGTGGCGCAGCGGTCTAAGGCACTGCATCTCAGTGCAAGAGGTGTCACTACAGTCCCTGGTTCGAATCCAGGCTGTATCACATCCGGCCGTGATGAGTCCCATAGGGCGGCGCACAATTGGCCCAGTGTTGTCCGGGTTAGGCCAAATAAGAATTTGTTCTTAACTGACTTGCCTACTTAAATAAAAGGTTACATTTAAAATGTAAATTTAAAAAAATATCAGTCTTGTTTGAAAATGAGTTGCCCCATAAGTGCTCCTAGAGAGTACATCTACTTAATGTCAGCAAACAACTGCCCAGGGAGATTTGACAGAACCAAGCACGGACAGTATGAATAAAAGCAGGCTACTAGAGTCAGTACGTGAGCGCCATCTTGCGGAGGTCCCATGTAATACCAACAGAGCTCTAGACAAGGGGTGCACTGCGGATCTCTCAATGCATCGCAGTTAACTAGCAGTTGAAGAACACTCATAACAGTTGATCAACCCTAACCACTGTGATGCCGTGTGGTCTCGTCTACCGGATTGACCACGGGCGGCCAATGTGTGTTCTCACCGTTGAGCCAGGTTGACCACAGCCATCACACAGGCCAGCAGAACCCCTTTCAGCAGCCAGGATTCTGAGCTCAAGTCGGCTATCGCTCCCACACTGCCCAGCACAGCAACGCAGAACATAAACTGAAGACACACCTGGAGAAAGACAAGAGCAGAGAGAGAGAAAGAGAGAAATAATCACTTAAATAATCTTGACTGAAGAGAAATACTAAATATTAATTCCAACCACAATATGAGGGAAACTGCAGCGTTGGCATCTGTTTTAAGCCAAGGTTAATTATTGTTCTCCCTCATGCTGTCACACACACACACACGATACTGGAAATATGGGTCAACATCTCTCATAGGCATTTGTTGAGCATATGAAAGTGTCGTGGCCCACACCCTGTGTGTGTTGACGTAACGTAGGCAGAGGAAAAGTGTGTGCGTGGCATCCATACCCTGTACCGGTTAACTAGGCGCAGGCAGCGGGATTTGGAGCGTATTCTCTCCTGCTTGACGTGGTTGAGCATGTGGACGAGCAGGGGGCTGTGCACCTGGTGGGCCAGGTCTATGGGACTGTGACCCTGAGGAGACACACAACACAGTCCCATCATCACACTCACAATCCTTAGTTAACCTCACACATTATATAGTCCATTATATTCACTATAGCAAATAAATATGTTCATCTTTCTAATACGCCAACACATGCATCTCAGAGACTTATGTTAGTAACATCCTGAGTATCGATTTAGTCTATGCTTTTATAATCCCCCACAGGAGCTCACATTTATGATAGGATTAATTAGTGTGTGTGTGTGTGTGTGAGAGAGAGAGATCTCACGTTGGCGTTCTCGGCATCCACGCTAGCCCCGGCCTCCAGCAGGATGTGGGCGGCGTCCACGTTTCCCGCCAGCACGGCACAGTGCAGCGGAGAGTTCCTGTTCACTTTGTCCACCGCACTCACCGACGCATTGCACTTCATCAGGAAGTTAGTGGGCTCGGGCCTGCATTCAATGATTGGTTTATTGACTCCCAGATCTCCCCACCTTAACCATGACCTTTCTTAGTAGTACATGACCAAAACAGCCTAATAGGCCAGTTATTGAGGACAGATGTTATTGTAAGCATACATAGAAAAGAAACAAATAATCATTGGGTTGCAGGGAAACGTACCCAATGATTTTCTGTGCTGCCAACATCAGGGGTGTTTGCCCACTTGAGTCTGGAAGGTCAACTTCCTATAACAGCAAAATAAAAAGGGCCCTGTTAGACTGAAGAGGGTGAATAAAAGAGAAAGGATGAGAAAGCACAATAATAAAAGAGAAGGAGTTTGTGGCTGAGAGAGAAAGAGTCTCACCTGTCCCTTGGCCAGGAGGTAGGCTGCTATGGGCATGTGTTGGAAGAGGATTGCCAGATGCAGGCTGCGGTAGCCCTCCCCGTCGGTCACAGATGGGTCGGCTCCGTACCGCAGCAGCTGGATCACCATGGAGAGGTGGCCTTGCCTGTCCACAGACAACCATCCATAAGTCACCAAACCAAATATTGGCACCCTTACTTTTTCCAATGGAGCCAAATGTTCTGTTTATCTTCAAAAGTGGTTGAATTACTATTTTAACCCTGTACGCACCTACAACTTACCACAATGAGATAAAGAGCACCACAGTACGAGTCACAATACCCATAAAACCTTGCAGTTCACCAGGCATTCTTCCCATAGGGGATTTTTAGAAACACTTAAAATAAGGGCCGCGTCTCGTGTAGGCTTACCCTGGCGTAACGTTTTGATAACCGTGCAAATCTCTCTAGGACGAGGTGACCTATCGATATATTCGCCTGCATTTACCCCCCCAAAAATGAAATGCTAATTAGCTACTAATGTGGTTATCAAAACGTCACGCCAGGGTAAGCCTACACGAAACACAGCCCTTATATTAGGCGCTTCTAAAATCCCCTATGGGGAAAATGAACCGTGGAAAAACAATTGGAACCATTTCCCTGTTTGGCTCTATTACACAGTAAATGAGAACTTGCCTCCAAGCAAATTCATTTGAATAAATTTAGTCCAGGCCATTTTTGACTGAAGTGAAAAAAAATCATAATTTCAGTTTATTTTCTTGGTCGTATGCAGTTGTAAATCAAACAAATAGACTTGTGAACATCGCAAGTTTTCTATTTAAACTTATCCGAGAAGAAGTAGTAAATCACGTAAGGGTGCCAATATATTTGACCGAAACTGTAAGGGTGGATAGAGAGGGAGAGAGAGGTGACCTTGCCTAACAACAAAGCAATTACCTTATGGCCCAATGCAGGGGTGTGGAGTTCAGGTCGCCACCTAGTTGGTCTATGACGGCCCCTTTGGATATATAATACCTATGAAAGAGTATTGAATCTTAAAAACACACCTACCAATGTCTTTGCACAGGAATATTCCGCTTAGCATGGGCTCCTCTTTGGGAATGACGTAGGATTGTTGTTTGTGAGAAAAAAGTAAACATTCAAAATCTAAAACTACAGTCCTAACCAAATAAAATTGTATTGGTCACATACAGCAGACAGAATACAGTATATACATATTAGATGAGTAATGCAAGATATGTAAACATTATTAAAGTGACTAGCGTTCCATTTATTAAAGCGACCAATGATTTCAAGTCTGTATGCATGTAGGCAGCAGCCTCTCTGTGGATATTTAACAGTCGGATGGCCTTGAGATAGAAGCCGTGCTGCACAACCAGACATGTGTTTGATGTCGAACCCTTACTTGACCACCTCTGGGTGGTTGTTGATGGCTGCCCAGTGTAGGAGGGAGACATTCTCCTTGTCAGGCTGCCTCACATTGTAACCAGCCTCCACCAGTTCCTTACATCGGTCCAGGATACCAAACCTAAAATCCAAATCACGGGGGGAGAAGATATTGAAAATCGATTCACTCGCACATAGAATACATATTTCTATCCACCTCTGGAAGGTGTACTGGAATATACACATGAATCAAAAAAGGAGAACCTGGTACAATAAACAAGGTTACCATTTTTCCAACTTGACACTAAGCTTCAACATTGTCATATCATATCCATGTACTGACACTAGGGGTCAGTATTTAGTCCTGCTCATAAATTGATGCCATGGCTTTTCTGCATTTGGTCAGAAAAGTTATGCTAGTTATTATCATGCATGACTACAATTACATTTACATGGTCTGGGTTGAGAACAGAGAAGTTGAGTTTGAGAGAGAAGTGGCAGGAGGGATGCAGGATTTTCAGAGGAACAAAACAGAACACGTGGTCCTGTGTTCCTCAGTTGGTACAGCATGGCGCTCGCAACGCCAGGGTTGTGGGTTCGATTCCCATGGGGGACCAGTATGAACATGTATGCACTCACTACTGTAAGTCCTTCTGGTTAAAAGCGTCTGCTAAATGACTAAGATGTAAACATAATGTCTGTATAACTCCTCTTTCTATATGACATTATGGTGGGTTAGCTTAGAATTACATTGATAATCCCTTTTTCCTGTGCCATCCAAATTTGTGCATAGCCAAGGTACCATGTTATTAGCTAGCTGGCCTGGTAACGATTCTAAAGGTTGTTTGTTATCAAACCAGAAACTCGCTAGTAGTTTACAACGGCCCGCAACATGGCTTGTAAAATGATATAAAATGTGCGCCAATTCGCGTAGAAAGGGAAGATGGTACAGTAGCTCCAGTAATATAGAGCATCGCGTTTGAGTGGTTTGGGCTAGGAAAAAAAAATCTGTTTTAAGTTATGTAAAAGCGCAAGCCTGACTATCACGGTGCTCCATTTTTCCTATTTGGCAGTGGAACTTAGAGACTGTGTGACAGCGAAGTCCGACTGGCCTGTTTGTTCTTACAGGAAAAATAAAACGATAAGTATTCACTTCGCACAACCGCTCCAATAATTAAACAAATGTAACAGAAACCCCATCACTCTGCACACCCCAGCTTGTCATCATGGCTAAATAACATTTTAAAACTGATAGAGATGCGCAGAAACAACGGACGGAGAGAAGTAGCCGATGTGGTTAGGGATGAAGCTGGCTTGCTCACAGCTGTCACACGTGATATATGATGGAGAACTCGCTCTGAACTCGGTTTGATATTCTACACTGCTCAAAAAAATAAAGGGAACACTTAAACAACACAATGTAACTCCAAGTCAATCACACTTCTGTGAAATCAAACTGTCCACTTAGGAAGCAACACTGATTGACAATAAATTTCACATGCTGTTGTGCAAATGGAATAGACTAAAGGTGGAAATTAAAGGCAATTAGCAAGACACCCCCAATAAAGGAGTGATTCTGCAGGTGGTGACCACAGACCACTTCTCAGTTCCTATGCTTCCTGGCTGATGTTTTGGTCACTTTTGAATGCTGGCGGTGCTCTCACTCTAGTGGTAGCATGAGACGCAGTCTACAACCCACACAAGTGGCTCAGGTAGTGCATCTCATCCAGGATGGCACATCAATGCGAGCTGTGGCAAGAAGGTTTGCTGTGTCTGTCAGCGTAGTGTCCAGAGCATGGAGGCGCTACCAGGAGACAGGCCAGTACATCAGGAGACGTGGAGGAGGCCGTAGGAGGGCAACAACCCAGCAGCAGGACCGCTACCTCCACCTTTGAGCAGGAGGAGCACTGCCAGAGCCCTGCAAAATGACCTCCAGCAGGTTACAAATGTGCATGTGTCTGCTCAAACGGTCAGAAACAGACTCAATGAGGGTGGTATGAGGGCCCGACGTCCACAGGTGGGGGTTGTGCTTACAGCCCAACACCGTGCAGGACGTTTGGCATTTGCCAGAGAACACCAATATTGGCAAATTCGCCACTGGCGCCCTGTGCTCTTCACAGATGAAAGCAGGTTCACACTGAGCACATGAGCACATGTGGCAGACGTGACAGAGTCTGGAGACGCCGTGGAGAACGTTCTGCTGCCTGCAACATCCTCCAGCATGACCGGTTTGGCGGTGGGTCAGTCATGGTGTGGGGTGGCATTTCTTTGTGGGGCCGCACAGCCCTCCATGTGCTCGCCAGAGGTAGCCTGACTGCCATTAGGTACCGAGATGAGATCCTCAGAGCCCTCGTGAGACCATATGCTGACACATGCACATTTGTGGCCTGCTGGAGGTCATTTTGCAGGGCTCTGGCAGTGCTCCTCCTGCTCAAAGGTGGAGGTAGCGGTCCTGCTGCTGGGTTGTTGCCCTCCTACGGCCTCCTCCACGTCTCCTGATGTACTGGCCTGTCTCCTGGTAGCGCCTCCATGCTCTGGACACTACGCTGACAGACACAGCAAACCTTCTTGCCACAGCTCGCATTGATGTGCCATCCTGGATGAGATGCACTACCTGAGCCACTTGTGTGGGTTGTAGACTGCGTCTCATGCTACCACTAGAGTGAGAGCACCGCCAGCATTCAAAAGTGACCAAAACATCAGCCAGGAAGCATAGGAACTGAGAAGTGGTCTGTGGTCACCACCTGCAGAATCACTCCTTTATTGGGGGTGTCTTGCTAATTGCCTTTAATTTCCACCTTTAGTCTATTCCATTTGCACAACAGCATGTGAAATTTATTGTCAATCAGTGTTGCTTCCTAAGTGGACAGTTTGATTTCACAGAAGTGTGATTGACTTG
This sequence comes from Salvelinus namaycush, assembly GCF_016432855.1. NCBI lineage: Eukaryota > Metazoa > Chordata > Actinopteri > Salmoniformes > Salmonidae > Salvelinus > Salvelinus namaycush. Next base: position 28,411,970 of record NC_052336.1, on the reverse strand, counting down.
GAGTTACATTGTGTTGTTTAAGTGTTCCCTTTATTTTTTTGAGCAGTGTATTTGTAGGACGCATAGGGTTGCATTCTGTGCTCAGGTCATTCAATTTTGATATGAGAAACACACCATAATTTGTTGGTATCAAGGGGATTCGATTAAGCCGGCCCGGGCAGGCATAGTTCGCACCAAGTGAAAAGTGATTGTATTTGTTTTGGAACTGGGCTACCTGCCATGAGCCGGGTGCCCTGTTTGATGGCAAAGTCGGCTTAAAACCTTTTGTCAATAGGGGGTGCTATTTGCACTTTGTAATAATTTCGTTCCCAAATTAAACTGCCTCGTACTCAATTCTTGCTCGTACAATATGCATATTATTATTACAATTGGATAGAAAACACTCTCTAGTTTCTAAAACCGTTTGAATTATTTCTCTGAGTGAAACAGAACTCATTCTGCAGCACATTTCCTGTCAGGAAGTGAGATTTCTGAAATCGAGGTCCCTGTTCTAGGGTCAGTTTATAAGTCCCCATGTAAGCTATGGGGCTACATGCACTGCATACGCCTTCCTCTAGATGTCAGTAAGCGGTGAGAATTTGAATGGAGTGGATTGCACCATCTGGGGCACTATAAAAGCTCATGGAACGGAAGTACCGTTCTTTTCAACGGGGCGCCTGGCGCAAGAGGGACATCACAATGGCGTCCTGAAAAGCTTTCGTTTTAGCAGTTCTATATCTCCGGTCATGTTTTTATTCGTTATAGGTGTTAAAGACATCATAAGGTAGTTAATTTAAACCGACTTATAGCAGTTTATTGCGATTTTCTGGGATTTCTTTGTGACGCGCTATCACGAGTTGGACACCTCTCCAGTGGATGGCTATCGTTAGCTGCTATTTCTACAGGAGAAGAGGACATCTTTCAACCAAAAGACGATTGTTCTGGAGAAAGGACACCTTGCCCAAGATTCTGATGGAAGCTCAGCAAATAGTAAGCAGTCTTTATGCTGTTAATTCGTATTTATGTTGACAAATGTCAAATAATAATTCCGCCATGAATTTCGGTACGTCTCGCTTTAGCGCACGCTGTATTGCGCAGTAACGTTAATTTTAAAAATCTAACACAGCGGTTGCATTAAGAACTAATGTATCTTTCATTTGCTGTCCAACCTGTATTTTTTTTGTCAAGTTTATGATTACTTATCGATTAGAATAGGTGCCTCTCCAAGATGGCGCCGGACAGATTGCTTGAAGTTTTGGCCACTAATCACATTGTATAACCACGATTTGTGCCGCTAAATATGCACATTTTCGAACAAACCCTATATGCATTGTGTAATATGATGTTACAGGACTGTCATCTGATGAAGAATATCAAGGTTAGTCAAAAATTATATATCTTTTGCCTGTTTGTTACGATCGCTAACCTTTGCTGCTGGTAAATGGTGTTGTGTTTCTGGCTATTGTGGTAAGCTAATATAATGCTATATTGTGTTTTCGCTGTAAAACACTTAGAAAATCTGAAATATTGGCTGGATTCACAAGATCTGTGTCTTTCATTTGCTGTACGCTGTGTATTTTTAAGAAATGTTTTATGATGAGTAATTAGGTAATACACGATGGTCTCTGTAGTTATTCTAGTTGCTTTGGTGAGAGTTGTGATGGTGGCTGCAATGGTAAACTATGATTTATACCTGAAATATGCACATTTTTCTAACAAAACATATGCTATACAATAAATATGTTATCAGACTGTCATCTGATGAAGTTGTTTCTTGGTTAGTGGCTATTTATATCTTTATTTGGTCGAATTTGTGATAGCTACTGATGCAGTAAAAAAATGGTGGAGTAAAAAAAGTAGTGTCTTTTGCTAACGTGGTTAGCTAATAGATTTACATATTGTGTCTTCCCTGTAAAACATTTTAAAAATCAGAAATGATGGCTGGATTCACAAGATGTGTATCTTTCATCTGGTGTCTTGGACTTGTGATTTAATGATATTTAGATGCTAGTATTTACTTGTGACGCTATGCTAGGCTATGCTAGTCAGCTTTTTTACTGATGGGGGTGCTCCCGGATCCGGGTTTGGGAGGAACTAGAAGTTAAAACAAAAGTGATGTAGGTTAAGCACTAGGATTCTGTGTTTTCACAATGCAAAAGTGATTGCTTTTGATAAAACACCATCTGTCTTCCCAATAAAAACTACACTAAACAAAAAGATAAAACGCAACAAGTGTTGGTCCCGTGTTTCAGGCGCAGAAACAGTCCAATATAAATAAGGCCATACTGATAAATTTAAAAAAAATCGTCATCACTCATCTTAAGTGGCACTGACCACTACTCTTCCCTAACATGTATTTTTGGTCAGGCATAGATATGACAGACAGTTGGTGGTCGGAGCAAGTCTCTGGAGCCGCTGAGGGTGTATTAATCCTGCTATAGGACTCATTGTGGCCAGCACTAGCAGGGAAAACAACCAAATCAAATGAACAAGTCACTCAAAAAAATGAATCATGACTCGAGTCTGTAAAAAGAGTAGTTAACAAAATCGTTCGTGAACTGCACATGCCTGTGCTACAATTCTAAGTTTAGTAATAAAGCAACCACATTTAGAAAGGGTAAATCCATTTGAATTCATTCACTTTCTGACAGCACCCCTTCTGATTTGAATGAAACCTTCCATAGATATTTGCCAATTGTAGAAGTGACTTTTTGGACCCGAATGCCAAAACTTTCAAGAGATACTGGTACTCTAAGTTGACCCATTTTGTATATCCCACCATACCATGAGACATCCATGTATTCATAACTGGAAATAATAAAACAGTTGAGATTTATATAATTTAAAAAGCTTACAAAACAAGATTGTCAAACTATTTTACAATTTCTTAAATTATACATTTACCTTAAAATGTCAGTTGCAGTATCCAAAAATGTGTCAACTTTATTCGCATAGCTTAGACCCTATTTTACATCATTTGAGGTTTTGTGTGTTGTGCCCGCAATCGGTTGAGACATCATGCTCTTTAATACAGGATGGGTGTCATGTTTTGGCTGATACAATTGACATTTCGACTTTCAAATGGTGTCACCATTCTTGGAGGTCGACGTCAGAGAATGTTGCCTTGAATGGAAATATCTGTTTTAAATTATACTGTCCATCTTCCTTAGGAAAGATATTGAAATATAGAAAAAAAGAATAGATGTGACTATTTAAAGTTGACATTCAACGGTGGTTGGATCGTAATTGTGGTAGTAGTTAGAAGTTAAATTGTCAATAAAATTTTAAAAAATGTCAATAGTGTACCAGCTAAATTTCAGTGCTCTGGTCAATTCTATTTAAATAGGCAGGTTTCCATTGACACAGGTTTATTCGACAAAAGCAACATGGCAAAGAAAATCATCGCGACATGTGTAATGTAAACGGCAGATATAGACTACACAATGCATTTGAAACGTATTCAGACCCTATGACTTTTTCCACATTACAGCCTTATTCCAAAATGGATTAAATAAAATCCTCAGCAATCTAACACAATACCCCATAATGACTAAGCAAAAACAGGTTTAGAAAGTTTAGCAATTTTTTTTTTTTTTTTTTTAAATACGTATTTACATAAGTATTCAGACCCTTCGCTATGAGACTCGAAACTGAGCTCAGGTGCATCCTGTTTCCATTGATCATCCTTGAGATGTTTCTACAACTTGATTGGAGTCCACCTGTGGTAAATTCAATTGATTGGACATGATTTGGAAAAGGCACACACACCTGTCTATATAAAAATGTCCCACAGAGCAAAAACCAAGCCATGAGGTCAAAGGAATTGTCCGTTGAGCTCCGAGACAGGATTGTGTCGAGGCACAGATCTGGGGAAGGGTACCAAAACATTTCTGCAGCATTGAAGGTCCCCAAGAACACAGTGGCCTCCATTCTTGAAATGGAAGTTTGTAACCACCAAGACTTTTCGTAGAGCTGGATGCCCAGCCAAACCTGAGCAATCAGGGGAGAAGGGCCTTGGTCAGGGAGGTGACCAAGAACTCGATGGTCACTCTGACAAAGCTCCAGAGTTCCGCTGTGGAAATGGGAGAAACTTCCAGAAGGACAACCATCTCTGCAGCACTCCACCAATCAGGCCTTTATGGTAGAGTGTCCAGACAGAAGCCACTCCTCAGTAAAATGCACATGACAGCCCGCTTGGAGTTTGCCAAGAGGCACCTAAAGGACTCTCAGACCATGAGAAACGAGATTCTCTGGTCTGATGAAACCCAGATTGAACTCTTTGGCCTGAATGCCAAGTGTCACGTCTGGAGGAAACATGGCACCATCCCAATGTTGAAGTACGGTGGTGGCAGCATCATGCTGTGGGGAAGTTTTTCAGTGTCAGGGACTGGGACACTTGAGGCTTTAATCGCTGCAAAAAGGTGCTTCAAAGTACTGAGTAAAGGGTCTGAATACTTATGTTAATGTGATAGCTAATTTATAAAAATAAAAAACTAACATTTCTAAAAAACAGTTTTTGTTTTGTCATTATGGGGTATTGTGTGTAGATTGATGGGGAAAAAAATTGCCTTATTCTAAAATTGATTAAATTGTAAACGTAACAAAACTTGGAAAAAGTCAAGGGGTCTGAATACTTTCTGAAGGCACTGTCTGTTTCATGTCTCCGTTAGCTCGCAAAAAGCCATCATTGATAAAATGCAATAATTGACTAATATTTGACATTCTAATTCTCATCTGCTAATGTATCACAATGGTCCATGCCATCTGGTCCATGCCATGGTGAAACTTTGCACTCTGAAATAATTGGATGGTGAACCTTCCCAGACAACCAAAAAAGCAACCCGAAGCAGCCTGAATTCAAAATTGATGTATTTTTTTTTTTCTTTCATTCACCCATCTACACACACCATCTACACACAATACCCCACAATGACAAAGTGCAAACATGTTTTTATTCAACCCTGACTCAATACTTTGTAGAAACCCATTTAGCAGCGATTACAGCTGAGTATTTCTGGGTAAGTCTAAGAGCTTTCCTCACCTGGATTGTGCAACATTTGCCCTATATTCGTTTCAAAATTCTGTCAAATTGGTTGTTGATCATTGCTAGACAACCATTTTCAGGTCTTGACATAGATTTTCAAATCAAAACCATAACTCGGTCACTCAGGAACATTCACTGTCTTCTTGGTAAGTGTCATGACGTTGGCCTGGGGGTAGGTTTATGACAGTTATAAATACCCCCCCCCCCCCCCCTTTTTCCTCTCTCTACCCTACTGATGTGACATTTGAAAATCCTTTGGTTAACATAGAGATTCTGGGAACATCAGAAGGTGGGGGGAAATGAACTATATTCTGGTAATCCGACCAATTGAACATATGCGGTGGTACTTAATGAATATGATGTCAGTTCGGTTGTCATCTGAGACATTCCCATCAATAATAGGAGTACATAAACTCTACAGTGGAAAGTCTGCACATTGTAGTTATCAGATTCACATGGAATTGTTGTTCAATTTAAATGTTTGAATATAAATGATTGGTGAAGAGATTAAATGTAATTTTAGCTTCCAAATTAGAGATTTGGGTTTTCAGAAGGTTAGGGCTCTGGTCAATCAGTGGCCCGCCCCCTGTGAAGAGACATGTCAACTACAGAACTAAGCCAACCTCAGCGTGAGCTTTGGTTGCGAATGGTATGAACTTTGAACTCTTATTCACTACAGAAGTGATACCTCCTAGCCGTTGAGTTAGCAACAGCAGCTGCAAACGTGGGCTAGGAAAAAACAGACAGAGTATCCCGTCTACCACACAACGACGTTACTACAACGTATCCAATTTACCAGCAGAAACATTCTTCAAAGGACAAAGGACTCGGTTGGGCAGCACGGCCTTCCATCTACCACCAACCTACCGAAGCGCAGCTCAGAGTAAATATTTATTGCATTTTCCTTTTCCAAATGGGCGGTAATTTAGAATGCATAAGATACTGTATTTACGATAGCATGACTGGTACCTTTGTTCCTCAAGTCTTCCCGCTCTTTCACTCAAACCCAGCCCCTTTTCTTTTGTGTAACCAGCTGTCATATCTGTTCCGTCCGCTAGGGACGTTTTCCTTTATGACTTATTTTGTAATCAAGGTATGATTCATTCTGTGTATATGTAATTCTGTGTGATTAGTTAGGTATTTAGTAAATAAATAATTAAACCCAATTTTGTATTGCCGATTCAACTTGTTAGCCAGGGTTCGTGAAGATATCTGAAAGTTGTAAATTCTTGGTTGAGACTGAAATAAGGTGACAATTAATATTGACTGCTATTGATGTAAAATATTACTAGGTCTTTAAGAGTTTATTCGGAAGATAACAGCTCTATAAATATTATTTTGTGGTGCCCCGACTCTCTAGTTAATTACATTTACATGATTACCTCAATCAGGTAATATTAATTACGGAGAAAGGATTTTATAGAATAGCATGTCATATCACTTAATCCGGCATAGCCAAAGACACAACATATGTAAGCAACTGCAGTGTAGATTTGGCCTTGTGTTTTAGGTTATTGTCCTGCTGAAAGGTGAATTCATCTACCAGTGTCTGGTGGAAAGCAGACTGAACCAGGTTTTCCTCTAGGATTTTGCCTGTGCTTAGCTCCATACCATTTCATCCTGAAAAACTTCAGTCCTTAACTATTACAAGCATACCCTTAATATGATGCAGCCACCACTATACTTGAAAATATGGAGAGTGGTACTCAGTAATGTGTTGTATTGGATTTGGCCCAAACATTTATTTTATTTAGGACAAAAAGTGAATTGCTTTGCTACATGTTTTGCAGTACTACTTTAGTGCCTTGTTGCATGTTTTGTAATATTTTGTATTCTGTACAGGCTTCCTTCTTTTTACTCTGTCAATTATGTTAGTATTGTGGAGTAACAACAATCTTGTTGATCCATCCTCCGTTTTCTCCTATCACAGCCATTAAACTCTGTAACTAATTTAAAGTCACCATTGGCCTCATGGTGAAATCCCTGAGCGGTGTCCTTCCTCTCCGTCAACTGAGTTAGGAAGGACGCCTGTATCTTTGTAGTGACTTGGTGTATTGATACACCATCCAAAGTGTAATTAATAACTTCAACATGCGCAAAGGGATATTCAACGTCTGCTTTTTATTTTTACCCATCTACCAATAGGTGCTCTTCTTTGTGAGGCATTGGAAAACCTCACTGGTCTTTATGGTTGAATCAGTGTTTCAATTTCACTGCTCGACTGATGGACCTTACAGATAATTGTATGTGTGGGGTACAGAGATGAGGTAGTCATTCACCTTAAACCCTATTATTGCACACAGAGTGAGCCCATGCAACTTATGAGTCCTGTTCAATGACTACAACTCAGTTTAACACCATAGTGCTCTCAAAAGTCATCGCTAAACTAAGGAACCTGGGATTAATTGCCTCCCAACTGGATCCTGGACTTCCTGATACCACCTGGGGGTGGCCTAAGGGTAAGCAACAACACATCCGCCACGCTGATCCTTAACACGGGGGCCCCTCAGGGGTGCGTGCTTAGTCTCCTCCTGTACTCCCTGTTCACCCACAACTGCGTGGCCAAGCACAATTCCAACACCATCATTAAGTTTGCCGACGACAACAGTGGTAGGCATGATCACCGACAATGATGAGACAGCCTATAGGGAGGTCAGAGACCTGGAAGTGTGGTACCAGGTCAACAACCTCTATCTCAACGTGATCAAGACAAAGGAGCTGATCATGAACTACAGGAAAAGGAGGGCCGAGCACGCCCCCATTAACATCGACAGGGCTGTAGTGGAGCAGGTCGAGAGCTTCAAGTTCCTTGGTGTCCACATCACCAAAAAAATGATCATGGTCCAAACACACAAATAGTAGTAAAGAGGACACGACAACAACTATTACCTCTCAGGAGACTGAAAAGATTTGGCATGGGTCCTCAGATCCTCAAAAAAATCCACAGCTAGACCATCAAGAGCATGCTGACTGGTTGCATCACCGCCTGGTATAGCAACTACTCGGCATCCGACTGCAAGGCGCTACAGAGGGTAGTGCGTACAGCCCATTACGTCACTGGGGCCAAGCTTCCTGCCATCCAGGACCTCTATACTAGGCAGCGTCAGAGGAAGAACCTAAAAATTGTCAAATACTCCAGCCACCCTAGACAGACTGTTCGCTCTGCTACCGCATGGCAAACGGTACCAGAGCGCCAAGTCTAGGTCCAAAATGCTCCTTAACAGCTTCTACCCCCAAGCCATAAGACAGCTGAACAGTTCGTTAAATGGCTACCCAGACTATTTGCATTGACCCCCGCACATTGGCTCTGTACCGGTACCCCCTGTATATAGCCTCATTAATGTTATTATTCTTTTTTTTTATTATTACTTTAGTTTATTAAATATTTTCTTAACTCTTATTTTTCTTACAACTACATTTTTGTTTAAGGGCTTGTAAGTAAGCATTTCACAGTAAAGTCTACACCCGTTGTATTTGGCGCATGTGACAAAACATATTTAAGCAAATTTTTACTCCTGCGCTTATTTAGGCTTGCCATAACAAAAGGGGTTGAATACTTACTGAATCAATACTTTCAGCTTTTCATTTGTTATTAATTTGTACACAATTCTAAAAAGACAATTCCACTGACATTATGGGGTATTGTGTGTAGCCCAGTGACAAAAAAATCTCAACGTAATTAATTTTAGATTCAGGCTAACCCCCCAAAATTGAAAAAAAGTCAAGGGTTATTAATACTTTCTGAAGGCATTGTAGATGGGAGGGCATACAGGCTGTCGCCAATTTATTAACGCGTAATTTGCCTAAATGAGTAATGGAAACACTTCAACCACTACATTTTTATCCGACATTGTAGGTTTTTGCAAAATAGTTTTTTTTTTGTAGGTGTGAAGTCATTACGGTCAACTGTTTTAATCAACACAAGACAGTTCATTTCCTGCTAGGGTGCGTTTCAATTTATCACATCTACGCGAGCTTTCTAAATGTCAAAATAAAAAATAGTTAAATAGTTAATGGAAACCGCTAATGATTGAAATGACACCCACCCTGTATTCAAGAGCATGTGTCTCAACCGATGGCGGGCACAACACAAACCTCAGATGATGTCAAGTAGGGTCTAAGCGTCAAATTATATAAAAATGCGTAAACATGTTATCTTAAGGTTAATGGCACAATTGTTAATTTTTTTGGTAATTTATTTAAAAACAATGACAGCCCTGTTTGTAGGCTTTTAAACTATAATCAAACTACATTTTCCAGTGATGAAGACATGGATGTCTCATGGTATGGTGGGATATGCAAAATGGGTCAACTTTGAGAACCTTTATCTCCTGAATGTTCTGGCATTCAGGTCCAAAAAGTCACTTTCTGACCACTTCTTCCATGGGCAAACATGTATGGTAAGTTTTGTTTAAATTTTTTTTTTTAAAGTATGCTGTCAAAAAGTGATTGAATTAAAAATGGATTTACCCCATAGTTAATCCCGCGCTTCCTCCAATGCATATAACTGTTCTGTGGGTTATTACACAGATGTGAAGTAGACTGAAGAAAAATTAAGTTAGCTGAGGCAAGCGGGTGGTAATGTTAGTTTGCCAACTTAAACGCTAACGTAGTTAGCTAGCTAAAGTCAGCTATGTAGCTAATGTCAGGTAGCTAACGTTAATATCTTCCGTGTGTAATTTGCGCTATTGAAACATACACAACTATAATTTGCGTCTATCAACTATATTCACAGCATCATTTCGAATACATTCCAAAATTCCCAGTAAGGAAACGAGTTTGTTGTGTGGAGTGCGTGATGACACAGCCACCAGAGAAGGTGATCACACAGGGAGAAGATCTGTTCGTGCGTGCCACCCCCCAAAGTTTTTACGGATCTACACGATTCACGTGGATGAATATCGCCGGGAAGAGTGACGTGTTCACATCCCTGAAAGCTATTCAGTCCTCAGAATTGCCATTTAGCCTGAATGCAAAGTAGTAAGCACAACAATCTGATCCCTACTGCTTTATGGATCTCCAGGGGGGGATTTCAAATGAAATCCTATTATCCATATAGTGCACTAATTCTGAGCTATGGAGCAGAACAATTGTACTGTGTGGCCATTAATAGGGCTTCGTATGAGACAACAGAGGTGAATCTTACTGTGTTGCCTTGACAATGTCCCAGCTGCTGCTGTCATCCATATGCGACCGTTTCTTGGGCTGCTGAGTGGGATCTATCTGGTCAGCTCTTGGGCCAAACTGGCCATGAAAAGCAGGCATGAACCCGTGCGCCATCCTACTGCCGTGATCCCCGAATCCATGCACCGCAGGCACATGCGAGTGACCCCCGTGGCCATGGCAACTGTCATGGTTGTGACCCTGTAAAATACACACACACACAAAAAAGAGAGAGAGAATGGGCACATTATCAACTATGGATGGCAATTCTCAATTCTGGTGAGTTTGCCTGACTTGCAAATAGATGGTATGGGTTGGCCTACTGCCGTGGGGAATTGAAGTGAGCAGTCACGTAAGTTGAGCCTGCTCCGAGGTTGACCCATTGGGCAGGTGATAAAATAACAAAATCGTGAAAACATCCAAACTGCAAAGAATTCCAGTAGCCTGATCTTTCGGGTTCCTCCCCATTGTTTAAGTGAAAGACAGACAATTTATGGCATTAAGGCAATTCCATGGTAACGGAATTGCGGGGAGACTCAAAACATGTCTGCCAAACAAACATTGAAATCTCAGAATACACTCCGAATTAAGATTCAGCGATGTTTGCAGAGTGAAATGGGGCGTCAGCTGTGACATGACACATTAAACTTTGAAAATAAATCTATTTTGGTTATTTAACTACAGTAAGTGAAGTGGATTTACACCCAGTAACGGAATTGCGGTAACGGAATTTAATCATGGGTCCCTGATCTGTACTCCACAGAAATGCTTACTTATGTCACTCTCTTCATGGTAATGTATCCTAAATAGGTACATAAAAAGAGGTAGAAATATGCAATATCCTCCTTTGCATACGTGGGTATTATTCTACACACTAGCAATTAAATGTTTTAATTTATTTAACTAGGCAAGTCAGTTAAGAACAAATTCTTATTTAAAATGATGGCAATTATTTTAATGAGCTTTGCCCCCAAACAAGACAAAAATAGGTTGGTCCGGACAAATCTGAACTAATAATAGACATCTATTTTTCACAAGTTTGGACATCAAAGTATAACACAGTTTAACTCAACATAGTACAGAGTTCAGTACAGTACATGAATCTACTCAACTCATGTGCTCTACTGTGTACTGTACTTTTCTTTACTGTATGTTCTACTGTGCTGTCCAAACTTGTGAACCCAACTGTGGTTTGTGACTACTATGATTTCTCATTGTGGCCAATTCAAATTGCAGAAATACCGTTACCGATTTGGTAAGAAGAATTTAGTTTTAAAATCACTTAATTCATAAACAAAATTGATATCAGTAAAAACCCTAATTGATAGGTCTACTTTGTTACTTCTGCGAAATGTCGTTATCCTCCCTCATGAGGGAGAGAAATAAGGAACTATCTTAAAGATACAGTAAGTGGGTTTTTGGTTAATAGAATCTCAAGGCACAAGGCAATGTTTCTTAAACGTACAGAAGGCAAATAATTTCATCAAAACGAAATACACTGCTCAAAAAAATAAAGGGAACACTTAAACAACACAATGTAACTCCAAGTCAATCACACTTCTGTGAAATCAAACTGTCCACTTAGGAAGCAACACTGATTGACAATACATTTCACATGCTGTTGTGCAAATGGAATAGACAAAAGGTGGAAATTATAGGCAATTAGTAAGACACCCCCAAAAAAGGAGTGATTCTGCAGGTGGTGACCACACACCACTTCTCAGTTCCTATGCTTCCTGGCTGATGTTTTGGTCACTTTTGAATGCTGGTGGTGCTTTCACTCTAGTGGTAGCATGAAACGGAGTCTACAACCCACACAAGTGGCTCAGGTAGTGCAGCTCATCCAGGATGGCACATCAATGCGAGCTGTGGCAAAAAGGTTTGCTGTGTCTGTCAGCGTAGTGTCCAGAGCATGGAGGCGCTACCAGGAGACAGGCCAGTACATCAGGAGACGTGGAGGAGGCCGTAGGAGGGCAACAACCCAGCAGCAGGACCGCTACCTCCGCCTTTGTGCAAGGAGGTGCACTGCCAGAGCCCTGCAAAATGACCTCCAGCAGGCCACAAATGTGCATGTGTCTGCTCAAACGGTCAGAAACAGACTCCATGAGGGTGGTATGAGGGCCCGACGTCCACAGGTGGGGGTTGTGCTTACAGCCCAACACCGTGCAGGACGTTTGGCATTTGCCAGAGAACACCAAGATTGGTAAATTCGCCACTGGCGCCCTGTGCTCTTCACAGATGAAAGCAGGTTCACACAGAGCACATGAGCACATGTGACAGACGTGACAGAGTCTGGAGACGCCGTGGAGAACGTTCTGCTGCCTGCAACATCCTCCAGCATGACCGGTTTGGCGGTGGGTCAGTCATGGTGTGGGGTGGCATTTCTTTGTGGGGCCGCACAGCCCTCCATGTGCTCGCCAGAGGTAGCCTGACTGCCATTAGGTACCGAGATGAGATCCTCAGACCCCTTGTGAGACCATATGCTGACACATGCACATTTGTCGCCTGCTGGAGGTCATTTTGCAGGGCTCTGGCAGTGCACCTCCTTGCACAAAGGCGGAGGTAGCGGTCCTGCTGCTGGGTTGTTGCCCTCCTACGGCCTCCTCCACATCTCCTGATGTACTGGCCTGTCTCCTGGTAGCGCCTCCATGCTCTGGACACTACGCTGACAGACACAACAAACCTTTTTGCCACAGCTCGCATTGATGTGCCATCCTGGATGAACTGCACTACCTGAGCCACTTGTGTGGGTTGTAGACTCCGTCTCATGCTACCACTAGAGTGAAAGCACCGCCAGCATTCAAAAGTGACCAAAACATCAGCCAGGAAGCATAGGAACTGAGAAGTGGTGTGTGGTCACCACCTGCAGAACCATTCCTTTTTTGGGGGTGTCTTACTAATTGCCTATAATTTCCACCTTTTGTCTATTCAATTTGCACAACAGCATGTGAAATGTATTGTCAATCAGTGTTGCTTCCTAAGTGGACAGTTTGATTTCACAGAAGTGTGATTGACTTGGAGTTACATTGTGTTGTTTAAGTGTTCCCTTTATTTTTTTGAGCAGTGTATAAGTGTTGATATTAGTTGCCAGGGGTCTTTACTTCAACATTATTGTGGTGTATTTCTAATACCTTAAGACTTTCTGGTAGATGTTTCCTAAAAGACCCATTTTCTGACTGTTTGACCAGCTTATTCCACATTTTTAGGATGGAAAATGGTAGAAACTTGTATAAATACCTTAATTTCTCAAACATATAGACCTAGCTTTCATTGGACATGCTACTATGAACTTCACATGTTGGTCTCATGGGTCCTTTTACATGGAAATTAAAATTTATGGCAATCAGGCAAGTTGAGTTTGCTTGATTTTTTTTTACTGAGAACCAAAATAAAATAATTCCATTAGTGATTTTTCTGATTCCTCCCCTGTGTGAGTGAACTGGTGAAAGGCAGGCATTATGACACTGAGTGTAAATAGCTCACTTAGATTTTCGGGCAAGTGATAATCTTCGGGCAACCCAAAAAATACTGACATGCCCGATGGCAAGTGCCTTTCAGACTTTAATGTCAATCCCTGGTATGCACAATGTACCATCCTCCAAGTCACCAAAACAAGGGTTACTGATCTCTTAGTAGCTACAATACCAAGCCAATATACTAACATGGGTTATAAACCAAACTGGGCTTGAACCTAACATCACTGATGAATTGGTCATCATTCGAGACATGTTTCTAACTGGACCTCTTGGCATAATGGAATACTGTACAAACTACCCCAAACTTTGGTGCAATATCTATAAAATAAAGCACAAAGACAAATATCCTCAGTTACTGTACGGAGTTGGACCACAAACAGCAGTGTGGACTCGAGTCGGATGACTTGGACTCAAGTCACAAATTTGCTGACTTGAGAGTCGACGTGATATAAAATAACTGGAGACTCGACTTGAACTTGGAGCCTCAAGACTCGACTTGACACTGATGACTTGAAATTATCTGGCCAAGTTTTTTAACAGTCTCTCCATGGATTGGCTAGTGAAACTCATACAGCTCTCTGATAGGACCAGCAAACACGCTCAGGTCGGGTGAGCTAGCGCAGAGGTTCTCAAATTGAGGAGGTTTTGGGGAGTCGCAAGTGGGGAAAAAATACACATTTTAATAGGCTACATAAAGCCTACCATCTGTATTTTTATATACATACACACGTATGTGGGCACCCCTTCAAATTAGTGGATTCGGCTATTTCAGCCACACCCGTTGCTGACAGGTGTATAAAATTGAGCACACAGCCATGCAATCGCCATAGACAAACATTGGCAGCAGAAAGGTCTTACTGAAGAGCTCAGTGACTTTCAACGTGGCACCGTCATAGGATGCCACCTTTCCAAAAAGTCAGTTTGTCAAATGTCTGCCCTGCTAGAGCTGCCCCGGTCAACTGTAAATGCTGTTATTGTGAAGTGGAAACGTCTAGGAGCAACAACGGCTCAGCCGCGAAGTGGTAGGCCATAAGCTCACAGAACGGGACCACCGCGTGCTGAAGCGCGTAAAAATCATTGTCCTTGGTTTCAACACTACTACAGAGTTCCAAACTGCTTCTGGAAGCAACGTCAGCACAAAACTGTTTGGTCGGGAGCTTCATGAAATGGGTTTCCATGGCCGAGCAGCCGAACACAAGCCTAAGATCACCATGTGCAATGCCAAGCGTCGGCTGGAATGGTGTAAAGCTCGCCGCCATTGGACTCTGGAGCAGTGGAAACGTGTTCTATGAAATGATGAATCACGCTTTATCCCCTAAGAAAAAAAAAAAAAAAATCAAAGAGAATGTGCAAATCGAGGGGAATAGAAAGCAGTTGCTTCGCAAGCCTTAAAATACATGATCTAAGTGATTGATAGTTGGTATTCAGCAGTCATAAAAGCATTCCTTATTACCTTTGGAAAGAACTACTAAAATTGTGATTTTGTTAGACAGCAGCTCTATAGAGATGAGATGACTTGGAATGAAATAAATGTTTTAAAACAAATATTTTATTAAAGTAATGTGAATAAGTGATAAGCAGTAATAGACCGTCACTACCATCATGAGACTTACTAAATGTATTATTCTGTGTCGTTAATACATTCAACTCACATAATGGCAAAAAATTATCGAAAACCGAAAACTGTGATTATTTTTTAATAACGAACAGAAACGGAACCGACCTCAGAAAGCACTAATACGCAGGTATACTCCGTAGACGCACTTTTTTTGGTAGGCATTGCGTATACTCACTTCTTAATACCCACAATGCGTATCTAAGTAGGCTAGTGTAGCGGAAGTAAACACCATATCAATTAATAAGGCTGATGGAACATATCAGAATATGTAGCTTAAAATGTTGAGAAAGTATTATTTCTTCGCAAGAGCAGGAACGTGCACACGGTAAGACATGACTGATAATATGAATTAAAAACATCCAGGTTTAAAACAATTAAGGAACAGGAAAAATATAGCGATGCTATTGATAGGCCTAACAGTCTTCTGGTAGATGGAAAGGCTATCCCAAAACCCTTCAATTAAATGTTAACTAAACTCAGCAACAAAAAAAAGATACGTCATCTGTCAACTGCGTTTATTTTCAGCAAACTTAAACATGTGTAAATATTTGTATGAACATAACAAGATTCAACAACTGAGACAAACTGAACAAGTTCCACAGACATGTGACTAACAGAAATTGAATAATGTGTCCCTGAACAAAGGGGGGGGGGGGTAAAAATCAAAAGTAACAGTCAGTATCTGGTGTGGCCACCAGCTGCATTAAGTACTGCAGTGCATCTCCCCCTCATCGACTGCACCAATTTTTGCTGTGAGATGTTACCCCACTCTTCCCGGACATTTCTGGGGGGGAATGGCCCTAGGGCTCACCCTCCGATCCAACAGGTCTCAGACGTGCTCAATGGGATTGAGATCCGGGCTCTTCGCTGGCCATGGCAGAACACTGACATTCCTGTCTTGCAGGAAATCACGCACAGAACGAGCAGTATGGCTGGTGACATTGTCATGCTGGAGGGTCATGTCAGGATGAGCCTGCAGGAAGGGTACCACATGAGGGAGGAGGATGTCTTCCCTGTAACGTACAGCATTGAGATTGCCTGCAATGACAACAAGCTCAGTCCGATGATGCTGTGACACACCGCCCCAGACCATGATGGACCCTTCACCTCCAAATCAATCCCGCTCCAGAGTACAGTCCTCGGTGTAACGCTCATTCCTTCGACAATAAACGCGAATCCGACCATCACACCTGGTGAGACAAAACCGCGACTCATCAGTGAAGAGCACTTTTTGCCAGCCCTGTCTGGTGCCAGCGACGATGGGTTTGTGCCCATAGGTGACGTTGTTGCCGGTGATGTAAGGCAGGTCCTCACCAGACAACAGGCCTACAAGCCCTCAGTCCAGCCTCTCTCAGCCTATTGCGGACAGTCTGAGCACTGATGGAGGGATTGTGCGTTCCTGGTGTAACTCGGGCAGTTGTTGTTGCCATCCTGTACCTGTCCCGCAGGTGTGATGTTCGGATGTACCAATCCTGTGCAAGTGTTACACGTGGTCTGCCACTGCGAGGATGATCAGCTGTCTGTCCTGTCTCCCTGTAGCGCTGTCTTAGGTGTCTCACAGTACAGATATTGCAATTTATTGCCCTGGCCACATCTGCAGTCCTCATGCCTCCTTGCAGCATGCCTAAGGCACGTTCATGCAGATGAGCAGGGACCCTGGGAATCTTTCTTTTGGTGTTTTTCAGAATCAGTAGAAAGGCCTCTTTAGTGTCACTAGTTTCCTTAACTATGACCTTAATTGCCTACCGTCTGTTTGCTGGGTTTAGCTACAAAAGTAGCCCATGCCCACCTTGCAGAATGATATCATGATTATTTGCGTCAATCCAGTGGCCATTTGTTTTGCAAACTCTCTCTCATGTGTGCTACAGAAACACTTAACCAAACAGTGCTAGGTGCCTGCAGTTGAATTAAAGGTTAACTACACTCAAAAATGAATTTCTTAGATTTTTTCCAGACCTCAAAAGTGTTCTCCTGATGTGGTTTATGCATTGTTGTGGACTTAAAAAAAAAAAAAAAAAATGGAATGTTCTATTAAAAAAGTGTGACTGAAAATGTTTTGGAAAAATCTGAAACCTGTGAATTTCAGTCTCATTTATCTATTTTAATAATAATAATAATAATAGAAAATGTTGAGTATACCCACTTCTCCAGGCACCACTAAACCACTGGCTGTAACATTGCACTGCCTTCAATATTATGGGATGAAGAAGCAACATAATCTGGCATATTAATTACAGTATTTGTGAGGAAGAAAAGACCTCCCCAGTTGGCAATGAGCATTCTACAGGCAGGCAGCCTTCCAAAGTGATAGAGTGTGGTGCAGACAGACCATGCTTTCTCGCTGCATACAAGTAGATGGGCCGTATGACTCTGCTTGCTCTGGACTCCAGAGAAGTGACATGGTATCCCTACTTGATATTGAATGCTAACAATGACTTGCTGTACAGTTATTGGATTGGGTGTCAAATTGTAGGGAGAGGATTACCATAATTAAATATTCAGCTCCAAAAATGGTTTGGTAAATCTAAATATAAACGGTTTACTTTGCAAACTCACCAGCAATGAGGGATCAAGCAGAGTATGTGAGTAGAGTTAAGCAGTCGGAAATCCCACTCAAAACTCCATTCCAACCGCTCGTCTTAAAACCACTCACTCCAAATCTGCTAAAAACATCTGCTTCATTCATTAAAAAAATATATTTTTAAAAAATCACCATTTAACCAACACCCATCTATTTTTGTGACTAACCGGACCTACCATTTGGTTTTAAAGTATTGAAACCAAACCATATGATTTTAATAAAAAGTATTTTAATAAACATGAAAAGGTGACTAAGAAGCACTCATCATTTCAAATAGGCTACATGTAGTATTAAACAGCATATAAACACTAAATAGGTCAGGAGCCAGACAGGTAGCCAGCGAAGGAACGAATATGAATTATTTTGGCTATATTATTTCAAGGCTATAGCCTACAAATAAATACATTGTGAAGCATTTGCGAGTGCGACACACTAGGCTGGCAGGAACATTAAGCGCTCAGCATTTAAACATTTTGTTGTATGAAATCATGATTGGTCTATAAATTGTGCATGTAGACTGACTTGTTAGAATTACATAAAAATGAAACTTAAAATTATTAGGCTCAGTCAACAGTGCCTTTGAATTCACTTTTAGAAACATGAGTTTGGCCAGTCTGTAGATTCAGGTGCCTGGAGAGCAGGCCAGCAGCGGAGAATTCCCTCTCACTGTTTGCAGAGCCACTGGGGATGGTGACGTGAGCGCTCCAGCTTTAGGGAAACTTGCTCTGCGCTCCAGTCAAATTGGGCTCTCACATACTCTGTCTGGCATCAAGCAATAATTACTAGCATTGGCCTAATGGCCTTTCGGTATGTAATTTCTTTAAAATAATTTACTTATGAAACGTGCATTTGAAATTTCTTGTAAAAAAAAAATCATTCTTACATAATCAAAATATGTTGTAGACAAAATAATGAAAAGGGCTGTGTGGTAGTTTCAATAAATATATACGTTTTTTTTCCTTGATTTGAGATTTTTTTTAAACTTGTGACTGGACTCTACTCTCACAATACACGATTTGGCCTTGACTCGACCCGTTCTTCCTGGGACACGGACCTAGTGACTCGAACAATAGTGACTTGATCCCACCAGTTATCAGACCTAGCTAAACTGGTTACTGCAGTTTTGTTAGGAAGTTAGCTAACTAGCTACCTAATACAGTTTCCCAGTTCTACGACACATATCCAGATATTAAAACAAATAAAATAATTAACTTGGCAAGTCAATTAAGAACACATTTGTATATACAATGACGGCCTCACCGGTAAAACCTGGACGACGCTGGGCCAATTGTGCGCCGCCCTATGGGACTCCCAATCACGGCTGGTTGTGATACAGCTACCTAACCAACCTAGCTAGCTATACTGAATAACGCCAGATGCATAGACGATGACAGTTGTCTGAAACGTCGTGGGTAATCTGACATTACATACCTACTGATCAGTGCCAGTTTAGTTATTTTAACGTTATTAGTTAGCTAACGTTAGCTCGCCTTGGCGTGCATGTCTACTGTCTCTTGTCAATGGCATTTCCCCAAACTTGCTGCCAGTTCACGAAGCAGCTAACTATCAGTAGCTACATATGCTGGCTATTTTAGCACCGCTCTAAATAGAAAACAATGATTCCCTTCCTCTTCAATCAAGAATCACTGTAAAGTTCAACTTACGCCAGTATCTCCCTTCCAATCCATTGTACAGACAGAAATGTGAAGAGAGGACAACGCAAACGTTTTATTTTGCTCGCGAACTTCCTTCGGCCTCAATTTCCTGTATATATGAGCCACAGTATACGTCCCGCCTACAATTGTATTTTATTAAATCGGAATATAGACCCCTTTCTGTGTTTGCAAACATTGCGGCACAAGGGCGATGCGCGCAAATTGGCGGCAGAACAAGGGGAGTTCTTATAGAACGCCAGCAAAAAAAAGGGGCTATATTTACATCCCACACAGCACACATACATCTCGCCGACGTCCGCCTGACAGCGGTAGATCGTGTTCCATTTAACGTCGGCAGGAGGGCGGCTGTGATTGTGGTACTGTATATCGAAATGCATTGCGCGCTGCACAGGCACACGGCCGCTCAGCATCACAGTCGGCCGTAGATCGCGTAGACATCGACATTGGGAAGAGTGTCACAATGCTTTAATAGCTGCATCCTCTCAATGCATAATTCTTCACCTGCGGGGACAAGTTTCCCATATTTTAGGCATAGCCTACCCATGGACAGTCAAACATTTTCGGGTCATGGTTGGCAATCGTTTTATCAGAAAATATGTATAAATATATGCATAAAAACGCAGGTGTCAATTCGGCAAATCATAACCCAAGTGGCCACCTCTTCTGCGCGGTGTAGAAGATGAGAAATCCAAAGAGATGAGTTGGCAATCACTGAATCATCCATCCACATTGCGTCTCCTAACAATGCTTAACACTTTGGTGAAGTCCAGGGGTTCTCAAACTGGATTCTCAAGCGAGAGACCACAGTTGACATCCACCAGTTGCACATTTTACTCATAAATTTAAAAAAAAGTAATCATGCAAATCTTAACATTATTAAAAGATGCTGTGATGCCAAAATGCTTAAAATAAATCGAACAAATCGATAAACGAGTAGGCTACATTCAGATATGAAATATTATGTTGTTCTCTATAATATATAAAGTGATTAGGGTATAGGCCTACATGAGGGGATTTGATAGACGAAGAAATGAATGTAATCAATAAATGGGGAGATCTGGACTAGGATTAATGAAGCAATTTTACGAAATAGGCTTGAATTACAAACTGACCCAGTATAGCATGCATGCAGCCACCACTTCAAATTATCCAGTCATATAATTCCAATAAAATACATTAATGAAATAATTGAGTGTTGTTATCTACAGGTAAATAGAAAACTATGAGAAAAATAGCAGTACAGCCATGATCAAAACTAGTGCGAGAGACTAGCGACGTGACATGGGTCATAGCATGCAAGCAAAATCTTAATTATACCTAGCGCACACACTAGCAAGGCTCAGATTTTTGGGGACTGTTGGTTTGCCAGTATTTACTTGTTGAAGCTGAAGAAGCTAACGTTAACTGTCAAACTGAGTAATTATCTATCTTATTATTACATCTAAGTTAATTGTCACAATTGAACTAGCTAAACGTTTGTAAATGCTAACTAACGTTAACGTTAAAATATAGCAAACGTTATATCATCTACTAGCTAGCTACTATACTGCCGGTCGCCTATAGCTAACAGTAACGTTAGCTATAGCAGCA
This sequence comes from Salvelinus namaycush, assembly GCF_016432855.1. Classification (NCBI taxonomy): domain Eukaryota; kingdom Metazoa; phylum Chordata; class Actinopteri; order Salmoniformes; family Salmonidae; genus Salvelinus; species Salvelinus namaycush. Next base: position 28,390,843 of record NC_052336.1, on the reverse strand, counting down.
AATTAATTTAACGTTAGCTAACGGTAGCTAGCTAGAAAACTATCGCACAGATTAGATTAAAATGCAATTACGTTGTAATTGTAACGTTAATTTAAGGACGGTTGCTAGCTAGCTACTGTAGCTATCTAAAACTTTGGACTGGAGAACACTCACTCATTGCTACTTATTGAATTTTACTCACCATGCAGGTCCGACCGTATGACAAGCTCATATTTTGTAATCGTTCATTCCATTGAATAGCTAATTTACAGTAGCCACATTAGGTTCCGGCGAGATCGATCGAAATGTTTTTGTTTGGGGGGAAACCCCAAGCAGATGAGACGACGAGTCTGCTGCTCAACCAACGTTATCCATCGGTGCGACAAGGGAAACATTACTGATGATCCTTATTATGTTGTTACCCTATTATCCGTATAGTAGACTCTTTTTGACCAGGGCCCATAGGTTGCTGGTCTAAAGTAGTTTACTATGTAGGGAATAGGGTATCATTTGGGATGTAACCTCTATTCATGTATTCTTCTGATGTAAGTGGGAGTAGTGCACGTGCAGAAGGGGTATTCAAAACTAGCCCTGCCTGCCACTCCATGGACTTTCACTGTGTCCTCTATATCATATCATGCTTTCCATGAAACTAAAATCATTCAACCTCTGTCAGGATATATGCTTGCTTCCAATAAGTATTTTTTTTCTATATGTATTCATGTGTTTCTCTCTCTCTTCCCTCCATTCCTTCAAGAAGCGACCAACATCACTCTGACTCCAACCGTTGGTCATCCAGACCTGTTTCTGAAGGTATGTGGTGATGCGCGTATGCGCACACATACCTCACCTGGCCGTCCATAGATCTGGAAACCATTTAACCTAAACTTCTCTGTTTTGATCCCATATCTACCATGTTGCAACAGCGTGAACCCCTACACATCCACAGATACTTCAGAATTTCCTAATGGTTGTCAATTTTGTCTTCAGGCTGAGAGACGATGGACGGGCAAGAGACGATGGATGTGTCGTGTCCGAGAGGTCATCTATATATCGGTGTATGCCAAATGCAAGGCATGGGATATTCAAGGAAATACTCTTGATGGGTGAATTCTGAGTAGACCAGGTGTGCATTCAGTACAACTGAATAGTGTAGAGAGTTTAATTCAATGGAAACTGTACTGTACTGAACAACCACAGGGCGATTGTGTATGGTGTGCTGAACATGTTTTGCGATTTCGAATGACCACACCCATATTAATCAGGCCACACGTCGCCACACCCATCAAATGGGAGAAAAACCTACCTCAAAAGCCTTTTTTTGGAAATGGGTCTCCGTTACCGCATGGCCAAGTCTGTTTCAGAAGTTTGGACAGCACAGAAGTACACAAAGTAGAGTATAAGTCAGTACAATATAGTTCTGTACTGTAGAGCTTAGTACAGTGGCACACACTTAAGTAGAGTACAGTATCATTTACTGTATTCTATTGTACTGTATTAAACCATACTGTACTGAACTCTACTTTACTGTACCAAATTGTACATATTATATTATTATATATTATTATATATATTATTATAATTACTCATATTACACTGTAGTGTTTGATTTCATTTACAAACAATGGAGTAAAAAAAGTTTATTTTGGGTTCTAATGGGGTATGACAGTTGAAATAAGCTTATGAGGTATTTATAAGTTACATTCTCCAAGAATCAATGGGTATACACTGAGTGTACATAACATTAGGAACATTTTCCTAATATTGAGTTTCTCACCCGCTTTTGCCCTCAGAACAGCCTGAGTTTGTCGGGGCATGGACTCTACATGGTGTCGAAAGCATTCCACAGGGATGCTGGCCCATGTTGACTATAATGCTTCCCACAGTTGTGTCAAGTTGGCTGGATGTCCTTTGGGTGGTTGACCATTCTTGATATACACGAGAAACAGTTGAGCTTGAAAAACCCAGCAGCGTTGCAGTTCTTGATAAACTCAAACTGGTGCAACTGGCACCAACTATCCCATTTTATTGTTCGCACACAAATATTTAGCAGATGTTATTGCGGGTGTAGCGAAATGCTTGTGTTCCTAGCTCCAACAGTGCAGTAATATTTAACAATACGCACAAATCTAAAAGTAAAAAAAGGGAAATAAGAAATATAGAAATGTTAGGACGAGCAATGTCGGAGTCCAGAGTATAAATACATATACACTGAACTAAAATATAAACGCAACATGTAAAGTGTTGGTCCCATGTTTCATGAGCTGAAAGAAAAGATCCCAGAAATGTTCCATACGCACAAAAAGTGTATTTTTATGGCCAAATTTGTTTGCATCCCTGTTAGTGAGCATTTCTCCTTTGCCGAGATAATCCATCCACTTGACAGGTGTGGCATATCAAGAAACTGATTAAACAGCATGATCATTGTGCTGGGGACAATAAAAGGCCACTCTAAAATATGCAGTTTTGTGACACAACACAATGCCACAGATGTCTATATATTTTTTGGGTATTTTCACCCCTTTTTTCTCCCCAATTGGTAGTAGTTACAGTCTCATCGCTGCAACTCCCGTACGGACTCAGGAGAGGCGAAGGTCGAGAGCCATGCATCCTCTGAAACACAACCCAACCAAGCCGCACTGCTTCTTGGCACAATGCCCATTCAACCCGGAAGCCAGCCGCACCAATGTGTCGGAGGAAACACCGTACACCTGGTGACCTGTGTCAGCGTGCACTGCGCCCGCCACAGGAGTCGCTAATGCGCAATGAGACAAGGATAAAAAAGGTAGTTGTATGGTCTTGTCCCCCCCAAAGATTAGCTTGCCTTTCCAAGTGATCAACATGTTTGTATGTTCTTATATTTCCCTCTATGTTTTCATTTTACTCTCCACAGTCTCATCTTGGCATCTTTCCAGATGCACAAGATAGACCACCCTCCATTGTCAGCTTGTGGATCATTCTGAGAATGCACCATAAGCATCTGTCACATCTTACTTTAAAGAATGCAGATACCATTTCAAATAAAGTCCTCTGTTCCTTTAACCAATCGAAATTTTCAAATGTGCATTTTTCCATATATAGACACACCCTATGTGTTTTTAATAAAATCAACGATGTGCATTGAGGTTACTCTTTGATGAAATAAGACACAAATTACTCAAGGGGGAGCCAGAGATGTAGATAACCAGAATTTTTAAAAACTTAACCTGACCCAACCATTCTCCTCCTGCTCCTGCTGGCTTTTGCAGATTCTGCCATTACTCTCCTGAAGTTGCTGGTAATAGGCTACACGAGGAGTCGGCAACCTTTCTCATGTGGAATACCAATTTATTTGACAATTTCTACCGATCTGCATGCCAGTTATGGTTTTCATATGCATATTTTCATGGAACAGTGTCACGGATCCCTCCAGAACTGTGTCATTACGCACACCTGGTCCTCATTCCCACTGATTGTATTTGCATAAATGTGCCCTTTGTTTCCCCATTGGGCTGTCGATTATTGTTCCAATGTCTATTGGTCGTGTGAGTACCTGTGCTGTGTTGTTTTGGCTTTCGTGACACTTGTATTGTGCAGATGATTACGCGTCTCGTCCCGTGTGGCATCATTGTGCGCTTGTGTTATTTATTCGAGGTACTCCTCGCTCCTTTTGTTTGGGTTTCAACCCTGTGTTTTATCCCCACCCCCTCCAGGTGTCACTTATTTTCCCCAGTGTATTTATACCTGTTTCCTGTCTCTCTGTGCCAGTTCGTCTTGTATGTTTAGTCAAGTGTTTTTCCCCGTACTCCTTTTCTATTCTATTTTGCTTGTCTTCCCGGTTTTGACCACTGCCTGACTCTGGACTACTTTCCTGCCTGCCTGATCATCCTGGCTGCCCTGACCTTGAATCTGCCTGGCCGTCGGTACCTATTGGACTCTGAACTTGTTTTGACCTTTTGCCTGTACACGACCATTCTCTTGCCTACCCCTTTTTGGATTAATAAACATTGTACGACTCCAACCATCTGCCTCCTGTGTCTGCATCTGGGTCCCACCTTGTGCCTTGATAAATTTGGGTAATTAAAATAAAACTATTACGCATTCTTGCGCCTGCCTCCTGATCCTTCATACCGACGTGACAAACAGTTTCATTTCATTTTTAATAACGTCTTCATATCTCAGTCATTGTCATGTGATTAATCAGAATTCTATCCAAATCTAAATAAATGATAAACTTCAAAAGTAACTTCTATTCCCATTGCCAACTAAAAATAGCCTACATAAAGCCAACAAATACAAACAATGCAGCCTACAGGGCTAACCCTAACCCTGTCTGCAACGAACTGTCCAGCTGAAGCTTGCCCTAGCAAAATTGTATAAAATATTCTGGGCCTTCAGCACCAGTGAGCAGACACAGCTGTAGGCTATTTGTGCAAGGGATAAGAAGCAGTGCTTGACTTGTGCAGGAGTACAGGCACCTCAAGTTTGTTACTGCTTGAGCTCCTGTTCCTCTTATAGAATAATAGCTCAAAAGTATTGTGGAGCTCCTACATCTAAATATTGACAGTACCAGCACCCAAAATGAGTACCGGAACTTATTTCAGTACAAGTCAAGCACTGAAGCAATCAGGTAGGACTATTTTATGACATTTCCATTGGATCCGAGCATGACATTTTTCCCTTTCACGCTGGTTATCGAAAGGGAGCAAGCTGGAAAGAACAATTCACACAATGAAGTTATGAAACAATGAATGTGCACAAAATGGTCGGAAGAGAGGGCATTCTGGAGAGCAGTGGCGGTTCTAGCTTGTATGGCTCCCTGGGCGCCCCCCACCCCTCCAAAAAAAACACCATTCTGCACTAACTAATTTTTATTCACGCATTTGGAACACAAATAATCCTAACATTTAAAACTATATAAATATAAAAATAAGACTCATAAACATCAAAAAGAAGTAACAAAGACAAATAGAAACTAACGCTGAGAGTCGGGAAGCAAGTTCAGGGAGAGTGTTTTAATAAATACAAAACAAGAAACACAACGCACAGACATGACACTGGAACAGAAACAATGACGCCTGGGGAAGGAACCAAAGGGAGTGACATATATAGGGAAGGTAATCAGGGAGGTGATGGAGTCCCGGTGAGTCTGATGACGTGCAGGTTTGCTTAACGATGGTGACAGGTGTGCACCATAACGAGCAACCTGGTGACCTAGAGGCCGGAGAGGGAGCACACGTAACAGAAACAAATTAGTATGTAAATACAAATAAAGAAGAGAATTGAATTATTACACTTCTATTACTCTGGCCAAGGAGCACGGTTTATCTAAGCTCTCTGACCTCACAAAGGCAGTCCAGCACCCAAGCTAACTGGCTAAAGTTGGCTAGCTTGCTTGCTACTTCCAGACACAAATAAGAGAACACATCCTCATTTTGACCGTTTACTCACCCTAGCAGAGCTGGTTAGGCTTTTGTCATGTTATCCAAAGCGTTGGTGACTAACTGTGCTGCTGGCAACAATTTGATTATGTTATTTTCCCTGACGCTTACTGACACCGGCCATATTCAACAGGTGTTTTAAATTCATCAGTTATTCTGCTATCTGGGACATTCAGACGAGAGTGCTCTGAAATCTCAAAAAATAGCCAGAGTGAATTTACAAAGCACCCCATTTAACAATATCCATTGAGAACACTCAACAACTATACTATTTAGCTAACCTAAGAATGACATGAATAATCCAGTCAATAAATGTTGGGTAATTGGATAGCATATAGTTAAAATACTAGCAAGTTCGATGCAATTATATGCTATGCGGTTCATAAGGATAGCGTAACAAACAAATGTTATTTTATGTCATTGTGCCAACTCACAATAGCATCTAAATTCTTTATTAGATTGGAATTTTCTGTCAGCAGGGAAATGCTACCGGATTTGATCCATAATTAGATTTTTAGGCTCCCCATATTCAAGCCGAATTGGTAGAATGCCTATGCGCTTCTTTTAGTGCCTCTGTGGTTTTGCTATAGTTGATCTCTTCCTTTAGTGCCTCTATGGTTTTGCTGTAGTTGACCTCTTCCTGACCGTGGCCAGAGTGTAGCTGTACTCACTCACCACTCTAATATATGCCAACTTTACCATTTTCTAAGATGGTGATACCCACTTCCCTGGAGAGTAGTTATGGTATTTGTGCCTTTTAATTGGTAACGGAACCTGATACCTTGTATGAGAACCAATACTGAATATCTGCCAATTTACTACTGGAGAATATGGGAAACCTAATGTCTTATACCAGTCTCACGCTTCAAATATCACTGTTGTTGACAACACATATTAATCAAAATTAGGGTCCATCGTCTGTCCATAATATAAATGTCTTGTCAATGGTGAGAAATTCACAGTGCAATGTAAGCCAGTTGTCACGGCCGTTGTAAGAAGAGGACCAAGGTGCAGCGTGGTGGGCGTACATTTTCTTTATTAAATCAAAATGACGCCGAACAAAACAATAAACACTACAAAAACAAACCGTGAAGCTCAAAGGCTATGTGCCCTAAACAAAGTCAACTTCGCACAAAGACAGGTGGAAAAAAGGGCTACCTAAGTTTGGTTCTCAATCAGAGACAACGATAGACAGCTGCCTCTGATTGAGAACCACACCCGGCCAAACACAAAGAAATACACAACATAGAATACCCACCCCAACTCACGCCCTGACCAAACCAAAATAGAGACATAAAAAGGATCTCTAAGGTCAGGGCGTGACACCAGTCTGTGACACAAAACTGTCTTTCTGTTTCTAACAGCTGCGAGCAGTTGAGAAGATATCCTGTACGTCCCATGCATAGAGATCTCTCCCTAGCCAAATTTACAGGCAACATTCAGGAAATGAATTGACGTTTTATGCATGTGTTATCAATTGTAACATCGTGAGCAACTCTTTCATAGTGATTCCACATTGCTGACTGATTCATTTGACAACAGTCCATATGTGGGTTTTCCATATGTGCGTTTTAAAGGGTTTTCGGTGGAAGGCCGGTTTTCCAACCTCCCCCCAGCTGCCCTCTGTTTGGTAGTTTCATTTCGACATGCTTTGGCATTGCTTGGTTTGCTCAAACTTCTCAAATGTATTTCTACATTCTGCTAATAAAATGTCACTCAATGTGCCTTTTAATGCAAAATCTGCTACTTTGTGCCAAAATCTGCTACTTTGTACCTGTTCCAGAATGCCCCTGCCCCATTCATCTGCCATTACCTTCACTGGTCCAATCAACTGATCGGGCAGGCACTGCTTTTGGCTCCCATTGTGAAACTCCATTATACACACACACCCAGACATAAACACACAAAACAACAGTATTTGGTTAGGAACCTCTTTCTTATAATTTAAAAAGAGTCATTTCTACTCCATCAAAATATTTTTTAATTACTCTGTCATTTTAAATGTTGTACCCATATGGTAGTTCCTCCTATGCACATGTCCGTGTAGGGTTTACATTTATAGCTTGCTTCCCTATCATAACCAACTGTTTTACCAGTACACTGATGAACTCATTTTCTTTTACAATGTTTATTTAAAAAAAAAATGTATCCAAACTGCAGGACTATTTTCTTATTTCTTCAGGATTTTATCCCGGAACACTTTCATCAGGACCCTGTCCTGGTATCTCTTAACATAGCTCATGCTTTACATCTTATGATCGTAACCCATGGTATATTACTTCAGGACATTGTACAGGTAACTCTATAGTACCTCAGGATCTTATTCTGGAATCGCTTTCATCAGGACTCTGTCCTGGTATCTATAACACGCGTGACCTGTTCCAAGAACAGGACTTTCTAAAAGTTAACTTTCCCTAATTGGAGGTTGTGTTTAAGAAAATCAGTCTCACCCTTAATTTATCTTATCTGTCCGGAATGACGTATCCACTCACTAACACTCCTGGCAGGTCTCTCTGCTCCGTTTAGTCGGAGTGTGTGGTACCCTGAGCCACGTGTAATGAGCCCCTGCGCACAGTTTAACCTTGGTCTCCTGGGAGCAATCAGCAAGCGGAGTTAGCATCCCACCACTGTCACCAAATTGTTGTGGTAATTCTAATCAAAGGGGAGGAAGAGAGAGACTGCAGATTCTTTCAAACAACTATTTTATAAGATTTGCACAAATGAAGCAAATCAACCATCACCAAGAATGGCACAGAGTTGAAAGCTTAACCAACATAGTGGGGTCTCTGCTTTGATAGAGAAAATACAACCCCTTTCTGTATACGTGGGAGTCAGCAAAAGGTAATTAGTTGTCTGTGCAGACTTAAGATACCCCGAGGTTGATAGCCCGAGGGCTCGACTGTCCAACTATATTCACAACAACACACACTATAATGTGGTCCTTTCTGCAAGTTTCCATACATGTGTCTTTCTGTACATAGTATACTCACGGGATGTCTTATGCTGAGGTCGCACCCAAACGGACCTTAGCTATACGCCCAGTATTATGACTAAGTCCCACAAAGGCAAGTTTGTATCCGGTTAGAAAAAACACGAGCATATAACAAGAGACAATTCTTTAAACAGTAAAACATGGGATAACATGACTAATTATGTACTTGTCCACGACACACCGTTGCGAACATTCACTCCACTTTGTGGGGAATATGACCACAAAACGCAACTCAAAGAGGCCATATCTCAAAACAGTCCTGGAGGACTGCTTAACCTGTGATGCACTAACTGATTCTGGTTCGACAATATCGCTCATCTCTCAAACATTCCTCAATAATCTCAAAAGGGCTTTAAACCCAGCTAAACGTTGGTTAAAAATGGAATAATGCGACACGAAACTTTGAGGTTTCGCTCAGACTACCTCGCCTCTCACAATGCGACTCATGCTGAAACTACACTTCCAAAACGTAGCGCTTGTTCACCCTGTGTATGATACCAGCCTCGACACTGAACACCTGCTACTCGGAATAGACTTTTTGGATCGTTTGGTCCCATTGGTGGATTGGAAAAACAACCAATTGTGGTCACAGGTAACCGTGCTGTCTCCACTGACCACACTGTCTTCTCCTAACGCTGGCTGCAACACAGTCATCTATGAGGAGTATCTGTCGAAAGGACCCCTTGGGTCCTCTCAGTTCGCAGGTACTGGAACGGTTGCCACACGCGGACAGCTGCTGAACGTTTTGAAGCACAAAGGAGATTTGGTTGAAAGGTTACAGCCAATCTAGTAACAACGCGGCTGCTGATAACTCGTACCGAAGGTCCCGACCTTTTTGGTTGTGCCTCGGACACCAACCGCCGGTGGGGGCGTCCCGAGACACAAAGGGGGGGAATACTAGCCCAGACCCATGATGAGCCTCGTCGAGGCCATTAAGGGGGGGTTGAGACTATGTGCAACACTGTACGAGGCCGCCCGATCAGGAAACAAATCAAGTTGTAAACTTCCCCACGAGAACAGAGAGGAGCGGACAAGCCCCTCAACGGGGATAACCTTAGGATACATCTGAGATATCACTGAGGTGTCCATACTGGTCGTAAAAGAAGTGGACTTTCCACCTTTTTTTTTTTTACAATAGTCATTCCTTGCCATGTGTAGTCTCAACTACAATGCAAGTAGTAAAATACTTTAATCATGTGTTCCGGTAGGATAACATTTCGGAATAAATTGGTAGGATAGCTGGACTCCTTGGGAAACAGTACCAATGCCAGCAAAAGTGTTAGGAGAATTAAGTTCTCATGTTCTTTAACCAATTAAATTAAATTACTCAGTCTGCTATATCAGGATTTGTAAGATACTGATAGAAATAAAAACAGACAGAGGCCCAGTCTACAAAAGTCAAATGTTTCTTTACGGGAACGTTCTGCCTATCATTTCCTGTACATTGGTCTATATACCTCACATTCCGTCATAAATGTCCCTCCTCTCAGAAACAATGACAATATAGTTCACAAGTCTTCCTGCCATACATTGTCTGCCACCTGTTATACAATCTACTACAAGCCCAAGGTCTCTCCCCTCCCTGGGTAGAGACAGAATGTCCTGTAAGGAACACAGCATTCCAGCCGGTCTGATGATAGCTCCATTTGTTCTAACAAGGAACAGAAAGTCCTTGTTCTAATTCTTCACTAAAACTACACACATTATATTCAGTATTATGATTATAATAAGATTCATACATCCATACAGTAACATAGTAGTATTCTGTTTAGTTATAGTTCTAAGTTAAATGTATACATAATTTAGTCATTATTCATAAAAATCCCATAACAAAAAGTCAGTCCAGCAACAGTGAATAAGAAGGTTAGAGACCTAACATGTCGAATTACCCTTGATAACAGCAACAGAGGAGGTAGTAGTCACTCAGATTGCAACACGTGGAAGGCAATCTCCAAAACACTCTTCTGATGGTTAACACACATGCCACTAATAAATAGAACCCTCCATTCAGGAGGAAAGTTATTATAAGTCATGAACCATGATCACACCGCATACGACTGGTTCAGTGCTTAGAGAGTACTTCCGTCGTGAGGTTAGCTCCTCACTCCTTTATACCTGCCGCCACTGCAATGTAAGAGACATTGACGTGTAGTAAAACCACTACAGGTCCCCTTGGCATATGGTTTGAGGTCGGCACCGATTCTTACTGACACAAGGTCATTGACATGGAAATGATCTGATGACGTCAGACTCATTCTGAACAGGTTGCAGCCTACCGGGATACTTGGGTTTCTTTCCCTTGGCATGTGCGCAGCCTTGGTAAAGTTGAAATAGTCCCTGAAACCCCTTTGAGTCTATAGCTACATTAATCACCAATTTCTCCCCAGAGGTCCATAAGTCATCCCCGTAGACCAGGCCTGGGAAACTCCAGTTCTCGGGGGCCTGTTTGGTGTCACACTTTTTAGTGCCTTACAACTGTAGACTTATCATGTAGTTATCAACTTAGGATAGTTCCCTAAGCAACACACCGCTAAGTAAGATCAACCTAGATATGACATTAGACAAAATGCCATGATAGAGTTTAGCCAAGACCTTGGACATATATAGAATAGAGTCCAATTAGATGATTAAGGTGTGGTAACTATATTTTGTATACCTTTTTGTTTGTGTTTTATTCTTCATTTTCTTTTCATTTTCTTTGACACTTAGGAAGTGATAGAGCCACAAACAAGTTCCCCATACAACCAACCACCAGTTACACAACGCCGCTCATTTGGGGATAATCCTGTAGCCTATGTGAATTAAGCGGCTGGTAGCCTAGCGGTTAAGAACATTAGGCCAGTAACCGAAAGGTTGCTGCTTCGTAGTCCCAAGCCGACTAGGTGAAAAATCTGCCCGGACCCTTGAGCAAGGCACTTATCCAGAGTGATTTAAAGGAGCAATCAGGGTTAAGAGCATCTGCTAAATTACTAAACTGTAGAAGGACAGTTTATCCAATTTATGCTTTCCCTATTTTTTTAGCTTAACATTTAATAAGAGACGCAGTAAAGTCGGGATTTAGACTGAGCGGTGGACTTTGCAGATTCACTTGGCCTTCACTCTGTGTGTCTGCTTTCTTTTTTTTATGCCACTAAAGAAAAACAAAAAAAAGAGTCCACTTCATTGTAAAGGTACATTTTTTTTATTATTACATAATTTTTCATGATTGATTATATTTGGACTTGATCTTTGCCAATTTGTGAAGGACCAATTAAGTACCGTACAGAACAGAAATACATTCTCACAGTTGGACTACCCTCTGACTAGTTATGAGATCACAGGAAATAGACTCATCACTCATAAATAATTGCAGCTCACTCGACTGCATCTGACTGTGGATAGCGGAGCTCTCTGGTATTTCACTATTTGAAATGAAACAACGGAAATATAAATGACGGTTGTTTAACACTCCCGACATATCGCAGCAGTAAGAGCAGTATTCTACCCGACTCGTATAAACAACATCCTTGAGTGTTTCGTTGATAAATGTATCTTTATAAGATTGTATTCCTTTTTTTTTTGCCTGTAAAAGAACTGTAGACATGCAGTAGCCTGTAAATATTTTCAAGGAACATAAATCTCACAACTTGGTATTTTTATATGGGGATTGTGAAAGAGATATTTGTAATGTAGTTTTGTATGTTAAGAGTTTACATTGGACTAGTCCATAAGATTTTTATTAGGATTTCTTTGTCTTCACCAACTGTTCTTAATTAAGCAATCTTTTTGTCCAATCATCTCCACATAATACAGCCAGCTTTTCCATTCTTGGCTGTCTGTCTCTGTAGCCTTTTTTTGTATTACTTTCAGTTATTTGTATTGCTACTCTCTTCACATGCATATGTTAGTTATGGGATGATGATTCAAATTTGGCAACTGGTGTTTGGATAGATAAATAAGTATTGTTGGGCTAATACAACATCGAAATACTTTTAACCAAGTACAAGCACCACATTCACAAATCATTTCTACGTTTTTGTCATACTATAAATGGTTACATAACCATTGCCACTGTAGAGTGAATTGCCAAATGTGACATAACTCAATATGTATGTTTACACACCATGTGTAGAGTATGACATGCGTTCATAGACAATTTGTGAAGTATTTATGTAGTGTTTATGAAGCCTTTATGAATGCTATTTAAAGCCTTTATAAGTTGTACTTAAAATCATAAATACTAGTATTATTAATACACTATTATTATATTTGTTTGGGAGTGTTCAGTGGTTAAGTGAGCTAGCAAGTGTATTATGACATTTAGGTGTTATGGAAAGTAGCTTTTGGATGAGAAGTCGAGCCATAAAGTTAACACCGTAGCTTCCAGTACGATAAGGTGGCGATATTACACTGTTTATCTTGACTGCAAAATAAAGCAGCAGATGCAAATGTCCATTCTGGAGTATCATGGGTCATGGGTTGCATGTCTGAAAGTGGACGTGTCAACAAAAGTGGGAGGATCAGCAGATGTGGGTGTATGGAAAGTGAATCAGCTAATTGGGCAGATTTGCTGCCACTCAAGACAGTTTTGCGTGTCTGGGCTTCACTGTGAGTAGATTGTTGACAACTGTAGCATTTTAGCTAAGCCTTAACGCTTTTCCTAACCTTAATAACCTCATTTTCCTAACCTGCCATGTTAATTATCCAAACCTGCTACGCATTTCAGCGAAGCCTAATCCTTTTCCTAACCTTAACCTCATTCTCCAAACCTGCCACGTTAATTATCCTAACCTGCTATGTTAATTCTCCTAGCCTGTTACATTTCTCTTCTTTGGGAGTTGGTTGGCGGATAGCATTCACTTTTAGCTGCATACACCGCCACCTACTGTACTGGTGTGTGAGGCCATTCACGGCCTAACTACATTCAATTCTTTGATACAGTAATACAAAATTGTGAAAAATAAAAATTGCCCTGCTAACTATTAGCCCTCTCAAAAAAATATTACTAAATAATACACCACCCAATTCCACTATTTAATTCTATCTAGTCCTACTCCAGACCAACGGTCTGAGAGGACATAACACTACCACTCAACACCCCCTGTAGCTGTTATGCAGTAAATCTGTGCAATCCCAAGTACTTCTCTGCCGCTACCACCACAACCACTCTTTTCTGTGACTTTCAATCCATTTCTGCAGTACAATTGACAACCCTGGCAACTTGGTAAAAAGTCCACCTTACTGAAGCACATATTCTTCCCATCACTCTCTCTTGCCTACTCACAGGAATCCTCTCAGGATCCATCACCCTGTACCCATCTTCCTCTACCACTTTCTCACTAATTTGGCATACAACACTTTCTGTACTACTCTAACCATGGAAACCTCAATCTGCCTTTCTCTCACCGGACACCTCCGATCTAACACACACCCCCACAACTTACACACAACTTTCTCCACACATTCCATCGTCTCATGCCCTCCTGCACACTTCTCACATTTAGGCATCTCCCTCCTACACATTGCTGCAACATACCCATACACTTGAAACCTAAAACCATATTATTTTCGGAACAAAAGCTCTCACGGGATAACTGACACTTCCTACCTTGACCTTATCTGGCATATAAACTCAGCATGACAGATAATGCCTTTTCCGTTTCCCCACAATCTCCACCGGCTCTCCGCCTCAACACTTAATGCCGACCCCGTTGTATCACCTTTCATAGGCGCCCTGCTCCGGAGAGCAAAGCAAGTCGCAATTCTTGTCCCTAATCTCGTAATCCGTAGCACCCGCTCCCTCTGAGTGGAGGAAACACAATAAATCATCATGAGTCTACTCCGAGTTACCTTCACCAACTCAACAGTTCCTAACCTCTCCTCCACCCAGCCTGACACCACATATGGGCTCCCAAGTGGCGCAGTGGTCTAAGACACTGCATCTCAGTGCAAGAGGTGTCACTACAGTCCCTGGTTCGAATCCAGGCTGTATCACATCCAGCTGTGATTGGGAGTCCCATAGGGGGGAACACAATTGGCCCAGTGTTGTCTGGGTTTGGCTGGGGTAGGCCGTCATTGTAAATAAGAATTTGTTCTAAACTGACTTGCCTGGTTAAAAAAAAATATGAATCAGTCAAAATGCAAGGATCCATTCTCTCTACTCATCTTACTCCCACTGGGCCAGAAGCATCCTTGGGATGATGCCCGAACTCAGCGGTCCTCACCGAGTTCACTTTCCTCATTCTCGCCAGGTTCCATCTCTGAACTACTTGGGCACGTAATCCCTCTTTTTGCACTCAATGCCAAACTTCCTCACCCTACTACTTCCCTCTACACTCAACTTCTTCTCGGCAGTCCTCACTTGCAACTGCCACAGTTAATTCATCCTCACTCTCGTCACGTTCAATTTCCTCCTCAAAGTCTTCCAAAGGTTCTGAGATCTTCCATTCAATATTCACTCAAAATATATTCCACTTTTCTCCTTTTTTTCTTGTCCACCGTCTTCTCCTTCACCAGATCTTCCAGAAGGCTTGTGCAATCCCCTACTCCATATTTATACATCAAATGTTTCACTTTCTTCCTTTTTTTCTTGTCCACCATTTACAGCATGTCCCAATCTGAGCTAACTCTTCTTCTTCTTCTTCTTCTTTGGCAGCTGCTATGTTAGTTCTCTTAGCCTGCTATGTAAACATTAAGCTGACCCCCAGTGCACCCTATGGTCAGTCTAAGCAATAATGGAACACTGATGTTACACCCATCGCTGTTGATCTCCCCCTTCTTTCGCAACGGCCACTTTCAGACACACTCAAAGCACAGATAGAACAATGAGACAGATATTTCATGGCATGTATAAATGTGAAGCATCCGGTTGGCATTTCCACTCACTACCAAATATGGTGATGAGAGGAAGCCCAGTGGCCGGTAAGTGGGAGAAGATGGAGAGAGATGGATTTTGGCCTACATTCTGCAAATTTTCTCATCGATGAAACATTTTGATCTCCATGCAGTTTTCTGTTTCCCAAATTATAATTTGTAACTAACAAAGTGGACTGCATTTTGTAGACTTTACCCTTTGCCAAAGTTGCATTGTTTAGAAGGACTGCAAGGGCAAATTGAGTTACTGCACACGGACACATCAGAGTAGTCATTCCCTAACGGAAATATGCAAATAAATGCTAGAACGTGCCAATAGGATTTCACTATCTCGTGCGTGACTTTGCCCACCTACTTGCTTGTTCTATGATTAATTTGCTCCCATTAGAAACGACAGGCTCTATCTTGGGTTAGTTATAAAAAATATTTTCTCCAAGTATGCGGTTAACCATACTTGAAATCTGGAGCGAGAAAGACGAACCCGGAATCATAACACTTGAGCGGAGTTCCCACATCCGGAAAAGGAAGCTAGGTTACCCGGAACCACAACATATCTACGTTTTTGTGACTAAGATGCTAGCTAAGTGTCTCGAATGATTTTTAAATGTTTCGATATGCACCGTCGGACTAAGCTAACCAGTTACCCACCTGGAAGATGAGGTATTTTGCCGTAGGACCAACTTTTTTTCAAATTCCCAACTGTCGTATGGAAGGCTACTCTCTTGGTCAGTTGTTATAGGCCTAACGTTACACTTGGAACCAACTGTATTTACACCACTAACGTTATATCTAATATTATAGAACTTATTTCCTCAGAATCTCCTCATTTTCACTGTTGTTGTAAAAAGGGCTTAATAAAATCTATTTGATTGATAGGCTTAAGGAGATAGGCCTGGTCAGCTACTTGGAAATGACTAGGTCTAGCCTAACTTGCTTCATTTAAATTGACCCTGGATGTCACCCAGATATCTAGTTTAGTTGGTGTGAGATGGATGTAGATATAAAGCCAGAGGAGGATGAGGTGGAGATATCCCCAGTTATCATTTGGTCTGACACTTTGATGCAGGTTATTCATATGCTGAAAATTGGTATGACACAACAAAACAAAGACTTATTTGTGGTCTGTTAGAAGATACAAAATCAAGTGATAGGGAGATTAAAACGAATTCAACAACTGTTGGTGCTCAACTTCAAACAGCTGTAAACATCAGGGATGCAAACTAGTCACCTTTTGGCGACCTACGTGATTCGTGTAGATCCGATGAGAAAAGTTTTTTTGAGGGGGGCTTTGGATCACTATTGGCTGTAAGCGAACGAGTGATGCACTTTTGGAGCAATACTGGCTGTATCCAAGGCTCAGCCAATCGTTCACATAACAACAGAATGCAGCATGTGACTGAAGAGAGGAGACAACCGATTTGCTACAGTAGTTACAGCATCAATGCACGCTCTTGAAAGACAGCAGAGAGTGGAAAGGCAGTTTTCCAGTTACAGCTGCGCGTCCCCAGAACAATAGTGAAGAGGTAAGTGAGAAGCGGAG
Organism: Salvelinus namaycush; assembly: GCF_016432855.1. Taxonomy (NCBI): domain Eukaryota; kingdom Metazoa; phylum Chordata; class Actinopteri; order Salmoniformes; family Salmonidae; genus Salvelinus; species Salvelinus namaycush. The sequence goes on along the minus strand of NC_052336.1, from coordinate 28,374,060 downwards.
ATGAGGGTGAGAAGGTGATGAAGCGTACTTCATGAGCTGTAACCAAAAAACAGCAGGCATTTGGAAAGTTTGAGGCGAGGGAGAAAGTATGGTAGAACAAGTATTGTTAGCATTGTTAAGAAAAACATGTCACAAATGAAGAATTTTAAAAGTAAGTGTTTATAATACCTCTTGTGGCTAAACAATGCAAGAAAAAAGAAGCTACTCCACCTGCAAGATTGTCAAAAAGATTGGATTCGAAAAGGATACAAGAGGCAAATGATACAGAGGAGATGATGGTTAACAAGATCGGTTTGAAATATCTGGTCGTTGATGCAGGAACCGTATGGTCTCTGCATGCTGAAGAGACCATCTCTATCGAAACAGATGAAACAGTCAAGCTTGGCCAGGATAATGGACCCACTGACTTCTGCTTAAAGGTATTGGGACTGGTTCCGAAAAGAAATTTGAACAAATCCTCGCTGAATACAGATCAGACATCCTACCATTGATAGTTGAGAAACATGTTGCCTTTAGTTCCACTGAAAAGACAATGATGTCCCTTGTAAGTCAGCTATCCTGCGGCTTACATTTGATTGATGGCTTAGTTCACCAGGCAAAAACGACTCTTGTAATTTGGGAAAATATGATTTTAGGAGATAAAGAAGTAGGAGTCCATAGCTCCCCTAACATTGGGACAACAGAGTTTGGAACAGTCTGGAACAGTGTGTTTAGTGAATTATGTGTGTGATGCTGTGCAAGAGTTTGAATGGGCAGAGGACGGTCAGCTTGTTGCGGTCTAAACCTTTTTGAACAGCGAAAGAGAATTTGATGAAGTTCCTTTGTCTCTATCCATTGGACACAGAATTGATGGTCTGTTTCATAATTATGCTGGGTGTAGGAAGAACATGCTTTAATTTGCAAAAGATGAGAGAGCTTCATTCACTTTGAAAACTATTCATTGTTTCAAATAAGTAGCTATTTTGTTTATTGAGGTTTTATTTTTTTTAAATTACCATGACTATGCATTCTGTCTTTCTGCAGGCTGAATTCCAGGTTTGTGATGTCCACCATGAGAAATTCTTATTGAAGTTGAACCAGTGACTGTGAGTACTGTATATTAGAGGTCTTCTCACATCCCGAAATTAAAATCGGAACCGAATTGGATCTGTGAAATTCCGATCCGACACCGGGCAGGACCCACATTTTTTTGGCGTTAAAATCAAAACCCCATCCGATTCAGGACCAGATCCGACTCAAAATATATCCGAGATGAGGGAGAATTGGATCCAAATCGGGTCAGGTCTGTATCGGGTATACCCATAAGTATCCGAAAGATACTTCTTTTTAAAAATGCAGTGCTTTATTGCCGCGCAACCCAGCAGAATTGTCTAGACTTGTCTGCCAGGCAGTGAACATCAATGTTTCACATGCATTTTCTGTTGTAGTCTAAACTCTAAAAGTCTAAAATAATGCAGCTTAATATTTTCATGAATGACATCCCTAATTTAAAATGTCAACACAATTTCTAGTGAAGGGGTGTGTGGCGAAGACTCACTAGTAGGCTGTATCTCTCTAGAATGTGCTCTCTGTCTCCCTCTAACAAGCTGACTACACCGCTCGCGTCGAGTGCGCGAGTGTTGCAAAATACATTTTTACATTTATATTATTCAATTATTGCACCCATACTGCCAACGTGCGTCTGCGTTGCCAAGCGTTAAAATAGAAGTCAGTTCTATTTGTGACGAAGATCGCGCTGCAAGTCCTGCCTCTCCCATCTCCTCATCTCTGCAAGTCACAACTTCACAGGAGAGTTTTTTTAAATTATAATGTTTTATAAAAATGTGTTATTGGGCAGAAATGCCTTCTAGAACATGTGAACTTTCATGTGCCTTAATAACAAACTTGTATGCCATCTGTAAATATGAATAAAATTGTTAAATTACGAGCCTTGTTGATTAAGCCACAGAACAAGAGGCAACCTTCCCACTATCCATGATTGGCTGAGATAATGAGTAGGCTGGACATGCCGAGAGAGAAGTTTTTTTGCCTGGTGAGAGACAGCTGATGTGTTGTGCACTGAAGTCCACAAGAAAAGTGAAAAGGTGAGAGGAGGAGAGCACGTAGATAGTTGTGAGAAGAAATTAAATATACAACGAGGAAAGTGATCATGCTGTTTTTATGTGGCTGCTATGAAAATGAACTGTGTTTGCGTGTGATCAGGGGTGTATTCATTTCACCGATTATGTTGAAAAACCTTTCTTAAACAGAAGCAAATTCATAGATGCCATGGGAAGCCAGGCTTCCACCCAAAATTGACCAATAAAATTTTTTATATATTAAAAATATGATCTTTCGTCTCTCTGTTTCAGAATTTTTCTTCAATTTTTGCAAGAGGCTGAATGTATCTCACAGGAGAAGGCATATAAGCGAGCGAAACAGCGACCTCTGTCTCTACGTGTAGGCCATGTATCTGATGCTGTCTGGTCCAAACGAGTATGACATTGTTGCCGCCGGTGACATTGAAGGCAAGAGAAGCCAGCGAGCATCTGGTGTCCCTTGACAAAAAAAAAGTATACAATTAGCCATTCAGCTTTGAGCTAAACTAAGCAAGCGCAATTGTGAATGGTCCTGGAGCACCAAAAGAAAAGTGACAAGTGAAGCCAGCTGGAATCCTATCAAATCCCATTGAGAACATACATAATTTACAGAAAAACTTGAATTGTTGCATCTCGTTGTGTTTTTGTCCTCCGAGGGCTAGATAGCCAGCTAGCTAAAATTGTCCTTTTCCAAAATTAGCCATGGATTGAAATAGGGATTTGGATTTGTGGTTTTACTTAATTCTCCATACTGGCCAATGATTATGACGCAGATTCTGATCCAACCATTAATTCATACATTGCTGTGCCCCTGGCTTGAGAGGATGGAAGTTCAATATGTAGCTAGATGTAGAAGGCTAGTGTTAACTAGCTAACTTTGCCCATGAATGGAAGTTAGGCTAGCGAGCAAGCATTTTAGCCCGGTAGCCTAGGACAACAAAAAATAAAAGTGTGTACTGTATGACAGTTTCGTCAACATGAAAGAGAGGAGGATGGCATTGGCTTTTCTCTACAAGTAGGGTGAGTCAACATGTTTTCTTCTTGCATGAACGCGCATACACTCATGCATACACGCATACACACACACACACACAGAAATCAGAACCATGGACAGCCACACCATATTTAGCTTACGTTGATTGGACTAAATTGTTTTTGGTATCTTTTAGTTGTCACTGTATTAGACTAAGCGTAGGTGATTTGATGATGTTGAAATGGTGCTGGAATAGTGGAGGCAGCTCCTGTTTTCTTTGTGACTTGCTGTAACTCTCTGTGGTTCAAAATCAATAGTTGTTTAGTGGTCCGAAAATGTCAAAAACATGAACTTGCTTGCCCATGCTGTAGGTCATGTACCTGTCTGTTACTGTACATGCAATATGCTTTGTGGACTTCACTGGAAAGAGGTTGCTATCTGGTCTTGTGATAAAACAAAGGTGTGGTATAAGAATTTATTCTGCCACTGTGTCTTCTTATTGTCTCTGCTTTAGGCCTATATATCACGGTCGCAAGGTATATGAATTAACAGGTTATAGAGCAAACAACACAATTATCACAACACATAGGTTGTAATATGAGGGGCTTGACTTCCCCAGTGATTTTATCCACGCACCTCTACTGCCAATAGAAACTCTTATTTGTGACTGAATGATTGCAACCTAAATCAGCTAGATGCAGGCAAGAGTGTGCAAGGTGGTATTGAATGTGTCACTGTCTGTCACTTTGATGACTCAAAATTCTTTCGACCTGTCTACCTATGTTGTAAACTTTCATTCATGGGCTAGGTTGTAGCAACCTCATGATGGGTATAGGGAACATGTAGTAGCCTAAACCTATCGATGTTACATTGAGCTGGGCAAATGAATGACAGTCATCCAATATGCTGTAATAGAAATAAGCTAAAAAATAAATAAAAATAAAATCATCCTCCCTCATTTTAAACGGCACCAACCACCACTGAGGTGATTTGCATTGTGGCCAATGTAATGGTTGGAGTAAAAGGCCAGCAACACTCCGTATTATTACTGAAATGAAACCATATATAGATTCTACAAACCCTACTGAGTATTCCCCACCCCACTTTTTTACATCGGCACAAAGAATAGTTTTCCATGTACAGTGCTATATTTGTACCATATACTGTACAGGCACCTCATTTGACCACAGTAAAAGCCCAGCAACACTTCCTATGACCTAGTTTTTTGTTCAAACTCATCTGATTTGTATTCTAGGGACTCTAGTGAGTAGGCTGGACCCGAGTTTTATAGACACACAATCTATTGTTTTTCCCTGTACAGTGCAATTTGTTTGTGCAATACAACAAATATACAGTAAGACTTTTCATAAACATTACATTTCAAAATCGCATCCTTTAACAACAGCACCAGTAAATAAACAAGAATCGTACAATGCAAATAATGATTTATTTAAAAAAATATATGAATTGCATATTTTTTTTTACCAGTAGGCTTTTATCATGCCATGATCACACCTACACTGTTATGCACAAAATGCTACACAGCATATCTGGTTATGTGTGCAACAAAAGTTCAAAGTTCAACTTCTGCTACCATTTCTGTCAAACCGTCTACTCATACTTTGACACATACGGTTTGATGCATAATGTGCACCACACCGAAAGCACTGCAACTGCCTCTGCAACGCAATGCTGCAAGGCAAACTCAGTGTTTCATTTGGAAATTAATGTAATTCTGGTGTACCCAAATGTCTCTCCCTGTCGGTGTGTTCGAAGCGTTATGCCTTGATCACACCGATAGTGAGTGCGCAAAATATCTGGATATGTGTGCAACAAAAGTTCAACATTCACCTTCTGCTACCATTTCGGTCTTCACATACAGTTTGACACATATGTAAGATAAATCCAACGTATTTCTACAGGGAACGCATTGCAACTGCCTATGCAAAGAAATGATGCAAGGCAAACGCAGAGTTCCATCAGAAATGAATGTATTTCTGGTGTATACAAAATGCAAACCCTGTCGGTGTGATCGAGGCGTAAGGGGGATACGGGTGTGTTCATACAGGAACCAATGTAGTGCACTAGGTGTGGCGTTCATGCAGGAACCAATGGGATGCTATAGCATACACATAGCGTTTACAGCGTACTTTTATTTTTGAGGCTAAATCCGAAAACCGGAAGTATTAATTGTGATCCAGCTAGTGTTGCTACCATGACGTTAATTAACACTTCCTGGAACTGCGTCTAGAACCACAGAGTAAAACAGGGAAACAGAAATGGTGTTACTGACACCTTTTGTACTGGAGAAGGAGTGCATGTAAAACTGATTGAAATGTAGCCTATCATCACCATTGCGGAGCTCCATAAACGTGTTCGCCCAACGGGAATTCAAATGTGTAGGCTACTATTTCTACAGTACTGATATATTTTAAAGCGGTTCTGGTTTTACAACGGGAACCTCACGCACAAGAGAGACAACTAGAGAGAGGGAGAGGGAGAGAGAGAGAGAGACTGAAAGTTAGGCTACTCACCGAGTATCCTACAGGGAGGACCGTTATTGACGAGAAAAGATAAAGGTAAGCCTACATTTCCCTGACAATATTGATATTTTCAGCCAATTCCCAGATTACAGACCTAGCTAACATACTGTAGCGACCCGCACAGACAGCTGTGTGTTATGTGTTAGGCTAGTAGGTGGTTGTGTTGTACTGACCAGTACCCAGTGTTCGCGGGGTCCGACATGTCAATCAACCTGCTATCTGCCAATCACGGGAATGCCTGGAATGTTCTGATGCCGGGCATCCTGGCGGTTGGCGGAGTGGCGTGGAGGGGGGTTGGGCAGGGGGATGGAGCATTGGAAGTTAAGACCAGGTTTCGCCTTTGTTCTCTCTCTTACGTCTGGGCTTCACAAGAGAAGTTCACGATTGGCTTGTGGGTTATCTGTCATTTATTTAGCGTGTGCTACGGCCCAAACAGTAGCCTGTGTAAAGTTGGTTTAATAAACCGTCAATTCGCAAACTCAAGCCTCTGTCTGGACAATTGTTCATTTATGATCTAGTCAGGTCATTACATTGGTGTCAGAAGTAAAAACGTTGATAAAAGTTAGCCAGCTAGCTAGCTGACTTATGTGGCTAGCTACCGTAGGTGAGAACGGGGGTTGAAAATGCTTCGAGGGAATCCGAAAGTGAAGGTGGAGGTAGGGGACGATTATGGCCAAGGAGGTGCGTGTGCATGGACGTCGGAGGTTCTGGCTGAGGAGATCGCCAGGGCGTCGGAGCGCAGAGGCCGCTTGAGGGAGGACGCTAGAGTGATGGCGGCTGAAGCGGGCATGAGCGCCTCGTCGACTGTGTTTCGCGCGGATTCTGGTGGGCGGGCCGAAGTGGTGACGTCGACGCGGCGGGACGAGGAATTTGGGGCTCAGGATGTAAACAAACATGGCGGCGCCCAGTTCCCGGCTGCGTCCGTATCTGTTAAGACCCCGAAGTATTCCGGTAAGGCGGATTGGGAAGCTTTTCATGCTCAGTTTGAACTGTTAGCTCATTTTAGGGGGTGGTCGGATGAAGAAAGGACACTGCAGTTGGCTTTATGCCTCACGGATGAAGCTCTGGCCTGTTTGATATTGATTAGCCCCGAGGACAGACATGATTATGGTGCTTTAGTGGGAGCACTGAGGAGGCGCTATGGACAGTGTGTACAGCCCGGGCTACTGCGCTCCGAACTGAGTAATAGACGCAGGCAGCCTGGAGAGCCTCTACGGGTGTTAGCTAATGACATTGAGAGCCTCTCTCGGCGGGCATATGCTCACATGAGTCATTGCAGATAGCCTTGGAGATGGCTTTGGAGAGGGAGCTGGTGTGGGCTGGGGCTTCAGCTGGGGCTTTGGTGGGGGTGCAGGGTGACACACCCTCTGTGCGAGCTGGGGGGCAGAGCAGCCCGGAGCCGGAAAAGCCTGCATGGGTGGCTGAAATGACAGAACTCATTCATGCTGTGTCGCTACAGGCGGCACGAAACACACACCCTGGTCCCAGGGTCTGCTGGGGTTGTGGCCAGCCAGGCCATCTGCGCCGAAATTGCCCCATGTCCCCCAGAGCTCAGGGAAACGGCTCGGGGTCCGCATAGACCGGGTAGTGCGGACCCCTGGCTTTCTATCCCAACCACCATCATCTTCAGGAGGAGCCCACCGGCACAGACGGGGAAGCAAGGCTCCACTTCCCCCAGAAGCAGACGAGAGCAAGCGGATGGAGCCTGTTGTTGTGGTGGGCCGGACCTGTGTTGGGGACTTTTGTCATGTCCCTGTCACTGTGGAGGGTGTGCCCTGCTCCGCCCTGGTGGACACTGGGTCCACAGTAACCCTGGTGAGGCCAGATATTGTGCCAGGTTGGACTCAGTGTGAGCCTACAACTGTGCAGCTCCGCACAGTCACAGGTGAGCTGGCACCCATGAAAGGGAAGGGAATAATGACTCTGACAGTAGGGGGCAGGACTGTGCGTCATCCTGTGTGGGTGGCGGCTGTGCAGGACCCTTGTATCCTGGGGTTGGACTTTCTTAGGAGCACAGGCTGCCAGTTAGACCTAAATAGGGGCACACTGAGCTTCCAGGGAGGGCCGGAAGTCACCATGGCCCCCCCTAATGTCACATTCACTCAACCCAACAAACCCTTTACTCCAACAGTTAAAGCAGCAGAGACTCATGGCTGCCCCCCCCTCCCCCACAGCTGTGTGTGACTTTTCCCCAGCCCCCCTGTCACCTACGGCGGTGTGTTACATTCCCCCAGCTACCTCCATGACACAGCCCTCTGTGAGCCCAGGCCGCGCCCCCCCAGCCCAGCTACCCCAGATGGGAGAGGAGAGGACACTGTCTGCAGTGAGGGAGATATGGGGGAGGAACTGTGTTGGTCTTGACCCCGAGCAGCAGGAACGGTTGTGGCAGTTGCTGTTTGAATTCAGAGACAGCTTTGCGCTGAGTGAGGAAGAGGTGGGTCAGACTCATCTGGTGCAGCATGAGATCGACACAGGTGATGCTCGACCCATCAAGATGCGTCCCCGCCGTATCCCGCTGGCACGCCAGGAGGCGGCAGACAAGGCTGTGTTGGAGATGCAGCGGGCAGACTTCATTGAGCCCTCAGACAGCCCCTGGGCGGCGCCAGTCGTCATGGTTCCGAAGAAGGGGGGCAAGCTGAGGTTCTGTGCGGACTACAGGCGGCTGAATGAGGTAACCAGGAAGGACTCATACCCCATACCACGTATCGATGAGTCGCTGGACCTGGTTAGGGGGTCCTCCTGGTTCTCCTCACTAGACCTCCGCAGTGGCTACTGGCAGGTGCCCCTCTCCCCAGAGGCCAGAGCCAAAACTGCGTTCTCCACTAACAGAGGACACTGGCAGTTCAAGGTCCTGTGCTTTGGCCTGTGCAACGCTCCAGCTACTTTTGAGCGTTTGATGGACAGGGTGCTGGATGGCATCCCCAGACAGCAGTGTCTGGTATACCTCGATGACATCCTGGCCCATGGCAGCTCCTTCCAGTCAGCCCTGGGGGCGCTACGGCGTGTGCTGGAGAGGGTGGCTGCCGCAGGTCTGAAGCTCCACCCCGAGAAGTGCCACTTCATGAGGAGAGAGGTGTCCTTCTTGGGCCACCGAGTGGGGAAGGAGGGGATCAGCACCATGGAGGACAAGGTAGGGGCTGTCAGAGACTGGCCCACCCCCACCGACCAGCGTCAGCTGAAGAGCTTCCTGGGCCTGGCCTCGTACTACAGGAGGTTTGTACGGGGCTTCTCAAGCGTTGCTGCTCCACTGAACCGCCTGCTGCCGAAGGACAAGGCTTTCACTTGGACAGTGGAGTGTGATGAGGCGTTCAACACCCTCAAACGTGCACTGATCGAGGCCCCCGTGCTCGCCCCCCCTGACCTCACCTTGCCCTTTATCCTGGACACAGAAGCGAGCAATGTGGGCATGGGTGGGGTGCTGGCCCAGGTGGGGCCAGAGGGGGAGAGAGTGGTGGCGTACTTCAGCAAAACATTTGACAAACATGAGCGCCGCTACTGTGTCACCCGGCGGGAGCTCTTGGCTGTTGTGGCTTCTGTCAAACACTTCAAGTACTACCTGGGTGGTCTGCCCTTTACTGTAAGGACTGACCACTCTGCTCTCCAGTGGCTCATGTCTTTCAGAGAGCCAGAGGGGCAGGTGGCACGCTGGTTGGAGGAGCTTCAGCCGTATGACTTCACGGTGGTGCACAGGGCAGGGGCACGCCACTCCAACGCCGACGCCATGTCCCGTCGGCCCTGTACTGCAGACGGCTGCCGCCACTGTGAACGGAGAGAGGGACGGGAGAGAGAGCTGTGTGCAGAGGGGGTCTGTGCCACAGTGTGTCGGGCGAGCGGGCCTGTCTGCTGTGAGCTGCAGACTGTCGACGTGGCTGAATGGCGGCAGCAGCAGGGACGGGACATAGACCTACAGCCAGTGCTACAGTGGGTAGAGGCGCAGGTGAGGCCACCATGGGAAGAGGTGACAGCGCTCTCACTCGCAACCAAAGGGTTGTGGTCAAAGTTTGAGAGACTGCGGCTGGCTGATGGCGTGCTACAGCGGGCATGGAAGGAGTCAGCTACGGGAGAGGAGAGGTGGCAGGTGGTGGTCCCAAAAGCATTGCGGGAGGCTGTGCTCCAGAGTACTCATGGACACTTTGGGGACACTTTGGGGTCACAAAAACACTGCGCCGTCTCCGTCAGGGCTTCTACTGGGGGCAGCACAAGAGGGATGTGGAGGACTTTTGTCGCCGCTGTGACAACTGCACAGCGAGAAAGGGCCCCCCAGGCCGCTCTCATGCTCAGCTCCAACAGTTCCCAGTGGAGGCTCCCATGGAGAGGGTGGGAGTGGATGTAGTTGGGCCGTTCCCCACCACAGACAGTGGAAACCGCTGGGTGCTCACGGCCATGGACTATTTCACAAAATGGCCCGAGGCCTATGCTCTGCCTGACCAGGAGGCAGAGACCATCGTCGACGCCCTGACAGCGGGGATGTTCAGCAGGTTTGGAGCTGCAGAGTCCATCCACAGCGACCAGGGCAGAAACTTTGAGTCCCGTGTGTTCGCCACCATGTGTGAGAGGCTGGGTATGCACAAGACCCGCACTACTCCTCTCCATCCTCAAAGTGATGGCCTTGTGGAGCGCTTCAACAAAACGCTTGGACAGCAGCTGACCATCGTCTCTTCCAAACACCAGCGTGACTGGGACAAGCACCTGCCTATGGTCCTCATGGCATGCCGCTCCGCTGTCCAAGACTCCACCTCCTGCACGCCTGCCCTCCTCATGCTGGGGAGAGAGATCCGCACCCCTGCGGAGATGGCGTTTGGTCGGCCCCTGGATAGCCCTCATGTTCCCCCGGGGCCGGAGTATGCCCGGAGACTCCAGGACCGCCTGGAGACAGCCCACACCTTCGCCAGAGAGCAGCTGGTGAATGCAGGTGTGAGGCAGAAGAGGAACTATGACGTGCACACCCGGGGAAGGCACTTTGTGGCTGGGGAGCTGGTCTGGGTCTACAGCCCGCTAAGGAAAAAAGGCAGATGCCCCAAGTTGGACAGTCACTGGGTGGGACCCTGCAGTGTCCTGGAGAGGGTAGGGGAGGTTGTTTACCGGGTGCAGCTTCCTCCCAGGGGGAGAAAGGTGGCACTGCACCGGGACAGGTTAGCCCCATACAGAGGGGCCTCTTCTCCCCAAACCCCAGGAACCCCCACAATTCCCCTCTCTGGCAATGCCATTCTCCAGGCACCCACCCCCAGGTGCCGCAGACAAGGCTCCAGACAGCCCACTCCCCCTGTCTCCCCCCCTGTGTCACCGCGTGGTTCCCCAGAGCCACGGACTGTATTACCCGTTCCCGCTTCCTTGTCCCCCATATCCCTGCCTTCATCCCCTGGTTCCCAGAGGGGCACTCTGCGACCATCACGGCCACGCAGGCAAAGGAGACCTCCGGGTCGCTTCAGAGACTTTGTTTGTTCCCTCGGGGACGAGGGACTCTGTGGTGGGGGGGCTGTGTAGCGACCCGCACAGACAGCTGTGTGTTATGTGTTAGGCTAGTAGGTGGTTGTGTTGTACTGACCAGTACCCAGTGTTCGCGGGGTCCGACATGTCAATCAACCTGCTATCTGCCAATCACGGGAATGCCTGGAATGTTCTGATGCCGGGCATCCTGGCGGTTGGCGGAGTGGCGTGGAGGGGGTTTGGGCAGGGGGATGGAGCATTGGAAGTTAAGACCAGGTTTCGCCTTTGTTCTCTCTCTTACGTCTGGGCTTCACAAGAGAAGGTCACGATTGGCTTGTGGGTTATCTGTCATTTATTTGGCGTGTGCTACGGCCCAAACAGTAGCCTGTGTAAAGTTGGTTTAATAAACCGTCAATTCGCAAACTCAAGCCTCTGTCTGGACAATTGTTCATTTATGATCTAGTCAGGTCATTACAATACTAATTGATGCTAATGTGCTGGGCAAGCTATGTTAATTTGATATTTTCTGACACACACACAGATAATAACTATTTAATATTATGACTGCAACTTTAATACTTTTTGGGAAGAGTTTTGGATACATGGTCATGGCAACAAGCAATTTCTTATCATCATGTCAACATCTTCAAAATCACACCAATATCCCTTAGGAGAGTTAGCATTATAGTGGTGTTTTTCCTTCACATAGGCTACTTAGGGCTACTAATTTACTAAGTCAATATTTATCCAATCCCATAGCAACCACGTGATGATTCAAATTTATCTCATGTTTTTTTTTTTTCAAATCAAAATCAAATCACATTTTAGTTGTCACGTGCTGAATACAACAAGTGTAGACCTTACAGTAAAATGCTTACTTTACAAGCCGTTAACCAACAATGCAGTTTTAAGAAAATGTTTAGCACAAAAAAAAAAGAACACAATAAAATTACAATAATGAGGCTATAATATACAGTGGGTACCTGTGGAGTGAGGAACAAGAATGGGTGTCAGAGAGAAACTTTCCCCTGGTTCCAGATGAAAGACAGAAATAAACTTTCCCTAGAGAACAACATTTCAGAATTCCAAGCATTCCTGGAGCTGTTCCCTCCCTTGTATTGGCTTTCCTTCTTTTGGAAGAGGAACATTGAGCATCACTGACTGCCCAACTCATACCCACAGATAAAGGCAGGCTGATCAGCCCTACAGTACAATTTCATCATAGGACAAGAATACTTTATGTGGTCTTACAGGCTGGTATAGGAACTTAGGATTTTTTCTATTACAAATGTGTTAACTTCAATTTTCAGTGCATTCGGTAAGTATTCAGACCCCTTGACTTTTTCCCACATCTTGTTACGTTGCAGCCTTATTCTAAAATGTATTAAAAAAAAAAAAAAATTCATCAATCTACACACAATACCCCATAATGACAAAGTGAAAACAGATTTTTAGAAACGTTTTCAAATGTATGAAAAATAAAAAACAGAAATACCTTATTTACATAAGTATTCAGACCATTTGCTATGAGACTAAATTGAGGTCAGGTGCATCCTGTTCCCATTGATCACCCTTGAGATGTTCCTACAACTTGATTGGAGTCCACCTGTGGTAAATTCAATTGATTGATTTGTTTAGTGTCATTTGGAAAGGCACACACCTGTTTATATAAGGTTGACAGTGCATGTCAGAGCAAAAACCAAGCCATGAGGTCGAAGGAATTGTCCATAGAGCTCTGAGACAGGATTTTGTTGAGGCACAGATCTGCAGCATTGAAGGTCCCGAAGAACACAGTGGCCTCCATCATTTTTAAATGGAAGAAGTTTGGAACCACCAAGACTCGTTCTAGAGTTGGTCGTCTGTCAAACTGAGCAATCGGGGGAGAAGGGCCTTGGTCAGGGAGGTGACCAAGAACCCGATGGTCACTCTGACAGAGCTCCAGAGTTCCTCTGTGGAGATGGGAGAACCTTCCAGTAGAACTGGAAGCAGTAGAACTGCAGCACTCCACCAATCAGGCCTTTATGATGGCCAGACTGAAGCCACTCCTCAGTAAAAGGCACATGGCAGCCCGCTTGGAATGCCAAGCGTCACGTTTGGAGGAAACCTGGCACCATCCCTACAGTGAAGCATAGAGGTGGCAGCATCATGCTGTGGGCATGTTTTTCAGCGGCAGGGACTGGGAGACTAGGCAGAATTGAGGGAAAGATGAAAGGAGCAAAGTACAGAAAGTTCCTTGATGACAACCTTCTCCAGAGCACTCAGGACCTCAGACAACAGGACAATGACCCTAAGCACACAGCCAACACACCACTTTACGACAAGTCTCTGAGTGGCCCAGCCAGGACTTAAACCTGATTGAACATCTCTGGAGTGACCTGAAAATAGCTGTGCAGCGACGCTCCCCATCCAACCTGACTGAGCTTGAGACGATCTGCAGAGAAGATTGGGAAAAACTCCCTACATACAGGTGTGCCAAGCTTGTAGCATTATACCCTAGAAGACTGTAATCATTGCCAACAACAGTACAAAAATGTCTAAAAACTGTTTTTTTGCTTTGTCATTATGGGGTATTGTGTAGATTGATGAGGGGGAAAAAACTATTTAATCCATTTTAGAATAAGTCGGTAATGTAACAAAATGTCTAAAAAGTCAAGGGATCTGAATACTTTCCAAATGCACTGTATGTTTTGACCAACCAACAGAAGACCATCAAAGTGACTTGTCATTCAAATCAATGTAATTCTTGTTGATGTTGTATATTGCAGCAATATGCTGAAGAATGTGTTGGGTGTTATGGCAACGCCGAGCTTAGTAAACGTAGTGAGAGCACAGACACAGCCTCCTCCGCATGCGCTCCCACGCTTCAACAGGCCAACGCGGGTGAACTGATGAACTCTGACTTCTCAGTTGGCTGTAGCCCGCTGTTTACGTTGACTTGCACAAGCCGAGAGCAAATGGAACAGGCATACCCCAAGTTTGGGCTTTTATATTTAGCCGTGTTTTTCCTGTTGTGTTCACTAACAAGGCCAAGTTTTTGAAAAGTATTTGAAAATCAGTTTTAACAGGAACGATAAAAAAGAGGGGATGAAGAAAGCAGAGGGAGGGTTTACGTTTTACTCCTGCAGCTGGTGGTTTTTTTTGTCCCTGAGAGTTTTGTGTGCGACTTGTGGCTCCCTCTTGGTGTGCCAACATTCGGGTTGGGATAATTATCACAAACACTGGCTCCACTGAGAGTGGACAAGCCAACCCAACTCTGTATAGTAGGAGTGTGTGTGTGTGTGTGTGTGTGTGTGTGTGTGTGTGTGTGTGTGTGTGTGTGTAGGAGTGTGTGTGTGTGTAGGAGTGTGTGTGTGTGTGTGTGTGTGTGTGTGTGTGTGTGTGTGTGTGTGTGTGTGTGTGTGTGTGTGTGTGTGTGTGTGTGTGTAAAAGAGAGGGAGAAAGAGAAATAGAAGGTTTTAATAAATACATGTTTTGTATCATCAATTGCACACGAGGTCCAACCGAAACTTGACTTCTGCTTTCAAGCCAACCCCTCTGAATTGGAGAGGTGCGGGGGGGCTTCCACATTGGGCGCCCGGGGAGCTGTTGTTTTGGGGGGTTAACTGCCTTGCTCAAGAGTAGAACGACAGATGTTTCACCTTGGGGATTCGAACTAGCAACCTTTTGGTTACTGGCCCAACATTCTAACCACTAGGCTCAAGTTTGTAGAGCGTTTGTCTGTGTGCATACATGTGTGGGTGGGTGTGTGTGTGTGGTAAAAGCACATGTAGTGAGTGTGTGTGTGTGTATTCCTGGACAATGCACAGAGAGGCCCTTTTAAGTGGAAGGAAAGATTTGTACATACAGGTGCTGCCTTCTAAAGGGAAAATATAAAGGGAGAGAGAGAGAGGGAGATGTACAACTAGCACTAGACAGGCACTGTACTGCATACATACACTTCACAGAATGTACCATTGTGCCTCTTGTCAGGTTGGTTGTGAGATCAGATGCCGATGTGATCAAGGCCACGTTGGACCTATTTTGAAGTGTGTTTTGTTTGTTTCCTATTGTGTGGGAGGAGAGTGCTGACGTGAAGTGGAGTGAAAAACCAAATGCCTCCACCACACACTCTTCCTCCCTCTGTCTCACCAACACACCCTTTGCACGACAATAAACATTTGGGCAACAATAGCAACATCTGTCTCTTGCTCTGTCTCTCGTCTTTCACGCTCTGTCTCTCTGTCTCTCTCTCGTTTTCAATTATATTTATTTTGTATTTCAGCGAGACTACGTTGATTTACTCTGTACGGCATTTCAAACTCTGTTGTCCAGAATGTCACGAATGAATGGTTGTTTGCCAATCATTCTGTGGGAAGTTCCCTCAAAATGAGTACACTTTGCAATAGAAGGCTCATTAATATTTTGATGGTTTTACATGGGGCTATTTAGACCTCTGGAGAGTGACAGGGTATCAAGAGCTTATCTTGATACCCTGTAATCTGGCACAGTAGTGAGATTGAGTGCTTGTCAAGATGGCGGCTTCATTCAGTCCACAACTCAATAGTCCGATGGTGAAACTCTGTCACACATGAATGTGTAATCAGCTGACTGAGGAGCTTTTTTGTATATCTGATCGGTTTGATAAGGTGGTATTGTGTATGCCTAGTGTATACTGTGATAATGCTCTTATGCTATATTGTATAGCGCCTTTTAATGAGCTAAAATCTCTTTACTGTATGACATGAAGTATTATAACACAAACAAATGTTTAACACGCGCTGTTGTGAATTTGGGGGATAGAGCCAGGAGCTGGACTTGAACCAGGGACCTCATGCATGTCTAGCACAATCCACAAGCACTTTGTTGAAGAGCCCGCTCTTGATAGTCAGCAGGCCGCAGAGTGCTGTATTTAGCGACATGGTTGCTGCATTATCTATCTATTGCAAATAAGTCCTTTTTAAAGACTCATTTTCCACTCCCCTTTTCACCTCATCCTCCCCGCTGCTCTCCTCCAGTTTGCAAATATTATAAATACAGCTGAAGTGTCACAGTGCAGCTAATATGACACTTCCTCATTGAACAAATATCCATTTCAGTTCAGGGTGTTTGATGTAATTATATCCTCAATTAGCTCCCAGTGTCTGTCGCACGTCGTTAGCATATAAGCATATTATACTGAACAAAAATATAAACACAACATGCAACAATTTCAAAGATTTTACTGAGTTACAGTTCATATAAGGAAATCAGTCAATTGAAATAAATTCATTAGGCCCTAATCTATGGATTTCACATGACTGGGCAGGGGCGCAGCCATGGGTGGGCCTGGGAGGGTATAGGCCCAACCACTTGGTAGCCAGGCCCAGCCAATCAGAATTGCGTTTTTTGTAGAAGCACCATTTAGGCGATTACAGCTTTGAGTCATTATGGGTATGTCTGTATCAGCTTTGCACATCTGGATTGGGGGATTTTCTCCCATATTTCCATGCAAATTTTCTTAAGATCTGTTAAATTAAGTGGGGAGCTGCGGTGAACAGCAATCTTCAAGTCTTTCCACAGATTTTCAATGGGATTCAAGTCTGGGCTTTGGCTGGGCCAATCAAGGGATTTCACATTCTTGTTTTGAAGTCATGCCAGTGTTGCTTTGGCTGTATGCTTGGGGTCATTGTCCTGTTGGAACACAAATCTTTGCCCCAATCTAAGGTTGTTTGCACTTCTTATCAAGGATTTGCCTGTATTTGGCGCCATTCATTGTTCCCTCTATCCTTACCAGTCTCACAGTCCCTGCCGCTAAAAAGCATCCCCATAACATGATGCTACCACCACCATGCTTCATGGTAGGGACGGTGTTAGACGGGTGATGAGCTGTGCCTGGTTTTCTCCAGACATAGCGCTTTGCATTCAGGCTAAAGAGTTACATTTTTGTCTTATCAGACCACAGAGTATTTTGCCTTATGCTCTCAGAGGATTTCACTTGACTTTTTGCAAACTCTAGGTATGCTGTCATGTGCCTTTTTCTCAGGAGTGGCTTCTCAGCTGCCTGATTGAGAACCACACCCGGCCAAACACACAGTAAAGAAAACATAGAACACAAAACAGAGTGCCCACCCCAACTCACGCCCTGACCATCCAAAATAGAGACATAAAAAGGATCTCTAAGGTCAGGGCGTGACAGTTGTTTTACAGCCTCAATACAAAATGTATTAAATAGATTTTTTTCTCATCTATCTACACACAAAACTCCATAATGACAATGTGAAAACATGTTTTTAGACATTTTTGCAAATGTGTTATATACAGTATATGCCAATTACCAGACACTCTTATCCAAAGTGACTTATAGTAGTGTGTGTCTACATTTTCACATGGGTGGGCCCAGTGGGAATCAAACCCACAATCGTAACTCAGCAAGTGCCATGCTTTTCCAACTGAGCCACACCAGACTCCATGTAGGCTACATGCAGATCACCCATCATGGATTGGTGTTTCATCTTGCGAAGTTGCTAGATGGTGATTTGCTGTCTTCAGAGAGGTAAATAGAGATCCATTGTTGAACAAATAAGCACACTAAGACAACAAATCAATCAACCAAATGGAAACTTATGTAAATGTATTTGCTTCTATTAGTTTCAACCCTAACAAGGTCCTCCATTATATCATTAGCATGCATGGTCCGCCACACCACAGTCTACAGTGACTCGCTCTCTCATTGAGAAGTTCACAAGGTGCTGTTTTACTTGCTCAGCCCGGGGGTTTAGTTGCCATGGCAACAAATCTGTTGGAAATCGGGAAGAGTGTGTTGATGCTGAAGCTTCCCTTATCTTCTGCTTTCTTTCAAAAATACATTCTGGGTAAAGTTTGCGGCACAGTTCACACAGCTATAGATTTTCCTAGATCAAGTATTCCCTCTGTTTTTGAAAAAATTGTGAGCCTGATCAGAGTCCCAGTGCACAGTCTCTCATTCCTCCCCGTTCTCTCTCTCCTACTCTGTCTACCGCTTACTCTCAGTACCTCTCCTGCTCTCTCTGTCTACCTTTCTCTCTCTCTCTAACTTTCAGTGTCTCTCTCTCTCTGCTATGTGTTATACTGTATATGTGTTCTCAATTGTTTTCAGAACATTTACAACATTAGCCTGATTCGATATTGTTAATCTGCAGTAGTTGACTGACTCTCATTGTTTTTTGTGCAGTTGAATTACTCTTCCTTGTGTCTTTGGAGAGAGTGAAGATGCAATTAGGGATAATGACATGCCGGCTGTCAAGCGTTCCTATGCTAGGAGAGGGAGGCAGGGGACGTTATTTATGAAACAGACACATATATTTTGTGCTCACTCTGGCATTGTTTACTTCCTGGGTGACAGTGGTGTTATGGCTACTTTGATTTAAAAGCTGAATGAGGCCACAAAGGACTTACTGCATCAGCAGGTTTGACACTGTTGGGATATAGTGTCACATTTCTGTGAACGTGCGATGTTTAAATTGACCACCGGTGGGAAAGATAGTCAAACAGAAGTGTGTCTCACCTCCTCTCAACATTGTCAAGAAACATCATGGTAGTGTGTGTGAATTAACTAGTCTGAGGGATTGTGTGTTTGGTAGTTATTTAGTGTTTTGCCCTTTTTATCATTACATCAACTACTGGAGTTGGTTCCCTCGTCCCACAATTACCCTCTCTGTCGATCTCATTCCCCAAACATAAATAGGTGTTCTACTTAACACTCCCCTTTTCTCACCTACTTTCATTTCCATATGTGCTCCAGTTTTCTTTCCTGCTATTTCTTTTCACCAGTCACCAGAACATTAGCATAAGTCAGATAGATATGCAGAAAAAAAATAGACCGACCTGAGACAAATAAGCCAATTGGAACGTATTAAGTATTATGACTATCAACATTCTGTTGTAGCAAATTGTCTGCCGATTTAAATAAGTTGTCCATCCTCCCCACCCCTCCCAGCCACCACTGTTGTGTAGGCCTACTGTTTAACATCTTTGGTTTGGAGTCATGTTGGACAGCTATGTCCTGGGAAATGTTCTTGTTACTTACAACCTCATGCTAATCACATTAGCCTACGTTAGCTCAACCGTCCCGCGCGTTTATAAGTAACAAGAACATTTCCCAGGACATATACATATCTGATATGGGCAGAAAGCTTAAATTATTGTTAATCTAACTGCACTGTCCAATTTACAGTAGCTATTGCAGTGAAATAATACCATGCTATTGTTTGAGGAGAGTGCACAGTTATGAACTTGAAAATGTATTAATAAACCAATTAGGCACATTTGGGCAGTCTTGATACAACATTTTGAACAGAAATGCAATGGTTCATTGGATCAGTCTTAAACTGTGCACATACACTGCTGCCATCTAGTGGCCAAAATCTAAATTGCACCTAACCTGGAAAATTACATTTAGTCCTTTCTCTTGCATTTCAAAGATGATAGAGAAAAAAAACACCAAAAAACCCACGTTTTCTTCTTTGTAAACTCAGCAAAGAAAGAAACGTCCTCTCACTGTCAACTGCGTTTATTTTCAGCAAACTTAACATGTGTAAATATTTGAATGAACATAACAAGATTCAACTGAGACATAAACTGAACAAGTTCCAAAGGCATGTGACTAACAGAAATTGAATAATGTGTCCCTGAACAAAGAGGGGGTCAAAATCTAAAGTAACAGTCAGTATCTGGTGTGGCCACCAGCTGCATTACGTACTGCAGTGCATCTCCTCCACATGGACTGCACCAGATTTGCCAGTTCTTGCTGTGAGATGTTACCCCACTCTTCCACCAAGGCACCTGCAAGTTCCCGGACATTTCTGGGGGGGAATGGCCCTAGCCCTCACCCTCCGGTCCAACAGGTCCCAGATGTGCTAAATGGGATTGAGATCCGGGCTCTTCGCTGGACATGGCAGAACACTGACATTCCTGTTTTGCAGGAAATCACGCACAGAACGAGCAGTATGGCTGGTGTCATTGTCATGCTGGAGGGTCATGTAAGGATGAGCCTGCAGGAAGGGTACCACATGAGGGGATAGGATGTCTTCCTTGTAACGCACAGCGTTGAGATTGTCTGAAATGACAACAAGCTCAGTCCGATGATGCTGTGACACACCGCCCCAGACCATGATGGACCCTTCACCTCCAAATCAATCCCGCTCCAGAGTACAGTCCTCGGTGTAACGCTCATTCCTTCGACGATAAACGCGAATCCGACCATCACCCCTGGTGAGACAAAACCGCGACTCGTCAGTGAAGAGCACTTTTTGACAGCCCTGTCTGGTCCAGTGATGGTGGGTTTCTGCCCATAGGCGACGTTGCCGGTGATGTCTGGTGAGGACCTGCCTTACAACAGACCTACAAGCCCTCAGTCCAGCCTCTCTCAGCCTATTGCGGACCTTCTGAGCACTGATGGAAGGATTGTGCGTTCCTGGTGTAATTCGGGCAGTTGTTGTTGCCATCCTGTACCTGTCCCGCAGGTGTGATGTTCGGATGTACTGATCCTGTGCAGGTGTTGTTACACGTGGTCTGCCACTGCGAGGACGATCAGCTGTCCGTCCTGTCTCCCTGTAGCGCTGTCTTACACGGAACCCAAACCGGCTTGTGCATAAATGGATTTTGTCCCCCCACACTAAACGCGTTCACAACACGCATGTTAAAATATCAAAACAAACTCTGAACCAATTACATTAATTTGGGGACAGGTCGAAAAGCATTAAACATTTATGGAATTTAGCTAGCTAGCTTGCACTTGCTAGCTAATTTGTACTATTTAGCTAGCTTGCTGTTACTAGCTAATTTGTCCTGGGATATAAACATTGAGTTGTTATTTTACCTGAAATGCACAAGGTCCTCTACTCCGACAATTAATCCACACACAAAATGGTCAACTGAATCGTTTCTAGTCATCTCTCCTCCCAGGTTTTTTCTTCTCTTGACTTTATATTGCGATTGGCAACTTTCATAAATTAGGTGCATTACCGCCACCGACCTCGTTCATCTTTCAGTCACCCACGTGGGTATAACCAATGAGGAGATGGCACGTGGGTACCTGCTTCTATAAACCAATGAGGAGATGAGAGAGGCAGGACTTGCAGCGTGATCTGTGTCAGAAATAGAACTGACTTCTATTTTAGCCCTTGGAAACGCAGACGCTCGCGAGCAGTGTGGGTGCAATAATTGAATAATATAGATTTCAACATTTATTTTGCAATGCGCATGCGACGCAAGCGGTGTAGTCGGGGTATTAGGCGTCTCACAGTATGGACATTGCACTTTATTGCCCTGGCCACATCTGCGGTCCTCATGCCTCCTTGCAGCATGCCTAAGGCATGTTCATGCAGATGAGCAGGGACCCTGGGCATCCTTCTTTTGGTGTTTTTCAGAATCAGTAGAAAGGCCTCTTTAGTGTCCTAAGTTTTCATAACTGTGACCTTAATTGCCTACCGTCTGTAAGCTGTTAGTGTCTTAACGACCTTTCCTCAGGTGCATGTTCATTCATAGTTTATAGTTAATTGAACAAGCATGGGAAACAGTGTTAAAACACTTTACAAGGAAGATCTGTGAAGTTATTTGGATTTTTACAAATTATCTTTGCAAGACAGGGTCCTGAAAAAGGGACGTTTCTTTTTTTGTTGAGTTTATTATCTTTTACCAGATCTAATGTGTTATATTCTCCTACAATCATTTCACATTTCCACAAACTTCAAAGTGTTTCCTCTCAAATGGTATCACTAATATGCATATTCTTGCTTCAGGTTCTGAGCTACAGGCAGGTAGATTTGGGTATGTCATTTTAGGCAAAAATTGAAAAAAAGAGAGGTTTTTAATGCAACTCAGGTTTTGAAGATATGAGTGATCTCACAAGCTATAGACCTGCCGTGCAAAGAGGTAAGATCAATGTTGGACTCACCACTTTTTTGTATTATTTCAAACTGAATCGTACTCTTTTATATCATATAAAAAAGATATGCCATTTAGCAGATGCTTTTATCCAAAGCAACTTACAGTCATACGTGCATCATTTTATTTTACGGGTAAAAACAACATGACTGAAATGGTACTATATGTTTATTGGAAAAGATGTGTGGAAGAGTGGCCCACAATCTGTTGGAGTGCTTATCTCTCTATGTTACTGTTCTCTCTATTATTATTATTACGGTTCTGTGTGAGTCTACTAATTAGCATCCTCTTTCTCCATGCAAACAGTCCTCCACTAACTCCACCAACAGTAATTATGATTTTGATAATTATGTTCTCACAGGCTTTTGTCCTTGAAAGAATTCTTAAGAATATACCGCCACTGTTAACTAGTCTCAATTTTTTTGCTACTTAACGAACAACTTCGGTGGTGTTTCAATGAACATTTTGGTACATTAACTAAACATCCAACCCGCTTGGCACAGACGTCAGTTCAACGTCTAGTTTTGATTTACATTTGGTTCAACGTGAAATTCAACGTGAAATTAACAAAAAAATTCACCATGTCATTGGATTTAGGTTAAAAGTTACATAATTTAAAAAAATGTAAATCCTTTATGTTGATGACTTTTTTCCAAATCCAATCAGTTTTCCATGTTGATTGAACATCATCACATTAACTTTTCTTTTTTGGGGGGGGGCACTTTAATTCAACCTGTTTTTTGCCCAGTGGGAAGTGTATTTGATTGTCTTCTGTGAGTAACGTTTTCGGACTCCTTTGAGTTAGTCTATTTTGTTCTATATTTTTTGAAGCGAGCTAAATTGCAAACGCTCGCTAACATAATTAGGGCTGGATTCTATCAGACCACTACTGCGAAACAAACACGATGTGTGTTTCGACCAGTCAGTCTGTTAGGAAATGTGGGGGAGCATATGCAGAGGACTATAATATAATTCATTAATTTTCAAACATTAATTACTTACCAGCTGGTGTGTTTCAACTAGTAAACACGGTCGTCCGGGTTACGGCACCAGAACTCTTTTATGTTCCCACAGCGGGGGTGTGAACAGTAGCAATGAATGTGTAATTATATTTCTACGATTTATTAATTCTATATGGTGAGAACCTCAGAGGAACTCTGCATTTCCCAATGAACAGTTTTAACTCAACGTCTCTAAGCTTGCACTGATTACGATGAGGCCAGCTTTACCACAGTTGAGCTACACCTGCAGTGAGAGTTTGATTGAATTCTACACTCCTCGAAAAAGAAAGGGGCTATCTACAACCTAAAGGGTTCTTTGGCTGTCCCAATAGAAGAACCCTTTGAAGAACCATTTTTGGTTCCAGGTAGAACCTTATTGGGTTTCATGCATAGTAGAACCCTTTTCACAGAAGAACCAAGAGAAGCAGAAAGGGTTCTCCTATATTCTGAGAGTGTAGCCCTATGCCATTGGCCATGTTGTTTGGCCTTAGCTCACCAGCAACACTGTCTGCATCAGGAAAGGCTTGCTAAGCTAGTAGCTACCGTAATCAAACAACAGCATATTGGTTCTCATTCTTTATACTGCCAGGTTAAGTGGATGATTATATACCCTTGGGAACCGGGAATCCATTACACGTGAATGCAAGACAGATATGAGGCAGTAATGTGTTTGCGTCTGCTGAACTATCTAGTGCAATCTAACGTGGAGAGGGTAATGAGGAACGATCCTTGGGAAAGAAATGGCTTTGGTTATCATCAAAGACGAAGTAACGCACATAACTGATATGCACCGTGCACACACACACACAACTGCCCGCTGACCTGACCCGACATGTGCCCCCAATACTCTCTGCTCTGCATTTACCACTGTCACTTTCCCACTTTCCTTGCTTTCCCTCTTAATCAAGTTCCCTGGCTGTCGCCAACACCTGTCAGAGAAAGCTAGTGACGAGATTACTCATACTGCGATTTCAGTCCTTCACCGTTATTCACCTGCTATACTGTGTTAACGCCATGATGTAAGTGAGCCCAGTGGCTTGTGGGTGTGGGGCTGTATGCATGCTTAGATGTGTGCCCTGTGCGTTCTAAATTGGCTTTCTGCATTTGTGTAAGATCCCTTTCATACTAAGACGTTTTTTCTGACAACTTTACCATACCGCCAACTTTTACTTATATCTGAAAGGAATTGCCGGTATCAAAGCTGAAACTTTTATTTCGACCTAACAACCTAGTAATCATTTCAGTAAACTTCTGCTTAAGGCGTCCGAATACTTCCCATCTGAAACAGTTCGAAAAAGTTTGTGCATATATATATTGACGGCCTTTATGTGATGTTTTGGACTACAACAAGGGTTTTCCGGCTGTTCGTAGGTACGTCCATTCGTTGGTGATTAGTCAACAGTAGGGATTATTCACCAAACCTTTTAGTTAGATGTAAAATTGCACGACTAAAATCTCCTTGGCAAAAACGTCAAAATGAATGACAGATTTCTTGAGTTATTTTCGATTAATTCGGACTATTCTGGCTACGGCGTCTCAAGATAGACAAACAGAACTATTACCGAATTTTTCGAGCAAATATATTTTTAAGGGAGTTTGCGAGCACACTTGCTAGGCGCCAGCGGAACCGAAGCATGCTGACGCCTTTAGTATGAAACGTAGCCTTAATGCTGAGTGGCACGCACTATGCTCTTAAATGGTTCTCTCTTGATGGTTGCTAGGCAGCACCAGTTAACCTTCCTCCTGCCAGTTGTAAACTTTGTACGGCATGTCATGTCTCCCCGCATAGCCCACCACTAAGCATGCACTGTTTTCTTAACCCCAACTGGATGGATCCATAAAGAATTACAGCGGGAATAAATATCACTGAATGGCAAAAATATTGGAATAAAGTAGGCTATTGAAAATTCAAGGCATGTATCAAATTGTTGCTTACTGAACCTCCCGAAGTCATCCAAGCAATAGTGTGGTCAACTAGATGATGATTTCAGCACTGTTTTGACTGGGACAGATCCATCGCGCTGCTTTGAGACAAGCATGGGGACTGAATCTCCGTTTTCATGTTGGTTCGGCTACAATTACGCTCGGGAAATGCTAGCTAAGTTGAGGTGAGTGCTGCTCATGATCATCTTGTCTAGTTGGCTCATCTATTTGAACATTTTGCCAGCATGTTATATAGTTTAACAATTGGATTATTTTACTCTTCAGGCGCTTAGTAGCCTAGGCCTACTCCTGACCAAAAGCCTGAGACCACTGACTTGTCTCAATCAATGTGAGCTTGTTTCACTGAATCTCTGTCTGTATAGGCTATTTGGTTAATTGGTTTCTGGCTGGGCAAAAAATGGTTTCTGGTTGGGCTCCCGAGTGGCACAGCAGTCTAAGGCACTGCATCTCAGTGCTAGAGGCATCACTACAGACCCTGGTTTGATTCCAGGCTGTATCACAACCGGCTGTGATTGGGAGTCCCATAGGGCGGCGAACAATTGGCCCACTGTCGTCCGGGTTAGGGTTTGGTTGGGGTAGGCCGTCATCGTAAATAAGAATTTGTTGTTAACTGACTTGCCTAGTTAAATAAAGGTTAAATAAAACAAGTGGAAGTGGTATAGCTCATCTATTCGTTTGCTCAACTATCACTGATCAGAAACATTCAGCATGCAATAATGTAGCCCAAATCAAGTTCAGGCCTTTCATTTTGCTCGATCGCATATAGGCAACTACACAAGCCCGCAGAGGTTGAAATAGTAACGCGAGAGTCACATGCTTTTGAAAATAGGATTTCTATTGTTTTCTATGAGTACCATGATGAAGATACTCTCAACGTAAGACCGTACGCCTGCTCCCTGACAAAGTGGCTAGGAAAAAGATGAAACATGGGCTTTTTATCACTTTTTTTTTATATGAAAGCTGTTCCACAAATTCCCGTGACACAAGTTGTACTTTATTCTGTTATGTTCCATTATATTCTTACTACAAAAATATGTGTGCTCTGTGATCGAGCTAGGTGTGCCTTGTCTGTTTTAATGAACAAAATAATGAACTATTGATTTCATTCATTTGAACGTAACACAATTCAATTCAAAATATACCATGCTGTTGTTTTAAAAAGACATTTTATTAGTCTTATAATGTTTCTTAGGACCCACCTAAACAAATGAATAATGGAGTTATTTTTGATGATGTATATTCAATGGATTTATTACAATAAACACCCACACACATCTGCGCACCACTACTACCACTTGTCACAGGCATGCACACGGGAGGTATAAAAGGCACATGCAGGCAAGAATGTAGTAGAAATGGGCTTGTTTGTAAGGGGGTCATATAAACATTGCCCAATTTTTTTTTTATAGGCAAAATACCATAAATCCTATGTAAAAGCAGTATAAGTGTGCGTGTGTGTCAGGTGTCTGTCTGTGTGCATGTGTGTGTGTGGGGGGGGGTAGGAGATCTATGAGTGTGTGTATGTGTGATAGATGGATTATGTTCTGCAATCCTTACACCCTGTCCTCAAAGGGGATTTTCTCCCCTAATCTCATCTAATTCCTCTGGAGACAATGGCTGCAGGATTAGACGTGCGGTGAGCCAACACCTCCCCTAACCCCAGTTTTGTGTCTCTGTGTCAGTCTCACATACACCTCTACCACCGTCTCAACACCCACTCATTACAAACTCACTCATTCTCAATCATGTTCGGGATCTGCATGTGCTGATGCATGAAGACAGCATTCCTCGACTCTGCATAGAAATTGAGTGGAGAAGATTATTATCCTATAACAGGGAAACAAATCTGATGTTGGTGAATATGGATTAGGCTCATAACATTACTGAGAGATCTGACAGATATGCATACATCCTGATTATGGCGGGTGAAGAGGTTTTCACAGGGGCTGTTAGAAGGTGTGACGAGATCAGCATCAGGCTGGCACCTTTTGACACTGTCCCCGGGCTGGGAAGTATGATGGATGGATGGCAGGTGCCCTCTCACATATCACTATAGTTTATTTAGGGCCGATACCGATGTTCTGTTTTGATGTTTGTTTCACTGTTAGCTGTAATTAAGATGAGATAATAGACAATGTGCTCACTTACAAATTATTCTTTAAAAAAAGTTGGGTGCTGGATCTACGTTTGTAAAAATCCATTTAGTGCAGTGCATTGTTTCCTGCAGTGTGAGTTTGATTGAATACCACCCAGTGTTGATATACAGTTGAAGTCGGAAGTTTACATACACTTAGATTGGAGTCATTAAAACTCGTTTTTCAACCACTCCACAAATTTTTCTATAACAAACTATAGTTTTGGCAAGTCGGTAAGGACATGTACTTCGTGCATGACACAAGTAATGTTTCCAACAATTGTTTGCAGACAGATTATTTCACTTCTAATTCACTGTATCACAATTCCAGTGGGTCAGAAGTTTACATACACTAAGTTGACTGTGCCTTTAAACAGCTTGGAAAATTCCACAAAATTATGTCATTGCTTTAGAAGCTTCTGATAGGCTAATTGACATTATTTGAGTCAATTGGAGGTGTAGCTGTGGATGTATTTCAAGGCCTACCTTCAAACTCAGTGCCTCTTTGCTTGACATCATGGGAAAATCAAAAGAAATCAGTCAAGACCTCAGAAAAACAATTGTAGACCTCCACAAGTCTGGTTCATCCTTGAGAGCAATTTCCAAACGCCTGAAGGTACCACGTTCATCTGTACAAACAATAGTACGCAAGTATAAACACCAAGGGGCCACGCAGCCGCCATAACGCTCAGGAAGGAGACGCATTCTGTCTCCTAGAGATGAACGTACTTTGGTGTGAAAAGTGCTAATCAATCCCATAACAACAGCAAAGGACCATGTGAAGATGCTGGAGGAAACAGGTACAAAAGTATCTATATCCACAGTAAAACGAGTCCTATATCGACAACCTGAAGGGCCGCTCAGCAAGGAAGAAGCCACTGCTCCAAAACCATCATAAAAAAGCCAGACTATGGTTTGCAACCTCACATGGGGACTAAGATCATACTTTGTGGAGAAATGTCCCCTGGTCTGATGAAACAAAAATAGAACTGTTTGGCCATAATGACCATCGTTATGTTTGGAGGAAAAAGGGGGAGTCTTGCAAGCCGAAGAACACAATCCCAACCGTGATGCACGGGGGTGGCATAATCATGTTGTGTGGGTGCTTTGCTGCAGGAGGGACTGGTGCACTTCACAAAATAGATGGCATCATGAGGCAGGAAAATGATGAGGATATATTGAAGTAACAATTCAAGACATCAGTCAGGAAGTTAAAGCTTGGTCGCAAATGGGTCTTCCAAGTGGATAATGACCCCAAGCATACTTCCGAAGTTGTGACAAAATGGCTTAAGGACAGCAAAGTCAATGTATTGGAGTGGCCATCACAAAGCCCTGACCTCAATCCTATAGAACATTTGTGGGCAGAACTGAAAAAGTGTGTGTGAGCAAGGAGGCCTTACAAACCTGACTCAGTTACACCAGCTCTGTCAGGAGGAATGGGCCAAAATTCACTCAACTTATTGTGGGAAGGTTGTGGAAGGCTACCCGAAAAGTTTGACCCAAGTTAAACAATTTAAAGGCAATGCTACCAAATACTAATTGAGTGTATGTACACTTCTGACCCACTGGGAATGTGATGAAATAAATAAAAGCTGAAATAAATCATTCTCTCTACTATTATTCTGACATTTCACATACTTAAAATAAAGTGGTGATCCTAACTGACCTAAGACAGGGAATTTTTACTATGATTAAATGTCAGGAATTGTGAAAAACTGAGTTTAAATGTATTTGGTTAAGGTGTATGTAAACTTCCGACGTCCACTGTATTTAGCAGTCTTATGGCTTGGGGGTAGAAGCTGTTCAGGGTCCTGTTGGTTCCAGACTTGGTGCATCAGTACCGCTTGCTGTTCGTGATGCAATCATTTCCATGATAATGTAGAATGTTCATTCAAATGATGCTAACTGATGTGGCTCATGCAATGGAATGTATTTTCTGTAATCTCAGTTGAGTTGATTATTAAACAACCCACAGCACAGATTGATGGGTGCACTCCCTGCTTTTACTTACCGCTCTGCTCCTATGGGTACATTTGCAATAGCCGGCAGTCCACCCATTATGCCATCGTTGTCTTGAATGGGATCACCCGTTCTATTCAATGAGGGGATTAGATGAATCTGGCTCGGGCACGTAGAATCGTGTGGGAAGATCTCAATTGCATACTCCTTGCGTCCTCTCTCGTCTCTTTGTTTGGCAATTCAATGCCGAGACACCAGTCATTGTTTATGTAACATTAAATAAACATCATTTTTTATGCATTTTAGTTAATTTCGGAAATTCAGCATTTTGATATAAAAATACAGAAATCTAAATACTCAAACAATGGAACTAGAGACTGTCTGGGGTACTGACAAACAGCAAGGCAAGTGTTTTATAAAGGGCCCGTAAGTGTTTTGTGGTGAACTTCACCTTTAACGCATGGCTGTTTGTTTATTACAACTGTCAACACTATAAACACACTTTCACAGACAAAAAGCATGCTCATTACCAGCAGACAGAACCTCAAACACACACACGCACACATGCTTGCTCTCTCTCGCTCTCTCGCTCTCTCTCTCATATAAACACACACTGCACCTAATACATTCTTAGGAAACATATTTTCCTCATACACAGACAATTCAAAAAAAAAGTCACAGCCAAGGTTTTTATTTCTATTAGTTTTAAGAGTTTTATTTGAAATTCACTTTCAGTTAGATTTCAGAGCCTCTTTACTAGTTTCTATTTAGTTCAAGTTTTATAAAAACGAATGTATATTTCGATTTTATATTATTTAGTTTCAGTTTTAGTTTTCGTGTTAGGGACAGAAAGTAACCTACGCCTGTGAGGCTTTTGGGATGTATTTTGGGTGGCTTTTGGGACGTCACTTCTTGCCACTGTGGGGAAGTAATACATAAAGTGATGGGTCAGGTCATAGGTTAGGTTAAGATGAAAGGTTTTTTAATTTTTTATTTAGCCTGTTTACTGACTTGCCTTTCAGAGCCACTTTACTAGTTTCTATTTCGTTTTATAAAAACAAATGTATATTTCGAGTAAGTTAAGTAGAAAATCTTATTTACAA
Organism: Salvelinus namaycush; assembly: GCF_016432855.1. NCBI lineage: Eukaryota > Metazoa > Chordata > Actinopteri > Salmoniformes > Salmonidae > Salvelinus > Salvelinus namaycush. The sequence goes on along the minus strand of NC_052336.1, from coordinate 28,344,017 downwards.
TGACAGCCTACTAGGGAACAGTGGGTTAATAACTGCCTTGTTCAGGGGCAGAACGACAGATTTTAACCTTGTCAGCTCGGTGATTCAATCCAGCAACCTTTCGGTTACTGGCCCGACGCTCTAACCACCAGGCTACCTGCTTCCCCAAAGGTAGACTCAGTGAGGTGATAAAATGTACGAATGTAAACCGTGGTAGTGGTTCAATTTCCGCAACAACCAGGAGCGTTGAAGCACGACTCTAAACTTCTCAGCTGTTTTGGTCCCGTAGCTACCACGCAGACTGCAAAAAGAAGCCTCAAACGCACAGCGAAGTTGATACTGTAAGATTGCGAAACTTTTAAAACCATGACTAGAGAGTAAAAAGTGTCTTTTATGTGTAAGTTCATGTTCAAGTTGTTATTCGGCACTGTCAACACTTTGTTCAACACCTTAATAAGCCGTAAAATGCGTGTTCTCCCTACTTCGACACGCTACAACCAGCACTTCAGTGAATGAGTATAGCAGTGTTAGCACAACTTTATGACCTTTGATCACATGAGTTTTGTTCATGCAGTCGACATGAGGTGCAAGTCGGACAATTTTCTTACCCACGATGCAACACACTTTTAAAGGCGGTCACCAACTTGAACGCACCCTAACTCAATGTGACCCACCAGATTCAGAAGCTTGAAAACCCCACTAAACCCATTAGGTTTTTGTCCCCCCAAAAAACTAAAACTGAACATAATTTATGGTGGTTTTCATTTATTTTTAGTTACTTTTGGAGTCAAAGATAATAGTTTCAGTATAGTTTTAGTTTTTCAAACAGGATTGTTAATTATTTTATTTCAGTGTACAAAATAGTTTTTTCATGATTAGTTTTAGTTTACTATTGTAAGAATACTTTAAGATAATACACAACGCAGAGGACTAGAGGTCAATAGGGAATTAACAATAAATGGAACTAGTTTTTTTTCAGTTCAACATCTGTTTAGAATCAGTGTAGGAGTTTCAGTCCTGGACTCATAGCTACATCTGGCAAGTTTTCGTTGGTTCGAATGGTCTATACATTGACCCTGAAACAGGATACTTGTTATTTGGCCATTGGCCCAATTTTACTGCATGGAATTCTAATTGGTCAACCACAGCCTAGGGTTGGGGGTTATAAATTGCATAATGTCGTTTTGTTCTGTGGAGAATCAATGAGGACAGGGAAGAATGAACATCTACTTCCTAGCATAGCATCTATGATTTGTTCTCTTTGAATAAACCTATATTTCTCCCCCTGATTTGATTTGAGGTCTGTGTTATTGAAGAATAACATCAACTGCTAACACTTGGTGCCATGACCCGGGTGAATTTGTCGTGACCAACAACAAGGAACAACTCATCAACTGTGTGTTGATCCAGGGGAAAGAGAGAGGGCTGAGCGCAACCCACCACAGTTAACTCTTAATCTCCCGATTGATGACATATCATATTCCTGGGTGAGTCTAGACCTATGCATTTTAAAATTACCAAAGCAGGTTAAAATTAGTGCATGCAATGAGTGATACATATCTGTGATGTATAGGGGTTTGAGTCCTTCTATTAAAGGTTAGTCCTTTTCTCTATTGAAGGTTTGAGTGCTTTTGTTAAAGCCCTATCAGTGGAATAAGCCATAATTGATTAAGGGTGTGAAACCTTCTGGTTGCATAGAAGTGAGTTGCTATTTGAGTAGCAATTTTTACATGTGTGGAAAATGTAAGCCTTGTGAGCATTGTACAAGCTTTTGAAGTGAACACAAGTTTTTATGGTTAACCAGGCCCTACAGAAACAATTAGTGTTCTAGACGATAAGAGGTTAGAGTCCTCAAGGGGTTGTATGTATATATATATTGGGGTTAAATAAATATATAAGATATATATTATACAACTTTTGAAGTTAATGTAATGCCATTTTTAAGTGAGAAAACCACTCTGGAGAAGGGCGGAACGGCTGATACGGATGTGAATATAAAATAGATTTTGAATTCACTGTCTAGTGATATAAAGAACCATTTCAAAGTAGAGGAGAGTAGGCAAGGGATAATAAATTAATATTCTGTCATTGTTGACAAAGATGGAATATGTCTGATACACAAAAAGCTTGGGGGAAAATACAGAGAATGTCTAACTCATTGACATTGCAGAGAGATATAGAGAGTTTGAGGGCTCTTGGTGAACAGATAAAAACCTTAAAAGGAGAAATTCAACTATTGCAGGAGGAGAACACGGGTGAAAAAGTAAGACTTGACCCCCACCTGTGGGCTCTCTGTTCCCTCCATCTATCCTCACACTGAATTGCGCAAGGCAGATCAGCTTTCAAGCATCTGGTCAGCACTGCCTGGCTTTGAGTCGACAGATTCTGACAGCGGTGACGAACGATGTCTTAGGCCAACCAGAACGCAGGCTGTAAAAGGTACTCAAGACAAACTTCCAGTGACAGTAGTCACACATAAATCAGCACCTCCAAAGCAGTTGGATGAACGGTCAAAGACTGAAGCATCCACGAGACGTCGGTATAAAGACGCGGGACCATTTGAAGTGATAAGAAACTCTACAATCTACATCCTTATGATGGGTTACAGGTATTAGCCTTTGTTTTGAACAACCGTGAACACGGCGTACTTAAGACACATTGGGTTACCCGACATGGAAGATGAAGATGCACTCAATTCCTCCAAAAATGGGGGCAATCACCCATCAGTTGATGCAATCCATACACAAGGATTTGCGGGGGGAAAAATTGTTAACACAACTACTGACTGGGAGAGACAAAACTACGGCAGCATCATCGACAGGCTGTCACGACTGGACAGGGTCATCAATCAACATAATAATCTGTCAGTAGAGTTGCGCAGGTTCCGAGTGAAACCAACAACATTATTCGTTCAGCAGAAGAGAAACCTGGTGTATGTCATTATTGCGGGATTTCTGGTCACTGGCAACGAGATTGTCGGGTAAAGGAAACGTGTCCTTATGAGGAATGGCCAGGAGAAGCAGAGTCCATCTAAGGGAAAATAGAAACAGGACAACAGCCCCAACGACACAATGCTAATGCAGAAATGTAAGAAGCTCTCTCCGGCTCAGCAGCAGAGCTTGCTGGATGCCGTGGAGGTAAACTAACAGACCCCTTCTTTTACATCTCATCTCAGATGGTGTACATATGAAATCGGATGGAATATATGTGAACATGATGGATAACAACTTTGCAGTCAAATTTTTTAGTAGATACGGGTGCTCATATCTTATGCAAAACATGTATGTCCTCAGTACACGGGCTAGAAGATGAGAGCTACAGGAGTGGGGGGGAGACGGATATGAAACAGACCAAACCATTAGCAATTTATATTGGTCCAATAAAGATTGACGCAGGGGTGTGGATAGGCTCCTTTGAACAACCTATTTTAGGCCTTAATGTTACAATACAATTTGACTCTACACTGAACATCTCTGAAGGAAAGGTGACGTGGCAAATTAGACAACTGCGTGGCTCTACAGTTCAGAACCATCCTATTTGGACTACGAAGAAAAACGAGTGTGGAACATTGGATATGGAACCAGTGTGCTTGACAGGTGTTGCCCCACCTTGCACAAAACAATATCCCATTAGCAAGGCAGCTATGGGCGCTACTAAAGTAGTGATTAAATATCTATGGGACATGGGTATAGTTGAAAAGACACATTCTGCCTCTAATAGCCCAGTATGGCCAGTGAAAAAATCAACTATAGGAATGCAAATGAAGCCATCTAGCTCACTCCACTGTTGGCTGACACCTCAACCATTTTTTCCCTCATTATCACCTGCTCACTCTGGGTTCTCTGTCATTGATATGGCTAATGGGTTCTGGTTGGTACCCTAACATCCAGAGGTCCGTCCATGGCTTGCCTTTTCTGTGGATGGTCAACAGTATCAGTGGACTAGGACTCCTATGGGCCTTAATAGTCCTTTGATTTACCATCAGGCATTGCGGAGACATCTCCAAGATCTCCCTCAGATGTCATAGAATATACAATATGTTGATGAATTATTGTTGGCATCAGAAAATGAGGAAACGCATGTTAAAATCACTGTTAGACCACGTGCATGCCAAAGGCCATAAAGCTAGCCCTAAGAAGGCCCAACTCATGCAATCACAGGTTATCTACCTTGGTCAACTGGTCTCACAGGGAAAGAGAGAGATGACACAAAGTCGTACGACTGCCATACAAGCTGCCAAGGAGCCCACTACTATTAAAGAACTTCGCTCCTTCATGGGCTTTTGCAACTGTAACAGATGCTGGGTGGACCCCCTTCGTCGAAATTGCACAACCCCTTAACGACCTGAAAGGAGGCCCTGATTCAAAAGACTCTGTAGCCTTCACGGAAAAACAGAAAAAGGTTTTTGGCAAGTTTAAACTAGCTCTGTCATCAGTGCCGGTTTTGGGCATTCCGGACTCAGGCCAACCGTTCACCCTCTTTGTGGCTGAAAAAGATGGCTACATGACCTCAGTGCTGACACGAGACAATGGTGATTGTCAGAATCCTGTAGGCTACTATTCGAATAAACTGGATGATGTGTGTTTGGGATGGGGTCCCTGTCTCAGAGCTATGCAGGCTACTTACGTCACTGTGTCGATGGTGGCATCGCTTGTTCTCGACCAACATCTTACCATCAAGTGTCCACATGCTGTTCATACTCTTTTGACAATGAATCGAGCTGCACAGGTCACAGCTGCTCGTTGGAACAAATGGTCAATTGTGTTGGAGGCTCCTAACATCATCATACAACGTGGCACACCATGTAATCCAGCTACTCTGATGCTTCCTCCAGATACCACACTACTTGAACACGACTGTTGTGAGTTGGTTTAGGATCAGCTCTCTGATGGGTTTACTAATGGGCTCTCTGATAGTCATCCGTTGGAAACCCCTGAGTTTATCTTATACACAGACGGTTCAAGCATTGTGGAGGGGGGTGTGAAGAAGGCAGGCTGGGCAGTTACTACAATGGACAATGTGATAGTGACAGGCACGTTACCTGCAGGAACATCAGCACATCAGCAACATCAGTGTGGCGGAATTGGTGGCTTTGACAGAAGCATGCAAAACAGCTAATATCTACACAGACTCAACGTATGCTTTCGGTGTTACCCATGATGGTCCAAAAAATATGTGACAGACACATTAGGGCCAAAATGGGAAGGTCCTTATCAAGTTTTGCTCATAACGAGGTCGGCATATTAGGGAAATCTATGTGAAATATCAATTTCTCTTGAAACCCGGACATGTTACTTTCACTTTTTTGTTTCCTTCGTTTACAGATTATGAGAATCTACTGTCTGAAGCTGAAGCAATATCCCTTAACCCAAGGACTGTACTTGAAACGATACAAGATCACTGGTGAAGTGTTCATTGGAGACGTCCTCATCAACCAGTGGAACGGAAGAACAATTCCTCACTACCGGCACACTGTCAGAACATAATTTCTAATAGTTATCTATGTGGGACTGATACCAGTGTGGAAGAGCAGGTCACTTTTAAAGGACTATGTGAATGATTACCTTGACAATAGGACGACTGAATATTATTGTCTCGAGGACAAGTGAAAGATGTTTGAAATTATTTCCTCTTTATACAGGATGTGGGTGGTGTTTCCATTTCGAACACAGAGATGCATCAGCAGGATGAGGGACACTCGGGCGTCAGTACGTTTCTAGCCCGTTCTCTACACTATGCCGCAGACAAACATGGGGTACATGTGCTGTTATTGGTGCCGAATGCTGTACTTACATTCCTGATAATTCTGAGGAAATAACTGACCTAATCCAAAAGATCAGGACCGAGGTCGCTAAATATCATGATTACAATCCAGATGATTTAGGTTTAGTCATGTGGTTGTCTTCCACATTTGGCACACGGGGAAGTTTTTGGGTGAGCATGATACTCCCAATAGTGGGAGTTGTGTTTATTTTACTTATCCTCATCCAGGCTATCAAGTGTGCTATTGCCCGATGTTTGTCTGCTAAAATCCCACGGTTACGTGATAGGGGATATCATAAGATTCATCAACCGTCTGGGTTATCGAAGAATAACATCAACTGCTACCACTATATTAACCTTGGTTACAGCAAAGATTTTTGTCCTTTTGATGTTGAAAGTGTAACAGGGTTATATTGGTGATTCCCCTTGCCACTTTATTGTTAAGCCAATGGGTTTTTGGTTTTAGTTTTGTCTTGCCTTCACCTACTCAACATGGCATCTTATTGGCTGGTTTGCGTAGCTTGCTTACGAGGGAGGATGTTTCAGTTAGAATCGTCCCAGTGAACAAGCACCAAACCAGAGGTAAATTGTTGGTTGCAAAGCACTGTACGTCAAAAGTGATTTTTATACTCCCAAGTGATGATTTAAATGTACAATTTATATCAATTTGTTTGTAAATGTTATTCGAACATCACACATAAGATGCAGCGTTTTTTGGTGAATATTTGTTATGCATTTTGTTGTAGAGAATTCCCGCTAATACTAGCTAGCAACTTACTGTGTCTGGTGGGGGGGTTCGTATATTGTGTACAGTACAGAGTTGGATGGTGAGCCGTGCAATTTTGTGCTGTTCCTATCAGAATAAATCTCCATGACTGGTGCTACAAGTTGTAGTTCGTGTCGATGATTTATTGTACACAACGCAAGAAGAGTACTGTTACAAAAGCATGTTGAAAAGGGGATTGGGTCAGGTGTGTGTCAAAGAGGGAGTGTATAAGAGAGACTTTGTGTGTGTATGGCCTTTCTGGCACTAAGACACTCCATTCAAATTGAAATCCAATAAGCATTCACTTACTCGGGGGCTAAATTCAGTTATCCTTATGTTAATTTTCTCCATTACCTTAACTGACTGAAATAAGCTTAATACATTCTCATTCTACCCTGAACTATTAGTGTCTTCTGAACTGCAGCGAAGCACAAGGGGTATATCAGTCCTTCCCAGACAAGCTGTAGAAAAGACAGAAAAAAAGCGACGAGCCCCCAAATGTTGCCAAAATGACTTCACAGAATATTTACAATAACAGTGGGCCTCCCAAAATACGCCAGGATGCACGGCGCTAATCATATAGCTTTCGGCAGCCTCAGCGCCCTTGAGCCACAAAGGGCACACACACACATACAGTAGCAGAAAAGTCCCCAATAAGTCACTTAATTACCGTCACTATGTAATACATCTCGTTAGTGCTGACTTGGTGTACTCATACTGCGAGGACCCACGGGTGAGACCCAGGCCTGGGTCCACAAGGGTGCAAACATTTGGAATATTGTGCCCCTTCAGTTTTGTATCCTTTTTCTGTCCCACAATATGCCCCCTCCGTCATGCCCAACCAATTTGTTGTGTATGCTTCATTCATGCAACTCCCTTGCATGCATCATACGTACGTCATACACATTTTACCGGTTGAAAAAAACTATTGGCTTTCACAGTAGAAGGGCGGGGTCAATTTGACTGTTTCGGTCTACTTTCAAAGTTACTTACTACCAACAACAACAAAAAGTTTCACCGCACAGCTGGATGGAATTTAGCTGACGTTAACAGATAGTTAGGTAGCTGATAGCATGATGGATATTAGAAAGCACAACGGCAGCATCGGATCAAAGCGGCGGGGAGGGGGAGAAGCCTGCCACAGAGGCCAAGGCCGTCGAGCCCAGCAGCAAAAGCACCTGCACAACCGTCTTGCAGCCTGGTGACATAGGAGATAACCAACCCGAGGGGTCTGCAGCCTCCAAGATACCCAACCCGCCTAGGCCATGTGTGCCTTGCACTCAGAGAATGAAACCTTTATGGATGTGGAAAAGGTGAAACCACTGCTGGACTTAATCTCTGGAGATTTTGTGGAAATTGAGTTTACTGTCGCACGCCCGTTTCTACAGACTGAAATAGCCCGATCTGGAGACGAAACTTGGACTAACATTATGCAGAGCATTTTGGATAGATACTCCGGGCCTCTAACAGCTATGTTTACTGTGATGATGGCATTGAAGCTGGGATTAACATTTGGAGCATCCACAGCAATTTGCGAGAACTCTTTTTCAACGCTGAAAAATCTATTCAGTGAGCACAGACGGAGCATGTTGCACAGGAGGAAAGCGCATGCTGATTCCACTGGCATTTGAGAGGGATCTAACAAGTAACTTCCGCGGGGAGTGGAACGAGAGACTTCTGAGGAGGTTGAACACCGCATCAAGGAGGCTGCAAATATTTTGAATCTGGGTAGGAACAGGCAGCCTGGCTGGCCTTGTATTATTTTGTCATTTGCTAGCTTCTGGAAAAGTGTGGCAAATGTCAGAAATAGGCGTAGACGTGATTTTCTTTATTGGCAGGTCTACTGCTGGATTACTGTGATAGGATTGGAAATGTTTGGTTTATAATATAATCGGGTTGTTTTTATATAGTAGAAGAGGTGCTCTGCATTACATTGATGAGGGTAGGCAGACCTTGACCAATGGTTGAGTAACAATGTAGCTATAGTGTTGCTATAAACAACTCGTTGCTATGGAATACACGTTTCTCTTATCATACAGCAGCATAGTAGGCACTCTTAGTGGGAAGACAGCTTGGTAGCTGTGTCCAAGCTCCATTGTACTGATAAATCGTGGTATTGCATTGTACATTATTGTTTGCTTTCCGCGATTGGAAATACATTGTATTGGCATGTGGAAGTGCTATTGCGGTAACTAGCAACGGTTTTGCATTGATGGGATATTGTGCATGTAGCGTTGTCATAACGTGCAATCTCTCGAGGCGGGTTATGCATTTTTTGTACGTTTGTAAAGCGGCGCAGTATCCTGTATTCTTGTGACAAGACAGCCGTGCGTGGCTGCAAATACATTGTGTGTAATTGTACTCTCGATTATTATCCACCCTGTGTTATCAGCAAGCGAAAATAGTTGTGCCCCTTCAGTTATTTATGATGCCCCCTTGCTGAGTTAATCCTGCTGCCGGGCCTGGTGAGACCCACACGGAGAGAAAGACAGAAAGAGAAATGGAGTAGGGAAAATGAAAAAGAGAGGGATTGAAGTTCCTAGTACTGAAAAGTTGTTTTTTCTTTGCCTGTGTTATGTAGGTCAGAACCCAGCAGTCTACATGATCTATAGGCTCCCAATTCCTGGAGTCCTGATAGTTCTTACCTCCTCTCTGTCTTAATTGATTTAGTCAGATCAATGGGAATTTCCCTGCCTTGTGAGCCGAGTTTCCTTTGGCCTCCTCCAGACCATCGATCATATTCAGTAGGAACATACAGTACCTTGCGTTGTCGCTCAGGCTTATAGATCGCAGTTTGCATGCTTTGGTGGAGGTTGGTATGTTTGATGTATGCATCTGCATCTGTATGCGTCTTAAACCAATCTCACGAGAAGTAAGACGAGACATCTCCTGGGTTGCATTTGTAGAGTGGAAATGTAAAAAATGTGTAGAGATGATTGTTGCAGCGCTGTGGTGTCAATGACCCCCCCCCCCCCCCCCTCCCCCCTCATTGAGTGCATGTTGCAGCTGTGGCTGATTTGACATTTTCATGTATCACTTATGCTATTGGCATACCTGGTCTTCCTGTCCCTAGTCTACTTATAAATTCGTTAACATGCACACTCACATGGTATACCAGTTGTGGTTCCCTAGCGCATGAGAACTGTAAATAACAGGATATTTGCACATGCTACATGACATTAAATGCTAGATTGTTTACAGCAGGCAATAATGTATTTGTGACTCTTGCTGCCGCATCACAATACAGTTGATAGTATGGTCTTGGACACTGGACTACCACTCGACCACTCTGGAAGGTACCAGAATTAATTTGGACCAGGATTCATCTGGTTTTTGCACAGATCAGAGTACCAAATGTTACTGCACAGAATAAAAAAATTACACAACATGCAACAATTTCTACGATTTTACTGAATTACAGTTCATATTAGGAAATCAGTCAATTCAAATAAATTATGCCCTAATCTATTGATTTCACATGACTGGGAATACAGATATGCATCTGTAGAGTTGATCAGGCTGTTGATTGTGAGCTGTGGAATGTTGTCCCACTCCTCTTCAATTGCTGTGCGAAGTTGCTGGATATCAAATCAATTCATATGTTATTGGTCACATACACATGGTTGGCAGATGTTATTGCGAGTGTAGCGAAATGCTTGTTATTGGCGGGAACTGGAACACGCTGTGGTACAATGTCGATCCAGAGCATCCCAAACATGCTCAATGGGTGACATGTCTAGTGAGTATGCAGGCCATTAAATAACTGGGACATTTTCAGCTTCCAGGAATTGTGTAAAGATCCTTGCGACACGGTGCAGTGCATTATCATGGTGAAACATGAGGTGATGGCAGTGGATAAAGGGCACGACAACGGGCCTCAGGATCTGGTCACGGTATCTCTGTGCATTAAAATTGCCATTGATAAAATTAAATTGTGTTCGTTGTCCATAGCTTATGCCTGCCCATACCATAACCCACCGCCACCATAGGGTACTCCGTTCACAACGTTGGCAGAAGCAAACCGCTCGCCCACACAACACCATACACGCTGTCTGCCATCTGCCCGGTACAGTTGAAACGGGGATTCATCTATGAAGAGCACACTTCTTCAGCGTGCCAGTGGCCATCGAAGGTGAGCATTTGGCCACTGAAGTCGGTTCATGACACCAAACTGCAGTCAGGTCAAGACCCTGGTGAGGACGACGAGCACGCAGATGAGCTTCCCTGAGACAGTTTCTGACAGTTTTTGCAGAAATTCTTCGGTTGTGCAAACCCACAGTTTCATCAGCTGTCCGGGTGGCTGATTGTATAGACGATCCCGCAGGTGAAGAAGCCGGATGTAGAGGTCCTGGGCTGGTGTGGTTACACGTGGTCTGCGGTTGTGAGGCTGGTTGGACGTACTGCCAAATTTTAAAAAATGCCGTTGGTAGAGAAATTAACATTAAATTCTCTGGCAACAGCTCTGGTGGACATTCCTGCAGTCAGCATGCCAATTTTATGCTCCCTCAACTTGAGACATCTGAGGTATTGTGTTGTGACAAAACTTCACATTTTCGAAAGGCCTTTTATTATTCCCAGCACAAGGTGCACCTGTGTAATAATCATGCTGTTTAATCAGCTTCTTGATATACCACATCTGTCAGGTGGATGGATTATCTTGGCAAAGGAGAAATGCTGACTAACAGGGATGTTAAAACATTTGTGTACAACATTTAAGAGAAATAAGCTTTTTGTGCATATTGACAATTTCTGGGAAATGTTATTTCAGCTCATGTAAAGTGTTGGTTCCATGTTTCATGTTGCGTTTATATTTTTGTTCAGTATAGATCTGAATCAGATGGGATATGGATATGCCGTACGGTACAACTCGCTGACAAAAACTAGTCCTTAGGATTGATTGCCTTAGTTTGTCAGGCAACATTATGTCAAACCTCATGTTTCCTCCTGTTGACTTAGAACAGTGTGGTCCTGGTCCTGGACCTGGGTCCCAAAAGGATGCCCATTTTTGTTTCCCCCCCTAGCATTACACACCTGATCCCACTCATCAAACCATTGAAGGGGACTGATTGTACTGCACCGTACGAATTTCTGGATGTACAAATGAACAAGCCATGGAGTAAAAATGATGTCAATTTGAAGAGAAATTAGACAGCTGCTCCAGCACACTCGTTCATCTTTGGACGCGTAAAGGCAGACTCGTTTTATATTGACATTTCTCACCCCTTGTCGCTTTCCATTACTGCTGGTCGAGAAATTGTCTCACATTCTTACTTTTTTTATTTTTTAGATCAATTGTTTTATTATATGTTCAAGCAATAGGCAGAGTAAACATAATTGGACACATATCAATTGGCTTGTCAGCGAACGTCCAACACATAATCACATCATAATCCATAATGCGGTATATTCATAGTTCATGCACAGGTTTACCATGCACAGACCTACTACTCTTGGTGAGCAAGGGGGTTTACGCCACCCAAAATCTGTCCACGTTAAGCAGATCATTCATTATTAAGCAAGTAAGGAGTTTTTGTATGGGGGGCAATGAGAGTGTGTCGAGTTTAGTCATGATAAAAATGAATTGCTATTTTGATACATGAGGCTTATTTGATCTAATAGAACTGTATTCATTCTTAAGTTGTTACGGGTGTACTGATATACACTGAGTATACCAAACATTAGGAACACCTATCTAATATTGAGTTGCACCCCCTTTTCCCTCAGAACAACCTCAATTTGTCGGGGCACGGACTCTACAAGGTGTCGAAGCGTTCCACAGGGATGCTGGCCCGTGTTGACTCCAATGCTTCCCACAGTTGGGTCAAGTTGGCTGGATGTCCTTTGGGTGGTGGACCATTCTTGATACACATCGGAAACTGTTGAGTGTGAAAAACCCAGCAGCGTTGCAGTTCTTGACACAAACCAGTGCACCTGGCACCTACTACCATACCCTGTTTAAAGGCACTTAAATATTTTGTCTTTTCCATTAAACCTCTGAATGGAACACACACAATCCATGTCTCAATTGTCTCAAGGCTTAGAAATCTTTCTTTAACCTGTCTCCTCCCCTTTATATATACTGATTGAAGTGGATTGAACAAGTGACATCAATAAGGGATCATAGCTTTCACCTGGTCAGTCTATGTCATGGAAAGAGCAGGTGTTCTTAATGTTTTGTATACTCAGTATAAGTGTGATGCATGTGACATCCCGGCAACTTTGTGCAAAAACATTTTATATCGGAGTTGTCGCTGTTGAAATTCGTGACGGTCTACACTCTTAGGAATAAAAGGTGTTATCTATAACCTAAGAGTGTATGCGTATGCTTGAGGCTAGCATCTCATTCTCCATTGAATACAGGCGTTTGACATCAACACCCCTCATTGAATATTCAAAAAGGTATTCAAATAATGAGATGTATCCACTAATCCAAAGAGAGGAGTAGGTGGGAGATTGACAGCCCGCCGATCTGCTCTGTCGACATTGTTAGGGAGGAGACACAAGTGTCTCTTCACACCGGGCTCCCGAGTGGCGCAGCGGTCTAAGGCACTGTATCTCAGTGCTAGAGGCGTCACTACAGACACTCTGGTTCGAATCCAGGCTTTATCACAACCGGCTGTGATTGGTAGTCCCATAGGGCGGCGCACAATTGGCCCAGCGTCATCCAGGTTCGGCCGGTGTAGGCCGTCATTGTAAATAAGAATTTGTTCTTATCTGACTTGCCTAGTTAAAAAAGGTTCAATTAAATAAACAATGAGACATGTTAGTGGTCTGTGGCCTTGGATTACACAAGGTCAAGCTACAGATATACCACTGCTACTGGGAGCCAGTGGGAAAGGTACTGGTCCCCTTAATAATCCTACAACAAAATGACTTCACTAGGGTTTACGGATAGAGGGGGTATAGTACACACTACACTAAACAAGAGCAAGAGCGACCGCGAGAGTAGAAAGAGAGAGCTGTTCCAAACGAACAAGCCACGGACTAAAAGTAATGTCAATGTGAAGATAAATGGATTCTCTTTGATAAATGGGGTGGCTGTTCCAACACACTCGTTCATCTCTGGACGTGTAAAGGTAGACACGTTTTATATTGACATTTCTCGTCGGTTGCCATTACCGCTGTAGAGAAATTGAGTATCTCATTTATTTTTTTGGGGGGGGATCAATTGTTTATTATATGTTCAAGCATGAGGCAGAATAAATATAATTGGAAAAATAACAATTGGATTGTCAGCACATGTCCAACACATGATCACATGATTATCAATAATACGGTATATTCATTGTACATGCACAGACCTACCATGCACAGACCTACCCCTTTTGGTCAGTCTCCCAATTCTAAATACATCTGGACTCTGGAAGTTGTGGTTTAGGGCTTATTCAGTGAGACTGGTTTCAATGTTTCACATAGAAAGGTAAATGGATAGAGTGGATGCAAATCTCCACAACAGAGAATCATGGCTGGTCTATACAATACATCTCTATCTGATCATTCAATAACATTCCACTCTGCTGAATAAGTACTATGGTTTGATTTGCTAATGTTAATCACACATTTACAACCTGAGAAAGGTTCTTTGTCACCGGCGGTTTCTGAACAAACCTTCACCGTTGTCAGGAAAATACGTCAACCACAATTGAATTATGCCAACAACATTCACCTCACGATTACATCCATCCAGCAACTGCCACGGTTGAGCTGTTCTCGTATCGCTCCAGAATCGCAGTGCTTTGGAGTCATAATGGAGTGTATAGGCAAAAAGACTACTCCTGAAAGTGATTGAACTGGGATGCAGTGCCTAACTTTGTACTTTTTAAGGCCCTATGGAGAGAATTTTTTTTAAATATAATGATTGCCCAGCAAGAATGATTACCCCCCCCCCCCAAAAAATAGAATATATTTCTTGAAGGAACTCAGTCCGGCTTTCAACTTACTCTTGAGAGTTGTAATAGTAGAAATTGGGTAGTGCATAATCAGTTTTCCTCTTGTCGCCTTAGAGAGCTATTTTTTTGCCCATAGATTTTGTTGTAATGTTTGAGTCACTCAAATATCACACGAATAAACATTAGACATGGCAAAATGTATGTAATTGCAAGAAAATGAGCTTTACAACTGCAACATTTTCTCTGCACCCCATGACAAAATGTGTAGAACTGCAGGAAACCTGCAAAAATGTTCTCTCCGCCACCAAGAGGGGTGTGAACAGTTTGTGTCATGAACAGTGCTTGTGCAAATATAAATAGTTGTGGCGTGCAGGGTGGTCCCCAATGCTGGAAGGGGGGCCTGAGTGGAAAAAGTTTGGGCACCCCAAACTTAATGGGTAGTCGTTTGGAATGCACTGTGGTTTGTAGATCAGCATGTCTGCCAAGTGTCTTGCTCAGGCATACCCTCTCGAACACGTTTGATTACCTTACTGGGTTTAACAGATGTCAACCAGGTGATGACATACGTTGAGCATGAGGCGAAGACTGCTCGTGGTTTGGTTGTAGGACAGAGCATATATTTGAGCAGCTTAGAGTTGTCAGAGCGTGGTGAAGAATCAGGCTTCTAATCAAGCAGGGAGTAGGATTGTCTGCTGAGCTCTGGAACATACTGTACAGTACCAGTCAATAGTTCAAGGGTTTTTCTTTATTTTTACTATTTTCTACATTGTAGGATATTAAAGAAGACATCAAAACTATGAAAGAACACATATGGAATCATGTAGTAACCAAAACAAATCAAAATATACTTTAGATTCTTCAAAGTAGCCACCCTTTGCCTTGATGACAGCTTTGCACACTCTTGACATTCTCTTAACCAGCTTCACCTGGAATGCTTTTCCGACAGTCTTGAAGGAGTTCCGACATATGCTGAGCACTTGTTGCCTACTTTTCCTTCACTCTGCGGTCCAATTCATCCCAAACCATCTCAATTGGGTTGAGTTCGGTTGATTGTGGAGGCCAGGTTATCTGATGCAGCACTCCATAACTCTCCTTCTTGGTCAAATATCCCTTACACAGCCTGGAGGTTATTTGCAGCAATTCGACCATGAAGGCCTGATTCACGCAGTGTCCTCTGAGCAGATGATGTTGAGATGTCTGTTACTTGAACTCTGTGAAGCATTTATTACTTTCAAAGTTCTTGAAATGTTATGGATTGACTGACCTTCATGTCTTCAAGTAACAATGGACTGTAATTTCTCTTTTCTTATTTGAGCTGTTCTTGCCATAATATGGACTTAGCCCTATTTGGTAAAAGACTATCTTCTGTATACCATCCCTACGTTGTCACAACACAACTGATTAGCTCCAACGCATTAAGAAGGAAAGAAATTCCAAAAAACTAACTTTTAACCATGCACACCTGTTAATTTAAATGTATTCCAGGTGACTACCTCATGAAGCTGGTTGAGAGAATGCAAAGAGTGTGCAAAGGTTTCATCAAGGCAAAGGGTGGATACTTAATATAAAATTGATTTTGACTTGTTTAACACTTTTTTGGGTACTACATTCCATATGTGTTATTTCATAGTTTTGATGTCTTCCCTATTAATCTACAATGTAGAAAATAGTTAAACTCTTGAATGAGTAGGTGTGTCCAGACTGTAGATATTTGTGTATCATGCCTTCCTTTTCCCCTCTTGCTTTATTTTGTCTCTCACTTTCTCAAAACTCACACACACACACACACACACAAACACACTAGCAGAGGAGATGGACCCTACTCCCCTGCCAGGCTATAAAAATAAAGGGTTTATTAACACAGATAAAAAATCATCTTCTTATCGACAAAGGAAATTGAGAGAGAGAGTGTTTCCGGACAGAAATAAGAGGAGCAGGGAGAGGTGAAAACAGAAAGCGAGAGTGGAGGGAGAGAGGCAGCAAGTAGGCATTAAAGTTTTATCCCAAGCAAGGGGGAAATTATAACGAAAGAGCAGGGGATCAGGGATGTAGTCGGGAAGTGGCTCAGCGTGGAGTGGGCTTTCAGCTCTGTGATTCTCCTGCCCTTGAGAGAGACGAAGCCTGGTTTTCATCCCCAATGCCCTTGTTCAGTAATCGAGACAGCCTGGTTCTGCGGAGCAGAAGTCCACAGAAAGCTGCCTTGCTTTACTTCAAGAGCAGTAAACACTGAGACGGACAGCCCAGCCCGTGGGAGAAAGGTGGCTCGTATTAGAAAGACAAACACTAAGCGCACAGTGGCATAAATGAATTAGGACGACCCTAGCTATATAACGATAATGGCATCGATATAGAAAGAGCAAATCTGTAAACACTGCGGGACCTGTGAGCGGAATACAGGGCAGGTAGCCTCGGGAAGAAGGGAAAGAAGAGGGAGAAGAGAAGGATGTAGGGATGCATATCGGTGGGTCGAGGGAACAGGTGGAGTAACAGCAGGAGGCGTAGGGGGAGGGAAACATTATGGAAAGGGCCAGGCCTACTGATTCATAAACCACCTTGATGATCATGTAAGGAGCGGAATGAGATTGTTAATTGAAAATGAGCTCCATGCTGTAATAAATGGAAGCAGACTCAATATGGATACAGATTTCTGTAGGAGTTCGCACCAGCCCATCCTAATAGCCGAAGGGCAGTGTTATTCATAATTAGTTGATGCGTCTATTGATCAGTATATCTATGAAATAATAGACAAGTATTTTGGTCTGATTTATTATTTATTAAAACCCATGATATATTGATACAATTATACATTTTGGGGTTATACACACATAACAGCATGCGGTAAACACTTAACATGACCTTGCTGGCTGCCACATAGGGAAGGTTTCTAATATGTAATGGTCCCCTCCTAAGTTATGCACTGTATCTTTCTACTCATTGGGAAGCCTCCCTTTCTCTCGATCTGTCTGTTTCTGCTTACATGGATGGGGCTCTGTCTTGTCTTACAATAAAGTGCTTCAATGCTGGAGATAAAGAAACACGTTTTTCAAGGAGACTGGTAGATTTAATCAGGACACATTCTTTTGAGATCCTATAATGATTTCAGGATGCTTTAGTCGCATAACTCAAAATGCACCTCCTTTGTGGCTATCACAATGAAACAGTAATAGCCTCTTTTCCAAAATAAGATTTTTGTTGAGGAACATAAAAGAACTGCCCATTTTTCAAGAGTCTCTACCAGAGAGAGATAATTACAGGGTCAGCCACAATGCAGCAGCTTTGGAGCGATGTACAGTGGAAGTTGGAAGTTTACATACACCTTAGCAAAATACATTTAAACTCAGTTTTTCACAATTCCTGACATTTAATCCGAGTAAAAATTCCCTGTCTTAGGTCAGTTAGGATCACCACTTTATTTTAAGAATGTGAAATGTCAGAATAATAGTAGAGAGAATGATTTATTTCAGCTTTTATTTATTTTATCACATTCCCAGTGGGTCAGAAGTTTACATACACTCAATTAGTATTTGGTAGCATTGCCTTTAAATTGTTTTACTTGGGTCAAACGTTTCGGGTAGCCTTCCACAAGCTTCCCACAATAAGTTGGGTGAATTTTGGCCCATTCCTCCTGACAGAGCTGGTGTAACTGAGTCAGGTTTGTAGGACTCCTTGCTCACACACACTTTTTCAGTTCTGCCCACAAATTTTCTATAGGATTGAGGTCAGGGCTTTGTGATGGGCACTCCAATACCTTGACTTTGTTGTCCTTAAGCCATTTTGCCACAACTTTGGAATTATGCTTGGGGTCATTGTCCATTTGGAAGACCCATTTGCAACCAAGCTTTAACTTCCTGACTGATGTCTTGAGATGTTGCTTCAATATATCCACATAATTTTCAATTCCTCATGATACCATATATTTTGTGAAGTCCACCAGCCCTCCTGCAGCAAAGCACCCCCACAACATGATGATGCCACCCCTGTGCTTCACGGTTGGGATGGTGTTCTTCGGCTTGCAAGCCTCCCCCTTTCTCCTCCAAACATAACAAGGGTCAATATGGCCAAATAGTTATATTTTTGTTTCATCAGACCAGAGGACATTTCTCCAAAAAGAACAATCTTTGTCCCCATGTGCAGTTGCAAACCGTAGTCTGGCTTTTTTATGGCAGTTTTGGAGCAGTGGCTTCTTCCTTGCTGAGCAGCCTTTCAGGTTATGTCGATATAGGACTCATTTTACTGTGGATACAGATATTTTTGTACCTGTTTCCTCCAGTATCTTCACAAGGTCCTTTGTTCTGGGATTGATTTGCACTTTTTGCATCAAAGTACGTTCATCTCTAGGAGACAGAATGCGTCTCCTTCTTAAACGGTATGACGGCTGCTTGGTCCCATGGTGTTTATACTTGCGTACTATTGTTTGTACAGATGAACGTGGTACCTTCAGACGTTTGGAAATTGCTCCCAAGGATGAACCAGGCTTGTGGAGGTCTACAATCTTATTTCTGAGGTCTTGGCTGATTTCTTTTAATTTTCCCATGATGTCAAGCAAAGAGGCACTGAGTTTGAAGGTAGGCCTTGAAATACATCCACAGGTACACCTCCAATTGACTCAAATTATGTCAATTAGCCTATCAGACGGTTCTAAAGTCATGACATAATTTTCTGGAATTGCCCAAGCTGTTTAAAGGCACAGTCAACTTCGTGTATGTAAACTTCTGACCCACTGGAATTGTGATACAGTGATTTATAAGTGAAATAATATATCTGTAAACAATTGTTGGAAAAATTACTTGTGTCATGCACAAAGTAGATGTCCTAACCGACTTGCCAAAACTATAGTTTGTTGACAAGAAATTTATGGAGTGGATGAAAAACAAGTTTTAATGACTCCAACCTGAGTCTATGTAAACTTCCGACTTCAACTGTAGGTGTTAGCCTAAGTCATGTAGGTGTTAAATGCCTAATGGCAGCACAGCCCTAGATGTAGGCTTTCTAAGATTCTGCTTCTGATATTTGTAGTCTTTTGCTTTTTCCCAACCCCAGTCCGGACTAGAAAGACACCCATGTATTGGTTGGAATCACAGGGTCAGCAACAGTGCAGTGCCACATAAGAAATGTAGGTGTTAAGTGCCTTGCCTAAGGGCAACAGATGTACTGTACTGTACATGGTAACAGCAACCATCAGCTTGCCACTTCATGTCTCATTCCCACTGTTGCCAGGCCTGAGATTCAACTGGCAACCCTCCGACTTTGGTTCATATGTCTAACCTCTAGCCTAGGCCTTATTTTTGTGTGTTTTAAAATAGAGAATAAATACAGGATTATTCAATCTTGAAAGGCCACACCGTCTACCAATGTAGAGTACTCACTAGTGGCTTCCTTTTCTCTCTTCAAAATATTTGCTAGCAATGACATGGTTAATGTTGTTTGGTGAGCGAGTCGCTGTCATACACTAGCAGAGATGATACTGCCAAGTATATTCCCTCAGCCTTGACTGCCAGTCAATGACGTATACTCAAAGCATGCGCGGACCAACTGTCAAGTGTCTTCACTGACATTTTCAACCTCTCCCTGACCGAGTCTGTAATACCTACATGTTTCAAGCAGACCACCATAGTCCCCGTGCCCAAGGAAGTGAAGGTAACCTGCCTAAATGATTACCGCCCCCTGGCACTCACGTCAGGTAGCCATGAAGTGCTTTGAATGGCTTGTCATGGCTCACATCAACAGCATCCACCCGGACACCCTAGACCCACTCCAATTCGCGTACCGCCACAACAGATGACACAATCTCAATCGCACTCCACACTGCCCTTTCTCACCTGGACAAAAGGAACACCTATGTGAGAATGCTGTTCATTGACTACAGCTCAGCGTTCAACACCATAGTGCCCACGAAGCTCATCACTAAGCTAAGGACTCTGGGACTCAACACCTCCCACTGCAACTGGCAACTGCTCGGCATCTGACCGTCAGGCGCTACAGAGGGTAATGCGAACAGCCCAGTACATCACGGGGGCCAAGCTTCCTGCCATACAGGACCTATATAATAGGTGGTGTCAGAGGAAAGCCCATAAAATAGTCAGAGACTCCAGTCACCCAAGTTATAGACTGTTCTCTCTGCTACTGCACGGCAAGCCATACCGGAGTGCCAAGTCTAGGACCAAAAGGCTCCTCAACAGCTTCTACCCCCAAGCCATTAGACTGCTGAACAATTAATAAAATCACCACCGGACAATTTACATTGACCCCCCCCCCCCCCTCCCTTTTGTACACTGCTGCTACTCGCTGTTTGTTTGTTACCTATGCATAGTCACTTCGCCCCCACCTACATGTACAGATTACCTCAACTAGCCTGTACCCCTGCACACTGACTCACTACCGGTGCCCCCTGTATATAGCCTCGTTATTGTTATTTTTATTGTGTTACTTTTTATCATTGCTTTTTATTTTAGTCTACATGGTAAATATTTTCTTCTTCTTGAACTGCACTGTTTGATTTGATTTGAAATGAACTGGGCTCCCCCGCGGCTAGCTAGCTAGTTGATGCAGCAGCTGGTGATAGGACTGTTAATTATGTATGGCTTTTCTAAATGCTGAGCAAAGTAAGCAGGCCATGGCATGGCAAGTGATTGTAAGTCAGACTCCAGCAGCGCACGTCCCCTATCCAGTCTCTACTCATCCGCGGGGTAGCCAATGATGTGTCATTGTGACATCCTTAAGCTGTGACCGTGACAATGTCGATTGTTCCGTTGCTGTTTAGATCAGCTCAGAAATGATGCTAGCTAAGCCAACCAACTGCCATTCCACTTTTAATAATGACTAGTTTTTAGCTATATCATGATAGCCCTAGTATAGCTCTTATGACGGTTTATCATGGTTATCGATCAAATGTTATATTTTAAATGAATACACTACTATTAAGACATTTGGAGAAATTCGGTCATTACAGTTAAGCTGCAGTGTCTTACTCAGTTCCGCCAAGAGCCACATACCGCGTGTGTGTATGGTCACTGACAGAGAGGAATGGAGTGTGTTTGATCAAGTCACATCTTCCGATGCGCTAGTTTTGTACCTTAGCAGATACAAAGTTGTTTGACAAAGCGGAATACAACCCCCCCCCCCCCCCCCCCCCCCCGTGCCATTTTGCTCCCACCTCATTCCGTTTGCTGCTGAACCCTGTTGAAATGTTCAACACTAACTAACCTCCCACTAGCCTGAAACCCCTTCTATAGTAATCCTCAAATGTACTCTTCCCATGCCACTCTCTTCAGAGCGGCATTGGCTGGTTAAGCTGCCCCTGATACTTTATAAGCTATTCACCCAGGGCAGATTTGACATTTGGGAAAAAATGTGTGAACGTGGGATGATTAAGGCTGCAGTGGGAAAGATGGACTACCATAGGGTGGAAGAAAGAAAGGGAGGGAGAGGGAGCGAGGGAAAGAGAGAGCGGGGAACAGGAGGAGGAAGGAAGGACAAGGGAATTATTAACGCACACACACACACACACTCCCGAGATTGAACAAGGGAATATTAGCTGTCTGCACGCACAGAAAGAGACACACACACCGTGAGGTGTTGTGGTGGGGGTGTTTGATTGCTAGCTTATGAGTTGGAACACATTTTGATATATGATTTTGTTAGACGCAGAGATTTAATGCCTCCATTGTAGGGGCCCTTTGGGGAGTGCATCCGTTAACTGTAAATGTAGGGAAATTGACCCATTTCGGGATAGTCACCGGCCTAATGAAACTCCAATGTGTGCTCTTCAGATTCACTGAGTCCATTTGTCCTCCTATCTTAACTCGCTCTCTAGCTTCCTCTATTTGATCCTATTTTTCTTCCCCTGTTCCTTCTGTGTTGTACCTGCTCTCTCTTAGTCTTCTTCCTTCCCTTTTCCTCCCACAGATTTGTTATGCTGCTACAGCCAGGCTATTGTGTAGTTCTCGTGGGTCACCGTTTGCTTCTGTGTCTCTTTGCTCTCTCTCTCGCTCTCTTCCATCCTCCCTCCATTATTAATGTGTTATGCAACTGCCATTCTGCAGTGCACTTCTCATTGGCAGTGGCGTGTATTCATCGATGCCAAGGGAAGCCAGGCTCCCCCAAAACATTTACCAAGAAAAAAAACATACAATTATTTGATTTGGTCTCTCTGTGTTTCATAATTTCCCTTTTGAGTTTGGGTCCTTGCGCACCCCAAAAAAAAGTGTCAAGGGAAACCAGTTTGGATTTGGCTTCACACCAATTACATCACATCAAAAGCAAAAAGTCATTGACAGAAGAAAATGGGAATTGTTGCATCTCGTTGTGTTGTTGTCCTCCAGTGGCTAGCTAGCTAACTAAAAATTGTCCATGTCCTAAATTAGCCATGGATGGAGATAGGGATTTGGACTTGTGGTTTTACTTAATTTTCCATCCTAGCCAATGGTTATAACGGCGATTCTGATCCAACCATTAATTCATACATTGCTGTGCCCCCGGCCTGTGAGGATGGAAGTTCAATATGTAGCTAGATGTAGGCTACCATGGACAACCACATAATATTTAGCTTACGTTGATTGGACTAAATTGTTTTTGGTATCTTTTAGTTGTCACTGTATTAGACTAAGCATATGTGATTTGATGATGTTGAAAAGGTGCTGGAATAGTGGAGGCAGCTCCTGTTTTCTTTGTGACTTGCGGTAACTCTCTGTGGTTCTAAGTCAATAGTTGTTTTGTAGTCCAAAAATGTTGGAAACATTAACTTGCTTGACCATGCTGTAGGTCACGTAACTGTTTGTTACATGCAATATGCTTTGTGGACTTCACCGGACAGATGTTGCTCTCCGGTTTTGGGATGAAACAAAGGTGTGGTTGAATTTATGCGGTGCGATTACATATAGTGTAGAACCCCTATTAATTCAATAGGATCTTTGTGGGCCTAGTCATAAAGATTTGTCATTAAACTTTTAAAATATATATTGTGTCACAAACAGTCATGATATTTTCATCTGATTTGTCAAACAATCACTTCCAAGGGATCCTTTACTAGGCTGCCCATGCACGTTCATCCACTCGCAAAATATTTCCAGTCTCCAAACACTGGTCTATGGAAAGAGACGTCTGTTACACAAAACACACAAAAGTGTAGTCATTAGGCCAGAATGTATGCGTCCACTGCTGTCTGCGCGCATCTCGGTGTCAGCCACTCATCTCTGCCTTTTTCTGTGTTTTCCACGAACCACATCACATTTTAGAGCGTGGGCTATACCACCCAGTCCATTCGCTCGTTTTTCATGCCTCTGACATGCGGTAATGATAAAAAGTGGTGTAATAGCCTACAGTTTAACTTACATTATGTTTTAGTTAATGTGATAGGCTCATGTTTTTTTTTGCCGGGACGACGTATTGGACCGCTTTACCTTCACCCCTGCCTACATCACGATGGCAAGGCATATGAACTAACAGGTAATAGCGCAAACAACGCAATTATTGTAATATGTATGTTTTTCCTTCCTGGCTTTCCCAATGATTTTCCCATGCACCGCTACTGCTCATTGGTCATTGTTATCAAATATTTTTTATAACTAACAGCCTGACGTGTCCAATGGGAGCAAATGAATCATAGTGGCAGAGCAAAGCTTGAGGTAGAAAGAGCGCGTTGGTATTTGCATGTTTCCATTAGGGAACGCCTACTCTGTGGAATTACGCATGTGCTGTAACTACATTTACCCTTGCACTCCTTCTAAACAATGCAATTCTTTGAAACTTTGGCAAAGGGTAAAGTCTACAAAACTTCACCCACTCTGTTTGTAACAGATTCTCGTTTTGTAAACAGAAAACTGTATTGATTTCAAAATGTTTAATCGATGAGAACATTTGCAGAATGTCGGCCAAAATCCATCTCGCTCCATCATCTCCCACTTCCAGCCACTGGGGTTCCTCTCAGCACCATATTTGGTAGTGAGTGGAAACGTAAACCAGATGATTCACATTTATACATCAGGGGAAATATCTGACTCATTGTTCTATCGGTGCTGTTACTCCTTTCTTTCTTTCTTTCTTTCTTTCTTTCTTTCTTTCTTTCTTTCTTTCTTTCTTTCTTTCTTTCTTTCTTTCTTTCTTTCTTTCTTTTCTTTTCTTTTTTCTTTTCTTTTCTTTCTTTCTTTCTTTCTTTCTTTCTTTCTTTCTTTCTTTCTTTCTTTCTTTCTTTCTTTCTTTCTTTCTTTCTTTCTTTTTTCCTTTCTTTTTTCCTTTCTTTTTTCCTTTCTTTCCTTTTCTTTCCTTTTCTTTCTTCCTTTCTTTCTTTCTTTCTTTTCTTCCTTTCTTTCTTTTCTTTTCTTCTTTTCTTCCTTTCTTTCCTTTCTTTTCTTCCTTCCTTTCTTTTATTTTCTTTCTTTTCTTTCTTTCTCTCTCTCTCTTCCTTTCTTTCTTTCTCTCTCTCTCTTCCCCTGCTGTTTGATGTCATACTCTCATTGCTGGCTCAACCCTGAGAAAATCTCATCCCCCGTCATGTCACTAATGTGTGCCATCCATGATGCCTTTATCTCTCAAGCACACAGAGAGTGCGTCTGAGTCTGGGCTATATGGAACCATTATCGAAGAGGATGAAAGAAATATGGAAAGAAAGAGTGTCACATTTGTGTTAGAAATTGATTGGCAAGTACAGTAAAATAGCTTCTGATGTTACTTTTGTTTCGGGTTTTATTCAATGTTGCTGGGGTTTTTTGTATGATTTTTCTTTTTAAGTTTGTGTGGTAGACTATTGTAGGCATTCTTACATTCTTGGTGGGAGAAGATAATACAAAACATCTAAAAACCTTGACATTGCAGGCTACTGTAAAGTGAACCGTGACGCAATACATGTACATCAACGGTTTCCCAGGCATTCATCATACATACCTAAGCACCAGTCAAACATGAAATAACAAGTTGTCGAAATGGACTAGTCTAGCATGCCTATGAAATATTTGACACAGCACCGTTGGTTACTTGCGGTTGTTGTGTATATGTAGCGCGCATGTACAGTATACTCAACAAAACTATGAACGCAACATGTAAAGTGTTGGTCCCATGTTTCATGAGCTGAAATAAAAGACACGGCAAATATTCCATACGCAGAAAAAGCTTATTTCTCTCAAATTTTGTGCACAAATTTCTTTACTTCCCTGTTATTGAGTATTTCTCCTTTGCCAAGATAATCCATCCACCTGACAGGTTTGGCATATCAAGAAGCTGATTAAACAGCATGATCATTACACGGGTACACCTTGTGCTGGGGACAATAAAAGGCCACTCTAAAATGTGGAGTTTTGTCACACAACACAATGCCACAGATGTCTCAAGTTTTGAGGGAGTGTGCAATTGGCATGTGTCACCATTCCAATTTGCATGCCGCTCCAACAGATCCGCATATGATGCAATCTCTATTGCACTCAACACTGCCCTTTCCCACCTGGACAAAAGGAACACATGTGAGAATGCTATTCATTGACTACAGCTCAGTGTTCAACACCATAGTGCCCTCAAAGCTCATCAGTAAGCTAAGGACTCTGGGACTAAACACCTCCCTCTGCAACTGGATCCTTGACTTCCTGACGGGCCACCCCCAGGTGGTAAGAGTAGGTAACAACACATCTGCCACGCTGATCCTCAACACGGGGGCCCCTCCTGTACTCCCTGTTCACTCATGACTGCATGTCCAGGCACGACTCCAACACCATCAAGTTTGCCAATGACACAACAGTGGGAGGCCTGATCACCGACAACGATGAGAGCCTATAGGGAGGAGGTCAGAGACCTGGCCATGTGGTGCCAGGACAACAACCTCTCCCTCAAGGTGATCAAGACAAAGGAGATGATTGTGGACTACAGGAAAAGGAGGACCGAGCACGCCTCTATTCTCATTGACAGGGCTGTAGTGGAGCAGGTTGAGAGCTTCAAGTTCCTTGGTGTCCACATCACCAACAAACTATCATGATCTAAACACACTAAGACAGTCGTGAAGAGGGCACGACAAAACCTATTCCCCCTCAGGAGACTGAAAAGATTGGGTCCTCAGATCCTCAAAAGGTTCTACAGCTGCACCATCGAGAGCATCTTGACTGGTTGCATCACTGCCTGATATGGCAATTGCTCGGCCTCCGATCGCAAGGCACTACACAGGGTACGACTGTCTTACATCACTGGGTCCAAGCTTCCTGCCATCCAGGACCTCTATACCAGGCGGTGTCAGAGGAAGGCCCTAAAAATTGTCAAAGACCCCAGACACCTACATGTACATATCACCTCAATTATCTCGACTAACCGGTGCCTCCGCACATTGCCTCTCTACCAGTACCCCTTGTATATAGCCTCACTATTGTTATTTTACTGCTGCTGTTTAATTATTTGTTACTTTTATTTTCAATTTTTACTTATCTATTTTTTACTTAACACTTATTTTTTTCGTAACTTTTTAAAGCGTTGTGGGTTAAGTGCTTGTAAGCAAGCATTTCACTGTAAGGTCTACACCTTTTGTATTCGGCGCATGTGACAAATACATTTTGATTTGACATCAGGAATGTCCACCAGAGCTGTTGCCAGAGAATTTAATGTTAATTTCTCTACCATAAGCCACCTCCAACATCGTTTTAGAGAATTTGGGAGTACGTCCAACCGGCCTCACAACCGCAGACCACATGTAACCACGCAGCCCAGGACCTCCACATCCGGCTTCTTCTGAGACCAGCCACCAGTACAGCTGATAAAACTGTGGGTTTGCACAACCAATGATTCTGACAGTTTGTGCAGAAATTCTGTCTCAGGGAAGCTCACCTGCGTGCTCGTCGTCCTCACCAGGGTCTTGACCGGACTGCAGTTTGGCGTTGTGACCAACTTCAGTGGGCAAATGCTCACCTTCGAATGCACAGAGATATCTTGACGAGATCCTGAGGCCCATTGTCGTGCCATTCATCCGCCACAATGACCTCATATTTCAGCATGATAATGCACCGCCCCATGTCGCAAGGATCTGTACACAATTCCTAGAAGCTGAAAATGTCCCAGTTCTTCCATGGCCTGCATACTCACCAGACATGTGTACGACAGCATGTTCCAGTTCCTGCCATTATCCAGCAACTTCACACAACCATTGAAGAGGAGTAGAACAACATTCCACAGGCCACAATCAACAGCCTGATCAACTCTATGTGAAGGAGATGTGTCACGCCGCATGAGGTAAATGGCCCGACCTTTTTGTTGTCGTTGGTATCTGTGACCAACAAATGCATAACTATATACCCAGTCATGTGAAATCCATAGATTAGGGCCTAATTAATTAATTTCAATTGACTGATTTCCTCATATGAGCTGTAACTCAGTAAAATCTTTGAAATTGTTGCATTTTGCGTTTATATTCTTGTTCAGTGTACTTCCAATGGTTTACGAGCTAGCTTAAACACAACGTTAGCTAAATTAACCTAGCATATTAATGCCAGAGACCCGGGCCTTTGCTGAGTGACATGACTGTGAACAGAGTTGATTGCTGTTAAGGGTCTGACGAACTTGGCAGCTACCACAACAAATCACTGTTCTCTCCAAGCAAAGTCGATATAATGAGCCTAGACTCTGGGGTACCTGTGTGTGAGCCGTGTGTGTGTGAGTGTGTGCTTTTGCCGTGTGTGTGTGAGTGTGTGCTTTTGCCGTGTGTACAGTACATGCTATTGTGTGTGAGCCGTGTGTGTGAGCCGTGATTGTGCATGTGTGAGCCGTGTGTGTTTGTGTATGGTACCTGCTATTGGAACAAGGGAGTAGGAGTAGGCAGTGGAGGAGGAACAAGGGAGGAATCCCCTAGAGATGAGAGCATTATTGATTACCATTTGCATGCTTCTCTCTTTCTCTCCCTCCCCTCTCTCTTTCCTTCTTTCCCTCCCTCGCTCTCTTTCCTTCTCTTCCCATCTCTCTCTCCATCTTTCTTCCTCTCAATCTCTCTTTTGTCCTCGCTCCCTCTTTCTAACAGCCACAGTTTATTTATAGGGTTTTGCAGGGGCTGTGTTATTTAGTTTGGTGCTGTGCTTCAAAGAGACAATCGTACCCCGCCTTCTGTAAACCATGCTTGCTGGAGCTCTTCCCATCTGCCGAGATCACAGCATCAGTGTGAAGAGAGGAGCTTTCTTCTCGAATAGGCCTACAACCAACCACTGCATCAACACAAGAAGCTGTGGAACTCGGTGGAATTTCACCAGAGGCTTGACACATATTATGCACCACGGCTGTATACTTGTGTTCACAGAACCTGAAATGGTCTAACCACATGTACACCGTAGCGAAGAAGGCACGACACCGACTCTTCAACCTCAGGATGCTGAAGAAATGTGGCCTGTCCCCTAGGGCCCTCAGTGTTCTACAGGAGCACCATCAAGGGCATACTATCAGGCTGCACCGGAGCCTGGTACGGCAACTCCACCGCCGCGGACCGCAAGGCTCTTCACAGGGTGATACGTGCAGCCTAACGCACCATTGGGTATCACAGTGCCTGCCCTACAGGACACCTACATCACCAGGTTTCACAGGACGGCCAAGAAGATCATCAAGGACCCCAGCCACAGCCACCTAAGCCATGACCTGTTCTCCCAGCTTCAATCACTCAGATGCACACAGTACAAGAGCATCATGGCAAAAACTGAAAGACTGGCCAATAGTTTATCACATCCGGCCATGATTGGGAGTCCCATAGGGCGGCGCGCAATTGGCCCAGCGTCGTCCTGGTTTGGGCGGGGTAGGCCGTCATTGCAAATAAGAATTTGTTCTTCATTGACTTGCCTAGTTAAAGGTTACATTACATTTTTTTAAATTCTATCCTCAGACCATCAGGCTGCTGAATAGTCAGCTACCCTCCCCCTCGCTACTCCCCCGATGGACATTCCCCCCACACACCCTCAATTCTCACTTACCTTACCCACTACTCCCCCTATGGACATCCCACCCCCCCAACCAACGGACATTACTCTGCCCCCACCCCAATGACATTCATCACTGTTGCAGTTGTTAATGTGCATGTTATTACTTTTTTTTGTTTCATTTCACTCAATGGTCATGCTGTTGCTCCCCCATGGTCATTCCACCCCACCCCGTCAACTGTCTTTACTCTGCCTCCACCCCAATGGACATGTACAGTTGAAGTCGGAAGTTTACATGCGCTTAGGTTGAAACTCGTTTTTCAACCACTCCACAAATGTCTTGTTAACAAACTATAGTTTTGGCAAGTCGGTTAGGACATCTACTTTGTGCATGACACAAGTAATTTTTCCAACAATTGTTTACAGTCAGATTATTTCACTTACAATTCACTGTATCACAATTCCAGTGGGTCAGAAGTTTACATACACTAAGTTGACTGTGCCTTTAAACAGCTTGAAAATTCCAGAAAATTATGTCATGACTTTAGAACCGTCTGATAGGCTAATTGACATAATTTCAGTCAATTGGAGGTGTACCTGTGGATGTATTTCAAGGCCTACCTTCAAACTCTGTGCCTCTTTGCTTGACATCATGGGAAAATTAAAAGAAATCAGCCAAGACCTCAGAAATAAAATTGTAGACCTCCACAAGCCTGGTTCATCCTTGGGAGCAATTTCCAAACGCCTGAAGGTACCACGTTCATCTGTACAAACAATAGTACGCAAGTATAAACACCATGGGACCAAGCAGCCGTCATACCGTTTAAGAAGGAGACGCATTCTGTCTCCTAGAGATGAACGTACTTTGGTGCAAAAAGTGCAAATCAATCCCAGAACAACAGCAAAGGACCCTGTGAAGATACTGGAGGAAACAGGTACAAAAGTATCTGTATCCACAGTAAAATGAGTCCTATATCGACATAACCTGAAAGGCTGCTGAGCAAGGAAGAAGCCACTGCTCCAAAACCGCAATAAAAAAGCAAGACTATGGTTTGCAACTGCACATGGGGACAAAGATCATACTTTTTGGAGAAATGTCCTCTGGTCTGATGAAACAAAAATATAACTATTTGGCCATAATGACCATCGTTATGTTTGGAGGAAAAAGGGGGAGGCTTGCAAGCCGAAGAACACCATCCCAACCGTGAAGCACGGGGGTGGCAGCATCATGTTGTGGGGGTGCTTTGCTGCAGGAGAGACTGGTGCACTTCACAAAATAGATGGCATCATGAGGAATTGAAAATGATGTGGATATATTGAAGCAACATCTCAAGACATCAGTCAGGAAGTTAAAGCTTGGTAACAAATGGATCTTCCAAATGGACAATGACCCCAAGCATAATTCCAAAGTTGTGGCAAAATGGCTTAAGGACAACAAAGTCAAGGTATTGGAGTGGCCAACACAAAGCCCTGACCTCAACCCTATAGAAAATTTGTGGTCAGAACTGAAAAAGTGTGTGCGAGCAAGGAGTCCTACAAACCTGACTCAGTTACACCAGCTTTGTCAGGGGGAATGGGCCAAAATTCACACAATTTATTGTGGGAAGCTCGTGGAAGGCTACCCAAAACGTTTGACCCAAGTTAAACAATTTAAAGGCAATGCTACCAAATATTGATTGAGTGTATCTACACTTCTGACCCACTAGGAATGTGATGAAAAAAACAAAAGGTGAAATAAATCATTCCCTTTACTATTATTCTAACATTTCACATTCTTAAAATAAATTGGTGATCCTAACTGACCTAAGACTAGGATTAAATGTCAGGAATTGTGAAAAACTGAGTTTAAATGTATTTTGCTAAGGTGTATGTGTCACGCCCTGACCTGAGAGATCCTTTTTATGTCTCTATTTTGGTTTGGTCAGGGCGTGAGTTGGGGTGGGCATTCTATGTTTTGTGTTCTATGTTTTATGTCTATGTGTTTGGCCGGGTGTGGTTCTCAATCAGAGGCAGCTGTCTATCGTTGTCTCTGATTGAGAAGCATACTTAGGTAGCCTTTTCCCACCCGTGTTTTGTGGGTAGTTGTTTTCTGTTTTGTGTCTGCACCAGACAGAACTGTTTCGGTTTCGTTCGTTCTCTTTGTTGTTTTTGTGATTCAGTGTGCAGTTTTATGAATAAATCATGAACACTTACCACGCTGCGCTTTGGTCCACTTCTTCATGCAACGATGTCCGTTACAGTATGTAAACTTCCGACTTCAACTGTATTTATTCATCACTGCCACAGTTACTATTATGTATATAGTGTTATTTCTATTGTTTTATGACCATTTTCATAGTTTTATTTCACTAGTCCTGCATGTTGGAGCTCGAAGCCTAAGATTTTCTCTGTCTGCTGCAATCACACCTGCCACTCTGTGACTATTAAACACTCTGAATCAGTTCCAAACCCCCACTTCGTCTCAAGATGCAATGCATCCTTCTTTTCCTGGATTGCGTTCTTGTTGAAGACAAGCGTTTAGATCTAGATTGAATTGGGACCTCGGTCTTGAACGAACCGCCCGACCTGAGTGATAAATTGCATTTTACGTTCGACTAAGGTCTCAAAACGCTTTACATTTGTACGTAAGGTAAACGACCCCATCCACCGCCAATGTGTAGCACCCACTGGAATATGGTGATGAAGAGGCTAGCTACCAGCTGAGAGCTCTCTATTCAACATGAAGGGGAAACATTATAGTACTGGGGATGAGAGCATCTTAATATTCAAGACTCTTTAGCTTTTCAAGACAGTAGTAGGGGGGTGTAAGCAAGCTCACTAGCACTACCAGGAGATGTTCAAGAGCTCCACTGGCTCTCAGGCTGTGTATTCATCAGATCATCTCCTGTGCGCCTCCATTTCTTTTTTGGGGGGGGGGGGTATTATTATTATAAAGTATTATTATTTATGAACCTTAGCTCTACTCTACACGGAGATACTGTATATTACTTTGCAACAGCTGCAGAGCCCATATAGTCATTGTTTTTTGTTTATTGTTTAAAACATTAAAATGCTGAGAGCATTACTGGCTTTGCTTTCATCTGGCATAAATTACCACCACACTTTTTCTTTTGTATGACGACACCAAATCACATCCTGAAACACCTGCTCCTTTGGTGCTTTCTTACGTCGCTTGAGAATAGGAGTGTCTAAATTCCAATATCTGAGACCTGGATTTAAATGAGAGATTTACCCACGAGCACAACACGCCATAAATGCATACTTGAAAGTATTTCCCCTTTTATCTATTCTAACTCCCACATATACAAACAGATTGTGGGAGATGTCACAGAGCGGAGGGCAACATTTGGCAGATAATACAGCATTACTGTGGGGACTCCTGGATAGAGATCTATAATACAACATCTGGAAGATAGAGATGATGTTATGATTGCTGATATGTAAGAAGATACAAATCAGTAGCCTGGTCCCAGATCTGATTGTGCGGTCTTGCCAACTCCTATGGTAATTGTCATATAGGAGTTGGCAAGACCAAACAAACAGATCTAGGAAGAGGCAAAAAAAACCTGTTTAGCACAAGTTTTAGCTATAGACACCAGAAGGCCTCGGGGCGATTCAGCTCCCTCTTCCAACCCACTTAACAAAGAATGAACAATCTGCTTAGACTCACTAATCATTTGTCTTAGTTTGGTGTTGAACCAACTCGCTGCTGGTGAGAGATTCAAAAGGACGAGTCCCTTACTGAGTTGATAAATTTGTCCAATGAATCACCGGTAATTATGCAGAAGTTCTGCATAATTACTGAACACCTTTGCAATATTTTCCATGCCGAAAATGGAATGAACAATTCTTTTTAATACACATCTAAATCTGATTTATAAGTGTACTGGGTTTCTGTTGAAGTTACAGAACTGCTGAGATG
Source organism: Salvelinus namaycush (assembly GCF_016432855.1). NCBI lineage: Eukaryota > Metazoa > Chordata > Actinopteri > Salmoniformes > Salmonidae > Salvelinus > Salvelinus namaycush. The sequence continues at coordinate 28,310,843 of NC_052336.1, read as the reverse complement.
TAGCCTATAGTCTTTAAGTATGGTGAATTGTTCTTAGCTGCTGACAAGAAACGACTTCCGGTGATCAACAACTTCGACGTTTCATCAAGTTCAGATTGAACCTGATGATGTGGGACCCAACCTGTCCCGAATTGAAAAGTCAATAAAAACCTTGATGTCATCTCGCATTGGGCTGTAAAAACAGGCTATCATCCAATTCATTTATTTTATTTTTTTACTGAACCTTCATGTAACTAGGCAAGTCAGTTAAGAACAAATTCTTATTTACAACGACGGCCGAACCCGGCCAAACCCAGATGACGCTGGGCCAGTTGTGCGCCGCCTTATGGTACTCCCAATCACGGCCGGATGTGATACAGCCTGGATTTGAACCAGGGACTGTAGTGACACCTCTTGCACTGAGATGCAGTGCGCCACTCGGGCGCATGATGCATAATACCCCTCTGTAAAAATACAAATTGTTTAGACATGAATAGTGCCACATTTCAGTGCTGAGACCCTTTTTGATATGGGGCTCGTTCACTTGCCACAACGCCTCTGTGGCGTTATGTAAACAACAAAAACTCCCTACTGAAATTGAACTGAAAATATACCCGTATTTCTTAGTGATGGGCATTCCGGGTCTTTTCGAAGAGCCGCATCATTTGGCTCCGTTCACGTAAAAGAGCCACATCATTCGGCTCCCAACCGGCTCGCGATTCACAATTCTTGAAAGTCTGTCATGTAAAGCACAACAAGTAGGCTACCATTATGTCAGATTGTGACATGCATGTTCAAGTACATTTTTTACCTGGACAAATTATTTGATTTTTACATTTGTTTTTACACATAAGCGTGGACCAGAATGACTTGTTCTCTCACTATTTATGGTTTCTGCAGTGAGAATTTACAATCCTCAGATAATGAATTTGTCACTTATTTGCAGATAATCGTTGTTTGAAGCTCAAAAAGCAGTAGTAACAGTATGTAAATCAGGGAGCCACATGAACAGCTCTTTCACGGATGCGATTCGCTTCCCAAAGTTCATCAAAAAGAGCCTTTAGTTCGCAAACGACCCATTACTAGTATTTCTCCCCTCAAACATTTTTGTCATGCCAATGTGAGTAGAAACGTGGGGCAGTGTTTTAATAGTGCCATATTTATGCAAATGTTTGGAATTAAGTTGTCTTGCCAATTGGGACGTTTATTTACATATATTTGCCATGGGATATGATCTAGTTAATTGCCGATAGAGAGAGCGAGATACTACGTTTTAGGTGAAACATAGTACACCATGAGGGAAGGAAGGAGACATGTTGGAGCTGATATTTTTTAAGCTCTGGCAAATTCTGAAAGTATATCAACAGTTTTAAACTGTCCTTGCTATCTAGAATTTAGCTTAATTCATTTAATCAATATTATGGTGTTTCTATTCCAATTAAAAGGGGTTTCCGCTAGGAAAATATGGCGCTGTACAACGTGACCGGTCGGGAGTAGGCTACAGTACTAAGAGCAAAATAATCCTAACATTTCCACATCCTAATTGTAGTCTAACCAATACCCGAACGGAGATTCAGTGAAAATAAAAATCTCATTGATTTACAGTTGAAGTTGGAAGTTTACATACACTTAGGTTGGAGTGATTAAAACTTGTTTTTCAACTACTCCACAAATTTCTTGTTAACAAACTATAGTTTTGGCAAGTCGGTTAGGACATCTACTTTGCGCATGACACAAGTAATTTTTCCAACAATTGTTTACAGACAGATTTTTTCACTTATAATTCACTGTATCACAATTCCAGTGGGTCAGAAGTTTCATACACTAAGTTGACTGTGCCTTTAAACAGCTTGGAAAATTCCAGAAAAAGATGTCATGGCTTTAGAAGCATCTGATAGGCTAATTGACATAATTTGAATCAATTGGAGGTGTACCTGTGGATATACACTGCTCAAAAAAATAAAGGGAACACTTTAACAACACAATGTAACTCCAAGTCAATCACACTTCTGTGAAATCAAACTGTCCACTTAGGAAGCAACACTGATTGACAATAAATGTCACATGCTGTTGTGCAAATGGAATAGACAACAGGTGGAAATTATAGGCAATTAGCAAGACACCCCCAATAAAGGAGTGGTTCTGCAGGTGGTGACCACAGACCACTTCTCAGTTCCTATGCTTCCTGGCTGATGTTTTGGTCACTTTTGAATGCTGGCGGTGCTCTCACTCTAGTGGTAGCATGAGACGGAGTCTACAACCCACACAAGTGGCTCAGGTAGTGCAGCTCATCCAGGATGGCACATCAATGCGAGCTGTGGCAAGAAGGTTTGCTGTGTCTGTCAGCGTAGTGTCCAGAGCATGGAGGCGCCACCAGGAGACAGGCCAGTACATCAGAAGACGTGGAGGAGGCCGTAGGAGGGCAACAACCCAGCAGCAGGACCGCTACCTCCGCCTTTGTGCAAGGAAGAGCACTGCCAGAGCCCTGCATAATGACCTCCAGCAGGCCACAAATGTGCATGTGTCTGCTCAAACGGTCAGAAACAGACTCCATGAGGATGGTATGAGGGCCCGACGTCCACAGGTGGGGGTTGTGCTTACAGCCCAACACCGTGCAGGACGTTTGGCATTTGCCAGAGAACACCAAGATTGGCAAATTCGCCACTGGCGCACTGTGCTCTTCACAGATGAAAGCAGGTTCACACTGAGCACATGAGCACATGTGACAGACGTGACAGGATCTGGAGACGCCGTGGAGAACGTTCTGCTGCCTGCAACATCCTCCAGCATGACTGGTTTGGCGGTGGGTCAGTCATGGTGTGGGGTGGCATTTCTTTGGGGGCCGCACAGCCCTCCATGTGCTCGCCAGAGGTAGCCTGACTGCCATTAGGTACCGAGATGAGATCCTCAGACCCCTTGTGAGACCATATGCTTGTGCGGTTGGCCCTGGGTTCCTCCTAATGCAAGACAATGCTAGACCTCATGTGGCTGGAGTGTGTCAGCAGTTCCTGCAAGAGGAAGGCATTGATGCTATGGACTGGCCCGCCCGTTCCCCAGACCTGAATCCAATTGAGCACATCTGGGACATGATGTCTCGCTCCATCCACCAACGCCACGTTGCACCACAGACTGTCCAGGAGTTGGCGGATGCTTTAGTCCAGGTCTGGGAGGAGATCCCTCAGGAGACCATCCGCCACCTCATCAGGAGCATGCCCAGGCGTTGTAGGGAGGTCATACAGGCACGTGGAGGCCACACACACTACTGAGCCTCATTTTGACTTGTTTTAAGGACATTACATCAAAGTTGGATCAGCCTGTAGTGTGGTGTTCCACTTTAATTTTGAGTGTGACTCCAAATCCAGACCTCCATGGGTTGATAAATTTGATTTCCATTGATAATTTTTGTGTGATTTTGTTGTCAGCACATTCAACTATGTAAAGAAAAAAGTATTTAATAAGAATATTTCATTCATTCAGATCTAGGATGTGTTATTTTAGTGTTCCCTTTATTTTTTTGAGCAGTGTATTTCAAGGCCTACCTTCAAACTCAGTGCCTCTTTGCTTGACATCATGGGAAAATCAAAAGAAATCAGCCAAGAAAATTGTCGACCTCCACAAGTCTGGTTCATCTTTGGGAGCAATTTCCAAACGTCTGAAGGTACCACGTTCATCTGTACAAACAATAGTATGCAAGTATAAACACCATGGGACCACGCAGCCGTCATAGCGCTCAGGAAAGAGACGCATTCTGTCTCCTAGAGATGAACGTACTTTGGTGCGAAAAGTGCAATTCAATTCCAGAACAACAGCAAAGGACCTTGTGAAGATCCTGGAGGAAACAGGTACAAAAGTATCTATATCCACAGTAAAATGAGTCCTATATCTACATAACCTGAAAGGCCGCTGAGCAAGGAAGAAGCCACTGCTCCAAAACCACAATAAAAAAGCCCGACTATGGTTTGCAACTGCACATGGGGACAAAGTTTGTACATTTTGGACAAATGTCCTCTGGTCTGATGAAACAAATGTAGAACAGTTTTGCCATAATGACCATCGTTATGTTTGGAGGAAAAAGGGGGACGCTCGAAAGCCGAAGAACACCATCCCAACCGTGAAGCACAGGGGTGGCATTATCATGTTGTGGGAGTGCTTTGCTGCAGGAGGGACTGGTGGACTTCACAAAATAAATGGCATCATGAGGCTGGAAAATTATGTGGATATATTGAAGCAACATCTCAAGACATCAGTCAGGAAGTTAAATCTTGGTTGCAAATGGGTCTTCCAAATGGACAATGACCCCAAGCATAATTCCAAAGTTGTGGCAAAATGGCATTGGAGTGGCCATTACAAAGGCCCTGACCTCAGCCCTATAGAAAATTTGTGGGCAGAACTGAAAAAGCATGTGCGAGCAAAGAGGCCTACAAACCTGACTCAGTTACACCAGCTCTGTCAGGAGGAATGGGCCAAAATTCACACAATTGATTGTGGGAAGCTTGTGGAAGGCTACCCGAAGCGTTTGACCCAAGTTAAATAATTTAAAGTTACCAAATACTAATAGTTACCAAATACTAATTGAGTGTATGTAAACTTCTGACTCACTGGGAATGTGATGAAAGAAATAATAGCTGAAATAATCATTCTGTCAACTATTATTCTGACATTTCACATTCTTAAAATAAAGTGGTGATCCTAACTGACCTAAGACAGGGAATGTTTACTCGGATTAAATGTCAGGAATTGTGAAAAAAAAACGAGTTTAAATGTATTTGGCCAAGGTGTATGTAAGCTTCCGACTTCAACTGTATCTCCCTCACTAACTTTAAGCGTCAAATGTCAGCTTACCGATCGCTGCAGCTGTACACAGCCCATCTGTAAATAGCCCATCCAACTACCTACCTCTTTCCCATATTTGTTTTTCTGCTCTTTTGCACACCAGTATTTCTACTTGCACATCCTCATCTGCACATATCACTCCAGTGTAAATTGCTAAATTGTAATTACTTCGCCACTATTGGCCTATTTATTGCCTTACCTCCTTACTTCATTTGCACACACTGTATACCGATTTTTCTACTGTGTTATTGATTGTATGTTTACTTTTCCCATCTGTACCTCTGTGTTGTTTTTGTCGCACTGCTTTGCTTTATCTTGGCCAGGTCGCAGTTGTCCATGAGAACTTGTTCTCAACTGGCCTACCTGGTTAAATTAAAAAAATGTTTTAGGGAAGACCCAGATGCAAACAAAAGTGTATTACTAGAACAGGGGGCAGGTAAAATGACAGGGCAGGCAAAACGACAGGTCAAGGGCAGGCAGAGGTTAGTAATCCAGATCAGAGTCCAAAAGGTGCAGAACAGCAGGCATTCTCTGGGTCAGTGCAGGCAGAGGTCAGTAATCGAGTGTGGTGTGGTGGGGCAAGGTACAGGATGGCAGGTAGAATGGTCGAAAACAGGAACTATAGAAAAGACAGGAGGCAGCGGAAAACCACTGGTAGACTTGACAAACAAAACAAACTGGCAACAGACAAACAGAGAACACAGGTATAAATACACTGGGGATAATGAGCGGAGATGGGAGACACCTGGTGGGGGGTGGAGACAAGCACAAAGACAGGTGAAACAGATCAGGATGTGACAATTTCTACACCACTAAGACATAGACTGGCAGATTATATTCCAAGCAATAAAGCACCAGTTGAAAGTAATTTTATGGTGTGTTCATGATGCCATGCCCTTATCAAAATTTGAGTTGGCACAGCTCATCTGCTGCCTAAAATATGTCATAATGAAGGTTTCATCATTATACTTTCTCTCAAGCATGTGCTTTTCAATTTAAAAGATTTTAGGCTACATTGACATTGTTTGGAAATTGATATAGAACTGCCATCGTTTACTTTTGATAGTTACATTTTTTGTTGCTTTTTCCCATTTTACCACAAGGACATCAGACATAGCATAACACCATCGTCAGCAGACCAATTTAACAAAAGTCAGTGCTCAAGTATAACCAACACACAGAATTATACTCATCTATTGAAAGGGACGGCAGTCTGGCTTCACAATGAATAGACTAGAGCCTTGGAGAGTCTCAGCAAATAAACTCTTGAAAGGATTACGGCACTGAGGTTGCATCGCAAATGGCACCCTATTCCCTATGTAGTGCACTACTTTTGACCTGGTCACATAGAGCTCTGGTCAAAAGTAGTGCACTATATAGGGAATAGGGTGCCATTTGAGATACAAGACGTGTCTCACATAGACCACTATGGATTCACGAACCATGAAAAGAGGGAAGTGTAGTCTCATAAGGAGGGCAGACGGGAGTTCTTCGAAGACTCCTGGGATAATTTCCCTATCATCCCTCTGGAGCTGTCAGGTGTTCTGATCTGTACATCTCTCTAGTCTCTCCATCACAGTTCAGGGTTAGAGGGCAGCCCACATACCACATACTGTAGATGTCAGTATGAGGCCCTCTCAGCAACAGCATGTTATGGAGATGTTGTACTAACTGAGGCACAGAGCATGTGATATTTTAAGTAGAGGTCGACCGATTAATCGGAATGGCCGATTTTAATTAGGGCCGATTTCAAGTTTTCATAACAATCGGTAATCGGCATTTTTGGACACCGATTGTGGCTGATTTTTAAATTTATTTTAAATTGTATTATTATAATTTTTTTTAACCTTTATTTAACTAGGCAAGTCAGTTTAGAACAAATTCTTATTTTCAATGACGGCCTAGGAACGGTGGGTTAACTGCCTTGTTCAGGAGCAGAACAACAGATTTTTACCTTGTCAGCTCGGCGATTCGATCATACAACCTTCCGGTTACTAGTCCAACGCTCTAACCACCTGCCTTACATTGCACTCCACGAGGAGCCTGCGTGGCAGGCTGACTACCTGTTACGCGAGTGCAGCAAGAAGCCAAGGTAAGTTGCTAGCTAGCATTAAACTTATCTTATAAAAAAACAATCAACCTTAACATAATCACTAGTTAACTACACATGGTTGATGATATTACAAGTTTATCTAGCGTGTCCTGCATTGCATATAATTGATACGGTGCCTGTTAATTTCTCATCGAATCACAGCCTACTTTTCCAAACGGGTGATGATTTAACAAGCGCATTCGCGAAAATAGCACTGTCGTTGCACCAATGTGTACCTAACCATAAACATCAATGCCTTTCTTTAAAATCAAAACAGTATATATTTTTAAACCTGCATATTTAGTTAATATTGCCTGCTAACATGAATTTCTTTTAACTAGGGAAATTGTGTCACTTCTCTTGCGTTCCGTGCAAGCAGTCTGGGTATATGCAGCAGTTTGGGCCGCCTGGCTCGTTACGAACTGTGTGAAGACCATTTCATCCTAACAAAGACCGTAATTAATTTGCCAGAATTGTACATAGTTATGACATAACATTGAAGGTTGTACAATGTAACAGCAATATTTAGACTTAGGGATGCCACCCATTAGATAAAATACGGAACCGTTCCGTATTTCACTGAAAGAATAAACGTTTTGTTTTCGAAAATGATAGTTTCCGGATTTGACCATATTAATGACCTAAGGCTCATATTTATGTGAGTTATTATGTTATAATTAAGTCTATGATTTGATATTTGATAGAACAGTGACTGAGCGGTGGTAGGCAGCAGCAGGCTCGTAAGCATTCATTCAAACAACACTTTCGTGCGTTTGCCAGCAGCTCTTCGTTGTGCTTCAAGCATTAAGCACTTTATGCACTTTATGCCGTCACCGATTGAAACGCTATTACCGCGCACCCCGCTAACTAGCTAGCCATTTCACATCTATATTTGCCTATCAACTCCCGAGATTAGGCTGGTGTAACCGATGTGAAATGGCTAGCTAGTTAGCGGGGTGCGCGCTAATAGCGTTTCAATCGGTGACGGCACTCACTCTGAGACCTTGAAGTAGTTGTTCCCCTTACTCTGCAAGGGCCGCGGCTTTTGTGGAGCAATGGATAACTAAGCTTCGAGGGTGGCTATTTTCGATGTGTTCCTGGTTCGAGCTCAGGTAGGGGCGAGGAGAGGGACGGAAGCTATACTGTTACATTGGCAATACTAAAGTGCCATTAAAGTGTCATTGTTATTTCATGTACATTACTGCAGTACCCTTGTCTGTCTGTCTCTGTGTATATCAATTTCTTTGTCTTTTCTTTCCTCTTTCTCTCTCCTGTCTCTCTTCCTGATTATGATTCCCATCTGACTCCTCTCTCAGGGGTATGATGATAGGCTTGTATGAGGAGAGACAGCGGTATAATCCTCCTCTAATTTCCAGCTGTTCTAGTATTCTGATCATGGCGGAGGGTGATGGATGACTTGCACCAACCTGTCTAAGTGATTGGAGCGGCAGCATACAGTGCTTCAGAGCAGTTTTATTCATGACCTGCCCTACTTTGACCTCAAGAGCTGATTAAAACAGATCTGGTGTGGTTATACAGTTGGGATAGAAGTTAGGGAGAAAAACAATAATCACATATTTAACCACGCAAATCGAGTCTACCAGTTTTGGTTGAGCATGCCGGGCAATGCATTTCCTGGCATCGCCTTGGGATTTGTGTGTGTTGTGTTGTGTGTAAATGTATATGTGTGCACCAAATAATCCCAAAGTATTTTATGTTGTGTGTTTTTTTTACATGCTACTCACTTTTTCATTTTTTTTCTTTCCTTCTTCCTTTGTCTATCTCTCTCCTTCTTTCTCTGACAGTTGGGGGGTTGTGGAATACTGGGCGTGGGGGTATGGCTGTCAGTGACCCAGGGCAACTTTGCCACACTCTCCTCATCCCTCCCATCCCTCTCAGCAGCCAATCTACTCATTGCGGTAGGGACCATCATCATGGTGATTGGTTGCCTCGGCTGTGTCGGAGCTGTCAAAGAAAGTCGTCCGCTGTTGCTGAGCGTGAGTATCTGCCACTCTTGATGACAAAAATACCCTTGATAATTAGTATTGATAAACATTCACATTTCTGCTGTAAGCATCATGTTATATTCACACTTTTATCCAAAGCAACATACAAATGTCAACATCAACAGACAGTGACACGTTATGTATATTTGTCGAGTCTCAGGAGAAGACCCAGATGCAGACAGTTTTGAAGTAACACCGTTTTATTACAAAAACAGGGGGGCAGGCAAATGACAGGTCAAGAGCAGGCAGAGGTCAGTAGTCCAGAGCAGAGTCCGAAAGGTACAGAACGACAGGCAGGCTCAGGGTCAGGGCAGGCAGAGGTCAGTAATCGAGTGTCAAAAACCGAATGGTCAAAAAACGGGAAAGCTAGAAAACAGGAACTAGAGAAAGACAGGAGCATGGGAAAAACGTTTGACGAAACAAAATGAAATTGCAACAGACAAACAGAGAACACAGGTATAAATACACTGTGGATAATGAGGGGAGATACCTGGTGGTGGGTGGAGACAAGCACAAAGACAGGTGAAACAGATCAGGGTGCCAGCACCATGCTTCAACCCATAACCAGAACCACACATTCATAACTCCAAACTCCATCTTCCCATTTAAAAACACTATTTCAAGTCAAAATTGTCTCTGGTTGATAAGAACAAGTCTCACATCGTATAACAAACCATATAGTTTTATTTCCTTCAAACGACTAACAGTCTGTTAATTTAGCCTTTAAATCTAGCTTTTAAATTAAGTTTATGACACCAGTGCAGCAGGTGGCTCAATTACTGGCCCCATGGGACCGACCATCAAACGTATCGCAGAGCAAAAGCCCATCATTAGTATCAGCCTTGATATTCTCCCAGAACGCCTAGCCGGTTGGACCACTGTGTCGATGTGATTGGAAGACAATGTTCGCGAAGGCTTTTTCGCAGCGACTGACGAATCATCTTGAGCCTTCACATCGATTTCAAAAGAGCTCTAACCCTCTGCTTTCATTAGAAAAGCAATTAGGGGCCTCCCGAGTGGCGCAGTGGTCTAAGGCACTACATCGCAGTGCTAGCTGTGCCACTAGAGATTCTGGGTTCGAGTCCAGGCTCCCGGCCGTGACCGGGAGACCAATGGAGCAGTGCACAATTGGCCCAGCATCGTCCGGGTTAGGGGAGGGTTTGGCCAGCAGGGATGTCCTTGTTCCATCGCGCACCAGTGACTCCTATGGCGGACCGGGTGCAGTGCACGCTGAGTCGGTAGCCAGATGCACAGTGTTTCCTCCAAAATGTTGGTGCGGCTTCATGGTTAAGTGGGCATTGTGTCAAGAAGCAGTGCGGCTTGGTTGGGTTGTATTTCGGGGGCGCACGGCTCTCGACCTTCGCCTCTTCCGGATCTGTACGGGAGTTACAGCGATGAGACAAGACTGTAACTACCAATTGGATACCATGAAATTGGGGAGAAAACAGGGTAAAAAAAAGCAATTAGAGATTTGATAACTGAACTGATCATTGAGGGGGAAATAGATGAAGATTTGACAGTGCTAATTGCTGTGGTGTTTCATGCCTGATATGTGTTGTGATTCAAAGTAATAAGGTTGAGTGGTAATTTGTAACATTGCAATAACTTGTGGGTGGCATTTTACAACAGTTGTGTACTAAACGTCTTGGAAGTCTATTAGTGAGATCATGTTTTATTCCATTATCTCCATGAGATTCATTGGAGAATAGAAAGCTTTTTTCCAATAGCCACACTAGGATATCACTAAAATGTGTCATAATGAAGGTTTCATCATTATACTTTCTGTCAAGCATGTGCTTTTCAATTTAAAAGATTGTATCGTTTACTTTTGATAGTTACTTTTTTTGTTGCTTTTGTTAGTTTTTCATTTTACCACAAGGACATCAGACATAGCCTAACACCGTCATCAGACCAATTTAACAAAAGTAAGTGCTCGAGTATAACCAACACACTGAATTATACTCATCTATTGAAAGGGACGGCAGTCTGGCTTCACAATGAATAGACTAGAGCCTTGGAGAGTTCTTTTTCTCAGCAAATAAACTCTTGAAAGGATTACGACACTGAGGCTGCATCGCAAATGGCACCCTATTCCCTAAATCAAATCAAATCAAATTTTATTGGTCACATACACATGGTTAGCAGATGTTAATGCGAGTGTAGCGAAATGCTTGTGCTTCTAGTTCCGACCGTGCAGTAATATCTAACAACTTCACAACAACTACCTTATACACACAAGTGTAAAGGAATGATTAAGAATATGTACATAAAAATATATGGATGAGTGATGGCCGAACGGTATAGGCAAGATGCAGTAGAAGGTATAGAGTACAGTATATACATATGAGATGAGTAATGTAGGGTATCTAAACATAATATAAAGTGGCATTGTTTAAAGTGGCTAGTGATACATTTATTACATCCAATTCTTAATTATTAAAGTGGCTAGAGATGAGTCAGTATGTTGGCAGCAGCCACTCAATGTTAGTGATGGCTGTTTAACAGTCTGATGGCCTTGAGATAGAAGCTGTTTTTCAGTCTCTCGGCTCCCGCTTTGATGCACCTGTACTGACCTTGCCTTCTGGATGATAGTGGGGTGAACAGGCAGTGGCTCGAGTGGTTGTTGTTCTTGATGATCTTTTTGGCCTTCCTGTGTAGGTGTCCTGGAGGGCAGGTAGTTTGCCCCCGGTGATGTGTTGTGCAGACCTCATTACCCTCTGGAGAGCCTTACGGTTGTGGGCGGAGCAGTTGCCGTACCAGGCGGTGATACAGCCCGACAGGATGCTCTCGATTGTGTTTTTGGTGACAAGCCGAATTTCTTCAGCCTCCTGAGGTTGAAGAGGCGCTACTGCGCCTTCTTCACCATGCTGTCTGTGTGGGTGGACCATTTCAGTTTGTCCGTGATTTGTACGCCGAGGATCTTAAAACTTTCCACCTTCTCCACTACTGTCCCATCGATGTGGATAGGGGGCTGCTCCCTCTGCTGTTTCCTGAAGTCCACGATCATCTCCTTTGTTTTGTTGACATTGAGTGTGAGGTTATTTTCCTGACAACACACTCCGAGGGCCCTCACCTCCTCCCTGTAGGCCGTCTCGTCGTTGTTGGTAATCACGCCCACTACTGTAGTGTCGTCTGCAAACTTGATGATTGAGTTGGAGGCGTGCATGGCCACGCAGTCATGGGTGAACAGGGAGTACAGGAGAGGGCTGGGAACGCACCCTTGTGGGGCCCCAGTGTTGAGGATCAGCGGGGTGGAGATGTTGTTTCCTAACCTCACCACCTGGGGGCGGCCCGTCAGGAAGTCCAGGACCCAATTGCACAGGGCGGGGTCGAGGCCCAGGGTCTCGAGCTTAATGACGAGTTTGGAGGGTACTATGGTGTTAAATGCTGAGCTGTTGTTGATGAACAGCATTCTTACATAGGTATTCCTCTTGTCCAGATGGGTTAGGGCAGTGTGCAGTGTGATTGCGATTGCGTCATCTGTGGACCTATTGGGGAGTGGTAAGCAAATTGGAGTGGGTCTAGGGTGTCGGGTAGGGTGGAGGTGATATGGTCCTTGACTAGTCTCTCAAAGTACTTCATGATGACGGAAGTGAGTGCTACGGGGCGATAGTCATTTAGCTCAGTTATCTTAGCTTTCTTGGGAACAGGAACAATGGTGGCCCTCTTGAAGCATGTGGGCACAGCAGACTGGGATAAGGATTGATTGAATATGTCCGTAAACACACCAGCCAGCTGGTCTGCGCATGCTCTGAGGACGCGGCTAGGGATGCCGTCTGGGCCGGCAGTCTTGCGAAGGTTAACACGTTTAAATGTTTTACTCACGTTTGCTGCAGTGAAGGAGAGCCCACAGGTTTTGGTAGCGGGCCGTGTCGGTGGCACTGTATTGTCATCAAAGCGAGCAAAGAAGTTGTTTAGTTTGTCTGGGAGCAAGACATTGTGGTCCGCGACGGGGCTGGTTTTCATTTTGTAGTCCCTGATTGACTGTAGACCCTGCCACATACCTCTCGTGTCTGAGCCGTTGAATTGCGACTCTACTTTGTCTCTATACTGACGCTTAGCTTGTTTGATTGCCTTGCGGAGGGAATAGCTACACTGTTTGTATTCGGTCATGTTTTCGGTCGCCTTGCCCTGATTAAAAGCAGTGGTTCACGCTTTCAGTTTGGTGCGAATGCTGCCGTCAATCCACGGTTTCTGGTTGGGGAAGGTTTCTGGTTGGGGAAGGTTTTAATAGACGCTGTGGGTACAACATCACCGATGCACTTGCTAATAAACTCGCACACCGAATCAGCGTATTCATCAATGTTATTGTCCGACGCTATACGAACATATCCCAGTCCACGTGATCGAAGCAATTTTGAAGCGTGGAATCCGATTGGTCGGACCAGCGTTGAACAGACCTGAGCATGGGCGTTTCCTGTTTTAGTTTCTGTCTATACGCTTTGAGCAACAAAATGGAGTCGTGGTCAAATTTTCCGAAAGGAGGGCGGGGGAGGGCTTTGTATGCGTCACGGAAGTTAGAACAACAATGATCCAGTGTTTTGCCAGCCCGGGTCGCGCATTCGATATGCTGATACAATTTAGGTAGCCTTTTTTTCAGATTAGCCTTGTTAAAATCCCCAGCTACAATAAATGCAGCCTCAGGATATGTGGTTTCCAGTTTACATAGAGTCCAATGAAGTTCTTTCAGGGCTGTTGATGTGTCTGCTTTGGGGGGATATACACGACTGTGATTATGATCGAAGATAATTTTCTTGGTAGATAATGCGGTCGGCATTCGATTGTAAGGAATTCTAGGTCAACAAAAGGACTTGAGTTCCTGTATGTTGTTATGATCACACCATGTCTCGTTAATCATAAGGCATACACCCCTGCCCTTCTTCTTACCAGAGAGATGTTTGTTTCTGTCGGCGCGATACGTGAAGAAACCAGGTGGCTGTACCGACTCTGATAACGTATCCCGAGTGAGCCATGTTTCCGTGTAACAAAGAATGTTACAATCTCTGATATCTCTCTGGACGGCAACCCCTGCTCGGATTTCATCTACCTTGTTGTCAAGAGACTGTACATTGGCGAGTAGTATGCTCGGGAGCGGTGCGCGATGTGCCCGTTTACGGAGCCTGACCAGAAGACAGCTCCGTCTGCCCCTTCTGCGGCGCCGTTGTTTTGGGTCGCCGGCTGGGATCCGATCCATTGTCCTGGGTGGTGGACCAAACAGAGGATCCGCTTCGGGAAAGTCGTATTCCTGGTCGTAATGTTGGTGAGTTGACGTTGCTCTTATATCCAATAGTTCCTCCCGGCTGTATGTAATAAAACGTAAGACTTCCTGGGGTAACAATGTAAGAAATAACACATAAAAAAACAAAATAGTGCATAGTTTCCTAGGAACGCGAAGCGAGGCAGCCATCTCTGTCGGCGCCGGACATGAATGTTTTATCTATGTAGTGCACTGCTTTTGACCTGGTCACATAGAGCTCAAGACAACTGGGAATTCGGAAGAAAACAAGGTCAAATCATGATGATGTCAGTGATCTTCAGGTCGGCGCTCTAGAAAGAGTCCCGAGTTCCTGATTTGCAATTCCGAGATGACCGCTCAAAATTTTCCCAGTCCAAGTTTTTTTTCAGAGTTTCCAGTTGTCTTGAACTCACTGAAATCTGATTTCCCAGTTCTGAATTTCCAGTTGTTTTCAGAGTGACAAAAAACATGCTGGATTGACACCATGGCCAATTTTGAATGTTTATCCTTTTAAGCTTGGAAAAGAGACTTGGGACCACACACACACTCCACTGAATAGCAGGCTAGTGATTGCTTTGCAATGCTTGCAGTTAGCCACCGATTACTTCCAAACCACTCATTGTTGAATTTGTGATTTCCAACTTGTTGTGTAATGTTTATGTCTAATGGCCGATGAGCACCGATACGTTTTATCTATACTTTCTCTTCATTAAAAAGGATTTGCAAGTAGATTGTCGACTTAATTCATGATGACTGCTAGCTTGCAACTTAAGATTTCTAAAGTATGACGTTGACATGATCAGTCCAATCAAAGCTGCTATAGATATAACGTCATTTGACGTCATTTTATCTGTGGCCAATGACCTTGAGCCTTCTTGGATGTGCACTTCTAATGTAACTCTATGGCAGCATCCAAGGGGCTTGAATTTTCGAGCTCTACCCTTAGATTTGACGGTGACGTAGTGTCCCCATGAGTGACAGAACACTGAGCCAATCACGGTGCAACTAGAGAACATTACCAACCCCTGTGCTCCGTATTTTCCGCTGGCTGCCCCACCACCACAGAAAGCACTGAGCTAGGCTGAAACACCTGCATTTTGGAGCTGCTTTTCGCAAGAAAGCAAAAAAGAGACCGTGTTTGTATGCAGCTTTATGAACTAAATGTTGTTGTTTTTTTTTTGTACATTGTTTGCAAACTGATATGGGACAGGTATTAATGCCAAAATAGCATGCAAAACAGGCTAGAAAGGTGGGGCTCAAAACAGGCTCTGCCCCACCTGCCCTGAATGATGGGTTGCCACTGAGCCTTGCACACATTTCAAGTGGTTTGCTAGTATGCATATTGGAACAAAGCTTTAGGCACACATTCTAAGTAGTGTACTAATATGGAACGTAGCCTAACAGCCATCTTGGTGGACTGCCATACTTTTACACTGGAGACTGCTCCTTCTAGTCTGAATCCTCTGAAGTGGTCTTGTAGGGACAAATTTCAGATCCGAGAACAGTCCATTTGAACCAGGTCGCGCTAAACTGGGTTGTCGAGCAAAATGGTCAACATTCCATTATGGTTAACCTGCAGCCAGGGCTCAAAACTACATTTTTCATTGGTAGCACCAGAATATTAGATTTCTTTAATTGATTGAGATTTCTTTAATTGAATGAGATCACCGCCGCATTGCTTTCGCCTAGCCAGTCCTTTCAGATCCCTGGCTACACAACAAAGCAAAGGGGCTGCCATTCGAGAGTAATTTGGGGACCTAGCACAGTTGTAACCTCCCCGCTACCCCAAGTTAGTTAGTTACCGGTCCGACGCAGCTGAATTCCTCAAGGTATTGATTTGGGAGGCACCGTCTAACAGTGGCACGCCTCCAGTTTCTCCCTTGTCCGTCTATCAAAGAGCCTCGGTAGCTTTCATGCTGAATGGGAATCACAGAGAGTCGTTAACCCCCCCCCCCCCCCCCCCCCCCCCCCCCCCCCCGAGATCAATGGCAGACCAGCAGTTTGATTATAGTTCTCCTCATCGCTCTCCCTGACAAGGCATTGATCTCCACTAAACTGGGATATCAGCAAAGCCTGACGAGAGGAGAAACAAGTCATAACATAAATAACAGGGCTGGTTTGGCTACTGTAGTGGGGGCTTCCCTCACAGCCACACATACATGTGCACACACAGTACCAGTCAAAAGTTGACACAGCTACTCATTCCAGGGTTTTTCTTTATTTTTTACTATTTTCTACATTGTAGAATAATAGTGAAGACATCAAACTATGAAATAACACATGTGGAATCATGTAGTAACCTGAAAAGGGTTAAACAAATCAAAATATATTTGAGATTCTTCAAAGTATCCACCCTTTGCCTTGATGACAGCTTTGCACACTCTTGGCATTCTCTCAACCAGCTAGGCTACCCGCAGCGCCATTTTCCTTTCTCTCTATGCCCCCTTCAGCCTTGTGTTTTTAAAATGGTTGTTTTCCCACACGGTTGCATAACGGTAATGCAGAATTTCCCAAACTCTGTCCTGGGGACACCAATGGGTGCACATTTTGATTTTTGCACTAGTACTACACAGCTGATTCAAATCATCAAAGCTTGATGATTAGTTGATTATTTGAATCAGCTGTGTAGTGCTAGGACAAAAAAAACAAAAACGGGCCCGAGGACTGAGTTTGGGAAACACTGGAGTAATGCATTAATAAGGCCGGCACACGCAGCCTGTGTATCTGGAAACAAAGGACAAGCTCATAGAACAGCTTCTTCCTGGTTGAGTCGAGGAGAGAGCAAAGGCAAGGTCTTCACTAAGTCAGCCATTCTTTTATAATATATATTTTTTTTAATCCTCCCTGCTTTGGTCTCCCATTCAAACAAGCTCTGCCAAGCAGTCCTTGAAGGCGACATCCGCCCCAAACCTGACGAGGACTCTGAGAACCACTCTAACTAGCTTTTCACATTTAGAAAGGCCTGAAAAGTACGCTTTAACAATTAAAAAAGATAAATGCACCATACACCAAGACTGCAGTAAACCAAAGTCTGTCTTCACAGACTTAGTCGCACTCTTAAATTCACACGTTCACTCCCTTGACATTCTGAAACTCGCTGTCATTCCATCACCCTCCCATGTTCTCTCCTTTTCTCTCCGTTTGAGATTAGTCAAGCATTTTTCTGCGAGAGGGACGGAACGATTGCTTTGCGGGGGTAGGATGTATCGGGTGGTAACTTTTTCGAGCGCTCACGTGAGGCCCGTAGGAGGGAAACGTATTACTCAGAAACTATCTCATCTAGCAAACGATCGAGAAGGTACGGTTTGTTGATTAAAATATTCGAGCGTTTCCAAATCCGAAATGCATACAGGTTAGGTTATATATCACGTGAAATATTGGGACAGTGACATTTTTTGTTAGTGTTTTGGTTCTGTAGCACTTTAGCGCTTTAAATTTGAGATGATCAATGACTATGAGATGAAAGATTCCAGCCTGCACTTTAATTTGAGGTGAACCGTTTATAAATTACAGCACTTTTTGCACATAGTCCCTTCATTTTAGGGGACCAAAAGCAATGACAAATTCATTTATGTGTATTAAAGTAGTAAAAAGTTAAGTATTTGGTCCCATATTCATAGCACGCAATGACTACGTCGAGCTTGTGACTCTACAAACTTGTTGGATGCATTTGCTGTTTCGGTTGTGATTTAGATTATTTTGTGCCCAATAGAAATGAATGGTAAATAATGTATTGTGTCATTTTGGAGTCACCTTTATTGTAAATAAGAATAGAATATGTATCTAAACCCCTCTACATTAATGTGGATGCTACCATGATTACGGATAATCCTAAATGAATCGTGAATAATGATGAGTGGGAAAGTTGCAGATGCACACAAATATACACCCAAGAAATGTTAACCTCTCACCATTACAATAACAGGGGAAGTTAGTATTGTTGGGGTGTATGATATTTGTAGTCACCTGATGTAGTCATTGCGTATTATGAATATGGGACCAAATACTTAACTTTTTACTACTTTAGTACACATATAAGTGAATTTGTCCCAATACTTTTGGTCCCCTAAAATGGGGGTAATATGTACAAAAAAGTGCTCTAATTTCTAAACTGTTCAACCGATATGGATGACAATTCCCTCAAATTAAAGCTAACAGTCTGCGCTTTAACCTCATAGTCTTTGTATCAATTGAAAGTGCTGAAGTATGGAGCCAAAACAATAATAAATGTGTCACTGTCCCAATACTTTTGGATCTCACTGTATACCGGCTCAACCTGTCTCTCTGAGTATTACTGTTCCACTCCTCTCCTTCTCTGTCAGTCATAAATATATATATAAGGCGGAATGATCCAAAGGCATTCGATCTCTCATGTCTCTTCAACTCACTCTTCCTGACACGTTGTCTCTCCCACTCTTTGTTTCTCAAGTTAAAGTTCTAATGCACTCTCTCTCCATCTCTCTCTCCACTCTCTCCATCTCTCTCTCCTCTCTCTCTCCATCTCTCTCTCCTCTCTCTCCGCTCTCTCTCTCTCTCTCTCCTATCTCTCCTCTCTCTCTCTCCATCTCTCTCTCCTCTCTCTCTCTCCTCTCTCCACAGTTCTTCATCCTCCTCCTCCTGATCTTCTTCTTGGAGATTTTGTCCATCACGCTCTTCTTTGTTTACCAAGACCAGGTAAGGCAACATCTCGCTCTTATTTATTTTATTGTGGTTGATTCAGGTACAGTTTTTAAGTATCACAGAATTATAATATATATTGATTTAAACTAATCCAAAAATGCTTTTACCCCCTGTACAATAAGCAAGTTTGATTGAAAAGCAGAGGAGCAATGGCTTTTCGACATAAATAAATCTTTTCACATCAGAGCATTCCCGACTTGGGAAGGGATTAATAATGCAATTCGCACACACATATCCTGCTCCTACATACGCATGCACATGCTGGCACGCACAGACACAACGATACAATTCACGGCATTCCAAATTCAATCCGTCTACACAAGCGTTGTGTCCAATGACGGGACACCCTCCAATTTATCGACCACGCCACTCCATTATGCATGACTTGTGGCATCCTCGCTACCCCAGGGGCCAGGGCCAAGGCCGTTGGTGTCTATAGTCTCTGTTTGTACCTTTTAGTAAATAATGATCCTACCCTTTGATATTTCTCTCCACCCTCTTTATTTCCTTTGAGTGTATTACATGTTTCCCCACTCTCGTACTGTGTATAGCCTTTTATCTGTGGTTATGTAATAAAACCCATACAGGCTCTGTTAAATCTGAATCCTCCGCCCCACAGCCATTATAATCCTTTGGTTTGTCTCACTCGCTGTGTAATTCTAGAAGAGTTCCTGGATTGGTAGCGTCTTCCTGGGCTCTCGGCCAATATATCCCATCCGTTATGAATGTTAACTTACCTCAGTCCCCACCCTAGTCCCTATGTCTAACAGTCCCCTGTTTCCCTATCCTCCATTCCGTGTCTGAATGATTCAATTTCATTTCTTAACTGTTCCTACAGTAAGCAGTGCAACGAGAAACTGAGTAAAAGCTGCAATTCTGTTACAAAAACAGGGTACAGTATGTTGCCTTTTTCAGAAATATTCAACCTACCAGCAACATTGATTCAACATGATTGAGAAAGTAGGAAATAACGAGGAAACTTTGCCCAGAGAGCCGATTCCCTGATCCTTCATCAGTATTCTGTTGCCGGGTCTCATTCCCACAACTCTGCTGCTCCACTGATGGCCTGGAACACTCCCAGCTGTCTCGTCACCACATCAGCCCGTGCCACCTAATGCCAGGCTACAGCTGCCAACCTTGCCATCTTTGACTGACTTCAATCCCTGTAACTCCAGGCAGTTATGCCAGTACCACCTGGTCCAGTGTTTCCCAATCCTGGTCCCGGGGACCACAAAGGGTGCATAATTTTAAAATGTTTCCCCTAGCATTACACACCTGATTCAAATAATCAACTTATCATCAAGCCTTTGAAAAACTCAAATGTGCTCCCCAAGACCAGGATTGAGAAACGCTGACCTAGTCTCATCACCAGCTAGTCACATAACCACCTAATCAAATAGGGTACCGAAAAAAAGTTATGGCAGCCAGGCAGGGGTTCCTTTCCAACTAGGAAACCTTGTCGGTCAAACCAATTAAGTTACTGTAGGAAAATGGTGATCCGTCCGGTGTCCATAAACACGTCTGTTTCTCAAACTAGACACTAGTTCAAGATGGCGGCAGGGCAGGTTTGCCGAGCGTGTTGTGTCACGCTGTTTGTTTGTTTCAAGTGTTCCAAGTTTGTATTACTTAGCAAAACCATTCATTGACATCTGCTGGTTACTACATGAGGAGATAAAGCCGGTGTGGTCCCCTCCCTGAAAGCCGAGAGAGGATACATCTGTGCTGTGACTGACGGTCCAGACACGTTGAGCCGACTAGCCTTGGATACTCCTCAACGCTCAGGTTTTTATCTGTGTTTCCGGAGGCTTCTGACTCCTCTCCTGTCCCGCTGTGCGGTGGAAGCCGGAGGTTTGTGCGCTGGGCTTCCAATCCCAGGATACCGCTGCCGGGTGGACTAGCCACCAGTGATTGGTCTACTGGGCCCGCTCTGCCTCACTGTGCGGTAGCCTACGGCAAGGCGACTGGGTGCATTGACCAGGCCCACACACTGGGCAAAATCCCTGTCTGTACATTCCTGCAGCAGTTGTTGAACGCGCTGACCGCTCTAACTAAGGCAACAACGCTCGGGCACACACTTGCTTTCTAACTACTAGACCTGTAGGCTACAGCTGAACATTTTTGGGGAATTTTAAGGTTTCAAAAGATTGACTCAGTATATTTAAATGTTGTTTTCTTTTTGTTTTAGTGAACTGCTGGATTCAGTGGTTAAAATTGCTATTTTTGTACAAATGGTTTTAATTGCTGCCTACATGGGTTATGACTAAATGGGTTATGGCATTGTCTAAATTATCAAAAACAAATCTCATCTCCCTGACCCAGAGATACCGCTAAACCCTACTTTGACTGATGGTTTAGCAGCTTTTATCTTTCAGAGGGATCAGATTGTGTTACCATTTGACTCCTACTGTGACATGCACATAAAACTTTCTCATCCACAGGGTTTGGTTTGGCTAGAAACTGTTTGCTGTATCAGATGACTGTAGTTTGGATTATTTTAAATCATCTAAGTGCAGAGAGATTTTAGGAAAAAACAAATCGAGGTGTTTTATTATTCTTCTGCTTTTGGTGTCAGGAAACATTCACCCAAACCCAGGCCCATTGGCTATGGATCAGGAAACATTCACCCAAACCCAGGCCCATTGGCTATGGATCAGGAAACATTTACCCAAACCCAGGCCCATTGGCTATGGATCAGGAAACATTTACCCAAACCCAGGCACATTGGCTATGGATGAACTTCCCACTCCAAATGATTTTAAAACTAGATCAGGGTTGGGACTGATGCATATTAATGTGAGGAGTTTGATGGCAAAATTGGACATGATAAAAGTCTGGGTTCACACTGCTGACCCAGATGTTTTAATACTGTCCGAGACCTGGTTTAAGAAATCTGTTCTAAATCAGTCTATAGGCTTGGATGGTTCTGATGTTTATCGATGTGACTGACAAAGTAAGGGGGAGGTATAGCCATCTATATTAAAGACAGATATGTGGTTACTGAACTAAGGTCTTTAACTAAACCAAAACAGTTTGAGTTTTTAGCATTGAAGCTACAGTTATCAAAAGCTGTGAACTTAGATTTGATAGGACGTTATAGACCTCCATCTGCAAAAGTAGAATCCCTGGATTCTCTGGCTGAACTGATGCGTGGTTGGGGGGAAAATGAAAAGGTCCTTATGGACGATTTAAACTGGGATTGGTTATCTCCAAACTCTGAGGCCATAAGAGGACTGTGCAATACATGACATTTTACTCAAATTATAAATGCGGTTACAAGACTCAATCCCAAAGACATCTCTAAGTCAACACTTATTGATGTTATTCTAACAAACAATCCGCATAAATACTCGGCCGTTGGGATTTTCGCTAATGATTTTAAGTGATCATTGTGCAGTTGCTTGCATTAGAGACACTAAAATCCCCAAAGTGCCCTCTCGGTTAATAGTCAAACAAAATCTTAGGCAGTTCTGTGAGCAGGCATTCCTGCATGAACTTTATGCATTCAACTGGGACAGGATTGTACTTATTCCAGATATCGAAGAGGCATTCTCCTATTTTCATTCTATGTTTTCTACTATCTGTGATAAACATGCCTCTCTCAAAAAGTACCAGGTAAGAGGTAGAGACAATCCCTGGTTTACAGGAGAATTATCTGATTTGATCCATAAACTAAATACACAATGGGCCAAAGCCAGAAAGGGTAATTCCCAGATTGAATGGCATTTATTCAGGGCACTGAGAAATAAGTGCGCCTTGCTAATACGGAAATGCAAATCCAGCTTCTATTACGAAATCTACCGAGGAAAACCTCAATAACCCGACAACATTCATGGATTTAATGGTTTTCCATCATTTTAACACAAACTCTTCTGGTCTTCTGCTGAAATTGACCTCACATTCAATGGACGTGACTAACAATAATAAACTGCTTCACATGTTTAATTGGCATTTTGCTAAAGCTGGGCATGTATTTGATATTGAACTCTTTACTAACATCTCAAATGAGGCTGTGAATGAAACTGCCACATGCCGGCCTACGGTTCATTTATTTCATTTTACCGAGATTGAGCTTTCAGAAGTTGTAAAGGAACTCCAATCGAATGATATTAAGAAAGCAGCTGGCCCGGATGAATTAAACCCATATTTTCAAAAAAAATTGGTGCAGAGATCATTGCTGCCCCTCTCACTCACATATTAAATCTTTCATTGGTGAGTAATACCATTCCAAAAGTCTGGAAAGCAGCCTACGTCACGCCTTTACATAAAGGTAGAGATCCGTCCCTGTTGGATAACTATCGTCCCGTATCTAAACTGCCTGCACTGGCAAAAGTTTTGGAAAACTTGGTGAACTCACAGTTCAAAGACTCTCTTTATAATAACTCAGTTTTATCTCAATTCCAGCTGGGATTTAGAGCCAAGCATAGTACAATTACTGCTGTAAGTAAGGTTGCAGGTGATATTCTAGATGCTCAGGACAAGGAAAATCACTGTTTCACTTTTTATTAACCATGCCGTGCTGTTGTATAGACCAAAAAAAGGTTGGTTTAAGTATTGATGTGTTGGATCGGTTCCAGAACTACCTTTCTGGCAGAACAGTGTGTAGCTCAGGAGGGTATGACATGTGAGTGTCGAAGACTTACAAAAGGAGTTCCCCGGGGCTCAATTTTAGGTCTTATCCTTTTTTTACACGGTATATAAATGATATAGGGAAGACTGACTCTGCAAATCTCCATCTTTATGCCGATGACACAATTATTTATTCTAGCGCATCTAATATTGATAAGGCTTTTCAGGACTTACAGTTGGCCTTTGATGTTATTAAAAGACAGCTTTTCCAATTGAAACTTGTGCTTAATGAAAGAAATACAAAGATGATGGTTTTCTCTTCCCTGAATGTAAACAGATGGAGTCACTTGCAGATTTTAAGTGTAGCAGGCCAGCAAATTGATAGGGTCACCTCCCGTAAGTATCTTGGGATTTGGTTAGATGAAAAGTTGAATTTTAAACAGCACATTGATACCTTGACCAAGAAACTGAAGTTGAAATGTGGTTTCTATTACGGGAACAAATCTTGCTTTTCAATGTTAGTCAGAAAATATCTTGTTCAAAGCACTTTTTTTAAAATCAGTGCTGGATTATGGTGATGATTGTCTATATGCAGGCCTCAGCAAGTACCTTAAACTCTGGACACAGTGTATCAGGGTGCTTTAAGATCTATTACAAAATGCTACATCACTCACCCATCACTGTGATCTGTATGCTATGGTGCAATGGACCTCTCTCTCCACCAGGAGGCTAAAGCACTGGTACACTTTTGTGTACTGGGCATTGATGGTACAACTCCCATTGTATCTCTGTTCCTTACTGACCAGATCAGTCACTCAATACAGTCTTCGTTCACAGTCGCTGCTGACCTTGTCTGTTCCTAAGGCTAGAACCGAGATGGGCAACAACAAAAAAATCCCATAATGCCCCTTCATCCTGGAACATGCTTCAGAAGATTGTAAAGTTAGGGGAGTTAAGTGTCTTTTGTCGACTGATCGACAACACTTTGTGATAACTGCAGTTGTTTCTAATCTTCAATTGTATCTTTAACTTGTGACACTTTGTCTTTTGTGTGTATTCTGTATTTTTCTGTAATGTTCTATGGACACGCTGATATTTCCCTGTTTTGCCTTCTTGCCAGGTCACCCACGCAAAATAGGTTTTTAACCTCAATGGGTTGTACCTGGTTAAATAAAGGTTAAATACATTTTTTTTTAAATAGGCCAGACTCACGTCAATGGAAGTTGTCAGTAATTTTCAGTTAGTTTACACATTATAAAATAAATAAATTATACATTCAATTGCTCAATTCACTGAGACACCTGTCAATATTATTCTCATATTTTTTTTACAATATGATTAATGAATGAATATTTGTAAAAGCTTAAACGATGACATCAGAATGTGCCTTAAAGGAAAGACAGTGATGTTTTCTTTAATGTTTATTTTAGAACTGACGTCAGCACAACTCAGGTTGTTGTATTTAATCTTAGTATGAATCATGTTTCTTAGATAAACAAGGTGTACATTTTACCTCAGCAACATGGGACTTCTGAGGTTCAATGTAGCAATTTGAAATTGAGTCATGTAACCACTGCCTGAATGAATTTCAAGCATGGAAAAGTTTCATTTCACGCTGAGAGAAATGTTTCATTGGTAAAACGCACCACTAATCATATTGATTCACCCATTAAATTAATGGAAACATGAAATTACTAATTAATTGGACTACCCACAAAACATGTAAAATGTTAGGCTCTTTATGTGAAAAGGAGGAACCCATTGGTGAAATCCTGTAGTGGTGTTGACAGTAAAAAAAAAAACTGGGTTCAAATGATATTTGTTTTGTTTCAAAAGCTTTAGCTGGACTTCTGGCACTCCAGGTAGGATTAACCAAACACTAACCTATTTGAACCCACGTCTGGTAAAAGTAACTGTTGATTCAAACTTCATAGGCATAATTGTTTTTTATTTTACTAGGCAAGTCAGTTAAGAACAAATTCTTATTCACAATGACAGCCTACACCGGCCGAACCTGGACGATGCTGGGCCAATTGTGCACCCCCCTACAGGACTC
Organism: Salvelinus namaycush; assembly: GCF_016432855.1. NCBI lineage: Eukaryota > Metazoa > Chordata > Actinopteri > Salmoniformes > Salmonidae > Salvelinus > Salvelinus namaycush. The sequence goes on along the minus strand of NC_052336.1, from coordinate 28,285,395 downwards.
CCAATCACGGCCGGTTGTGATACAGCCTGGATTCGAACCAGGGTGTATGTAGTGACGCCTCTAGCACTGAGATATGCAGTACCCTAGACCGCTGCGCCACTCGGGAGCCCCCATAAGCCAGAATGAGGGTCATATACAAACCGTCAGCTAGGAAAAAACAGGGATTTTAGGTAACAGTCTAATTCAATATTTCAATCAGGTTGAGATGAAACCATAATACAAGAACTAGAACGGAGCAAAGCAGCATTGAGGAAAATAGGCTGTGGGTAACAAAACGTGAACAGCTTCTGTCAATGTTTTCCTATGAATACATATGAATGCATTTGAATGAACATACGAAATGAAGGGGAATGACTCCAGAGAGAATAGAACCTCAAAAAGGCCCTGTTTTGACACTATTCACCCCTTGCAGGGAGCTATACTATCACAGACGAGCATAGATAAGCAGTTTGTCATTTTGGGACGATGCACACAGCCTTCCCCTTCTCTTCATATTTCCTGATTCCTTGTCCAATAAACATGTCACGCAGTACAATGTCTGAAGTACAGTGCATTCGGAAAGTATTCAGACCCCTTGACTTTTTCCACATTTTGTTACATTACAGCCTTATTCTAAAATGTATTAAATCGTTTTTTCCGCCCATCAATCTACCCACAATACCCCATAATGACAAAGAGAAAACAGGTTTAGAAATGTTAGCTAATTTATTACAAATAAAAAACAGAAATACCTTATTTACATAAGTATTCAGACCCTTTGCTATGAGACTCGAAATTGAGCTCAGGTGCATCCTGTTTCCATTGATCATCCTTGAGATGTTTCTACAACTTGATTGGAGTCCACCTGGGGTAAATTCAATTGATTGGACATGATTTGGAGAGGCACATGCCTGTCTATATAAGGTCCCACAGTTGACAGTGCATGTCAGAGCAAAAACCAAGCCATGAGGTCAAAGGAATTGTCCGTAGAGCTCCAAGACAGAATTGTGTCAAGGCACAGATCTAGGGAAGTGTACCAAAAAAATTCTGCCGCATTGAATGTCCCCAAGAACACAGTGGCCTCCATCATTCTTAAATGGAAGAAGTTTGAAACCACCAAGACTCTTCCTAGAGCGGGCTGCCTGGACAAACTCAGCATTTGGGAGAGAAGGGCGTTGGTCAGGGAGGTGACCAAGAACCCGATGGTCACTGACAGAGCTCCAGAGTTCCTCTTTGGGGATGGGAGAACCTTCCAGAAGGACAGCTATCTCTGCAGCACTCCACTAATCAGGCGTTTATGGTAGAGTGGCCAGACGGAAGCCACTCCTCAGTAAACGGCACACAACAGCCCACTTGGAGTTTGCCAAAAGGCACCTAAAGGACTCTCAGACCATGAGAAACACAATTCTCTGGTCTGATGAAACCAAGATTGAACTCTTGGGCCTGAATGCCAAGCGTCACGTCTGGAGGAAACCAGGCACCATCCATACGGTGAAGCATGGTGCGGCAGGTAGCCTAGTGGTTAGAGCGTTGGACTAGTAACCGAAAGGTTGCAAGATCAAATCCCTGAGCTGACAAGGTAAAAAATCTGTCATTCTGCCCCTGAACAAGGCAGTTAAGCCACTGTTCCTAGGCCGTCATTGAAAATAAGAATTTGTTCTTAACTGACTTGCCTAGTTAAATAAAGGTCAAATAAATAAAGGGTGGTGGCAGCATGATGCTGTGGGGATGTTTTTCAGCTGCAGGGACTGGGAGACTAGTCAGGATCGAGGGAAATATGAACGGAGCAAAGTACAGAGAGATACTTGATGAAAACCTGCTCCAGAGAGCTCAGGGCCTCAGACAATGGACAATGGCCCTAAGCACACAGCCAAGACAACGTAGGAGTGGCTTTGGGACAAGTCCCTGAATGTCCTTGAGTGGCCCAGCCAGATCCTGGACTTGAACCCGATCGAACATCTCTGGAGAGACCTGAAAATAGCTGTGCAGCGATGCTCCCCATCCAACCTGACAGAGCTTGAGAGGATCTGCAGAGAAGAATGGTAGAAACTCCCCAAATACAGGTGTGCCAAGCTTGTAGCATCATATCCAAGAAGACTCGAGGCTGTAATTTTTGCCAAAGGTGCTTCAACAAAGTACTGAGTAAAGGGTCTGAATACTTATGTAAATGTTTATTTATTATTTCTAACAACCTGTTTTTTCTTTATGGGGTATTCTGTGTAGATTGAGAAGGGAAAACAATTGAATCAATTTTAGAAAAAGGCTGTAACGTAACAAAATATGGAAAAAGTCAAAGGGTTTGAATTCTTTCCGAATGTAATGTCTGAAATAAAACTTTGTTCTCTCCTCTCCTTTCACTGCACTGACTGGAAAAGCTTTGAAAGGGGGGGGGGGGAGGAAATATGGTGGAAGCTCGTCATTTGCGTGGCCTTCACCAGGTACATTCTTTCAGATCAGTGCAGATGAAGGAGCAGAAGCGAGGACTGAGGAGAGGACAGATTTTTAGACAATGAGAAAGAGCAAGGGTTGGATTCAGACCTGGGACACCAGGTGAGTGGACTCTAGTTTAGCCTTAATCCATAATTAACTACCAGGAAGAAAATAAACATGACAAAACAGCAAACCTTGAGGCCTGGAGAAATATTTTAATAGTTATACTGCTGTATAAGGAGCTGCTTTGGGAAGAGAGAGGTGTCTCTACATCTCCCATTTGATTACAACATGATTCAGGCTAATCCATAACAGTGTGTATAAAACAACAGTAGCTTCTGTAAGCAGCACCAAGTTGATTAGAATCACTCAAACCGATGACTTTCAGATTGAGGCTGCTGCGGTTGCCAGTTGCTGAATTTTTTTTCAAAATCCTTCCTTGAATCTCTAATCTTATATGGCAGGTTTAGCTGTCTTGTGGTGACCCGGCACATTACGAGTCAGTGTGTTCCAAGGCAATACACAGGGGATATGCTATTGTCTCTCCCCCTACTGTATTTAAAGCCCATTTTCCTTTCACTTATCTCTCACTTTCTATGTTTCTTCCTGACTTGAGAGAAAATGTATGTTTGTCTGTAGGGCTGGTTTCACTGGAAAGAAGTTCTCTCCTTCTGTTGACCCGATGTCATGAATGTCTCCATTGAGCGTTTTTTAAATTATTATTGAAATGGAATTTACCCCGCTTACGACAATGCGTTTTCTACCCACATAATGCCAACTTTGTTTATGTTTACTTTCAGGTCGCAGCTGCAAAAGCAGTGAATTATGATCTTCCGTATTGTTTTGGGAGATTTTTTGTGTACCTTGTCTTATTTTTGTGTACCTTGTCTCTGCTATTAATTTATTTACTGCTCTCTCTCCCATTCTCTCCCATTTCTCTCTATCTTATTCTTTTGCTCTCTCTGCCCTTCACCTACACTCTCTCGCTCCTCTCTCTCCTTCTAAGTAACTGATGCCTCCCTCCTTACCTTGCCTGGTGTAGTCAAGGAGGCGACGGCAGTCCCAAGGTCAACATCGATACTGAGCTAACAGTGAAACAGCAGTTCACACTCCCTACTAATAAGAGCCTATTAGGCTCGGCTTGAAAAATCAAACTTTGAGTAGAAGTTTAAAAAAAAATATCAGATTCGATTAGTCTTTCGCCAGAAATATTTGATCATGCATTTTTGAAGCTACAGCAGTGTCAGCAGAGGCATGATTGGAAGTCTGAGACAGTATCTGCTCAGGGCCATATTCTGACTTGCGATAGCACTAAACTCAAATTTGTCTCCCATTAACGTCAATGAATGACGCAAAAGTCAGAGTTAAGTTGCTCCTGTTATTTTCAGAAAGGGAATACAAGACGAGAACAAAGCTAAAATCATGAAATTGTATTTTAGTAACTCTTCCCCTGAAGTCCTTACTCGTGCTCTTTTATCCTTTGTGTTACCTTTGTGTTCTACATTGTACCAGTATATTATATTGCTCGGAAATATATCAGGTGTAGAGTCTATTATTCATGCTACATTGCGGCTGTGTTGAAACGGATGTAAACAGATGTGATTTAGTCGAGTGGGAGAACCCTTTTGACAGTGGGTTGAACAGACCACTGAGGGTATCAGCCTGTAGCCCTCTACACAAACATGCCAAATGACTACATTATTCTACTGGCAGTTTTTGAGAGAGCAATGGCGATCAATCAGATTGATATCTTGTTTGTTGACTGTCTGAATGTGTAAATAAGGTTAAGTCATGTGTTTCGGAGACAGAGAAAGACAGAGAATGTTTGTGTGTGTGTTTTGCATGAGTAAGGAGGTTTATGTCTTCACCTTGATGTCTTTGTGTGTCTGTCTTGTATCCAGATTGATCACTATGCCCAGAGGGATTTGAAGAGGGGACTCCAGCTCTTTGGCACCGAGGGCAACGTGGGCTTGACCAACGCTTGGATGATCGTACAAACGGATGTAAGTCCTTAAGCAGAGAGTGTTTGTGTGTGTGTGTACCCAAGATGGCGCCGATAGAGATGGCAGATTCACTTCTAGTCCTGAGGAAACTGTGCAGTATTTCGTTTTATTATGTATTATTTCTTACATTGTTAGCCCTATTAAAACCTTCCTTAACCAGAAACCGTGGATTGGATGGCAGCATTCGTGCAAAACTGAAAGCACGTACCACCGCATTTAATCATGGCAACGCGACTGGAAACATGGCCGAATACAAACAATGTAGTTATTCCCTCCGTAAGGAAATCAAACAAGCAAAGCGTCAGTATAGAGACAAAGTGGAGTCGCAATTCAATGGCTCAAACATGAGACGTATGTGACAGGGTCTACAGTCAATCACAGATTACAAAAAGAAAACCGGCCCCGTCGCGGACATCGACGTCTTGCTTCCAGACAAATTAAACAACTTCTTTGGGCGCTTTGAGTACAATACAGTGCCACCAACGCGGCCCGCTACCAAAGACCTTGGGCTCTCCTTCTCCGTGGCCGACGTGGAAAAAACATTTAGACGTATTAACCCTTGCCGGGCTGCCTCCCCAGAGGGCATCCCTAGCCGCATCCTCAATGCATGCGCAGACCAGCTGGCTGGTGTGTTTACGGACATATTCAATCAATCGCTATCCCAGTCTGCTGTCCCCACATGCTTCAAGATGGCCACCATTGTTCCTGTTCCCAAGAAAGCTAAGGTAACTTTACTAAATGACTATCGCCCCGTAGCACTCACTTCTGTCATCATGAAGTGCTTTGAGAGACTAGTCAAGGATCATATCACCTCCACCCTACCTGTCACCCTAGACCCACTCCAATTTGCTTACCGCCCCAATAGGTCCACAGACGATGAAATCGCCATCACACTGCACACTGCCCTAACCCATCTGGACAAGAGGAATACCTATGTACGAATGCCGTTCATTAACTACAGCTCAGCATTCAACACCATAGTACCCTCCAAACTCATCATTAAGCTTGAGGCCCTGGGTCTCGACCCCGCCCTGTGCAATTGGGTCCTGGACGTCCTGACGGGCCGCCCTCAGGTGGTGAAGGTAGGAAACAACATCTCCACTCCGCTGATCCTCAACACTGGGGCCCCACAAGGGTGAGTTCTCAGCCCTCACCTGTACTCCCTGTTCACCCACTACAACAGCAGTGGGCTTGATTACCATCAACGCCTGGTATGGCAAAAGCACCACCCACAACCGCAGGGTTCTCCAGAGGGTGGTGCGATCTGCACAACGCATCACCGGGGGCAAACTACCTGCCCTCCAGGACACCTACAACACCCGACATCACTGGAAGGCAGAAAAGATAATCAAGGACAATAACCACCCGAGCCACTGTCTGTTCACCCCACTTCCATCCAGAAGGCGAGGTCAGTACAGGTGCATCAAAGCTGGAACAGAGAGATTGAAAAACAGCTTCTATCTCAAGGCTATCAGATTGTGAAACAGCCACCACAAGCACAGCGGTGGCTGCCTACCTACAGACTTGAAATCATTGGTCACTTTAATAAATGGAACACAAGTCACGCATTCTGTCTCCTAGAGATGGACATACTTTGGTGCGAAAAGTGCAAATCAATCCCAGAACAACAGCAAAGGACCTTGTGAAGATGCTGGAGGAAACAGGTACAAAATTATATATATCCACAGTAAAACAAGTCCTATAAGCTGAAAGGCCACTCAGTAAGGAAGAAACCACTGCTCCAAAACCGCCATAAAAAAGCCAGACTACAGTTTGCAACTGCACATGGGGACAAAGATCGTACTTTTTGGAGAAATGTCTGATGAAACAAAATATAACTGTTTGGCCATAATGACCATCGTTATGTTTGGAGGAAAAAGGGGGAGGCTTGCAAGCCGAAGAACATCATCCCAATTGTGAAGCATGGGGGTGGCAGCATCATGTTGTGGGGGTGCTTTGCTGCAGGAGGGACCGGAGCACTTCACAAAATAGATGGCATCATTAAAGCAACATCTCAAGACATCAGACAGCTTGGTCGCAAATGGGTATTCCAAATGGACAATGACCCCAAAAAAAAGGACAACAAAGTCAAGGTATTGGCGTGGCCATCACAAAGCCCTTACCTCAATCCTATAGAAAATGTGTGGGCGGAACTGAAAAACCGTGTGTGAGCAAGGAGGCTTACTAACCTGACTTAGTTACACCAGCTCTGTCAGGAGGAATGGGCCAAAATTCACCCAACTTATTGTGGGAAGCTGGTGGAAGGCTACCCAAAACGTTTGACCCAAGTAAAACAATTTAAAGGCAATGCTTCCAAATACTAACTGAGTGTATGTAACTTCTGACCCACTGGGAATGTGGTGAAAGAAATAAAATCTGAAATAAATCATTCTCTCTACTATTATTCTGACATTTCACATTCTTAAAATAAAGTGGTGATCCTAACTGACCTAGACAGGGAATTTTTACTAGGATTAAATGTCAGGAATTGTGAAAAACTGAGTTGAAATGTATTTTTCTAAGGTGTATGTAAATTCCCGACTTCAACTGTATATACTGTATACTGTATCCTTCACTATCTATTCTTTACTATCTATTGCATCTTAACCGCTCTCACTGCTCATCCATATATTTTGTACTTATATATTCTCATCCCATTCCTTTACTAGATTGTGTGTATTAAGTTTTGTGGAATTTGATAGATATTAGGTTTTGTTGTGGAATTGTTCAATATTACCTGTTAAGATACTGCTCTTCTGTCGGATCTAGAAGCATAAGCATTTTATTACACTCGCAATAACATCTGCTAACCATGTGTACGTGACCAATAAAATGTTATTTTATTTGAAGCAAGGCACTTAACCCTCATTGCTCCTGTAAGTCATCCAGTGTCTGCTAACTGACTAAAATATAAATCAGCTTGCCCTGCTTAGACTGCCCCCTGGTGGTCAACAGTAGAACAGTACAGTCGTCTTAAATTAGTCTTGTCCTAGATCTATTTATGACACAATGACAATGGCCATAGGAGTTAGCAAGACAGCACAATCAGATCTGGGGCCAGGCTAGTGTTAAAACAGTTCAAGCTTGGAGAAATACAGTACTGCAGGCTAATTACATTATCATATGTACCACTTCGTAGGGACAAGGGATTATGCAATCAGACCTGATTCCAACCAATAAGAATGGCCTTCGATTCTTTAAATAGGCTGTCAATCAGTAAGAGGAATGCAAATTGGACCGCACGGCTCCCCGAAGAACAACACTGTTTGTCTCCACTCACTTTGATGTGCTTGGCTTTGTATTATTCATGACCAAAATCCACTGCTCAAATCATGGGCAAAGGAAAGTAGGAAACACAAAGTGAGGAAAGATAGTAGAGGAAAGATTGAATAATTATCACAGAAGGGGGCCACTTTTACATTATAGAGTCCCGTTTGTGTGTGTGTGTGTGAGTGAGTGAGTGAGTGAGAGAGAGAGAGACCATGGGTTCAACGTGAAATTCTAGATTGAGTCAAATGTCAAAACAGCAGCAAAAAAAGTTCTCATTCCATAAAACCAAGCTTACCCTCTCCACACTGCAAGCTAAAACCAAGCTTACCCTCTTAACACTGCAAAATGTTAATCCATTTTCAATTCAGTAATGGCCAATTTGGAGTGATGAGGAAGAACTATCTAAATAAAAGACGTGACAGATATGTTTAACATGTCAGTGTCACGCCCTGACCTTAGAGAGACGTTTTATTTCTCTATTTGGTTAGGTCAGGGTGTGATGTGGGGTGGGCATTCTATATTTTTATTTCTATGTTTTGGCCGGGTGTGATTCTTAAATCAGGGACAGCTGTCTATCGTTGTCTCTGATTGGGAATCATACTTAGGCAGCCTGTTTTGCCACCTTAGGTTGTGGGATGTTGTTTTTTGTTAGCTCTGTGAAGCCTACGTGACGTTCGTTATTCTTTTGTTTGGTGTTCTGAGTCAATAAAGAATCATGAACACGTACCACGCTGCACCTTGGTCCACTTCTTCCGACGAGCGTTACAGTCAGTGCCTGAGAACGATCTCCGTTTATGAATCATGCAGAATGGTTTTAGTGTGTAGCATGTTCGGTTTTCCTCTCTGTTCTGTCATTGACATGCAGTGTCCTTGTCTGGTGTAGTTCCGCTGCTGTGGCGTGACCAACCATACGGACTGGTTTGAAGTGTACAACGCCAGCCGTGTGCCTGACTCCTGCTGTCTGGAGTACAGTGACAACTGTGGCCTCGAGAACCCAGGGACCTGGTGGACTGCGGTAAGATGCACAGAATCAAACATTCACAAACACATGCACACACACACCCTCTCTGACATGAATACGCACGCGCATGCACACTAGTTGTTCCCAAATGTTATTGTTGTTTTTGGTGCCCAAATGTAAAAATGTTTTGTTCAAAAGCCTCCCTTGTGACCAACCAGGTAAATAAAACATTATACTGTGAAAAATCTCCGACAATCCACACAGTCTACTGAGCTTTTGCTAAAACCCTACCCACACTTTGGGAAACACTGCTCTGCTGTGCTGAGGAGAACTACCTGTTCTCATATTCCTTATACCTGCGGTACAAGGCATATTCAAATATAAGGGGTATTTAATCCCTAAAAGTGTGTGTGTGTGGGGGGGGTCTTTACTGCACAAGTTATAACACATTCATAAATGGCAAAACAGACAGTCAAAAAATGTATCATAAAGAATAAGGTTTAGATCTAGGAGAAAGCTCAGGAATAATTGTGTATTTTTTGGGGTCACAAAACTACTTCCATACTTCCATTCATTTTTTAAAACTGGTACCGGGTTACCTTTAGACTAGTCCCGTGACACTTGTTGGGAGTCTTAGGGGGAAAAAAACGGAGAACACCATAGTGGGGTCATAGACTGATTTTCGGGATGCCTCCTTGTCTGACAAACAGAGCAGTATCTCCGCCGCTTTCCACAGATATATCTCTAGTTTAGACAGATTCTGATGGGGATTTGTTTATGTTAATCAACTCTATGGGGTTTTTAAAATCTAGGCTTTGAGGTCTGCAGCAGCAGTGCTGATTTTCTTTCGCCCCTGGTAGTTAGTTAATATATAATTACTTGATTAATACCCGTGTTTGGCGAGAGAATCCACTCAACTGGTGTCCCAGGCCTAAATCCCTGATTCTAGGGAAGACTGAAAAGCAGCAGTGCTATAGACTAACAGGCTGACTACACCGCTCGCGTCGTGTGCACGTTGCAAAATAAATGTAGAAATCTATGTTATTCAATTATTGAGCGCGCCAACGAGCGTCTGCGTTGCCAAGGGCTAAAATAGAAATCAGTTCTATTTCTGACGCAGATCGCGCGTCAAGTCCTGCGTCTCCCATCTCCTCATTGGTTTGTAGAAGCAGGTACCCACGTGCCATCTCCTCATTGGTTATACCCACGTGGATGACTGAAAGACGAACGAGGTCAGTGGCGGTAATGCACCTAATTTATGAAAGTTGCCAATCGCAATATAAAGTCAAGAGAAGAAAAAGCCTGGAAAGAAGAGAGATGACTAGAAATGATTCGGTTGACTGTTTTATGTGTGGATCAATTGGTGGAGTACAGGACCTTGTGCATTTCAGGTAAAATAACTCAATGTTTATATCCCAGGACAAATTAGCTAGCAAGTGCAAGCTAACTAGCTAAATTGCCATAAATGTTTAATGCTTTTCGACCTGTCCCCAAATTAATATAATTGGTTCAGAGTTTGTTTTGATATTTTAACCTGCGTGTCGTGATCGCGTTTGGTGTGGGGGGACAAAATCCATTTATGCACGATGGCGCACGCGCGCAACCGGTTTGGGTTCCGTGTAAGGCATAATTTCTTTCTGCCGTGTACCATGCCAGGCTCATGCACTCTGTGCCAGTCCCATCACTGTCTGCCATTGCCTATGCCACTCTCTTTAATTATTACAACAACCACTGAGGATATACAAACTATTCACTTTTTTTTTTTACAAAAAGACTTGTAGTTGTCTAGTGGTACATCATCCTTTTCACTGTGTTACACGTAATGAATGTTGAAAAGGGAGAGTTGGAGAAACTTTGGTTGACATCGCCTAAGTGTATATCCTCTTCGTGTTGGCCATGAGAAATTCAGTCCACTCACTTGTCTAAATGTTGTCCCAGCACAGAGCGACGGTATCTGCAAGTCACTCCTATCCTTCCGCCCATTTCGCTAGACAGGGATGTTAGCTATCCCAGGGAACATTGGTTCAAAAGAGCAGAGGTGGGCGAAATGTGGAAGGCATCCACATGGGACCCACTTAGCTAACACGACAAGGAGCTGATTTGCAGAGTTAAAGGCATGTATGGGATGTGGGCGGTGTAGAAAAGGGTCTGTGGGCCAATACTCTTGTAAGTCTACCAAGACTAGCACCAGATGGAGTGAATGAGGAAACACATTAAAATGTTTGATTTTGTTTTCTTTAACCTTTCAAATAAAATCACTTTTTCTATGGTTGTTCTATTGAGTGAAATGAAATGGAATTGATCCCAACCCTGCTGTAGGCTACACTTCGGGCTCCTTATGCTATAAATGAGGGGGGTTTGTATAATGTGCTTTAAAATATGTGTTTCCATTCTCGTGTGTCTCCACAGCCATGCTACGAACGGGTGAAGGATTGGCTACAAGAGAATCTGGTGGCCCTGTGGATCTTTGCTCTGTGTACGGCACTCACACAGGTACAGACACTGGTGGCACCGTTGTACGGTTTACAAGCATTTCGCTACACCCCCAGTAACATCTGCTAAACATGTGTATGTGACCAATACATTTTATTTGATTTTGAAGTGCACATTAAAAGTCCTTTCAATGCTTACGTTTCAGTGGGTAGCATTTTATACAGAGAGATGTCTATTGACCGGGAACCACAGCATCTTAGCTTGGCACCAGAAGATCGGCATTTTGCTTTTCCAACTTTGACCATTGGTTGTACTTGCTATACAGACCCCATTCCAAATATCTGCGCATCTGAACGTTTTATGGTAGCTTGCATTGCGGTCAGACTGAATGGCATGGACAAAAGTCAAGAGTTGGTTAAAGCACATATTGTACAGATCTGGAACCAGGTTAATATCACTAACAATTGATACGAAATTAGATGATTTGAAAGGAAGCCACTATTGTTAACTATTACAGTGAATTCAAATTCATGAGGTTGTACCTTTTTATTCTCAATGGAGACTGGCCGTGTCTGAATACCCAGACTAGCTTACTATATACACTGCTCAAAAAAATAAAGGGAACACTTAAACAACACAATGTAACTCCAAGTCAATCACACTTCTGTGAAATCAAACTGTCCACTTAGGAAGCAACACTGACTGACAATAAATTTCACATGCTGTTGTGCAAATGGAATAGACAAAAGGTGGAAATTATAGGCAATTAGCAAGACACCCCCCAAAACAGGAGTGATTCTACAGGTGGTGACCACAGACCACTTCTCAGTTCCTATGCTTCCTGGCTGATGTTTTGGTCACTTTTGAATGCTGGCGGTGCTCTCACTCTAGTGGTAGCATGAGACGGAGTCTACAACCCACACAAGTGGCTCAGGTAGTGCAGTTCATCCAGGATGGCACATCAATGCGAACTGTGGCAAAAAGGTTTGCTGTGTCTGTCAGCGTAGTGTCCAGAGCATGCAGGCGCTACCAGGAGACAGGCCAGTACATCAGGCGACGTGGAGGAGGCCGTAGGAGGGCAACAACCCAGCAGCAGGACCGCTACCTCCGCCTTTGTGCAAGGAGGTGCACTGCCAGCGCCCTGCAAAATAACCTCCAGCAGGCCACAAATGTGCATGTGTCTGCTCAAACGGTCAGAAACAGACTCCATGAGGGTGGTATGAGGGCCCGACGTCCACAGGTGGGGGTTGTGCTTACAGCCCAACACCGTGCAGGACGTTTGGCATTTGCCAGAGAACACCAAGATTGGCAAATTCGCCACTGGCGCCCTGTGCTCTTCACAGATGAAAGCAGGTTCACACTGAGCACATGAGCACATGTGACAGACGTGACAGAGTCTGGAGACGCCGTGGAGAACGTTCTGCTGCCTGCAACATCCTCCAGCATGACCGGTTTGGCGATGGGTCAGTCATGGTGTGGGGTGGAATTTCTTTGTGGGGCCGCACAGCCCTCCATGTGCTCGCCAGAGGTAGCCTGACTGCCATTAGGTACCGAGATGAGATCCTCAGACCCCTTGTGAGACCATATGCTGACACATGCACATTTGTGGCCTGCTGGAGGTCATTTTGCAGGGCTCTGGCAGTGCACCTCCTTGCACTAAGGCGGAGGTACCGGTCCTGCTGCTGGGTTGTTGCCCTCCTACGGCCTCCTCCACGTCTCCTGATGTACTGGCCTGTCTCCTGGTAGCGCCTGCATGCTCTGGACACTACGCTGACAGACACAGCAAACCTTTTTGCCACAGTTCGCATTGATGTGCCATCCTGGATGAACTGCACTACCTGAGCCACTTGTGTGGGTTGTAGACTCCGTCTCATGCTACCACTAGAGTGAGAGCACCGCCAGCATTCAAAAGTGACCAAAACATCAGCCAGGAAGCATAGGAACTGAGAAGTGGTCTGTGGTCACCACCTGTAGAATCACTCCTGTTTTGGGGGGTGTCTTGCTAATTGCCTATAATTTCCACCTTTTGTCTATTCCATTTGCACAACAGCATGTGAAATGTATTGTCAATCAGTGTTGCTTCCTAAGTGGACAGTTTGATTTCACAGAAGTGTGATTGACTTGGAGTTACATTGTGTTGTTTAAGTGTTCCCTTTATTTTTTTGAGCAGTGTACTTACACTGCATGCTATATACTCATACTATTTAGCACGCAGCATAGTAAAAAGTATACAGTATGCCGCGAGCGCAACGTAGTACTGGCTCCTGACTGGCTGAGTACGTGGGGCAGGGCTGAGTGCGGGTGGATTTTTCTTGCATCGCATTATCCAACAGTAGCGGTGCTTGGCTAAAGTAACTGTGGAGCCATAGTTCTGATTTCTGTGTGCTTTCGTGCAAATAGAAAAACATGTTGACTCACCCTACTTGTAGAGAAACGTCAATGCCATCCTCCTCTCTTCCATGTTGACCAAACAGTCTATCACTCTATCATACAGTACACACTTAAATTTTTTGTTGTCCTAGGCTACCTGGCTAAAATGCTTGCTCGCTAGCCTAACTTCCATTCATGGGCAATGTTAGCAAGTTAACACTAGCCTTCTACATCTAGCTACATATTGAACTTCTATCCTCTATCCTCTCTCTCTGTCAATGATGCAAGTTCTCAATGGGATTTGATAGAAATGATTACCTTCGCATTCATGAATACAAGCCACTGTCAACCAGCCTAATAATAGCTCATTTCCAATTTGATTAATTTCTCTACACTACATAGGCCTACTCAGGCTGGTTATAGGCAGACTATCACATTCGACCTATACCGTAGCCCATATAGCCCTTCTATCCTATTTAAAAAGGACTGAAGAGAGAAACAAATAATTTGGTCCCATTTCAACATATCTGTTAGTGAAACCAAAGTGCTGTATCATATACATTAGCCTAGTACACACACCAAAACTTTTCAAATCAAAAGGCTATTGCACAGAAAAACGTGGACAGATGGGCGCATCGCAAATTCAGAACCGCTGGACAGCAACATAATAAACTAAAGCACTGATCATTGGGAAGGAGTTAAGGCTTGATCCATACATTAAATAATGAAACAGGTAGCCTACAAAACTAAAACAATCCATATGTTCAAAACAAAAAGCCTGATTAACATGACATCAATAACGCAGACACATCCCGAGTCCCCGGTGCCGACATACTCAGAAATCAAGATGTTTTAGTATTTAGTTTAAAAGCTCTGACGAAGGCCAAGAGAACAAGAAACACTTTATGAGAAAACAGAAATCCACTTTGGGTAATAAAAAAAAAAGTTTTTGAATTATGTAGCCTACGATGCAATACTCGTGAACACCACCGCAGCAGCTTCGCTATCGGCATCTTCCCAATTAAGTAGCATCGTTTTGTTTGGTTACTTGAAGAGAACTTGGGCCCGTCACTCACAGCCCCCCTCTTCCAATGCAATGCTGTGGTAGTGTGCATCGAATTCTACTAGACGAGCTTAAATGAGTATAAACATCCTAGATTTTCTTAAATGTACACTACCGGTCGAAAGTTTTTGAACACCTACTCATTCCAGGGTTTTTCTTTATTTTTACTATTTTTGACATTGTAGAATAATAGTGAAGACAATAAATCACAGACAGTGTCACCAACAAAGCACCCCCACACCATCACACCTCCTATGAAATAACACACATGGAGTCATGTAGTAACCAAAAAAGTGTTAAACAAATCAAAATATTTTATATTTAAGATTCTTCAAATATCCACCCTTTGCCTTGACAGCTTTGCACACTCTTAGCATTCTCTCAACCAGCTTCACCTGGAATGCTTTTCCAACAGTCTTGAAGGAGTTCCAACAAATGCTGAGCACTTGTTGGCTGCATTTGCTTCACTCAATTTGGTTAAGGTTGGGGGATTGTGGAGGCCAGGTCATCTGATGCAGCTCTCCATCACTCTCATTCTTGGTAAAATAGCCCTTACACAGCCTGGAGGTGTGTTGGGTCATTGTCCTGTTGAAAAACAAATGATAGTCCCACCAGATGGGATGGCGTATCGCTGCAGAATGCTGTGGTAGCCATGCTGGTTAAGTGTGCCTTGAATTCTAAATAAATCACAGTGTTACCAACAAAGCACCCCCACACCATCACACCTCCTTAATGCTTCCCAGTGGGAAATACACATGCGGAGATCCGTTCACCCACATCGTGTCTCACAAAGATGTCATGACGTCCCCTGCTTGGGTATTGCAAACCCCATCCCCCTCTCCCTGCCTTTCCCTTTCCTCCTTCAACCCATGCTGTGATCACAGAGAGACGTCGTAAATTCCTGAGAATCTCCTCATGGCCAAACAGTATTAAGAGAGAGGGTAAACTTTCAGGACAAAGGAATTTTCTCCCACCTCACAGAACTTGAGGTACGAACATATTTCATGTTCCTGCAAAAGTATAAAAGATCGGTGGAGAGTCCAGCTATTAACATGCCCATTGGTCACCACGTGGGAAACTCATGAGAGACTGTGGGACGACATTACCATACCGCTGTTTATATAATAACCTCAGATATGAGGTTTACATCTGTTTGTTGTATAAAATGAATGAGTGAGTATGATACTGTTTGTATAATTGTGTAATATGATTTTGGACTGTTTAATGAAGAAAAATACAAATCCCTTTTTGATTTGAACTAAACCCGAGGACCCGCCCCTGAGCCAGTTGGGTCAGACATCCAAGGACAGCCCCTTCCTGCTATCTGAATAAAAGCCAACTCTAAGAAATTACCATTAGACCATGTTTATCCTCCATGGGGAGAACTAAGGTTAAGTAACATTGCTGAATCTTTAACCATACCACGTGGTTAAACTCTTAGCCGAATAAGAACAAGTTTTGATATTGACTACTAGTCTGCAGCTAGGAATTCGGTATCATTGAACGCGAAGAAAGACAACCGCCGAAACATCCATTCCATAACGAATGTCACTCTGAACTAACCACAATAACCGAGACAGAAGGAACTCCAACAGAAACTAACTTCACTCCAACGATCAAGACGACACACACACCGAGCGTAACTATATATATATTGATTGCAATTGTTCCCGAATGAGTGAGCGTTCATGTGTAAAGGATTAGCATGTCAATTGTTATAATTATGAACTCTGTAGTGACTTCTTAGTCGAACCACAATTTTTCCTTTGTCTAACAGCCGACATGCCAGTTCAGCCCACTAGGGCATATTTCTCCCATCATTTCATGTAACTATTTTTAAGTTTGTTTGTTTGTTTATGCATTTCTGTGAATTAATTAGTTAGTAATAAATAAATGATTTAAGACAATTGATGTATGGATGACTCATAGTGAAGACTGGGTTCGTGCAGATAATCAACAATTTACGACGTTTGGAATGAGACTAACGTGAGGTAAAGTAAATAAATCATTAATTAGAAGACTATTGATCAGATATGAAAATATCTGAAAGGTTATATTGGGAAATTATAACTTTGCAATCTAATAACTTTCCCTGGTGCCCTCGAATTCATAGTTAATTAGTTATGTTATTACTCAAGTGATCGCGTAATCCCTAATTACAGGAATCTTTGATAAAAACTATAAGTCTTCAATTTAACGATAGCAAAGACACGACAAAGACATGGCGGTTGGAACCAAAACTCTAATGTCCATTGCTCGTGTTTCTTGGCCCAAGCAAGTCTCTTCTTATTATTGGTGTCCTTTAGTAGTGGTTTCTTTGCAGCAATTCAACCATTAAGGCCTGATTCACACAGTCTCCTCTGAACAGTTGATGTTGAGATGTGTCTGTTACTTGAGCTCTGAAGCATTTATTTTGGCTGCAATTTCTGAGGCTGGTAACTAATGAACTTATCCTCTGCAGCAGAGGTAACTCTGGGTCTTCCATTCCTGTGGGGGTCCTCGTGAGAGCCAGTTTCATCATAGCGCTTGATGGTTTTTGCGACTGCACTTGAAGAACCTTTCAAAGTTCTTGAAATGTTCCATATTGACTGACCTTCATGTCTTAAAGTAATGATGGACTGTTGTTTCTCTTTGCTTATTTGAACTATTCTTGCCATAATATGGACTTTGTCTTTTACCAAATAGGGCATCTTCTGTATACCACCCCTACCTTGTCACTACACAACTGATTGGCTCAAATGCATTAAGAAGGAAAGAAATTCCACAAATTAACTTAAGACACATCTGTTAATTGAAATGCATTCTAGGTGACTACCTCATGAAGCTGGTTGAGAAAATGCCAAGAGTGTGCAAAGCTGTCATCAAGGCAAAGGGTGGCTATTTGGAAAATCTTAAATATAAAATATATTTTGATTTGTTGAACACTTTTTTGGTTACTAGAGGATTCCATATGTGTTATTTTATAGTTTTGATGTCTTCACTATTATTCTACAATGTAGAAAATAGTAAAAATAAAGAAAAACCCTTGAATGAGTAGGTGTTCTAAAACTTTTGACCGGTAGTGTATATACTATAAAACTTTCTATTTCCGCATACTGAGAATGCGTCTTATGTGATTGCATTGTTTCGCGTGATTGGTTAATTTCTGTAGCAAATCCCCATATCTGATTATCAGCTGTTGTCAAAGCCGAAATGAGTATGACATCCAGGCATTTAAAGTAAACTAGATTTTCTGCTATAAAATGTAAAAACATTTGCGTATTCAAGCGGCCTACTATTTAGGACGCAAGTATGGGTATTCGGACACGGCTTCTTTATTGACGATGTAGTTGTCTCACATTGATTTTGGTTGTGTATGTGTTCCCTTTGTGCAGATTCTGGGTTTGGTGTTCTCTATGACGATGTTCTGCCATGCAGTCAAAGTGGAGACCTTCTACGCCTAGCTTTGCCCCAAAGGACTCTGGGAATGAGGGCGGCACACACACCCCTCCCACAGACCCTCTCCTCTTTCTCAGCGACACCCTCGCAGACCAATCCTCATGTAACATCGTTCACAACAACCTGTACTGTTCAACAACCACAATGTCATATCGGGAGCCGATGGATGCTTTTTGCTCAATGAAATGTTATTCGCTCATTTTATGCTCAACATATCCATGTAATATGTAGAAATACGTATAGAGATGTAATCCCTTTTTTTTTTTTTTAAGATGTTTTAAATTATTTTGAATCATTCTATAATCTAAGCGTTTTGAAAGGAGAGGAGAGCTAAGGAATGCAGGTCAGGAGTGCATTTAGTAAAACAGGCCATGCAGGTACTAAAGTGCATGGCTCTTTGACTCGTCCAAATCGACTTATCCTTGAGTTTTTTTTCTTCCACCATCAACAAATACAGTAAATTATATTCCATTGTAACAGTGAATTCATAATAACTTATTTAATGAACTAGTTCATCTGGAGGGATTTATTACATATATATATGAATGTAAGTATAGCAACTTCAATACTAAGACTGTCTGGATGTTCACAAAACCCATTAAATTAGACAATGGTCCCTAGGCCCGTCTCGAGTGTTGCACAGATCAACAAAACCAACGAGTCATCCTAGGTACTAAATGTCTCGATCTCACCGTCACAGAGTCTGTCAAGGTCCTCGACAACGTCTCCCTGCTGTGGCCTAGGGGCATTTCTTTCCCACAGTTCTCATCAATGTTATTACATTCACATTGACCCGACTTCTGTGTGACTCCATGAATAACCATTCCTTTTTTCCCCCATGTCTACAGTCGTTTAGCTATTTCTAGCTTGGTAGATCAGTCTTCCATACCAAATGCATGAGAACATCAGAAAACTCTCCAAAACAACATTTGATTAGAAATGGGTTTGTGGTCACAGCCGGCCGTGATCGGGACAATTGGCCTAGCGTCATCCGAGTAGGGGAGGGTTTGGCTGGGGGGGCTATACATTGGCTCATCTCGCTCTAGCAACTCCTTGTGGCTGGCCGGGCGCCTGCAGGCTGACCTCGGTCCTCAGTTGAACAATGTTTCCTCCGACACATTGGTGAAGCTGGCTTCCGGGTTAAGCATGCAGTACATTAGTGTCTACTTTGAGAAACAGACGCCTCACAAGTCCTCAACTGGCAGCTTCATTAAATAGTACCCGCAAAACACCAGTCTCAACGTCAACAGTGAAGAGGCGACTCCGGGATGCTGGCCTTCTAGGCAGAGTTCCTGTGTCTGTGTTAATCTTTTCTTTTTATTGTCCAGTCTTATATATGGCTTTTGCTTTGCAACTCTGCCTAGAAGGCCAGCATCCCGGAGTCGGCGTTGAGACTGGTGTTTTGCGGGTACTATTTAATGAAGCTGCCAGTTGAGGACCTGTGAAGCGTCTGTTTCTCAAACTAGACACTAATGTATTTGTTCTCTTGCTCAGTTGTGCACCGGGACCTCCCACTCCTCTTTCTATTCTGGTTACAGACAGTTTGTGCTGTTCTGTGAAGGGAGTAGTACACAGCACAGTGTTGTACCAGATCTTCAGTTTCTTGGCAATTTGTCTTAATTTCTCAGAACAAGAATAGACTGATGAGTTTCAGAAGAAAGTCTTTGTTTCTGGCCATTTTGAGCCTGTAATCGAACCCACATGCTGACACTCCAGATACTCAACTAGTCTAAAGAAGGCCAGTTTCATTGCTTCTTTAACAACAGTGTTCAGCTGTGCTAACATAATTGCAAAATGGTTTTCTAATGAACAATTAGCCTGTGTTAGCTAATCCAAGTTTAGCATTTTAAATGTGGTATTGGATGCTGATAATGGGCCTCTGTAGATATTCCATTAAAAGTCAGCCGTTTCCAGCTACAATATTCATTTACAACATTAACTATGTCTACACTGCATTTCTGATCAATTTGATGTTAAGGGACAAAATGTTTTGCTTTTCTTTCAAAAACAAGGACATTTCTAAGTGACCCCAAACTTTTGGACGAGATATATATATATCCCCCCCCCCCCCCCAAACAAATACAATAAAAAAAATAAATGGGAAAACCTCCTACGTCTCCAGATACTACAGTTAAACACTAGCCAGTGGTAGTGTTTAACAACATTTTTTGACTAGACAGGCGTGCACGCACACACGCACGCATGCGCACACACGCATGCACACACACACGAGCATGCACGCACACACATGCGCATGCACACACACACGAGCATGCATGCACACACACGAGCATGCATGCACACACAAGTAGGGGAGAAAAGTAGGGGAGAAAAGATTAGAGTTAGAATAATATTTTTTTACATCAGCAACATACATATCTCTACATTTCTAGGACTTAACAGGCAGTGAGGTTAACTATAACAATGTCTTCAATGGTAAAAATGAGTGGTAATTGAAAAAATGTATGAGTTGGATATTTGGATGAAAATACACTAAATTGACACATTTCCATTATCTTTTAGGCATGTCATATTGACCAACAATGGAAAATAGACAAATTCATATAGCCTATTTTATATTAGCATTCAAAAGTATGAATTTGAATTTTTTCCCCTAATTTTTCTTAGGTATTATTTATACAAAATTTTGCAGAATGAAATGAGGTGCACCATCTCATGTTTAAAAATAAAATAAACAAAACACAATACTTAGTAACAATAACAGTAAGGCAACTACTGGTTTATAACGATTGAATAAAAATTAAAAAACTTAACAGCATAAAAATGTTTTGTACAACTACTAATAAGCCTAAAACAAATACTGCTAAACTACTAATAAAACGAATAAACCTAAGTACCTATAATACACTGCTCAAAAAAATTAAGGGAACACTAAAATAGCACATCCTAGATCTGAATGAATGAATTATTCTTATTAAATACTTTTTTCTTTACATAGTTGAATGTGCTGACAACAAAATCACACAAATGAACAATGGAAATCAAATTTATCAACCCATGGAGGTCTGGATTTGGAGTCACACTCAAAATTAAAGTGGAAAACCACACTACAGGCTGATCCAACTTTGATGTAATGTCCTTAAAACAAGTAAAAATGAGGCTCAGTAGTGTGTGTGGCCTCCACGTGCCTGTATGACCTCCCTACAACGCCTGGGCATGCTCCTGATGAGGTGGCGGAGGGTCCCCTGAGGGATCTCCTCCCAGACCTGGACTAAAGCATCCGCCAACTCCTGGACAGTCTGTGGTGCAACGTGGCGTTGGTGGATGGAGCGAGACATGATGTCCCAGATGTGCTCAATTGGATTCAGGTCTGGGGAACGGGCGGGCCAGTCCATAGCATCAATGCCTTCCTCTTGCAGGAACTGCTGACACACTCCAGCAACATGAGATCTAGCATTGTCTTGCATTAGGAGGAACCCAGGGCCAACCGCACCAGCATATGGTCTCACAAGGGGTCTGAGGATCTCATCTCGGTACCTAATGGCAGTCAGTCTACCTCTGACGAGCCCATGGAGGGCTGTGCGGCCCCCCAAAGAAATGCCACCCCACACCATGACTGACCCACCGCCAAACCGGTCATGCTGGAGGATGTTGCAGGCAGCAGAACATTCTCCACGGCGTCTCCAGACTGTCACGTCTGTCACATGTGCTCAGTGTGAACCTGCTTTCATCTGTGAAGAGCACAGGGCGCCAGTGGCGAATTTGCCAATCTTGGTGTTCTCTGGCAAATGCCAAACGTCCTGCACGGTGTTGGGCTGTAAGCACAACCCCCACCTGTCTGTTTCTGACCGTTTGAGCAGACACATGCACATTTGTGGCCTGCTGGAGGTCTTTTTGCAGGGGTCTGGCAGTGCTCCTCCTGCTCCTTCTTGCACAAAGGCGGAGGTAGCGGTCCTGCTGCTGGGTTGTTGCCCTCCTACGGCCTCCTCCACGTCTCCTGATGTACTGGCCTGTCTCCTGGTAGCGCCTCCATGCTCTGGACAGTACGCTGACAGACACAGCAAACCTTCTTGCCACAGCTCGCATTGATGTGCCATCCTGGATGAGCTGCACTACCTGAGCCACTTGTGTGGGTTGTAGACTCCGTCTCATGCTACCACTAGAGTGAAAGCACCGCCAGCATTCAAAAGTGACCAAAACATCAGCCAGGAAGCATAGGAACTGAGAAGTGGTCTGTGGTCACCACCTGCAGAACCACTCCTTTATTGGGGGTGTCTTGCTAATTGTCTATAATTTCCACCTGTTGTCTATTCCATTTGCACAACAGCATGTGAAATGTATTGTCAATCAGTGTTGCTTCCTAAGTGGACAGTTT
This sequence comes from Salvelinus namaycush, assembly GCF_016432855.1. Taxonomy (NCBI): domain Eukaryota; kingdom Metazoa; phylum Chordata; class Actinopteri; order Salmoniformes; family Salmonidae; genus Salvelinus; species Salvelinus namaycush. Next base: position 28,263,112 of record NC_052336.1, on the reverse strand, counting down.
GATTTCACAGAAGTGTGATTGACTTGGAGTTATATTGTGTTGTTTAAGTGTTCCCTTTATTTTTTGAGCAGTGTATATAGCCTACATACATATTTATAAATATCTTATCTAGGGTGTAGTAAGTTATAACACGCTTTGGTGATTACATTTCACTTAAACTATATTTGCGTTCAAATGTGAGTTACAATTCATATAAGTAAATCTGTCAATTAAATTAAATTCATTAGGCACTAATCTATGGATTCCACGACTGGGAATACAGATATGCATCTGTTGGTCATAGATACTATACCTTAAAAAAAGGTGGATCAGAAAACCAGTCAGTATCTGGTGTGACTACCATTTGCCTCATGCAGCGTGACATCTCCTTTGCATAGAGTTGATAAGGCTGTTGATTGTGACCTGTGGAATGTTGTCCCACTCCTCGTCAATGGCAAAGTTGCTGGATATTGGCGGGAACTGGAACACGCTGTCGTACACGGCAATCCAGAGCATCCCAAACATGCTCAATGGGTGACATGTCTGGTGAGTATGCAGGCCATGGAAGAACTGGGAAATGTTCAGCTTCTGGGAATGGTGTACAGGTCCTTGCGATGTGGTGCTGTGCATTATCATGCTGAAATATAAGGTGATGGCGGCGGATGAATGACACGACAATGGGCCTCAGGATCTCATCACAGTATCTGCATTAAAATTGCCATCGCTCATGAAATCAACACTTTACATTTTGCTTTTATATTTTTGTTCAGTATATATTTACTTTAGGGCCTCAAAACCCATTGCATGACCACCAAACTGCAGTACGCCTAAACCTCCCCCAGTCACTACAGGCACCCTAAAGGTTATACTAAAATGTTTCACATATTAAAAGGGCTATATGTTATTTCCTTTGAACAAATGTCCACACATGGTTTTCTCCCCCCACCTCTTGGAGACCTCCGCTATTGCGTTTTGAGTTCATCATAGACCTACTTTCTGCAAACCTCTCCCTACACTCAGCGGATCCATAATTCATTCCCATGTTCGCTTGCATTTCTCCCTTCCCGCACTTGATCAATAAAACATATACGTGCGCTCGCGGTCATCCTCTATCGCCTCTCGTCTCTCCGAAGCCGCTGACAGTTGATGAAACATTAAAGACGGAGAGCTGACTCGGAGTGCAAACATGACAATGGTTGAACTGGGGATGTTTCACAGTCAGCTTGTATCTACGAAGATGATTGGCCTGGTTGTACATCCACGGTATTGTCCTGGAGACTGAGGTCATCTAGTAGAGTTGCTTTCCCAATTTTTTTGTCAGTGTTCGTTAATTACAACCACTTAATTTGTAAAAAGGTGTCTAACAGTAGTATATCCCTAAGCTACATGGTGCACAGCTCTGTTCCTTGATTGCTGCATGCAGAGTTCCATCGTATTTTTATAGGGACTGATTTCTACATTGGAAACAGTAGTGCACACTCTCCGGCCAATCACAATACAGTACCAATTAAGTACCAGATAGAAACTAAAATCAGGCGCACGTTCAGCAGGACTCACAATTTTGGAAGATAGACATATGTTATGTAGAACAAACATGCCTCTGACATTTAGAACGAGGAATCTTGTCGGCTCTATTCGTGGCATTTCTATCGACAACGTTTGGCAACTGAACGTGGTGCAGCCCTTGTGGACTTACGGGCCTGAGTTCTGCACCCCTGCTATAGAATAATGACATTTCCAAATGAAGGCTTTAACCGGCAGAATATCTTATTGTCAAAATGAATATATTGCCATGGCGGAATTTCTGTAGTTTAATGCTTCACTTGTCTCCCTCTTCTGGCTCTTGGGATAAAATCCAGAGTGTGGTCTCAAAATGTATATGGCAAGGTAAGCAAGATAAAATTAACAAACTTACAAAGAGGGAAAGACATAGGAAGACTATCCATATCAAACTTTAAATTGTATTTCCAGGCACTAGCATAAATTTGTTTAGACATGATTCTTCTGCCCCCCACTGGCTGAGTATGGAGAGAAATATGATGTATCCTATTGCAATGGACATATCCCTTAAACAATGTTAACCTACATTTTGGTCCTATTATTGCTCACACTTTCTATTTGGCACAAAATAGCAAAACAATGTAACTGGTAATCGAAATGGCATGCCCATATTCAATAATGCTTTGCGATCTGGAGGGCAGCCTTTGCATCCCCCCCCCCCCAAAGGTCTAAATGTGGAATCTGTACCCTTGCTAATATGATTGACAGTAATGGTTGGAGAACATTCCAAGATTTGGAAAACACACATTACCAGGTAACTCCTTTTGTGTCTTCATATTTACAATTTAGTTCAGCTATTTACAATGATGGGATTTATAAATAATTTATCTGGGCTTCCGAAAGGACTGATCACTATAATATATATATATATATATATATATATATATATATATATAAAAAAAAAGTTTGGAAAGCTCATATTCTGAGCTAGCCATTAAAAAAGTATGGTCCACAGATCTAAGTGAATCCAAACAACCCTTTAACTGGAACAGAATATGCAGAAATATGACCTTGGCATCCCGTAATCCGAATCGTCAACCTTATACATTTTAAGTTTGTTCATATCCTGTATTTAACACCAAGAAAACATTTTAGGGTGAAAATGGCCCCAACTCCCAACTGTTCACTGTGTCCCCTAAATCAGTTAGGCAGACTCCTTCATATGATGTAAGAGTGCCATGTAGTTACATGCTTGTGGGAAAAAGTTAAAAAATTCATTTCGAAGTGCATGAATGTAAATATTCGATGCGTTGCATCTACTGTGTTACTTAAGATGATAGCTCCTTGAATCTCTCGATAAGAGACGATTACTACTGGCAGGCAGCGTTGACACAAAAAAAGATGTTGGCTCTTAGATGGCAATCAAGGAACTAGTTAAGGAACAATTTAGACCTGGACAAATATCCTTGACTCTGTAAAGATCTCAGCTAAAGCCCAATACATACAAATAAACAATCTATACTGAAGCAAAATATAAACGCAACATGTAAAGTGTTGGTCCCATGTTTCATGAGCTGAAATAAAAAATCCCAGAAATTTTCCATACTTTAAAACCTTATTTCTTTCAAATTTTGTAAACGAATGTGTTAACATCCCTGTTAGTGAGCATTTCTCCTTTGCCAAATAATCTTGACAAGTGTGGCATATCAAGAAGCTGATTAAACAGCATGATCATTACACAGGTGCACCTTGTGCTGGGGACAATAAAAGGCCACTTTAAAATGTGCAGTTTTGTCACACAACACAATGCCACAGATGTCTCACGTTTTGAGGGAGTGTGCAATTGGCATGCTGACTGCAGGAATGTCCACCAGAGCTGTTGCCAGATAATGAAATGTTAATTTCTCTATCATAAGCAGCCTCCAACGTTGTTTTACAGAATTTGGTAGTACATCTAACCTGCCTCACAACCGCAGAACACGTGTAACCACGCTAGCCCAGAGCCTCCACATCTGGCTTCTCCACCTGCAGGATCGTCTCTGGGAGGGGCCTTATGCCATAGATTAAGGCCTAATGAATTTATTTAAATTGACTGATTTCCTTCTAAGAACTGTAACTCAGTAAAATCTTTGAAATTGTTTCATGTTTACGTTTCTATTCACTATATAAAGCCCAACACATACAGTACCTTCTGAAAGTATTCATACCACTTGACTTATTCCACATTTTGTTCTTACAGCCTGAAATCAAAATAGATTTCTCTCCCAACTACACACAATACCACATAATGACAAAGTGAAAACGTGTTTTGACATTTTTGCAAATTTATTGAAAATTAAATACAGAAATATCTCATTTACATAAGTATTCACACCACTGAGCCAATACATGTTAGAATCACCTTTAGTAGCTGTCTTTCTGGATATGTCTCTAAGAGATTTGCACAGCTGTATTGTACAACATTTGCACATTCTTTTTAAAATTCTTTAAGCTCTGACAAGTTGGTAATCGTCATTGCTAGACAGACATTTAAGTCTTTCCATAGATTTTCAAGCCGATTTCAATCCAAACTGTATCTAGGCCACTAAGGAACATTCAAGGTTGTCTTGGTAAGTGTAACCGATGTGAAATGGCTAGCTAGTTAGCGGTGGTGCGCGCTAATAGCGTTTAAATCGGTGACGTCACTCGCTTTGAGACCTTGAAGTAGTGGTTCCCCTTGCTCTGCAAGTGCCGTGGCTTTTGTGGAGCGATGGGTAACGATGCTTCGTGGGTGACTGTTGTTGATGTGTGCAGAGGGTCCCTGGTTCGCGCCCGGGTCGGGGGGCGAGGGGACGGACTAAAGTTAAACTGTTACATTGGTGCCGTGACCCGGATCACTGGTTGGTGCGGAAAAGGAGGAGGTCGAAAGGGGGGTGAGTATAACCGATGTGAAATGACTAGCTAGTTAGCAGTGGTGCGCGCTATTAGCGTTTCAATTGGTGACGTCACTCGCTTTGAGACCTTGAAGTAGTGGTTCCCCTTGCTCTGCAAGGGCCGCGGCTTTTGTGGATTGATGGGTAACGATGCTTCGTGGGTGACTGTTGTTGTGTGCAGAGGGTCCCTGGTTCGTGCCCGGGTCGGGGCGAGGGGACGGACTAAATTAAACTGTTACATAAGCAACTCCAGTGTATACTTGGCCTTGTTATTGTCCTGCTGAAAGATGAATTTGTCTCCTAGTGTCTGTTGGAAAGCAGACTGAACCAGGTTTTCCTCTAGGATTTTGCCTGTGCTTAGCACTATTTCATTTATTTGTATCAACAACAAAAAACTCCCTGGTCTTTGTCAATGTCAAGCATACCCATAACATGATGTAGCCACCACCATGCTTTAAAATATGAAGAGTGGTGCTCAGTGATGTGTTGTGTTGGCTTTGCCCCCATTTTTTGTACTTTAGTGCCTTGTTGCATGTTTTGGAATATTTGTATTCTTTCAATTATCTTAGTATTGTTGTTGATCCATCCTCAGTTTTCTCCAATCACAGCCATTAAACTGTAACCGTTTTAAAATCCCCATTGGCCTCATGGTGAAATCCCTGAGCGGTTTCCTTCCTCTCTGGCAACTGAGTCAATAAGGACGCCTGTATCTTTGTAGTCCCCCATATTATTTTTGGGATATATACAGTATCAGTCAAAAGTTTGGACACACCTACTCATTCAAGGGTTTTTCTTTATTTTTACTATTTTCTACATTGTAGAATAATAGTGAGGACATCAACAATATGAAATAAGGAATCAGGTAATAACCAAAAAGGTGTTAAACAAATCAAAATATATTTTATATTTGAGATTCTTCAAAGTAGCCACCCTTTGCTTTGATGACAGCTGGTGCAAAGCTGTCATTAAGGCAAAGGGTGGCTATGTTGAATGTATGTAAACTTCTGACCCACTGGAATTGTGATACAGTGAATTATAAGTGAAATAATCTGTCTGTAAACAATTGTTGGAAAAATGACTTGTGTCATGCACAAAGTAGATGTCCTAACCGACTTGCCAAGACTATAGTGGTTGAAAAACGAGTTTTAATTAACTCCAACCTAAGTGTATGTAAACTTCCGACTTCAACTGTAGCTGCTGAAACCCATCTGTGGTCACATCTGCAGAGCCATTTGGGCTGGTGAGTGTTTCCATCTCAGTGTATTACATAGAACAGTAGTTAGTGAGTGCATTAATTATGCTTCAAAGTTATCAAGGTTACATATTTTTTTATTTATTTAACTAGGCAAGCCAGTTAAGAACAAATTCTTATTTACAATGACGGCCTACCGAAAGGCCAAAGGCCTCCAGCCGGGACGGGGGCTGGGATAAAAAAATATATATATATCTAGGACAAAACACACATCACGACAAGAGAGACAACACAACACTACATAAAGAGAGACCTAAGCCAACAACATAGCAAGGCAGCAACACATGACAACACAACATGACAGCTGATAACATGGTAGCAGCACAAAACATGGTACAAACTAGAGGTCGACCGATTAATCGGAATGTTATAATTAAGTCTATGATTTGATAGAGCAGTCTGACTGAGCGCTGGTAGGCAGCAGCAGGCTCGTAAGCATTCATTCAAACAGCACTTTTGTGTGTTTTGCCAGCAGCTCTTCGTTGTGCTTCAAGCATTGTGCTGTTTATGACTTCAAGCCTATCAACTCCCGAGATTAGGTTGGTGTAACCGATGTGAAATGGCTAGCTAGTTAGCGGGGTGCATGCTAATAGTATTTCAAACGTCACTTGCGCTGAGACTTGGAGTAGTTGTTCCCCTTGCTCTGCAAGGGCCGCAGCTTTTGTGGAGCGATGGGTAACGATGCTTCGAGGGTGGCTGTTGTCGATGTGTTCCTGGTTCGAGCCCAGGTAGGGGCGAGGAGAGGGACGGAAGCTATACTGTTACACTGGCAATACTGAAGTCCCTATAAGAACATCCAATAGTCAAAGGTATATGAAATACAAATGGTATAGAGAGAAATAGTCCTATAATTCCCTCAACCTAAAACTTCTTACCTGGGAATATTGAAGACTCATGTTAAGAGAAACCACCAGCTTTCATATGTTCTCATGTTCTGAGCAAGGAACTTAAACGTTAGCTTTCTTACATGGCACATATTGCACTTATACTTTCTTCTCCAACACTTTGTTTTTACATTATTTAAACCAAATTGAACAGGTTTCATTATTTATTTGAGGCTAAATTGATTTTATTGATGTATTATATTAAGTTAAAATAAGTGTTCATTCAGTATTGTTGTAATTGTCATTATTACAAATAAAAATAAATACAAATTGGCCGATTAATCGGTATCGGCTTTTTTTCGGTCCTCCAATAATTGGTATCGGTATCGGTGTTGAAAAATCATAATCGGTCAACCTCTAGTACAAACATCATTGGGCACAGACAACAGCACAAAGGGCAAGAAGGTAGAGACAACAATACATCACGCAAAGCAGCCACAACTGTCAGTAAGAGTGTCCATGATTGAGTCTTTGAATGAAGAGATTGAGATAAAACTGTCCAGTTTGGGTGTTTATTGCAGCTCATTCCAGTCGCTAGCTGCAGCGAACTGAAAAGACGAGCGACCCAGCCATGTGTGTGCTTTGGGGACCTTTAACAGAATGTGACTGGCAGAACGGGTGTTGTATGTGGAGGCTGAGGGCTGCAGTAGATATCTCAGATAGGGGGGAGTGAGGCCTAAGTAGGTCTTGCAATGGGTATACAGAGATGACCAGTTTACAGAGTATAGAGTGCAGTGATGTGTCCTATAAGGAGCATTGGTGGCAAATCTGATGGCCGAATGGTAATGAACATCTTGCTGTTCGAGAGCACCCTTACCTGCCGATCTATGAATTATGTCTCCGTAATCTAGCATGGGTGGGAATGGTCATCCGAATCAGGGTTAGTTTGGTAGCTGGGATGAAAGAGGAGCGATTACGATAGAGGAAACCAAGTCTAGATGTAACTTTAGCCTGCAGCTTTGATATGTGCTGAGAGAAGGACAGTGTACCGTCTAGCCATACTCCCAAGCACTTGTATGAGGTGACTACATCAAGCTCTAAACCCTCAGAGATAGTAATCACACCTGTGGGGAGAGGGGCATTCTTCTTACCAAACCACATTACCTTTGTTTTGGAGGTGTTAAGGGCAGAGAAAGCTTGTTGGACATTAAGAAAGCTTTGTTTTAGAGCATTTAAACACAAAATCCGGGAAGGGGCCAGCTGAGTATAAGACTGCATATAAATGGATTCATCTGCATATAAATGGATTGTCCATCCACTTGTTGTTTTTATGGTTATGTGGAATAACTATCAGACCATAAAACTCAGCCTGACTATTAGGACAAGCTTATTCCATCAGTAGTCCTCCCTCTTGCCGCCAAATGTAATATTGAAAGCAATTGACAAAGCAGGCCGTCACTGAATATTTTGTGGGTATTCACAAAACATCCATTTTCAACAAGTCATTATGACAATGACTTGTAGTAAAATTTGATATTTGCTGTATGTACCTCAACTCTCAGAACAGTACATGTAATATTCACAAACATTCTTATTTAACTAGGCAAGTCAGTTAAGAACAACTTCTTATTTACAATGACAGTCTAGGAACAGTGGGTTAAACAGGGGCAGAACGACAGATTTTTACCTTGTCAGCTCGGGGATTCGATCTAGCAACCTTTTGGTTACTGGCCCAACGCTCTAACCACTAGGCTACCTGCCGCCCCAAAACATTAACCCTTAGTTATCTACTGTAAGCTGAACTACACAACACAGTCATAATTAACGTAGAGTTAATTTCTTAGAACTAAAGATCTCAACTAAAGAGATGTGCCTCACCTCAGCTCACATTGTTGAATATAAGGTCATATTTACAGTGCATTATGAAAGTATTAAGACCCCTTGACTTTTTCCACATTGTTACGTTACAGCCTTACTGTAAAAAAAAAAGTATTACCAATCTTCACACGATACACCATAACAAAGAAAAAAACGTTTTTTAGAAATATAACATTTACATAAGTATTCAGACCCTTTACTCAGTACTTTGTTGAAGCACCTTAGGCAGCGATTACAGCCTCGAGTCTTCTTGGGTATGATGCTACAAGCTTGGCACACCTGTATTTGGGGAGTTTCTACCATTCTTCTCTGCAGATCCTCTCAAGCTCTGTCAGGTCTGAGGGGGAGCGTCGCTGCACAGCTATTTTCAGTTCTCTCCAAAGAGGTTAGATCGGGTTCAAATCCGGGCTCTGGCTGGGCCACTCAAGGACATTCAGAGACTTGTCCCGTAGTCACTCCTGCGTTGTCTTGGCTGTGTGCTTAGGGTCGTTGTCCTGTTGGAAGGTGAACCTTTGCCCCAGTCTGAGGTCCTGAGTGCTCTGGAGCAGGTTTTCATCAAGTATCTCTCTGTACATTGCTCCTTTAATCTTTCCCTCTATACTGACTAGTCTCCCAGTCCTTGTCGCTGAAAAACATCCCCACAGCATGATGCTGACACCACCATGCTTCACCGTATGGATGGTACCTGGTTTCCTCAAGATGTGACGCTTGGCATTCAGGCCAAAAGGTTCAGTCTTGATTTCACCAGACCAGAGAATCTTGCTTCTCATGGTTTGAGAGTCTTTAGGTATCTTTTTGCAAACTCCAAGTGGGCTGTCATGTGCCTTTTACTGAGGAGTGGCTTCCGTCTGGCCACTCTACCATAAAGGCCTGATTTGGTGGAGTGCTGCAGAGATGGTTGTCCTTCTGGAAGGTTCTCCCATCTCCACAGAGGAACTCTGGAGCTCTTTCAGAGTGACCATCGGGTTCTTGTTCACATCCCTGACCAAGGCTCTTCTCCCCAATTGCTCAGTTTGGTTCCAAATTTCTTCCATTTAAGAATGATGGAGGCCACTGTGTTCTTGGGGACCTTCAATGCTGCAGAAATGTTTTAGTAGCCTTCCCCCAACCTTTCTGGGATTGCACCAGAATTCCCATAATAATATCTCTCAAATCTCTATATCATTATGGATAGTTTGATGTTGGGGGGGTTCAAAAATCTTGTTCACAAAGCTGAAAAAACCCTACATCAAATAGATTCGATAGATCTTAATCAAACTCTAGAATGATGGATGTCATTGAGGATGTTTAAAAAGAAACTTGATACAACCGTGGTAAATTCTGAAAATATGCCTATTATACAGTGAGGTCCAAAAGTATTTGAATTGATAGAATTTATCGATATCAGGAGAACCGTTTAGAAATTACAGCACTATTTGTACATAGTCGTTGTTCTCCCATTTTAGGCAACCCAACGTTTTGGAGAAATTAACTTATGTGTATTAAAGTGGTCAAACGTTTAGTATTTGGTCCCATAGTCCTCGCACGCAATGACTACATCATGCTTGTGACTCAAACTTGTTGGATGCATTTGCAGTTTGTTCTGATTATGTTTCAGATTATTTTCTGCTACCATGATTACAGATAAACAAGAACTGTGAATATTTGTATTTTTGCATTTATTAGCAATCCCCATTAGCTGCTACTCTTCCTGGGGTCCACACACAAAACACAAGATAAAAACAGTACATCATATAACATTATTACGCCACTAAATATCTACAATACAAAATGTATAATACCACCATACAACAATATTACAATTTACGTGTGTGTAGAGTGCGTGTGCTAGCTTGTGTGTGTGTGTATTGTATGCGTGTGTCTGTTCTTGTCTGTGTGCATGTCTTCACAAAAAAAATCTGATTCTACTACTTGCATCAGTTATCTGATGTGGAATAGAGTTCCATATAGCCATGGCACTATGTAGTAATGGCTTTATGCAGTCATGGCTCTATGGAGTCTGTTCTTGACTCCGGGATTGTGAAGAGACCTCTGGTATACATGAGTGTCCGAGCAGTGTGCTAGTAGTGTGCAAGTTTGGTGGAGGAGGAATAATGGTCTGGGGCTGTTTTTCATGGTTTGGGCTAGGCACCTTAGTTCCAGTGAAGGGAAATCTTAATGCTACAGCATACAATTACATTCTAGACTATTCTGTGCTTCCAACGTTGTGGCAACAGTTTGGGGAAGGCCCTTTCCGGTTTCAGCATGACAATGCCCCCGTGCACAAAGCGAGGTCCATACAGAAATGGATTGTCGAGATCGGTGTGGAAGAATTTCACTGGCCTGCACAGAGCCCTGACCTCAACCCCATCGAACACCTGCGGGGTGAATTGGAATGCCGACTGTAAGCCAGCCCTAATCACCCAACATCCGTGCCCGACCTCACTAATGCTCAAGGGTGAATGGAAGCAAGACCCCGCATCAAATGTTCCAACATCTAGTGGAAAGCCTTCCCAGAAGAGGGGAGTCTGTTATAGCAGCAAAGGGGGACCAACTCAATATTAATGGCCATGATTTTGGAATGGGATGTTCGACGAGCAGGTGTCCACATACTTTTGGTTCTATAGTGTATCTCTGTTGATATCCCATGCATTATCAACCATATTATCCAGATACTACTGTTGGCACTTGGTCTATAGCAGCTTCCCACAAGAATGGGAATAATGATGATTAACAAAGTTCAAGGCATAAATATCATCATACCCCCCCCCCCCCCCCCCAAAAATGCTAACCTCCCCTGTTATCGATAATGGTGATAGGTTAGTATGTCTTGGGGGTATGATCATTGTGCCTAACTTTCTCACTCATCACTATTCACAATGAATTCATGATTATCTGTAGTCATGGTAGCATCCACATTAAGTGTTTAATTGTAAATAAGAGTAGAATGTTTCTAATGTGATTGCAAAATGACACAATACATTATTTACCATGCATTTCTATTGGGCACAAAACAATCAGAAACAACCTGAACTGTAGATGCATTCAACAAGCTTCTAGAGTCCCAAGCGTGTCATTGTTTGCTAGGGATATGGGACCAAACAAACTTTTGACTACTTTAATACACAAGTTAGTTTTGTCCAAATACTTTGGTATTTGGGGGGAGGGAGAGGCGGGCGGGGCTATATACAAAAAGTGCTGTAATTTCTACGTTTTAGTCATTTAGCAGATGCGCTAATCCAGGGCGATTTATAGGAGCAATTAGGGTTAATAACCTCATAGTCACTATCATTTCAAAGCCAAAGGGCTGCAATACCTCAATCGAAATGGATAAGTTCCCATCGCTTTCATCGGATGATAGAGCGCAACAAGGCTAGGATCACCCACTCAGCTGCTGTAAGGTATGTTCACATGTTCGTCATCAAAACAAACCACTGACAGACAAGGGAGAACCTGCCTAGAGAGAAAACTAATGAGGCATGCTGTTTGATTTAAAGTGCAGACTGTCATCTTTAATTTGAGGGTATTTTCATCCATATCGGATGGCAGGTAGCCCAATGGTTAAGAGCGTTGGGTCAGTAGCTGAAATGTTCGAATCCCCCGAAATGACTAGGTGACAAATCTGTTGACATGCCCTTGAGCAAAGTTATTAATTAAAAACGTCTTATGGCTGCAATCCCGTTAACGGGATGATATGACAACAGCCAGTGAAAGTGCAGGGCGCCAAATTCAAACAACAGAAATCTCATAATTAAAATTCCTCAAACATACATGTATCTTATACCATTTTAAAGGTAATCTTGTTGTTAATCCCACCAAAGTGTCCGATTTCAAATAGGCTTTACAGCGAAAGCACCACAAACGATTATGTTAGGTCACCGCAAAATCACAGAAAAACAGTCATTTTTCCAGCCAAAGAGAGGAGTCACAAAAAGCAGAAATAGAGATAAAATTAATCACTAACCTTTGATGATCTTCATCAGATGGCACTCATAGGACTTCATGTTACACAATACATATATGTTTTGTTCGATAAAGTTCATATTTATATCCAAAAACCTCAGTTTACATTGGCGCCATGTTCAGAAATGCCTCCAAAATGTCCAGAGAAATTGCAGAGCCACGTCAAATAACATAAATACTCATCATAAACTTTGATGAAAGATACATGTTTTACATAGAATTAATGATACACTTGTTCTTAATGCAACCGCTGTGTCAGATTTCAAAAAGCTTTACGGCAAAAGCACAATATTCAATAATCTGAGAACAGCGTTCAGCCACAAAAGGAAGCCATACAGTTACCCGCCAAATTGTGCAGTCAACAAAACTCATAAAAAGCATTATAAATTTTCACTTACCTTTGCTGATCTTCGTCGGAATGCACTCCCAGGACTCCCACAAGAAATGTTCGTTTTGTTCGGTAATGTCCATCATTTATGTCCAAATAACATTAGCTATTTTTGTTAGCGTGTTTGGTAAACAAATCCAAAGTCAGGAAGCGCGTTCACTAAAAGCAGACGAAATGTCCAAAAGTTCCGTAACAGTCAGTAGAAACATGTCAAACGATGTATTGAATCAATCTTTAGAATGTTTTTAACATAAATCTTAAGTAACGTTCCAACCGGAGAATTACATTGACTTCAGATGTGCGATGGAACAGAGCTCCCTCTCATGTGAATGCGCATGGTCAGAGCATGGTCCGGTCATGATAGACCTGACTAATTCCTGTCTCCTTCGGCCCCACTTCACAGTAGAGGCATCAGACAAGGTTCTACAGACTGTTGACATCTAGTGGAAGCAGTAGGAAGTGCAAACTCATCCATATCCCACTGTGTATTCAATAGGGGCTTGGTTGAAACCTCAGAATTCCCACTTCCTGTTTGGATTGTTTCTCAGGTTTTTGCCTGCCATATGAGTTCTGTTATACTCACAGACATCATTCAAACAGTTTTAGAAACTACAGTGTTTTCTATCCAATACTAATAATACTATGCATATATTAGCAACTGGGACTGAGGAGCAGGCAGTTTACTATGGGCACCTTTCATCCAAGCTACTCAATACTGCCCCTGCAGCCATAACAATTAACAGAGGTTTGGTCCTGGCGGAGGATGTTACGGACGTTCTGGTGTACAGCTGACGTCGGCAGATAATGCCTCTCTGGGGTTTCCTAAGAGCCTGTGTAACTACATATACACTTAAGTACTTCTTCAGCTACAGTGGACATGTGGTCCAGTTTCCTCTCTTGTCGACAGTAGTGCTTCTCTGTTCTATGGCATCAGTTGGTTGCTGGCAGCCTGGCACCACCATCTTTGTAGATGTAATTCCGGCAAGGGTCTAGCCGACATCAGGGACCGTATGTATCAAGCGTCGGAGTGCTGATTTAGGATCAGTTTTTCCTTTTAGACCACATCAAAAATAGATGAGCCGAAATGCTAAATGAATACGGGCCCAGTGCTATTCAATTCCAGCCTTCTCCCTGGCAGTTAATTAATCATTGGATTGACCAGAATTACAACCTGGTAGCCCAGAAACTCTGTAGATAACTGTCATGTAATAATTATAGCTAAGTACTTATCTCATAGCCCAAGCACAGCTCATTCGGGTTCCTTTGGAACCCTGAGGTCTCTGCACACTGGTCACAATATGCACCATGACTAACTACAAATACTCTTGACTTTGCTAATAAATCTTTCACCCCTTTCTTATGCCATACGTGTCCCCACAGTCAAAACAGAATTAAGAGAAGAATGAATCTATAGGAGACAATCCAACAACAAAAAAGTTCATAGTGCATTGTAGTAGTAATTTAGCACAAAGGACCATTACTGCACTCAGTGACATTGTTTAAGTCACGCAGTGATACATTTGTCATTTAGCAGATGCTTTAATCCAGAGCTATTTAAAGTAGTGAGTGCATACATATTCGATAATAGAATATGTCATTGTTGGTTGGCATGTGCGCTTCTATAAATTGCTTTTGAAATTATACTGTGGTGTAGGACTTTAGACATGCTTTGAAACCGACTTAAGTTAATGCTCAGAAGTGAAAATTAAATGAATATCGTCATTCTGTGGAAAGATCGGAGACCTGAACTCAGAGGTACACAGTTCTAAAGCAACCTTTATTAAAATAAACATGGAGAAACGCCAATGACAAAATAGCTAAGGTATCGTTATCTAACTTTAGTGGATCTCTGTCAAATCCATGAGTCATCTTTCCTCGCACTGCAGTGATTTGGCTGCCGCCCCCCCCTCTCTCCTCCATAACGTATGGCCTTCTAACCAGTCCCTTTGCTTGTCATCGTTATGGTCGATAGGCCATTTTGTTTATCCAAGCACCTGGGAAGAACTGAGGTGGAATCAGATTTAAAAAACATTGTCAATTCATTTGAAGTCCGGAGGACGGTCATGCAAACACCTTTTTATTTATTTATAAGTATTTACAGAGCTCTAGCCACCCCTCCCCCCGGTTCCCTCCCTCCACCCCACTCCCCTCCGTAATGGCCGGAGTCTGAGTGGGAGGGGGGCTAGTGGATCCTCGTCAGCTCCTCCACAATCTTTATGACCTCGTCCACGGTGGCCTCGCGCTTCATGCCGCTGCCATCGTCAATCTGAAACGCAGAAGAGGGTGTTATTTCAGCTCACTGGCCCAGTAGTTTGCATTAACCCGCACAGCTATGGGACACATGCATCTAAGTGGTACCTTTATCAAGCGTCACTGCATTCCAAGAAGTGTGTGTGAGCGAGCGAGCTCGTGTGTGTGAGAGTGTGAACGAGTGTGTGTGTGTCTGTGTGAAAGCGTGTATGTGTGAAAGTGTGTATGCGTGTCCGTACCTGTAGCGTGCTGACCACCTCCTGCATCTTGGCGCGGCCCAGGTCCAGGAAGCTCTCGATGAGGTCCCCGTCGATGAAGCCCGTGGCCTGCTCAGTCTTACGCTCCGTATGGAAGGACCTCCAGGTGCCAGAGTCAAGGAAGACAAATAACACATACACACACATCCCTACAGCAAAACCACTCCTCTTATTGGGAACTCTGTCCTTTTGAGTACCAGAACCTGCATTTTTGGGGGTTTGAGTACTCATAGAATGTTCACTCTAAAATATGAGCACCTGTACTGAATAATTTAAATGAGTAGCAGCCCCTGAAATGAGAACTGGCACCTTTTTCAAAGGAAAGTAGAGTGTAAGTGATTTTAGACCACTATAAGAGTCTCTCAGACATGTGATTCTTAGGGCTGGCACAATTACTGTATAACCGTGAAACTGACGGTTATGGATGGACACTGTCTTGAAAATAAAACAGTCATAAGAACGAACCGCTGACTGAAGACGGGACAGCCGGGAATTTGTGCGGTTGAGTCCGTTTCTGTGGTAACATGGACTCCTAACATGAAACTTTGTTGCTCCTTGCTGAAACAAGCAAGTGTTGTAGCAAACAAGTCTTTGGTTGCCTAGGCAACAGCCCCTCCCTGCAGCACAGAAATAGTGAACAGAAGTCAATAAAACGGGCTTGGAAGCTCTAACCCTTGCAATTTGACTGATAAAATGATGGGTACACGCAATGGCTGCCTGGTATTGTTTTCTTTTCTCTTTGAGCTTACAGCACCTGGTATTCCCAGGCGGTCTCCCATCCAAGTACAAACCAGGCCTGACCCTGCTCAGCTACTGAGATCAGGTATGTTCGGGGTGGTATGGCCACAAGCATATTTTTTTAAACTCAATTTTCTCTCCGAATTAGTCTTTGGCTCATCGCGGCAACTTCCAAATGAGCTCGTGAGATGCGAAGGTTGAGTCATGCATCTTCCAAAACATGACCTGTACTTATCACACAGACCTGAAGTCAGCTGCACCAATGTTTCGGAGGAACACCGTTTGACTGACGACTGAAGTCGGCTTGCAGGTGCCCGGCCCTGCGACAAGGAGTCACTCAAGCGCGATGAGACAAGGAAGGCCCTCCGGCAAAACCTTCCCCTACCCCGGTCAGCTCTGAGCCAATTGCGCACTGTCCTATGGGGCTCCCGGTCACGGGATCGAACCCCAGGCTGTATTGGCGCCTCAGCACTGCAATGCAGTGCTTTTGACCGCTGCGCCACTCACTGGTATTGTGATGCAATAATTTCCATGGTAATGAAGAATGTTGATTCAAATGATGTTAACTGATGTGGCTCATGGAATAGAATGTCGTTTTTGTAATGTCAGTTCAGTTGAGTTTAAATCAACAAATCACAGCACATATTGATGGCGACACTTCCTGCTTTGCGCCTCGCAATGGCCACCCATTATGCTATCATTGACTTGAATTGGGACGGCCCGTTCTATTCATTCTATTTTTATGGCAGCACCTGCAGTTAGGAGCGAAGGAGTGCCTATTCGAATGGTTATTACAGTGACAGCGGTTATTTGGCTGGCCAATTACCATTATCCAAAATTCCAAGGCCGTCAACCCTATTGTTACTTCCCCGTATCACATACACACGGCTACTTGTCAACTTCAGGCCGTCGCTTCATTCGCGCATAACGCGGTAAAACACGGGGCCTTGTCATTCATCCATTTACGGGCTAGGCATGTTAAAACAACCATTACCATTCTGACAGCCAACGTCGAGGTCGGTGGTACCAAGTTTTGCCACCCATGACAGTGGTGGCTCACCGGTTCTGAAAAGGCACTTTCAATGTGATACATAGGGGCAGGTCCACACACACACACACACACCAGAAGGAAAGGATATAAGCTGTGCTCGATCTTGCCCACGCTCTTGATGACCTTGTTGAGTCGGTTCTGCAGGTCCAGCAGCAGGCTGTACCAGCCCTCGGACAGAGAGGTCACAAGACCTAGAGACATAAGACGGATGGCTTGCCATTTATGGGAGAA
The DNA here is from genome assembly GCF_016432855.1 of Salvelinus namaycush. Lineage (NCBI taxonomy): Eukaryota > Metazoa > Chordata > Actinopteri > Salmoniformes > Salmonidae > Salvelinus > Salvelinus namaycush. The sequence continues at coordinate 28,245,910 of NC_052336.1, read as the reverse complement.
AATAAAAGGAGAACCGAAATAGATTTGTGCAGATCGATACGCTCGTGGTGCTCGCCACTCATACCTAGTGAAGGAGAAAAGATGGAAGATGAGAGGGAATTTGAGTGTGGGTTGTCTGACTGAGGGAAGGTGACATTTTTTTTTCTCTCTCCAATTTGTGCCTACTGAACATGTTGTCGTCCACGAACACAAATGTGTTGTGCAGCTTTTTAACGGGGGAATAGTCATTGCAGAACTTCAGTGAACACTCCAATCATCATTCCCCTTTCTTTATTACCACAGCTATGAAAGAAATTGAGAAAGTAAATTGACTTTGAAAGTCACTTGGAAATGACTAGCAGATGAGTCCCCTCTCCACTGCTTCCCACCTCTCATCCTTAAGATGGGTGCTTATGTGGCCGAGGAAAATCTGTAGAGCGCACCGCTTCGCTGTAACAGTACATAGCCTAAAAAAAAGACACGGGGGAATTCGGGACCTTGAAAATCGGCATCAGTACTGGGTCAGTAGGCACCAGGAAAACAACATTTTGAAACCCAAGTGCTGCTACAGAAACATGTCCAATAAGAACACAGATCTCTCTCTTGCGGTCTCAAAATGTTTTGTGCTAATGCATACTCTACAACCCTGGGGTATATTCATTACGGCAAACTAACAAACCATAGCTAAATGTTTTGCAATGGAAAAAAACAAGTGTTTCTTATTGTACAAATTCAGGTTAGGCCCTCCCTTGTTTCATCCCGTTTGCTTCCATTTCGTTTCTAGTGAATACACCCCTGGCATGTGGCACTGGTGGGCCATTACCGATCATGCCGTTGACGGTGCCGAAGAGCACGGAGCCCTGCGTGGGGGTGGAGCTCTCGCCCAGGTTCTGCAGCACCAGTGACCCATGGGAGAAGACGTTGACAAACTCCCCCAGGTGGAACACGCCCACCTCCTGGAGGTGTTGTCGCTCCTCGTCTGTCGTGGCCGCGCTGCCAAGGGAGAGAGAGAGAGGGAGAGAGCTCAACTTCTATTTTGGTCCTAATTATTTCATGCTTTGGCAATGTGCACCCATTCATTTCATTCTAAAAAAGCTACATTTCAGAGAGTCAAAAATATTACACTTTTTGTGCTAATTATTGTACCCGTTTATTTATACATTTCTGCTTTGGCAATGTGTACCCATTTATTCCATACCAATAAAGTAGCATTGAATTTATTATAATTGAGAGAAAGAGATAAAGCGAACGATACAGAGGCAGGCAGAAAAATATAAAATGGGGAAAAGCAATAGCAACAGATGTAGATGAGTGGCAATGAGTAAGAAAAAAATGAGCGCGTGAGGGAAGTGGTAGTAAGAAATAAGATGGTGACAAACAGAATGCAAATTTGACGTCTTTCTAAGCGAAACACCACGGGAGGAAGAACGAGGGAGAGGAGACAGAAACGGTGGCATCAACAAACACGTGAGAGAAAGATAAAGGTCAATGGAATTCAGTGATCATGGATGATTAACATGACGGCTTATGGATGATGGCGGTGAGAGAGTGAGGACATGTCTAGGTCGGCCTCCATCTCAATGAGTCTTTCTGAGATTCTACGCATGCTACTTATTTGCCTCCTAAACCGTATTAGAGGTCTCTTCCTTCTGAGGCGAGGGGATTCCAGAAAGAGGTCAAGACTCCACCTCACCTGTCTTTTTGACACACAAAGAGGTTGAAGGCATTCTCCGCCCCCAGGAAGTTGTCATCGTCCAGGATCTCCACAGCACTCATCCAGTTGGGATTGAAGTCACGGGCGATCTGGGAAGAGTGACAGGTGAAAAGCAGGCGTATCACCAGTGCCTCAATTCAATTCCATTCAATAAACTTTATTCATCCAAGAGGTGCAATTATTGATAACAAACAATGGTTCCAACTCATCACGCAAGTTCTTATTCATTGCAAGTGTTTGGTGTCGAATCCTCCTTGATAAAGCCCATGAGAAATGAGGGCGACAAAATAAAAGCATTCAAATCTATATTTTGGAGGATGCTGTATTCCAAGGGGGAAAAAAACCTGTCTATGAGCAAAATCAAACAAATCGTCATTTAGACCTTATAAAGCCTGTCCCCAGTCTGTGTTCCAATTCTACACCCTCCTCCTCGAAGTGTGGCATTGAGCACATCCACCATCCTCTCAAGGGAAAAGGGTAGAAAATTGGGACACCGGCAGGGCCTTTCTTAGTATCATTCCTTACCTCCTCAAAGTTGCCCTCCATGGGTTTATAGGCCAGCAGCAGCACAGACCTCATCAGGTCTCCCACCAGGATGAAGTCTCCTTTGGTCTTCAGGTAGAGTGCCATGATGTTGTTGTAGTGGTTACACTCGGTCCTCAGCTCCTTCTCAGCGGTCCACTCGTACAGACGCACCTGGGGCGGGCGCACATTGATGATGCGTTGATATTGACATGCGCAATTGTCGAGGAGCAGAGTCCGGACGCTGCAGTGTAGTTTCGGAGTAACGAGGACTCGAAAGCACCACGGTTGTGTTTGTAGGAGACATGCATATCATACAATTACAAGAAATACCCCCTTCAATGTTCCTTCAGATTCCAACGTTCCATTGGAAAGAATACTACTGGATAGACATAAATGATCCCTAACACCCTTTCCGTATGGTTGTGGGTCCCATAACTACAGTTTCACTGTGGCAGCCATTACGGGTCAGTACGGTCCATTGTAGATGAAGCACGGAATTTGACAAGGCAGCAACACGAAGGTGTTTAACTCATTTTAACGTCAGGATTGAGAAATAAAACTTAAAACGCGGAATGTCTCCTTTAATTTTCTTCGTTTTTTTTATGCCAAGTAACATGGGGCGAATCCTAACTTTCCCTTAAATCAAATATTCATTTAATGATGCATTAATGGCAATGAGAGACATCGTGAAAGTTTTAAAATTAAGTGGACGTAAACATTTCCCTCCATGTGAGTATCTACAACTGTAGCCTGTAAAACAGGAGCTGGCCTTAAAAACATCCTACTTTCAAACCATCAAAAGTGAAATGCTCACTGTGCTGTTGATGCTGGCCAGCAGTTTGCCATTGAACTCCACCATGGAGTAGACGGCTCCCTTCACCTCCTTCTCTGCAACCGTCTGCAGCTTACCTACACAGAAGAAGAGACATAACAGTCGGGGTCAGGGCTGGTGCTGCAGTAGCCTGAAATCCAAACGTATATTTTTTGTTTCACCATTCGTTTCACTGTGAAAGAAAGGTGAAACTGAGCATAATGGTTTGGATTCCAGGCAATTCTTTGAAACAAATGGAGAAAAGCAGCACATCAGTTTGGTTTTCAGGCTCGTGTTACAGCTCTCTGATACTGTATTTCACAGCACCTGTTCACTCTTGAGTCATTCATCTTCACGACTGAGATGATTATCGAGAGGAAGGTGCTATCAGGCACTATCAAGGGAGGAAGAGGTGTGGAACGAGTGAGAAAAAGGTGAGAGAGAATGAGTGAGAAAAAGACGAGGGGAAGAAAGAGACTGTAGAAGAAAGTGTGAGAGAGCGCGAGCAAAAAAAACAGGAGAATATGAAAGATGGGGGGGTGAGAGAATAACAGGAGAAGAATGATGGGAACGAGAGCGAGAACAATGAGAATGGAAGAAAGACAGCCCTCACCGTCTCAAGAAAGTTAGCCCTCACCGTCAGTGTAGTGGAAGACGATGATGCGACCTTGCTTGGGCTCGGCCTCCTCTGGGTAGACCATTGCAGTGCCAACGATAAAGTAGACCGAGAGGTCCCTGCCCAGGCGACAGGACACCATGCTGAGGGCGTACTCACTCTGGAGGAACTGGTGGGCGTGGAGCACTGGGAGGACGAACACACATGTGAAAATCACGCAACACAGGACAAATCTCCACAAAAAAGTGAGAATTTTGTGTGCTCCTCAGAAGTACAATCAACAGCTTATCAATCACCAGTACAATCACCATTGATTAACTCACTTCAAAATGTTCTCTTTAATCAAGACGTTTTTAAAGGGGGGGAACTTACCTTCGAAGGTGTGTTGGTCGACCACCAGGAGGCTGTGCACCTCCACCTCCTCCCCGAAGGAGGTCTCGTGTGGGGAGGTGCTGCTGGGGAACAGCTTACTGGAGCTCACACTGCTAGACAGAGCCTGGGGAGAGGTAGGGAGAGAGGAGATATGAAAGGCAGAGAAAGTGGGAAAATATGAAAACCCAGACTATGCACACCCACAAGGCTAGGGGAAAAAGGGAGTAGGTTCTTCCTCACCTACAAGTTCTTGTAAATATTTTTTTTCTCTTTTCTTGTTTTTTGTGCAATAAACCTAGACTAAACTAAGTCATCTGGACACATTGTCAGCCAAGCGATGTGCACCCCTAACATTCAAGTCATTTCCCCCCCCAAAAAACATAATTGCACTAAAACTGCTAAATAAAATACAGTAACTCTGAATGCTGATGCTTCAGTTCATATAGAGCGAAGTTCACAGATATTTCCGGACTGTTCTTCTACAAAACACGCAGTTGCACTTAAGTCACGATGCATCATGAAAACACCGTTGAATACGGGAAACAAGGCTCATGGCCCATTTTCAAAAGGTCTTAATCTGTGATCAGCACTCCTACTCTGAGAATATTTATGACTACAGGCCCCAGAACAGGAGATCTTGGCAGTGGTACACTGAAATACCAGACGGTGTGAAGCTACCTGAGTGCTAGCGCTGGGGCGCACTGCTGCCGTGGTCCCGCTGGCGTCCTGCATCTCCACGCGGCTGGACAGCACCCCGAAACACTGAGACACTTCCTGGTAACAGATCCTCCTGAGAGGGGGAGGGAGCAAGAATAAAGTGGAGAGATAGGAGGGGGGAGTGAGTGACAGAGCAGAAAGAGTAAAAAAGAGACTGAAATAAATATTTCACTCTTGATTTACCTGAGGGTAAATCCATCGGATAGATATACTTCTACTCTGTAACTATTTCTACTGGTGTTGCTCCCTCTTACCTGGGAGACTCGTAGAGTGGAACTGTGCGAATGTGGAGCTTCTGGATCTCGTCGATGGTCCCGATGGTGAGAGTGCTGTTGTTGGCCAGAGCCAGACTGCCAAAGACACAGAAACGCAGGTTACAACCACACACCAACAACAGATAAGTTACATATTTATTTCTAGCTTTGCAATCATTCCTGTTCTTTCTTTAGAGTCGTTGAATGAGAAAAATAATCAACGTCTCCTCTCCACCACTTGCACTGGTCTGAAAACACAGGACAGATGACAGGGGGAAAAAAAGGTTTCTGTTTAAACCTGTTGAATTCGTCCCACATCAGTCCAAACGGAGAAGAAGTGCTAAGGATGCCACTTTGGACTATTGAGACGCGCGCGACTGACTAACCTGTCGGGGTAGCCCTCGGAGTTGAGCGGACACATGTAGTTGACCTCCTTGAGGTTGACATTGGAGAAGACCAGCTTGTGGTTGGAGGAGTAGATGACGGTGGGCCGGTCGGAGCAGGCAAACACGTTGGAGGTGGACAGGGAGCGGAAGGTCCTCAGCACCGTGGGCTGGGTGCCCAGAGTCACCTTCTTACGCTCGCTCAGCACACCTGTTGGCAACACAACAGGGTCAATGCCAACAGTTTAACAATAAGTTTGCAAACCTGCCAGGGGTAAGTGCACTTTCAAGTCAGTCTATTCAGGAGATAAGCGGAAATTCCAATCCAAAACCCTTTCCATTTTTAATATACACCGAGTGTCAATAACATTGTGAACATCTGCTCTTTCCATGACATACACTGACCAGGTGAATCTCTTATTGATGTCACATGTTAAATCCACTTTAATCAGCGCACATGAAGGGGGTTGTGTATTTGTCCCATTCAGAGGGTGGAGTCAACATGGGCCAGCATCCCTGCGGAGCGCTTGACACCTTGTAGAGTCCATGCACTGACCAATTGAGGCTGTTCTGAGGGCAAAGTGGGTGTGGGTGCAACTCAATATTAGGAAGGTGTTCCTAATGTTCTGCACACTCATTGTATTTCTAATGAAGAGTTCGACATTTTCAATACATTTTCAGAATTCTGAAGCAGAATCGAACTGCAGCTGTGAAGACACAATGAACAGCCTCCTATTTGACACATCTTAACCTAATTTGTTCTATCAATGAATTAGATGACGGTGCAGTTAACTGTCTGGAATTTTTATAAAAATTGGACTCAATCAAACGGCAACAGAAGTATGCGTTTCTCCAGCAGCCTGACCTGAGGTCAGGTCCAGGCCGAAGTAGAAGAGCGCTCCGTCTCCCAGGGCACACAGCAGGTAGTAGCTGGCCTCGAACGTCGTCATCAGGATGGAGCGAGGGATAATTTCTGTACACACACACACACACACACACACAAAATCGCGTCAAATGTGTGAAAAGCTTCAGAATAGCAGCAGAATTCCACTGTCAATTCAAAACAACTATTATTCATCCTTCGAGAACAAATAAGAAGGCATTGACAGCTAGGTCCCACAATAACATCTTCCACACGGTTGTGCAACATTGCAAATGGATCTAGGACGTGTGGACCCAGCAGTAGAGTGCTTCTGTCCCTTAGGATTCCCTCCCCTTTCATGGCCAAGTTACACAGGCTTTGAATAGGAGGGGTTTATAAACACATCCAAAAATAACAACAGGAGGACAAAGAGAATGTCGAATACAGAGAATGTGTGGCCAATTCTTTGCTGCTCCCAATCATGATATCCTTATAAAAATGTTGATATTTGAGAAGCTTTATTAAAACACCATGTGCGGGAGCAACAAAACAATGGGCGGACATTAGGGATGGACATTTGAAAGAATGTCTGGGTTCGAGTACTCTGGAATATAATTTTGCATGCTGGCGTGTTAGCGTGAAACAGGGCTGCAATAACAGTTGCTCCAATTACTGGTTGTTCTGACACTCAACTGAAAACTAAACTAATATTTTCAATGACAGACTCCAAACAACAAACACATCTTAGCATTAGAAATGTTGTCAGTGCTTATAAATTGAACCTGCTAAATAGTTGCATTTATTAAAATGTTGTCAATTAATAGTTACCAAATACAAAACCTTGAACCGCGTACTCGTACCCATCCACAGTGGGAAATTGGCTTTTTCTCAAAGTTACACAGACTTACCTGGCTACACAAAAGGTTCAAATCAGTTGCTCCATCTATCCATCCATTCCTCCCTCACTATCCCTTTAAGTACACTGTTGAATCTCCATCCACCTCTCACCTCCTCCGAGCATCTCCTTGTGCAGGGTGGTGAAGCAGGGCAGCTTGAGGACCCGGGCCGATATGTCCGTCCACAGGCCCACGGCGCAGAGGGGCGACTCTCCGCCCTCCCCCAGGGGCGTGATGTCTAGGCAGGCCACCTCATGCTCCATCTCCACCGTGCTGACGGGGGACAGAGAGAAGGGCATGGGATTGGATTCATTTTTGTATTAAATTATTTCAACAAAACAAATGACTAGCACTAATATTTATTTATTTTTACTCCAAATACAAACAACTTACAGACACACACAAACAACGACTACATCTCACCTTGCCAGACCGGCATGCTCACCCCCCCATCCCTAATGTCTGCATTATACGCCTTAAACTGTACCAATTTGTTTTTCCTCGCTATTTCCAGGCACTAGCATTTCGTCCCATCCTAAATTTGTTTAGACATGATTCTTCTACCCCCCACTGGCTGAGTATGGAGAGAAATATGATGTATCCTATCGCACTGGAAGAGGAGGTCTTAACTGACATATCCCTTAAACAATGTTAAACTACGCTTTATTATTGCTCACATAATTTCTCTTTAGCACAAACTTGAAAAACAATGTAACTGGTAATCGAAATGGCATGCTCATCGTCAATAATGCCTTGCGATTTGGAGGGCAGCATTTTGCATCCCCCCCCCAATGTTTCACATGTGGAATCCGTACCCTTGCAGATATCACGGATAGCAATGGTTTGAGGACATTCAAAGATTTGTAAGACAACACATTACCAGGTAACCCCCCCCCCATATATTTTAAACTTAAGTCAGCTATGTTGGCCTAAGGAGTCCCTTGTAAAACGCAACTACTGAACTATCCAATTATGGAATTTATAAATAATTTATCTAGGCTCCCGAAAGGACCGATCACTATAATATATAAAAAAAATAAACTTTTGGAAAGCTCATATGCTGAGCTAGCCAATAAAAAAGTATGATCCACAGATAAGTGATTCTGAACAACCCTTAACTGGAACAGAATTTTGAAAAATACAACCTTGGCATCCCGTAATACGAACCATCAATCTTTTAAAAAGTTTGTTCACAGACCGTATTTAACACCAAGGAAAAGTTTTAGAATGAAAATGGTCCCAACTCCCAACTGTTCACTGTGTCCCCTAAATCAGATAGGCACATTCCTTCAAATTATGTGGGAATGCCTTGCAGTTAAACGCTTCTGGGACAAAGTTACAAAATTCATTTCAAAATGAGTGAATGTAAATATTCAATGCGTTGCATCTGCTGTGTTACTTGAGATGATAGCTCCGTGAATCCTTGAATATCCTAAAACCCAAGGCCAAATCTACACTGGAGTTGCTTACCAAGAACACTGTGAATGTTCCTGAGTGGCCAAGTTACAGTTTTGACTTAAATCTACTTGAAAATCTATGACAAGACCTGAACATTTTAGTCAAGCAATGATCGACAACCAATCTGACAGAGCTTGAAGAATTTTGAAAATAATAAACGGGCAGATATTGCTCAATCCGGGTGTGGAAAGCTAGAGATTTACCCAGAAAGACTCACAGCCGTAATCACTGCCAAAGGTGCTTCTACAAACTATCGACTCAGGGTTGTGAATGACATTTACTTACTTATATTTCATTTTCAATACATTTTCAAAATAATTATACAGAAATGTTTTACTGTCATTATGGGGGTATTGTGTGTCGATCAATTTACACACAATACCCCATTAATTTAAATTATTTTGAATTCAGGCTGTAATAAAATGTGGAGTAAGTCAAAGGGTATGAATACATTCTGAAGGCACTGTCATTTCTTCTGTTGATTTAACTTTAATTCACACGTATTTACAAATCAGTTGGTATGGGGCTCACCAAGTCTCTGGTGCTGTTTAACAACACTGTAAATAAAGTCAAAATGGATTTGAGTTGTGTGTACCTGATCTGTTTGAGTTCCCCAGAGAGGATCTGGAGATAGTAGAGGGCCCGACCCACGGCCAGCACCACCTGGGAGGAGTTACATGCGGCCAAGCTGATGTTCCGGCCCTGCGGCTCCTTCCACTCAGAGACCAGGGCCTTGCTGTCCTGCATTACCAGACGCACACCGCCTGTCGTGATCTGAATCACACACACACACATAAATATATCAGCACCTTTGTACGATTCACTATTTGAAAACTTTGTGTTCACACGTGTATTTGTTTGATTTAGAACAGCACAAAAAAATAGATCATTCGATTTTTCAAAGTAAAAAATGGTGAATTAAATTATTCAAAATTCGAATTCATTTGGTTTATGGCAAGTGATTCTTGTTTATGTGTAATTTCTCACTTGTGGTAAGTGTCAGGTGCCTCTTGGGTAAAAAAAAAAGCCATTCAATCAGTTTTGCAGAGAAAACAGAAGATTCTGCTCCAAAGAAAAATTGCAAGGGTGCCCTTGCATTTGTGTGTGTGCGTGGCACCGGTTTGTGTGTGTGCGTGTCTGTGGCAGACGCACATGATGGAGCAGTGACTGTCTGATGAAGAACGGGCTGTCTTACCGTAGTGAGCTAGGTTATAGGCCTACATCATGGGCTGGATAGAAGCAGTCTGCAGTACTGGATAACAATTGCTAAATTTGCCTCAAAATAATAGAACAATAAATAATATCGTTTGTCCCATCTCTCATAAAGCTGTGATTGAGAACAGCCTATTCCTAGGCCGAGGCAATCGACTTTCATTCTTGTTATTTTTGAAAGCCACAACTTCAGGACATCTTCTTGGTTCGAATATTTGGGAAATAAGCTACTGTTCATAACTAACATATATTTTACCATAGGCCTTGTAGGAGGACAGGTTATTGGCCATTTGGTTTTCAACCTCTCGTGGAGGAATTTTCCCGGCCAGCATGGAGCCCAAATCCAGATGTGCAAAGCTGATAAGACATACCCGGGATGACTCAAAGCTTTAAACGCCGCCAAAGGTGCTTCTACAAAGTAATGACTCAGGAGTGTGAATACTTATGTAAATGAGATATTTCTGTAATTCATTTTCAATAAAATAGCCCCAAAAATGTAAAACATGTTTTCACTTTGTCATTATGGGGTATTGTGTGTAGCTGGGTTAGAAAAACAATCAATTTAATCAAATTTGAATTCAGGCTGTAACAACAAAATGTGGAATAAGTCCAGGGGTATAAATATTTTCTAGGCACTGTATTGCAAATCAATACTGCGATTGTATTGCGTTTCGATGTTCCAAACATATTGCTCACCATACGTCTGCCTCAGAGGGATAAGAGAGCCATGAGAAAAGTTCTGATCAGTCATGGAAATAGGAGTTTGTGCAGGTACAGCCAATTAGCAAAAAAATTATATTGCGAAATTCAAAATTATACCATATATTGTCAAAAATAGTATCCCAATATGTAACTATCGATTTTTTCCCTCATAATTAGTGTGTGTGTGTTTGTGTATACCTGGATGAGTTGCTGGTGGGCCACGTTGCCACAGTAGAAGGTCTGCAGGTTGTCCACAAAGCCAGGCAGCTCAGTCTCCTCCACCTCCTCCCCGCTTAGCATCAGCACCCTGAGGACACACACAAACACAGAACAACTTATTATATACTGAACCAAAATATAAAAGTGTTGGTACCATGTTTCATGAGGTGAAATAAAAGATCCCAGAAATGTTCCATATGCACAAAAAGTTTATCTCAAATTTTGTGCACAAATTTGGAATGTCCACCAGAGCCATTGCCAGAGAATTTAACGTTAATTTCTCTACCATAAGCCGCCTCCAATGTCATTTTAGAGAATTTGGTAGTACGTTCAACCAGCCTCACAACTGCAGACTACGTGTGACCACGTCAGCCCAGGACCTCCATTTCCGGCTTCTTCACCTGCGGGATGGTCTGAGACGAGCTACCCAGACAGCTGATGGGTTTGCACAACAGAATAATTTCTGCACAGACTGTCAGAAACTGTCTCAGGGAAGTTCATCTGCGCGTCCATCGTCCTCACCACGGTCTTGACTTCAGTGGGCAATGCTCACCTTCGATGGCCACTGGCACGCTGGAGAAGTGTGCTCTTCACGGATTAATCACGGTTCAACTGTGCCGGGCAGACAGCGTGTATGGCATCGTGTGGGTGAGCGGATTGCGGATGTCAACTTTGTGAACTGAGTGCCCAATGGTGGCAGTGGGGTTATGACATGGGCAGACATAAGCTACAGACAACGAACACAATTGCATTTTATCAATGGCAATTTGAATGCACAGAGATACCATGAAAAGATCCTGAGGCTCATTGTCCTGCCATTCCAGAAGTCACTTGACCCAACAACAACGGTCCGTAACACCATCGGCCAAAGGGGTGACTGAAAATGAGTGAAGAACAAAGATGAAGCTCGTAGATGGAGCGAGTGTCACAGTCAAAGTGCCCGGCTGGCTGTGCGGTGCTGGGTTTTAAATCATCGTGGGCTGCAGAGCAACTCTGCTGTCCTCAGAACTTGATAATTATAAACTGATTCCCATTTTTACCTCCTCATCCTCTCTTATTAGGCCTAGACTACTATATGTGTTGTTGTAGGTTGCACATTGCTGGAATAAATATACGGAATTCGGCATCGGCCAACTATGCATTTCTTTCATTAGCATTCCTCAGCTGTAGCCTAAGTTTCCTTTTGACTCCTCATTTGATTTCTCCATCGTGGTATTGTTGGCTCAATTTCACTTCTTGTGGCCTAAAATATGTCACTCAAAATAAACATGAGAATAGTATAGTCTCCAAATGTCATAATTATTCACATTTAAAAGCTGCAAACTTTAGGACATTAAATACTTTTAGAATATCTCTGAAAATACTCCTCATAACTATAATTTTGTCTTAATTGTTTTATGATATTTCAGTTAATAGGATTAGGCTTTTGTTCATTTCACATATATATTATTCTCTTGCTTTGTGTAAATATAACATGAATTGAAATGTGATATAGCAAATAGGAATATAGGCAATTTACTCAGAATGCCTAGCACGCACTGTCCTGTGGCAGTGCCGCCGCCTGATCCGATTATGATCAGAGTAATTGTTTGACGTTGTGATTTTTAACTTGTCCATTCGGACAACTGAAATCTACATTCTGGTTGTACAACTATTTATTTCACTTACCATGGACAAGCGGACAAAACTTAATGTTGAGCCCTGCATTCAACCGCTGCCATCACCTCATGTTTCAGCATGATAACGCACAGCCTCATGTCGCAAGGATCGGTACACAATTCCTGGAAGCTGAAAATGGTCTGCACACTCACCAGATACATCACCCATTGAGCATGTTTGGGATGCTCTGGACTGACGTGTATGACAGCGTGTTCCAGTTCCGGCCAATATCCAGCAACTTTGCATAGCCATTGAAGAGGAGTGGGATAACATTCCACAAGCCATAATCAACAGCCTGATCAACTCCATGCAAAGGAGATGTGTCACGCTGCATGAGGCAAATGGTGGTCACACCAGATACGGACTGATTTTCTGATCTACGTTGCTACTTATTTTTTTTTAAAGGCATCTGTGTTCCCAGTCATGTGAAATCGATAGATTAGGGCCTAATTCATTCATTTCAACTGACTGATTCTTAAATGAACTGTAACGCTTTGAAATTGTTGCATGATGCATTTATATTTTTATTCAGTGTAAATAAGAAATTTACATTGTAAAAATGGCTGGCTCACTCAATATGATTGGCTTTCAGACATGTCAATCATTTGGCTTTTCCAACCAATAAGGATGCTTGGACGCAATGCAGGGCTCCGCCCTAGACACCTCAAGTTAAAGTGTTTACATGCCGTTGCAAGAAAGAGGAAGTGCTGATCAACTGTTCACATGCTGTTTCCTAACTAAGTGTTGTGTGCGTCCATTGCAATAAGAGTAGTTCCGTTATTATTATTGCCACAAGTGTTTATTGAGTGCAACTAGCATAATCATTATTGGACCAAGTGTCCAGTATGGGCCCCAAAATGTTCTGACCAGACAGCACTATAGTGGGAAGATCTTAGTGAATCAGTTTAAGTGTAATAGTAAGTGAGGACATTCACAGTAAGCTACTCAGACAAGATCCAGCTGCCCGATATTGCATGGTCCTAGTATTCGCCGGATTTAGCGACCAACAGCTTCTTCATGCATTTGATCATTTCAACCTTTGTAAACTCCTTATATTGTTATAATTGGTATAAAAATCAATCCATGTCAACAATGTCTGACACTCAAAATTAAATAAATGTTTTGTTTTGTCTGTCTATTCTCCCTTTTGTTATAATAGGTGTCAAATCAACAACTCGATCATATAAACAAGATATGGTGGCATTAGGCAAGGCTTCACCAGATTGGACAGGGGATGATTGCATTGTGGTCAACACGTGCAGAACCTTTCTATAAGGCCACCACTGGTTGTCTCACCTTGTCTGGCCGACGAAAGACAGGACCAGCATATCGTCTGTCTCCCTCCCAGCCTCCGAGCGAAGGGGCCACAAACCTGGGAGGACAACAACAACAAAATATGGAGGAAAATAAACGTCAAGTGTTCCACTGAACTAGAAAACAAGCAGCACTCTATCTAGGTGGTGTTTCATTAGGGCAAACAACAGAAAATGTTTCAAAGTATTTTGCAACAGAAAACAATAATGAGATTCTTATTTGGACTACTATTGGATTAAGTCCAGGTAGTCCCTCCCGGTTCTAATCTGTTTTCTTCCATTTAGGTGCCTAGTGAACAGGACCCTGAACTAGAAAGGAGTCAACGCTGTAGCTTAATTGATCTGTGCCGTGGCCACAGTCCTGGTGGGCCCCGATAGTTTCTTAAGGTTTTTGTTCTCTATCTGGGCCTCATTGATTGCCCAAGTAAACTAATTGCGTCTCATCAGCGTGTTCACGAGTAAGAGGCCGATAAAAAAAGAAAAACGACAATCATAAACGGCAAAGATTATTCAGATGCAAACAATATGGAGAAAATCCCACTGAAGCCCCATTTCCATTGGCACTTTGAAGTCAACCCGGGTTGGGCTGGCCTTGGTGGGTTAGCTCAAATTGCATTTCCCCTGCCTGCAGAAATGATGTCATGTTGCTAGGTAGCCAATATGTGACTGCAGCTGGTTTCGCTAATGTTGCTAGCTAGCATGACGTTGAAGAATTTAATTCACCCTCACCATGCTGTAACTAACATTATCCCATACTCCTGACAGTGCCAGCCAGACTCAGAGCCATGTATTTAGCTTGCTGATGTTAGCTAGCTAGCTAAACGGTTAGTGTCTTCGCTAGCATAACAGGCTAGCCTCTTAGATGTAATGGGAAAATGTAGATTTCCGCATAAATCGACATACCCAAAAGTAACTGCTATTCATGTGTAATTACATGATTCTGACGTGCCAAAACTTGGGTTTATTTGGGAAAAAGACATCGGGGAGATGAGGAAATTATTAAATTATTAGAAGATAGGAGTTACATAGTTCAGAATACACAAGATCAAGCACACACAAAATAAAAAAAATATTTTGAAACTAATCTTTCATTGACAAGCTATAAGTGAATTATTGATGCCCAAAGCTGGAATAACATCACATGGCTTCCACAACATGTGAACAATATCAGAAGAAAATGGGATTGATAGACCTAATGAGAAATGGGCAGATATCTTAGTAAGTGGTGTCAGGTGTGGTCACGGGACATTTCCAAGTGTCCCTAAACCTCTCCAAAGTGGCACATCTGTAAATGAGATAATTCCTGTGCTATTACATATTTGCAATCCCTAACTGCTATTTGTTAAGTATAAAAACACAATTGCTACCATATCAACCTCACTCAAACATTGTGGTGATGTTATGTGGTATCAAGGGTACAAGTGTCCGAATGTGGTAATTGTACTGTTTTGGCACACTGGATGTGCCCAAAAGCGATTGTTCACTATAGAAAACTACATTTCTAGAACAGCAACCTCTCTTAAACATTGTGGTGGTGTCAAGGGACATACAGAGGATATCCAAGTGTTTATCATATTTTTCATAAACAAAGATAGTCACTCGGACATTCGATGTTGCCATTAAGTCATTCATCATCAGATACCATTGGCAATAGGCTACATTTGTTCCTACCAACTTAAGGATTAATGTCACACCCCACAAGTAACTATAGCTCAAACACAGGCCAAATCGAAGCTTATCTTGTAAGATGTTTGCTGTTAGGTTAAAACGTTGTGTGAAATCAATATTTTGGGGCTGGTGATCAATAACGGTAGGTCACAGACAGACAAAAAAAGACATCCTCGTGATCTGTGGAGTCCCAGCTTTCGGTGTGAATCAACAAATTCCGTGTGCATTTCGTTAATGCTTCACAACTCTAACCGGATTGTAGGTAGCAACCATCTTGAAATTAGGTCATCGGCACAGCCTGCCCTTATACATTCGTATGCTCATATATGGTAGTTTTTTTTATTTCACCTTTATTTAACCAGGTAGGCAAGTTGAGAACAAGTTCTCATTTACAATTGCGACCTGGCCAAGATAAAGCAAAGCAGTTCGACACATACAACAACACAGAGTTACACATGGAGTAAAACAAATATACAGTCAATAATACAGTAGAAAAATAAGTCTATATACAATGTGAGCAAATGAGGTGAGATAAGGGAGGTTAAGGCAAAAAAAGGCCATGGTGGCAAAGTAAATACAATAGAGCAAGTAAAACACTGGAATGGTAGATTTGCAGTGGAAGAATGTGCAAGGTAGAGATAGAAATAATGGGGTGCAAAGGAGCAAAATAAATAAATACAGTAGGGGGAGAGGTAGTTGTTTGGGCTAAATTATAGATGGGCTATGTACAGGTGCAGTAATCTGTGAGCTGCTCTGACAGCTGGTGCGTAAAGCTAGTGAGGGAGATAAGTGTTTCCAGTTTCAGAGATTTTTGTAGTTCATTCCAGTCATTGTCAGCAGAGAACTGGAAGGAGAGGCAGCCAAAGGAAGATTTGGTTTTGGGGGTGACCAGAGAGATATACCTGCTGGAGCGCGTGCTACAGGTGGGTGCTGCTATGGTGACCAGCGAGCTGAGATAAGGGGGGACTTTACCTAGCAGGGTCTTGTAGATGACCTGGAGCCAGTGGGTTTGGCGAGTATGAAGCGAGGGCCAGCCTACGAGAGCGTACAGGTCGCAGTGGTGGGTAGTATTTGGGGCTTTGGTGACAAAACGGATGGCACTGTGATAGACTGCATCCAATTTATTGAGTAGGGTGTTGGAGGCTATTTTGTAAATGACATCGTCGAAGTCGAGGATCGGTAGGATGGTCAGTTTTACAAGGGTATGTTTGGCAGCATGAGTGAAGGATGCTTTGTTGCGAAATAGGAAGCCAATTCTAGATTTAACTTTGGATTGGAGATGTTTGATGTGAGTCTGGAAGGAGAGTTTACAGTCTAACCAGACACCTAGGTATTTGTAGTTGTCCACATATTCTAAGTCAGAACCGTCCAGAGTAGTGATGTTGGACGGGCGGGCAGGTAGTGATCGGTTGAAGAGCATGCATTTAGTTTTACTTGTATTTAAGAGCAATTGGAGTCAGTAGTAAGTCACAGTAGTAAGACACACCAATGATTTTAAGGCACAGATCAATAGCCAAGATACTCAGCTTTCCGCAGACACCCTGCCTTTGCAGATAGGGGCTACCGTTCTAATACCAGACTGAATTACATTTAAAAAATCTAATAGGGTCCCCAAATATATGGGATTTACATACAAGAGGCTAGCTAGCTAGCTTAATTCCAACCTTGCTTACCATGGCATTGGCTATTAGCTAGCTAGCTAACCAAGCAAACCAGACGACAGGTTTGATATGATGTAGCTAACGAACATTAAATATGACCTGATCAGCTAAAATTCCTGCTAGCACACGTTAGCTAGTTTCAACTGATTTGCAAGCTAATGCTTTAGGTAGCTGGCATTCTAGGGCTGACTGTTCTCCTAAAAGTTTGTGTTGTGCAAAAATGAATGAAGGATCCAGCTATGGTGGTAACTCGTGTCATGTCTGACTACTGCATGTCCATGTGCTAGCTGACAGCAACAAGCCCAGACAAGCTAGCTAAATGTTGCGTCAGCATCCAGCAGTGATCAGCTTGGTGGTTGTGTAGTAACGGCGTCACCAGCCCGGATTCTAATTGAGCTGGCACCAGTTGTGAAACTGGGCTGGCCTGGGTTTCCCTCCACCCAGCTTGAATTTGACAATTCCATTCAAGCCAGCTCGAATTTGGCCCTAATTTATCAGAGGTAGAGGAACTACCATATATTGCTTATACCAATTCAACTCCTTCAGATCTTCAACTGTCCAGGGGGATAGGGGCTAAGGGTTGATTGGGTAATTGTCCAGAGAGCAGCGCCCCCCCCCCATAGGGCCCAGAAGCCCTCCTACTGACCTTTGATCCCTGGCAGGTCGATGCTGGCGTGCTCGTGGATCCCGATACCATTCCGGATGATCCTGAGGGAGCCCTCCTTGAACGCTCCAGAGCAGGTGACCAGCTGGCCCTGTCCCTGTCTCTCCAGGTCCACCACACACATGTCCACGATGGGCCCCAGGTTGGTGAAGGTCTCCATCACCGCCACGTACGACCCTGAGTCGTTACTGTCCACATTGAGCTGGAGGGGAATAATCATTTCCATTACAAGCCATAACAATAATGTGACAACTCCAGATAAATAACAAGTGGACTTTGACCATACTTATTTTTCTTTGAAACAAAGGGGATGATGTCCACCACTCAGTACAGAAAAAAATAGTGATGCTTGCTTATCCTTTCTTATACTCTTGAATTTCAAAACTGGTTTGATCTGTACCTTTCGATTACTGGGCAATTTTTATGTTACCTTTATTTAACCAGGTAGGCCAGTTGATAACAACTTCTCAATTACATATGCTACCTGGCCAAGATAAAGCAAAGCAGTGCGACAAAAACAACACAGAGTTACACATGGAATAAACAAACATACAGTCAATAACGCAATAGAGAAAATCTGTATACAGTGTGTGCAAATGAAGTAAGGAGGTAAGGCAATAAATAGGCCATAATGGCGAAGTAATTATAATTTAGCAATTAAACACTGGAGTGATAAATGTTCAGATGAGGATGTGTAAGTAGAAATACTGGTGTGCAAAAGGGCAGAAAAACAAAACAAATATGGGGATGAGGTAGGTAGTTGGTTGGATGGGCTATTTACAGATGGGCTGTGTACAGCTGCAGTGATCGGTAAGCTGCTCTGACAGCTGATGCTTAAAGTTAGTGAGTGAGATATGAGTCTCCAATAAAGGTCGACCGATTAATCGGAATGACCGATTAATTAGGGCCGATTTCAAGTTTCCATAACAATCGGAAATCGATATTTTTGTACACCGACTTGGCCGAATTTGAAAAATACATTTTTTACACCGTTAATTAACTAGGCAAGTCAGTTAAGAACACATTCTTATTTTCAATGACGGCCTAGGTGGGTTAACTGCCTTGTTCAGGGGCAGAACGACTGATTTTTACCTTGTCAGATCGGGGATTCGATCTTGCAACCTTCCGGTTACTAGTTCAACGCTCTAACCACCTGCCTTACATTGCACTCCATGAGGAGCCTGCGTGGCAGGCTGACTACCTGTTACGCGAGGGCAGCAAGAAGCCAAGGTAAGTTGCTAGCTAGCATTAAACTTATCTTATAAAAAACAATCAACCTTAACATAATCACTAGTTAACTACACATGGTTGATGATATTACTAGTTTATCTAGCGTGTCCTGTGTTGCAAATAATCGATGCGGTGCCTGTTAATTTCTCACAGCCTACTTCGCCAAACGGGTGATGATATAGCACTGTCGTTGCACCAAACCTAACCATAAACATCAATGCCTTTCTTTAAAATCAATACACAAGTATATATTTTTTAAACCTGCATATTTAGTTAATATTGCCTGCTAACATGAATTTATTTTAACTAGGGAAATTGTGTCACTTCTTGCGTTCCGTGCAAGCAGTCAGGGTATATGTAGCAGTTTGGGCCACCTGGCTCGTTGCGAACTGTGTGAAGTCCATTTATTCCTAACAAAGACCGTAATTAATTTGCCAGAATTTTACATAATTATGACATAACATTGAAGGTTGTACAATGTAACAGCAATATTTAGACTTAGGGATGACACTCGTTAGATAAAATACGGAACGGTTCCGTATTTCACTGAAAGAATAAACGTTTTGTTTTCTAAAATGATAGTTTCTGGATTCGACCATATTAATGACCAAAGGCTCGTATTTCTGTGTTATTATGTTATAATTAAGTCTATGATTTGATATTTGATAGAGCAGTCTGACTGAGCGATGGTAGGCAGCAGCACGCTCGTAAGCATTCATTCAAACAGCACTTTCATGCGTTTGCCAGCAGCTCTTCGCAATGCTTAAAATATTGAGCTGTTTATGACTTCAAGCCTATCAACTCCCGAGATTAGGCTGGTGTAACCGATGTGAAATGGCTAGCTAGTTAGCGGGGTGCGCACTAATAGCGTTTCAATCGGTGACGTCACTCGCTCCGAGTGGAGCGATAGGTAGCGATGCTTTGAGGGTGGCTGTTGTCGATGTGTTCCTGGTTCGAGCCCAGGTAGTGGCGAGGAGAGGGATGGAAGCTATACTGTTACACAGGCAATACTAAAGTGCCTATAAGAATATCCAATAGTCAAAGGTATATGAAATACAAATGGTATAGAGAGAAATAGTCCTATAATTCCTATAATAACTACAACCTAAAACTTCTAACCTGGGAATATTGAAGACTCATGTTAAAAGGAACCACCAGCTTTCATATGTTCTCATGTTCTGAGCAAGGAACTTAAACGTTAGCTTTTTTACATGGCACATATTGCACTTTTACTTTCTTCTCCAACACTTTGTTTTTGCATTATTTAAACCAAATTGAACATGTTTCATTATTTATTTGAGGCTAAATTGATTTTATTGCTCTATTATATTAAGTTAAAATAAGTGTTCATTCAGTATCGTTGTAATTGTCATTATTACAAATAAATACTTTTTAAAAATCGGCCGATTAATCGTTATCGGCTTTTTGTGGTCCTACAATAATCGGTATCGGTGTTGAAAAATCATAATCGGTCGACCTCTAGTCTCCAACTTCAGTGATTTTTGCAATTCGTTCCAGTCATTGGCAGCAGAGAGCTGGAATTAAAGGCGGCCAAAGGAGGTGTTGGCTTTGGGGATGACCAGTGAAATATACCTGCTGGAGCGCGTGCTACGGGTGGGTGTTGCTATGGTGAGCAGTGAGCTGAGATAAGGCGGCGATTAACCTAGCAAAGACTTATAGATGACCTGGAGCCAGTGGGTTTGGCGACGAATATGTAGCGAGGACCAGCCAACGAGAGCATACAGGTCGCAGTGGTGGGTAGTATATGGGGCTTTGGTGAAAAAACGGATGGCACTGTGATAGCAAATTGGATGCAGTCTGAGTAGAGTGTTGGAGACTATTTTGTAAATGACATCGCTGAAGTCAAGGATCGGTAGGATAGTCAGTTTTACGAGGGTGTTTGGCAGCATGAGTGAAGGAGGCTTTGTTGCGTAATAGGAAGCCGAATCTAGATTTAATTTTGGATTGGAGATGCTTAATGTGAGTCTGGAAGGAGAGTTTACAGTCTAACCAGACACCTCGGTATTTATAGTTGTCGACATATTCTATGTCAGAACCATCCAGAGTAGTGATGCTAGTCAGGCGGGCGGGTGCGGGCAGCGATCGGTTGAAGAGCATGCATTTTGTTTTACTTGCATTTAAGAGCAGTTGGAGGCCACAGAAGGAGTGTTGTGTGGCATTGAAGCTCGTTTGGAGGTTAGTTAACACAGTGTCCAAAGAAAGACCAGATGTGTACAGAATGGTGTCGACTACGTAGAGGTGGATCAAATAATCACCAGCAGCAAAAGCGACATCATTGATATATACAGAGAAAAGAGTTGGCCCGAGAATTGAACCCTGTGGCACCCCCATAAAGACTGCCAGAGTTCCGGACAACAGGCCCTCCGACTTGACACACTGAACTCTGTCTGAGAAGTAGTTGGTGAACCAGGCGAGGCAGTCATTTGAGAAACCAAGGCTGTTGAGTCTGCCAATAAGAATGCGGTGATTGACAGAGTCGAAAGCCTTGGCCAGGTCAATGAAGACGGCTACACAGTACTGTCTTTATCAATGGCGGTTATGATATCGTTTAGGACCTTGAGCGTGGCTGAGGTGCACCCGTGACCAGCTCGGAAACCAGATTGCCTAGTGGAGAAAGTACGGTGGGATTCGAAATGGTGATCAATGATCTGTTTGTTACTTGGTTTTCGAAGACTTTAGAAAAGGCAGGATGAATATAGGTCTATAACAGTTTGGGTCTAGAGTGTCTCCCCCTTTGAAGAGGGGGATGACCGCGGCCGCTTTGAATCATCCCCTTTGTTGTCTGCAAGTGCTATAGTACACTCTACCATACTCAAAAAGCACCTTGTAAAAACAGTTTTCTGGAGCTGTACAATTTTTACCCATTGGGGCACACAATTGTTTTCTTCTCATTTATGTTTTATTGTTAAAACCAACACTTTACGGGGGTTACATTCATCGAGGTGTTTCCTATATGACCGGTCCAGCCTTACCTTGACCAACTGAGAGTCACCCAGTCTGGAACCCACAAACACCACACCGTTGTCCAGGTAGGTCAAGCACTCTGCAATGGACGTCTACATGGGAGGGAGGGAGGGAGGGAGGGAGGGAGGGAGGGAGGGAGGGATGTCATCAACTTACAAAAAGTGCCCGGTGTACACTACCACATTTTTTACAATACACACTCAAGGATAATTCTGCCATTGAGACTCAATTGTGTAATGCAGAGGTTGAATGTCAAATAGGAAAGAAGCAGAGAAAATGGAGAGTTCAAGAGACATCATTGAAAGCAAGATATGAGATGACAGAGCCAGATAAAAAGAACACGAGATCATAGGGAAACAGAAAAAGCAAGAGAGACATCAGAAAGAACAACAGAGAAAGCTTTATATGGAGAGAAGGACAGATAAAAAGAAGAAAAGACAGAGACGTTGAGAGGAAATGAGACAGACCACAAAAAAAGAGAAAACAACCAGAAACACAGAGCCAGGGAGACAGACCACGAGAAAGAGACAGAAGGCCTACAACACGTACCTCTCCAAGCAGCTCGACGCGGAGGTCCTTGAGCACCACGGCCCCGTCCATCAGCTCCTCCTTCTCCAGCAGCAGCATAAACAGGCGGCCCTCCATGTCCCCCAGCAGGTAGCGCGAGCCGTTGGGGTCCACACGGTTGTGACAGACAATGGTGCTTTGCTGTTGGGGAAAAGGGAACAGAGGTGGTGGATGCGGGGAGTTTCCCTCTGATCTACGTAAAGTGCTTTGAGCATCTGGAGAAGTGACGTACTCTATATCCAATTCATCATTGCTATGAAGGTGCATGATGTTGGAAAAGAGTTGAAAGACTCTGCATTGTTTTGACTTAGGTTGACCTTACCTTGATGGTGGGAGGTGCGATGGCCAAGTATTTATCCCCGTTGTGGTAAGTGATCGATTCTTGTCCAATGATTATAGCCCCCCCAAATGGTTCTGGGACTAAAACAGATAGACAAATACATAAACCACCAAGTCAAGCGACCAACAAGGGAGTCACATTCAAATACGCTAGAAGAGGAAGAAGTAGAAGAGGACCCTTGGGCACTGCAGTTCCAGTGGAAGTGATCTTTAAACACTAATCTAAGAGTTTCGAACATCAGAATAGAGTAAATCTCATGAGGATTGGATCACGGCCCTGATGACCATTGTCTAAACCTGCCTGGACATGATATTTTCTCACCTGGGATGACCATAGAAGCCTCAGCCTCCACGTTCTCCTGTTTCCACGGCCCCTTGTTGAACTCCTTCTCCCTCAGCGACACCTCGTAGGTCTTTACATGCCGTCCCTGAGGGTCCTACAGCACAAACACACAGATACAATCAGACTGACACTCGCAGATATTCACACAACATTTCTGCTAACTAAAGCACACATTCCCCCTTTCACCGGACAAGCACTACTGTCTCATATACACATCCCCTCTGACTCCCCAATGATCTCTCAAACAGCATGAAATTCCTACTCGTGCATTCCTACTCGTGCCGCCTCAACATACACCCATATAAATGCATACACACAACCACTCCAACATTGTACCCCTTTCATCCACCACTTCCTACCTGTCCCTCCCCCACCCTATTTTACCTCCTCCCCTCCCTACCTGATAGATGAAGCAGACTGTGGGCGCCTGACAGCCGTACAGGAAGTGGACGTCGATGACCTGCAGCTCCTCCAGGCGGATGTTGAAGGCCTTGAGTTCTCGGTTCTCCCGGTCCAACGGGATCACCTTGAATAGGCCGTCGTACAGCCGCAGGCCGATCATGCGGCACTCAGGGTCTACAATGCCGATGATGCCCGTCTCCGAGGGACGCCCGATGCGGTCCTATGCAAAAATAAATAAGTTGGTCAAGTTAAGAGGAGTTTCATGGCATCCTATTGCTTCAGTCTGCAGAGTATTCCTGTTGTAGTTATGCAGAACATACTTTGATCTCCAACAGCTCAAAGACACTGGCTATGCTCATATTTATTTTTCTCCTACCTGCACGTTGCCGTGGGCGCGGGTGATGATGTCGATGCTCTCCCCATTCTGTTTGTACTCCAGGATGCAGGCGTTGTATTTGGCAGTGAGAACGAACAGCAGGTCCTTGCTTTCGCCCTGCAGTCAAAACAGACGAAAGGTTCCTCTTCAATGAAGCCAGTGAAAACATATGTCCATGTTCAAGTTCGGCATAAGTTTATATGTATGGCAGTTACAGAAAGAAACCAGGGTCTTGTTCAGAAGGGCACACCGTAGTGGAACCTTCTGCAATGTAAAACATAATTCTGTGTTCTTATTGAACAAGTTCAGGTAGTACCTCCTTGTTTCAAAATGTTTTCTCTCTATTCAAATGACTAACATGCACACACAAACATACAGGTAGTAGTACTCACTTTTGGCCTAAAGAGCTCCATGACGGCGATCTTGCCGTACATGCCCACCTCTTTGACAGGCCGGAGCCCTTCCGCTGTGACCACATAGATCTCCAGGCGTGTGTTTTTAGCTATGAGCAGATTCAGGTCCTCTGCAGAGGTGAAGTGGCCTGGAGAAGAGAGGGTGGTCTAGTCAGTCGGACTAACTTTTTCTAATAGTTAAATGAGTAGTTCTTGGGAGTGCTTTCCGTATGACTAGCAGATCTCGTTCCTGTATTTTGAAAAGGCACATTTCTGGAGTTCAAGTATTTGTTTTTCTATCTACTAGGAATACAACTGGCATACTTGTCTAGCTAAGCAGACCATTTTTACTCACTAAATATGCACTAAATTGCACTGTATTGATAGCGTGATTTATTAAATTAATAATATGGGATTTGTTTGTCAGTGTCATAATGCCTTAAATTAAGTTTTGTTTTTAATCACACGTGATTTTAACCTAGAAAGTAATAATACAGTAAATAATACATTGAATATTTTGGCAATCAAATAAATGCAGGCAGTTAAAGGATAACGTTAGCTAACTAAGTAAATTGCCCTACATTCGTAACTATGCAGTGTCCCTGATTGTATAATTTGCCAATTTATTATTTAGGTGGACATATTGACTGGCACTGCAGTGGCCTGTCTGCTACCTGTGTAATTTAGCAACACTGAAGTTCCAAACCTGTCTAAGACTCTTAGCAAACTGTTAAACAAGAAGCTAATAGCAATCCAATTGACTGACGTTAGGTAGCAAACAAATTGACATCAACAAACAGCTGAAGATAGCTAGCGTTGGCTTCAACACATCCTGGCTGAGCATGAGTACCCACTGACTCGTGCTATCTTGTGTTCACTTGAATGACAATTGATAACTAGCCATATGATATTAGTCGATGCAAACCACATGTCCCATACCGTGGATGGTTATTCAAAATTGCTATTTAATGGACTTGATAGACTTGCTGGCAAAACAATATCAAAGGGGGCCTGGCCTGCAAGTGCCTGTAGCTTGGCTTCTCGCGCGGGAGCTTAACGTTTTAGTGGATGAGGTGCGCGAAGCTAACAAGAAACAAGAACACATTTACCGGTGATGCAGGCATTGACTGCCGTCGGTTTCTGCGCTGTTACCACGTAATTATACGACATGGCGTTACAAGACAGAATAAGAACACCAGCGAAATTGTATCAGTCCTTCTCAAGTGTTGAAACCATGGATATTAAAATTATTATTAAAAAAAACAAGCGGAAGTGGATTGCTAAAAGCTCTAGATTGATATTTACTTTCACAGCGCCTCATGTGGCTCGGAAGTCGATTTGTCGTTGGTGCGTTTATTTGTATAATACGGTGCACTGTCCATCTGCATTGGACATAAGAATGTTCCATAACTTCAATTATTTGGCTTACCCCGCTGTAATATGACGTTTTTTCACATCAGTCTTTAAATTGTCAACCTCAGCAGCAGAGAGCCAAGTGACTGAGGAGGACTAGAGATCTTTCAGAGCCATGGCATTGTTGCTCACGGTTGATCAAGCAAAATGCCCCTGTAAGAGACACTTACTGTATCAACCCAAATCGATAATGGTCAAAGTGGCAGGCATTCTAGTACTGTGTGTGTGTGCACACCCAGTTAGGTTAACATAGGACTGACACCAGAGATGGTTGAGAAAGCGAGACACCTGCCTCAATTTCTTTGGGGACGGGCCACTCCGGTCTACTTATTGTTCCCGCCCCACGGATGTGGTGCCAGAAGCGAGACATTTCCCTGGCAATTTTTTTCTAGTCAGGGTGTATGGGGAGAGCAGGGAGAGGACAATAAGTAGACCAGAGCCATTGGTCTCACACGGGAAAGCATACTCACGCGAGAGAGGGAACACCCACTTACACAGAAAGGAACATTGACCATTTTTTCCAATGGTAAACTGCCTGAGTAAGACATCTTGGTTTATCCACCATCCTTGCTGACACCTTCATAAACACATGGCCTGAGGTGACATCACTGCTGTCAAAAACACTGGCCTGTGGATTGTAGGCTAAAGACTAAATCCCTGATTAATCCCAGGTATAAAAATAGATCCCTGTCTGTGGCTTCTTGAAAGCAAGCATGCGTACTGTGTATTGGTGTGTATTTTTACTGTCGAGCACTATTTATGGGGTGGGTTAGGAGAGATGTGGTGATAAATTGACTGACACATCCAGTTTTACCTTCAGTAATATATAGACTGACGTAGATCTTTAGTCCCCTATTCTGAGACATATTGTATCTGCACAGCATACATTCTATTCACCCAAATTGTTTTTGGAGATTTTGCATGCATATGACTGTTTAACGGTTTGTCTTTTTCCATCTGTTAATCCAGTGGGTTTACGTCAATGCAATGACTGCATAGGGTCATAAGAAAAAGGTAAGCTCAGTCACAATGCTGAGAGCTTGTGACGTAAATTGATGTGTCACAAATGTGTGCTTATGCTGAGCGCATGTGTGTGCATACTGAGCACAGACACGGTTTATCAGTGTATGTACTGTCTGGGTTTTGTTTAATACATTTGTACAAAAAGCAGGAAAAAAGTAAGCATTTTAAACACATAAAACATTATTGGTTTTTCTTTTCCAGTCATCTTCACAAGAAAATCTGGCACACAAACTCACAAATCATCCCACATGAAAAACAACACATAATAATTACATTGATAGATGACACAGACAAACCTAGTTTCAAAGTGTGAAAAAAACAACTTGTTGTGTCAATGTCACATCAAACTATGAGTTCCCACATGTTAGCATCAAAGTCATCTTGGTATAACATTCTGTCCATTAATCAAGGCCCTAAACCAGTTTGCCTGTACATCTGGCTTGATCTGTAAAGTGGCTTGCTGTATCCAAGCAGAATCACATTTTTGACCCTCCTTGTTAAAGTTGTCCCATGTCTGATAGAGCACAGAGGTCTTCCCTCTGGTTTTCCCCTCCATATTAGCTCAGGCCTGTGCACTGAAGCGTCTATTTCAGCTCTGCACGCACTGTAGCAGTGTCTCTCTGTGTCCTGTAGCAGTGTCTCTCTGTGTCCTGTAGCAGTGTCTCTCTGTGTCCTGTAGCAGTGTCTCTCTGTGTCCTGTAGCAGTGTCTCTCTGTGTCCTGTAGCAGTGTCTCTCTGTGTCCTGTAGCAGTGTCTCTCTGTGTCCGCGGGACGGGGAGGGGTTTATTTTGGATCTGTCCATACCAGTTTCATGTCCACACATTGCTCTTTGCTCACTGGCGGGCCCTGGCATTGGCAAAGGCGTCTCTGAGCCAAGGCGAGTCTTCATAGAGCCGAGGGTCACCCAGGTACTCTGTGGTGCGCTTGTAGAAGTAGTAGTACAACACGGACGCTGCACACAAACACACATCACACGCCAATGAAACACTGAAGTCATTTGGTTTTGAAACAGAAAAGACAACAAACAATAAATCCTCTTAACCAATTAGGAGATAAAGGGAATGAAAATCAGACCCATATGGCACTCAAGGGTCAACTTGGTACCTATCTACTACGCTATATCAATAAACAGTATGAGAGCTGGGTGTGCGTGTGTTTGTGCATGGCTGATGTAGTACTACCCACCTTCAATAAGTATTTGCCATGTAGCACTGATCTCCACCTTATTTGATTCAATGAAGGCACCCAAGATGGATTGCATTTCAGGCCTAAAAGGTTTCCTAAAATGCGTTTCAGTAAGTGTGTGATCAAAGACAGCCTCACCTATTCTTTGGAAGACAAAAAGCACTTGGAGACCATCAGTCCACACATAGCGGTTTGATTTTAGCCAGCGTAGATTCTGCAGAGATAGACACAACCCAATACACCATACAGTTTGAGGGATAGCATTCTTTCACTAAAACATATAATAAACCATAATTTGATAGTAAATTACAATACACATGTAATAAACGATTCGGAGGCCTACAGAAAACTTGAAGCCATTAAGCTCGTCAAGGACTCTGGTCAACTGAGCCACGGACTATTCACTCCATTACCACCTGGCAAGCGGTATCGGAGCATCGGGTCTCAGAACAACAGGCTTTGAGACAGCTACTACCACCAGGCCATCAGACTGCTGAACAGCTAATCCTAGCTGTCTGCCTGCACAGACCTGCACCTTAGAGACTATTTTCACCTCAAAGATGATCTGCACTTTAGAGATTATTTGCACTGATTACCCACACATCCAACCCTTACACAAAAAACGTACACACAAACACATCCATAAACACACACACTTGACATTTGTACATTTGAGTCATTTAGCAGACACTCTTATCCAGAGTGACATACAGTTAGTGATGGTGGGACAGCCACATATGGTGGGACAATCACATATCTCAGTCATATCTCAATCATAGTAAATACATTTTACCTCAATAAAGTAGCTAATCACAAAGTCGGTGCTAGTAGGGGGGAAGAAAGTCAAGTGCATCACACACAGTCAACGCTGCTGTTCTATTAAATACCATTTATTCCACTGCTAGACCAAGTCCCTCACTGCCCACTTTATATTTGTAAATGCAGTGTAAATACAGTCCATTATTACTATGCATATTATTTCTCTTACTTTTTATTTATGACTTGACTCTTTTTGTTGTTGATATTGACTAATGTACTGCATTGAGGGAGCCAACACATAATCATTTCGCTGCACCTTTCATACCTGCTGTAAACTGTGTATGTGACGAATAAACTTTGATTTTAAGTGACACACACAGCGTACCATGATCCAGGAGTGTAGGGAGATGCTGAGGGTCAGGTAGAGGGCAGAGAGCAGCAGCAGGGCCCTGAAGCGCTCCAGCAGCAAGGACACCAGGCCCACCTGGAACACGTAGGTGTTGAACAGCATCAGCAGAATGATGATCAGGTTAAACAGGATGGCTATGTCCTGGATACTGAGAGAGAGAGAGAGAGAGAGAGAGAGAGAGGAGCTTCCATTTAGTTACAGTTACGTTAAATGAATGAAGACACACAAATGAACACACTGAACACACTGTGCTCAGGGACCAGAGTTGAGAAACACTGCTTTTTACATTGTGTCAATCCCCCTTTTCTCCCACCCTTTCTACCTCTTAAATGAAGAAGCTTTAAATAATGAATTTACATCAGAGTCTACCCCCTGGCTTTCCCATCCTTCCCCGCGTCTTACATGAAGAGCACCAGCTGGACGACGGGCGCGGCCCTCAGCAGCTCGCTGAAGGAGTTGACGAACAGGTCAAAGGTCAACAGGCTCAGCTGGATCAGCAGCACCAGGGAGTAGTTGTTGGTCTGCAGCATCTCCGGGCCGAAGGCTGGGCGCCCGGGCTGTGTGTGGCTCCGAGCAGGATCCAAGGTGGCGAACATTCACACACACATGCAGACAGGAAAACATACACACTAACTATACAGACACAGGTGCACACATGCAGAAGTGCCAGCTGCCAGCTGCCGGCTTGAGCCTCTCCACGGCAGCTTGATGTGTCCAATATATCTATTTATGTAGAGCAGATGGCGGTGCAGTGTGTTTGTTGTTCCTAATTAAGGACTATTCCACTGACTGAGGAGCTCGGAGGCCTGCTGTCGGCCAGAGACATTGGAAGAGCTCTCTGAAAATGCTATTGCTAGCTATCAGCATGTTGAAAGTGGAGAGGGTCTTTCCAGCCCAAAAGAATAGTTCCAGCCCACAGTAAAATCGTTGTAGCACACAGTTCCTTATGGCATGGTGTTAGCTTTGAACACCTACAGGCAAAGGTGACAGTCGCTTTCCAATAGGGTGTTCTACCCGCATCACCTTTCTACTGGCTGTAAATCCATTCCACAGCTACATTCAACAGAGACTCTGTAGTAGAGAAAAACAGAATGAGCAGAGAGTAAACAATATACAGTGGTAAAAAAATAAATCATCAGTAATACCTTAAACAGCAGAATGAAATTATATAGGTAGAGTTTTTATATATATATATATATATATATAAGGAGAATGGAAATCTATCCTCCTTCCCAGATGTTTTTTGTGGAAATAGTGTGAGAAGAAGACAAGTGAGTGTAGTCAGCTCAGCTATCCCCACTGAGACCGTGTCTTTGCCTCGACCTAGCTTGGGCAAACCTAAACATGGCGGTGTTCGCCTTAGCAATCTCACTGGAATAAAGACCTCCTCCATTCCTGCCATTATTGAAAGAGATTGTGATACTTCACATCTCAAAATAGGGCTACTTCATTTTAGATCCCTCACTTCCAAGGCAGTTATAGTCAATGAGCTAATCACTGATCATAATCTTGATGTGATTGGCCTGACTGAAACATGGCTTAAGTCTGATGACTTTACTATGTTAAATGAGGCCTCACCTCCTGGTTATATTAGTGACCATATCCCCCGCGCATCCCGCAAAGGCGGAGGTGTTGCTAACATTTACAATAACAATTTTTTTTTTTAAATGTAAAAAATACGTTTGTCTTTTGAGCTTCTAGTCAGGAAATCTATGCAGCCTACTCAATCACTAATTATAGCTACTGTTTACAGGCCTCCTGGGTCATATACAGCGTTCCTCACTGAGTTCCTATCGGACCTTGTAGTCATGGCAGATAATATTCAAATTTTTGGTGACTTTAATATTCACATGGAAAAGTCCACAGACCCACTCCAAAAGGCTTTCGGAGCCATCATCGACTCAATGGGTTTTGTCCAACATGTCTCCGGACCTACTCACTGCCACAGTCATACTCTGGACCTAGTTATGTCCCGTGGAATAAATGTTGTGGATCTTAATGTTTTTCCTCATAATCCTGGACTATCGGATTACCATTTTATTACGTTTGCAATCGCAACAAATAATGTGCTCTGACCCAAACCAAGGATCATCAAAAGTCGTGCTATAAATTCTCGGACAACCCAAAGATTCCTAGATTCCCTTCCAGACTCCCTCCACCTACCTAAGGACGTCAGAGTACAAAACTAAGTTAACCACCTAACTGAGGAACTCAATTTAACCTTGCCATAAGAAACTAGCTCCCTGGTATACAGAAAATACCCGAGCTCTGAAGCAAGCATCCAGAAAATTGGAACCGAAATGACGCTACACCAAACTAGAAGTCTTCCGACTAGCTTGGAAAGACAGTACCGTGCAGTATCGAAGAGCCCTCACTGCTGCTCGATCATCCTATTTTTCCAACTTAAATCGAGGAAAATAAGAACAATCCCAAATTTATTTTTGATACTGTCGCAAAGCTAACTAAAAGCAAGCCTTCCCCAAGAGAGGATGGCTTTCACTTCACCAGTGATAAATTCATTAACTTCTTTGAGAAAAAGATCATGATCATTAGAAAGCAAATTACGGAATCCTCTTTAAATCTGCGTATTCCTCCAAAGCTCAGTTGTCCTGAGTCTGCACAACTCTGCCAAGACCTAGGATCAAGGGAGACACTCAAGTGTTTTAGTACTATATCTCTTGACACATTGATGAAAGTAATCATGGCCTCTAAACCTTCAAGCTGCATACTGGACCCTATTCCAACTAAACTACTGAAAGAGCTGCTTCCTGTGCTTCGCCATCCTATGTTGAACATAATAAACAGCTCTCTATCCACCGGATGTGTACCAAACTCACTAAAAGTGGCAGTAATAAAGCCTCTCTTGAAAAAGCTAAACCTTGACCCAGAAAATATTAAAAACTATCGGCCTATATCAAATCTCCCATTCCTCTCAAAAATGTTAGAAAAAGCTGTTGCACAGCAACTCACTGCCTTCCCGAAGACAAACAATGTATACGAAACGCTTCAATCTGGTTTTATACCCCATCATAGCACTGAGACTGCACTTGTGAAGGTGGTAATTACCTTTTAATGGCGTCAGACCGAGGCTCTGCATCTGTCCTCGTGCTCCTAGACCTTAGTGCTGCTTTTGATACCATCGATTACCACATTCTTTTGGAGAGATTGTTAACACAAATTGGTCTACACGGACAAGTTCCGGCCTGGTTTAGATCTTATCTGTCGGAAAGATATCAGTTTGTCTCTGTGGATGGTTTGTCCTCGGACAAATCAACTGTAAATTTCGGTTTTCCTCAAGGCTCCATTTTAGGACCACTACTGTTTTCACTATATATTTTACCTCTTGGTGAAGTGATTCGGAAACATAATGTTAACTTTCACTGCTATGCGGATGACACACAGCTGTACATTTCGATGAAACATGCTAAAGCCCCAAAATGTCCCTCCCTGGAAGCCTGTGTTTCAGACATAAGGAAGTGGATGGCGGCAAACGTTCTACTTTTAAACTCGGACAAAACAGAGATGCTTGTTCTAGGTCCCAAGAAACAAAGATATCTTCTGTTGGATCTGACAATTAATCTTGACGGTTGTACAGTCGTCTCAAATAAAACTGTGAAGGACCTCTGCGTTACTCTGGACTCTGATATCTCTTTTGACAAACATATCAAGACTGTTTCAAGGACATCTTTTTTAACATTGCAAAAATCTGAAACTTTCTGTCCATTTTTCTGCAGAAAAATTTATCCATTCATTTGTCACTTCTAGGTTAGACTACTGCAATGCTCTACTTTCTGGATACCTGGATAAAGCACTAAATAAACTTCAGTTTAGAATCTTGACTAGAACCCAAAAATGTGATCATATTACTCCAGTGCTAGCTTATCTACACTGGCTTCCTGTTAAGGCATGGTCTGATTAAGGTTTTACTGCTAACCTACAAAGCATTACATGGGCTTGCTCCTACCTATCTTTCCGATTTGGTCCTGCCATACATACCTACACGTACGTTACGGTCACAATACGCAGGCCTCCTTACTGTCCCTAGAATTTCTAAGCAAACAGCTGGAGGCAGGACTTTCTCCTATAGAGCTCCATTTTTATGGAATGGTCTGCTTATCCATGTGAGAGACAGAGACTCGGACTCAACCTTTGAGTCTTTATTGAAGACTCATCTCTTCAGTAGGTCATATGATTTAGTGTAGTCTGGCCCAGGAGTGTGAAGGTGAACGGAAAGGCACTGGAGCAATGAACCGCCCTTGCTGTCTCTGCCTGGCCGGTTCCCCTCTCTCCACTGGGATTCTCTGCCTCTAACCCTATTACAGGGGCTGAGTCACTGGCTTACTGGTGCTATTTCATGCTGTCACTTGAGTGAGTTAAGTCACTGACGTGATCTTCCTGTCCGGGTCGGCGCCTCCCCTTGGGTTGTGCTGTGGCGTAGATCTTCGTGGGCTATACTCGGCCTTGTCCCAGGATGGTAAGTTGGTGGTTGAAGATATCCCTCTAGTGGTGTGGGGTCTGTGCTTTGGCAAAGTGGGTGGGGTTATATCCTCCTTGCTGTCTCCAGTCCACCTGGCCGTACTGCTGCTCCAGTTTCAACTGTTCTGCCTGCGGCTATGGAACCCTGACCTGTTCACCAGACGTGCTACCTGTCCCAGACCTGCTGTTTTCAACTCTCTAGAGACAGCAGGAGCGGTAGAGATACTCTGAATGATCGGCTATGAAAAGCCAACTGACATTTACTCCTGAGGTGCTGACCTGTTGCACCCTCGACAACCACTGTGATTATTATTATTTGACCCTGCTGGTCATCTATGAACATTTGAACATCTTGGCCATGTTCTGTTATAATCTCCACCTGGCATAGCCTCCACCCCTCATAGCCTGGTTCCTCTCTAGGTTTCTTCCTAGGTTATGGCCTTTCTATGGAGTTTTTCCTAGCCACCGTGCTTCTACACCTGCATTGCTTGCTGTTTGGGGTTTTAGGCTGGGTTTCTGTACAGCACTTTGTGACATCAGCTTATGTAAGAAGGGCTTTATAAATACATTTGATTGATGAGAGGGATTAATAGTCTTGGTTGATCCAACTTTGTTTTTACATATTGTGGTGTTACACAAGGTCACTGGAGGGGAAAGACTGTTACATAGACAGGCAGGCAGTCAGGAAGGCAAGCAGGCAAATGACAGGTGTAACCCACTGAGTGGCGAAATCTTCACTGTCTGAACTATTCCCCTTCTTTACGGTCACTACCTGGTGCGTAGGTCTGTTTCCCAAACACAAAAACACACACGCACACAAAGGGTTACTCAAAATAATTGATATGACTATGTTCAGTTGCGGATTTAGGTATAGACAACATGGGCAGCCGCCCAGGGCAGCATCTTGCCGGAGGTGGCAAGATGCCAGGTTGACCTCAGGTCTCCCCACTGGAAGCCCGAGATAGGTGGAGTGGGTAATCTATCAAATAGCGCACCTCTAACTTTGTACAGTACTAATGCAATTAGTCAAATCCGTCACACTCCGAAATGCTACCAAATAAACCAGGTTCTCTTCTTTATAAGTGTGTTATTCTATTTGTGTATTTGTGTGATATAGGATTTGTGAAATTTAGTTTTATTTGTGTTTTGTTAGCAATAGGGTAATAGTGTAATAATTCAATTTGCTTTTATATTTGTATTTATATACTACAATTTGTTTATATTTGTCTTTGTTACTTCTTTTTGAAATTTATGAGTCTTATTTTTGTATATATTTTTATGTTTATATAGTTTTAAATGTTATGATTATTTATTTGTGTTGGTCCAAATGTCTGAATAAAAATGACAGTTAGTGCAGAATGGTGCTGAAGGGGGGGTTCGCCCAGGGAGCCATACATTTACATTTAAGTCATTTAGCAGACACTCTTATCCAGAGCGACTTACAAGTACATACATTCATACTTTTTTTTTTTTTGTACTGGCCCCCCGTGTGAATCGAACCCACAACCCTGGCGTTGCAAGCGCCATGCTCTACCAACTGAGCCACACGGGGCCTACATACAGGCTAGAACCGCCACTGACTATGTTGCATGAACATCCAGGACAGTATTGTTGAGTGGTTCACACCGTAGGTGTGTACAATACTTTAGGTGTGCCTGATTTGGCTTTCCAGGCACAATAGCACCCATGGGATAGTTCTAAAAGTGCAACCCCTGCCCATCCGACACTGACACCAGGTGAGCTAAACCAAGTGCACCTAAAGTAACTGAAAAAAAACAACAAATAGAATTGACCCAGGTCTGACTGGCACTGTCTGCCTAAACTAAGATCACTTCTTAACAGGGTTGGTTTAGGCACCACATACTGTAACTTAATTAGTTAAAGTAAACTGGCCCGTCTCGACACAATTAACAAGACCTGACCTTTTGCGCCTTGTAAAAGTAACTTGTCTGGTCGGAGTGGCACAATGGCAGACTCACCGCCTCTGTCACCCGCTGGGTGTGTTTCACATAGGTGAAAGGATTATGACTGTGTGTTATGCTGCCCAATGCCATGCTCACAGAAGTAAGGACAGAAGATAGGTTTTCTCCACCATATTTCTTACACCAGTTTCCCTTCAAAATCCATTAACAGAAGTGATCAAGTGCTGAAGATCATTGGGACTCAGAGATGGTCTGCTTTATGCTATAGCATGGCCTACTGGATTAAAACCATTGACCTAGCCTAGGCCACTCCAGCTGCAGGAGCAGAGAAGCCTAAACATAACCATGACCCCATTGACCTATACATTAGTTAACCCTTTAATCATCACCTTCTGTTAAAATGTGCAACATAATGAAGATGTTGGCATATGACCTCTTACTTTACATAGTCATGACATTCAGTACAATGATACCTACAGTTTTGCTATTTAACTAGGATTAACGCTGTAGTCTTGCATTCACTCTGCCTGGGAATCAAGGCTTCAAGTGTTGTGGCCTCCAAGAGTAATAATAATGGCCACACCGGGATATTATCTGGTCTGAGTCCTATCCATCACAGATTGACTGCTTGGCATAAATTGTGATTTAAATTGGTATGGTGCTGGCAGCAGTGGGACCAAGTTGTGTGGTGGATTTGAGAGATAAAGTACCAGCATATTCACAAAAATATATATAAAAAATATATATATATAAATATAAATGCATGAGCTGAAATAAAAGATCCCAGAAATGTTTCATACTCACAAAAAGCTTATTTCTCTCAAATGTTTGAAATTTGCTTACATCCCTGTTTGTGATCATTTCTTCTTTGCCAATATAATCCATTCACCTGACAGGTGTGGTATATCAAGAAGCTAATTAAACAGCAAGATCATTACACAGGTGCACCTTGTGCTGGAGACAATAAAAGGCCACTCTAAAATGTGCAGTTTTGTCACACAACGCCACAGATGTCTCAAGTTTTGAGGGAGCATGCAATTGGCATGCTGACTGAAGGAATATTCACCAGAGGTGTTTCCAGCCACTTTGCACAGCCATTGAAGAGGAGTGGGTCAACATTCCACAGGCCACAATCAACAGCCTGATCAACTCTATGCGAAAGAGATGTGTCGCGCTGCTTGAGGCACGCCAGCTACTGACTGGTTAACTGATGCACTTCCCTACTTTTTTTTTAAGGTATCTGTGACCAACAGATGCATATCTGTTTTCCCAGTCATGTGAAATCCATAGACTAAGGCATAAGGAATTTATTTCAATTGACCGATTTCCTTATATGAACTATAACTCAGTGAAATCTTTGAAATTGCTGCGTTTATATTTTTGTTCAGTTTAATAAGCCATTTCAGCATGGTTTACCATGCCTATGACTTCACTCTACAATTGTCACTGAGGCTTCATGACCACTAACTCTATCGCCTCGATCAGACCAACAGCGTCGGTGCATCAATGCTGCGAAAAATCTATTTGTAAATTTGTAATCCAACTTTTACTGGATATGCATGCAGCAGACGTTCAACGTTCCCCTTTTGCTACTACTTCTGTCAAATCTACACATACAATTTGATGAATCCGTTGGATATATCCAACGTATGCACCACACAGAACACATAACTATGCAATGAAATGCTGCAAGGGCAAACACAGCGTTCCATTGAAAATGAATATACTTCTGATATACCAAAACGCAAAACCCTGTTGGTCTGATGAAGGCGGACCCCCCCCCCCCCTCCCTGTGTTTTACGCAATGCCTGGATTTGAACCTTTATTTATAGCTTTTCATGAAACTGTCTCGTATTATTTTCAGACAATTGCTTTCGTTTTGTGGTGTAATTCTCATTTCTGGATATGGCTTAAAATACAGGATAACATTTTGCTATATCACATGATCGCGCAAAACACAGGGCCCTAGTCATATCATTCTTGGCCAGTCAAAAGTGCAGCCTATATCAGAATTGGGCTGCTTGTGTAAACGCAGAGATGTCTGCTTGTTGAGTAGACAGGCAGCGTCCACTGTCTCTGTCTCATACTGATACAATCAACCAATTATTGAGTGTTGGTGCTACTGCAGCTTGTGACAAAGCCAGGTAGAGTACTATAGTCCTTACACTTGCTGTGATGGCATCCTGTGAGCCAGCCTTCAAAAACTTCCTAATGACTCCAGATGGACTTTAATGACCTGAGATGCAATCGACATATTTATATATAGCCTCACACTGTGGCAGGTGTGAGGTGGATTAGGACTAGTTTCACACACTGAAGACTCTAGGCCAAGCCTTGCTGGTCCGATGCGCAAACTGTTGCTATAGTTGTTACCTAGTAAACTGACTCACAGTAGCATTTGAACAGTGACATAGGCTAACTTCCAATAAACTGTGCCCAAGAATAATAATAGGCTGCACTTTGTATCATCATTATAATTTTATACATACGGAAAGTTGACGCCATAAGACAAAGATTGTAATTACATATTTGATGTATTGATTTAATTTATTTTCCCTTCTGATTGGAAGATGAATAGCAACTCACCATTCAAACAACCAAACATTTGACTGTGTAAATAGGGAGCCAAAAGCTGCTGGTTACAAGCCAAAAAACAAGCCATCTAGCCAAGCCTGTTTTTGACAGTCCAACCGGCCTCACAACCGCAGACCACATGTAACCAGGCTTATGGTAGAGAAATTAACATTAAATTCTCTGGCAACAGCTCTGGTGGACATTCCTGCAGTCAGAATGTCAATTGCACACTCCCGCAAAACTTGAGACATCTGTGGGATTGTGTTGTGTGACAAAACTGCACATTAAAAGTGGCCTTTAATTGTCCCCAGCACAAGGTGCACATGTGTAATGATAATGTTGTTTAATCAGCTTCTTGATATGCCACACCTGTCAGGTGAATGGAGGATCTTGGCAAAGGAGAAATGCTCACTAACAGGGATGTAATCAAATTTGTGCACAACATTTTAGAGAAATAAGAGTTTTGTTCATATGGAAAATGTCTGGGATTTTTTATTTCAGCTCATGAAACATGGGAACACTTTACATGTTGCATTTATATTTGTTCGATTTAGTATATTTGAGTTTGTTCGGCCTACAACCTTATATTGACATTGTACCTGATAATGATGTTGTCAAGTTTTGCTTTTCGGCTTCTGCCGTGTTTTCAAAGCCTTAGCAACAAAAAGATTGTAAGGGCTAGGTAGTTAATCTCCTTAAGAAGCAACCTGACAGCTTGTTGTCTACAGGAAATGGTGAGCAGTAGTGTCAAGTTTAAGATATTCTGAAAAGCACAATATTGAAATTAAAACACATGATAAAATGAAGCTAGTACCTGAAATGTCCCTTTTTTGAGATGTTGAAGATTTCTCTACGTGGCGTCTACCCACGCGCAATTCTCTCCAAATTACGCAAACTCTCCCGACCATCCACAACACAGCAGTGCACAGACCATTGACACATACGCAACCTCCGCGTCTCCCTTGGTGACAGGTTTTTTCCGCGCTACATCCATAATAGAAGGGCGTGAATTTTTGTACTATGGAACAAACCTCTGCAGCCTTTTTCTATTGCAAACACATTGCGCTCCAAATGTAATATGAAAACAGCCTAGGCCCTACTTCAACGACTCTTTTGTATTGCAACAGGAACAATTGGGCTATTATCATTTAATAGATCAAAATTAAAGTAAGATAAATAAAAGGGTATCTTCATTGGGTTTTCAAATGTGATGTGGTATTTGAAGGTCTGTTTGCAAATATCTAAAACGTAATACCCTCACATTTCAGATGACGCTGACAGTAACTTTGAATATATAGCCGGCCCTATTTACAATACTACGGTAATGCATAACATGAAACCGACCCAAATGTAAACCATTGCCATCTAGTGGTAATACAACGTTTAGACTTGACGATTCGTAGGCTGTGTACAGTGCATTTAGCGTTCAAACATTGTTGCACATAGGCAATATGTTACCCCATTTCAAGTCAGTCTAATTTTACAATAAAACAAACAGCCAATCTGTCTCTTTTGAAATTAAATTAACATAGAGCATAATGATATGATATGGGATGTCAGCCTAAAGAAAAAAGAATGTGCACAAGGTCAGTGCCATCATACTCAGTTCCAACTGTTGGCTCCCATACCCGCTTATATCATTTTCTTTATATGGTTAGGTGCATATGCTTTTTCGATTGACATAAATGTATTTTGTGTTTTCCTGCTTACTTTTAGGATATCATATTTTGTTACCTTTTTGAAAGATCATAAATCAGTAGCAAGTAATTTCCATGTAAAATGACCCATTAGCACCAACATGTGAAGTTCATAGGAGCATGTCAAATGAAGGCTATGAGTCTATATCATTAAATAATTAAGGAAAATACATTTTTCAACCATTTTCCATCCTAAAAATGTGGAATAAGCAAAGGCTTTGATTTCCGGTCAAACAGATGGAAACGGGGGTCTTAGAAAACATCTACCAGAAAAAGTATATACATTGCATTCGGAAACTATTCAAACCCCTTCCCTTTTCCCACATTTTGTTACATTACAGCTTTATTTTAAAATGTCAGTTTTTCCCCCTCATCAATCTACACCCAATACCCCATAATGACAGAGCAAAATCTGGTTTAGAAACTTTTGCAAATTTATAAAAAATTTAAAACAGGATAATGAAAGTTCACAGAAATAACAAGTAAAGGTAGAACTATCAATTAGTTATGGTGTTTTTACTGATTCAATTTAGTTTATAAATTAATTAGTGATTAAAACTCAAACCAAATCGGTAATCCAATTTTCCCTGTATCCCAGATAAAAATCTGTATCTGCAGTTAAATTGGCTACAATGGGAAATCATAGTAGTCACAAACCACAGTTGGATTCACAAGTTTGGACAGCACAGTACAGTAAAGTACTACGAAGTAGAGTTCAGTACAGTACTCAGCAGAGCACACTGGAGTTGAGTACACTATAATGTACTGTATTGGGTGAGCGGTTTCTTGTTTGTTTATACAGTTTGTTGAGTGCCAAAGTGGTGTTGGCTTGTGGAGGGATGTATACAGCCGTGATGAATATGGATGACAACTCTCTTGGTAGATTAAAGGGTCTGCAGCTTACCATGAGGTATTCTATATCAGGTGAGCAAAAGGTTGTGATTTCTTTCACAATGTGTTTATGAAGAGACACACTGTACTCTACTTTGCTGTACTTGGATGTCCGAACTTGTGAAACATAGATGTCTATGATTGGTTCAGATTTGGTCCGAACCAGACCAACCAAATTTGGTATTGTTTGGGGGCAGAGCTCATTAAAATAATAGCCAGTGTGTAGAATAATACCCAAAAATGCAAAGGAGGATATTGCATATTTTTACCTTTGTGTACCTATTTAGGATACATCACCATGAAGAGAATGACATTCATAACTATGCATTTCTGTGTAGTATAAATCAGGGACCCATGATGAAATTCAGTTACCTCAATTATGTTACTTGGTGAAAATCCAGTTCACTTACTATAGTTCAATACGCAAAATAGATTTTTTCAAAGTCAATGTGTCATGTCATGTCACATCCTTGAATCATAATTCAGAGCAGATATTTAACAGAGTTTTCAGAAAAAACTGGAACACACAGAATGGAGTACACAGCTCTTCCAGTAAATATGTTTAACTAACATTTACAGTGAACATTATTAAAAATAGTCCTTGTGCATAGAGTTGTAGCCTATGGTTTGGTAAACTTTGAAATCAATATTTTTTGTTTGGCATACGTTTAAAAACTCTGACTCTCAGCGCAAATCCGTTTCCCGTTCGCAAAGCAGCAACCAGGAACATAACTGCCTCAGGGCAGAAAAAAAGCAAGGTGATTGGGGTGGAGTCGACACGACCTAGTGTACAGTCACAGACTCCAGTGGACTAGCTAATCACAAGTTTAGCATTTTGCCCTTCCCCTCTTTGGTTTGGACAATTGAAGGAATCCCTGAAAAATAGAGTTTTAAACGTCTATCTATTATTTTGGATACATCAACGCCTTGATACTTGTAACAACACAGCCGCAGGTAGGTACGGAGCAGCTGCTTCAAGCTTGTTACTTTGTAGAACATTAACATGTTCGACAGCCACAATGTTGCAATTCACAGAAAAGTTAATTTAAACGTACCGTTTTGGATTATAAGGCAACCTATTTATTTATTGTTTTAGTGATACCAAGCAGGGTTTAAATGTCAATTTGAACGTATTACTGCGGCAAAGTGATTGTTGTCTAGCTAGCATGTAGGCTAGGTTAGCTCACAGGAACACAGCAATTATATATTATTTGTGAATCGGAGATACGCAGTCAACTGCTGTGATTAGGTACGCCAAAAATTCTTTAGAACAGGGATCATCAACTAAATCTCCCCCTGTCAGACTTGCTTGTTAGTGGAGATTTCCGCTCTTCACTCCGTTGTCAGTTTAGCCTACATTTCACTGATCTTAGTAGCAGAAAGCATTTTGTGTGTGTCCTTCAAGGCAGCTGTCAATGATCACGTTAGGCTGCGTTATATATATATTTTATTTTTATGGCGGTTTGATCGCAGGGGAGGCACTAGTAATCTCTGCAGTTTTCGGTGTGGCTATTTGTTTCAAGTGTATTAGTCTATAAATAAATCTCTTTGCAAACTTCGTCATGAAAAGTTTATTGCTTGCCTACATTTTACTCCCTCCTCTATGGGCGGAACATATAGTTGTAAATAATTCGTAGACTGCAAATTGACCGCAAGAAGCCCAAACGGATATAATATTTGACTAAAACGTTAAATCATTTCAAACCTTGCTCACATTTTGTATATGGTCACACATACAGTGCCCTGCAAAAGTATTCACACCTTTTGGAATTCGTTACATTTTAATGTGTTACAAATCTACACAAAACACTGTAATGTCAAAGTGTAAGATGTTTTTGTTTGTTGGGGGGGTAAATACACAATTCATAACTAAAATATAGTCGTTGTGTAAGTTTTCAGCCCCTTTGTTTAGGCAAGTTAAAATTAGTTCAGGAGTACAATGTGGCTTAACAAATACATTTGAATGAGCAGTTGCCATACCAAGCAGTCAGGATGCTCTCGATGGTGCAGCTGTAGAACCTTTTGAGGATCTGAGGACCCATGCTGAATCTTTTCAGTCTCTT
The DNA here is from genome assembly GCF_016432855.1 of Salvelinus namaycush. NCBI lineage: Eukaryota > Metazoa > Chordata > Actinopteri > Salmoniformes > Salmonidae > Salvelinus > Salvelinus namaycush. Next base: position 28,203,179 of record NC_052336.1, on the reverse strand, counting down.
GAGGGGGAATACGTTTTGTTGTGCCCTCTTCACGACTGTCTTGGTGTGCTTGGACCATGTTAGATTGTTGGTGATGTGGACATCAAGGGACTTGAAGCTCTCAACCTGCTCCACTACAGCCCCGTCGATGAGAATGGGGGTGTGCTCGGTCCTCCTTTTCCTGTAGTCCATAATCATCTCCTTAGTCTTGATCACGTTGAGGGAGAGGTTGTTGTCCTTGCATCACACGGTTAGGTCTCTGACCTCCTCCCCATAGGCTGTCTCGTCGTTGTCGGTGATCAGGCCTCCCACTGTTGTGTCATCTGCAAACTTAATGATAGTGTTGGAGTCGTGCCTGGCCGTGCAGTCATGAGTAATCAGGGACTACAGGAGGGGACTGAGCACACACCCCTGTGGGGCTCCTGTGTTGAGGATCAGTGTGGCGGATGTGTTGTTACCTACCCTTACCACCTGGGGGCGGCCCGTCAGGAAGTCCAGGATCCAGTGGCAAAGGGAGGTGTTTAGTCCCAGGGTCCTTAGCTTAGTGATGAGCTTTGAGGGCACTATGGTGTTAAACGCTGAGCTGTAGTCAATGAATAGCATTCTCACATAGGTGTTCCTTTTGTCCAGGTGTGTAAGGGCAGTGTGGAGTGAAATAGAGATTGCATCATCTGTGGATCTTTTGGGGCGGTATGCAAATTGGAGTGGGTCTAGGGTTTCTGGGATGATGGTGTTGTGAGCCATGACCAGCCTTTCAAAGCACTTCATGGCTACAGACGTGAGTGCTACGGGTCGGTAGTCATTTAGGCATGTTACCTTAGTCCCTGTGCCCAAGAACACTATGGTGGTCTGCTTGAAACATGTTTTGTATTACAGACTGAGACAGCGAGACGTTGAAAATGTCAGTGAAGACACTTGCCAGTTGGTCAGCGCATGCTCGGAGTACACATCCTGGTAATCCGTCTGGCCCTGCGGCCGCGTGAATGTTGCTCGCTGTTCTGATTTCTAGAAGCTCTATTCGGTCATAAGACACGGTGGCAGAAAGATTATGTATAAAATAAGTTACAAATAACGCAAAAAAACATACACAATAGCACAATTGGTTACGGTATTGTAAAACGGCAGTCATCTCCTTCAGCGCCATTTCTTAATATGCCAGTCGTTTGCAAAATACCCCAAAACCTATGTATTAATTATTATAATGGATTTTATTTATCATTAATCTAATTAATAATAGTTTGACTAAACACGTGTAGGCCTATAGCCAATATAAAAGTATACGAATGTGAAGGAACATGGTTTCTTCTGTCAAGTCCTAAACATGTCTGGAACTGGAAGGGTTCAAGGCCTTCAAATACTTGAATGATCTGTCATGCACAGGAGACAAGTCAGTGATTACTCATTGGGGGTAAGTTGTGAGCCTATTTCATACAGGCGTGGTATGTCTGGGGTATTTCTGCTTGTCAGCGGTCTTGTATTGAGCAGTAGGCGACTCAATTAAGATTTAAGGAAAAAGGGGATTTCAGTGTTCAAAATGTGAACATCCATGTACGTTTTCAGTGTTGAACCCTGTGTATTGAAAGAGCCTTTGATTTTGTATGTCTCAGATTAGGAATTTAAATTGGACCTCTTTAGTGTATTGTGCTCCTCCTGTACACATTCGTTTTCTTTACTCAGCTGCCCCATTGATGTACATAATACAAGGATGAGTTCCTGTCAAAGGTTTGTTTGAATTTAATCGACAGGGACACACTAAAGGGGTCCACCCTAACAGATGGTCAACAGACACCGGGCAGGTTCAGTCGACAGACCCCCACACAAATATAGGCCTACACACACTGTAAAACCATGAACGCTTGATGACGTAACCTACATTGTCTGCTAATGCCAAATGTAAGCATGGTGTGCTTACTTAATGAGTTGCTGGATATGGAGTTCTCTATATTAGATGCCAGAAAAGTTATTCCACCAGAAATAGCTTTGGCTACTGTACGTTTAACATTTTGTTTTTGGAGACACACAAGTGTAATAGGGATGTTAATGTCAGCAAGTCCTAGTCATGCCCACATCATTTTTGTGGGCCATGTGTGACAATTTTTACTTTACCGTCTTTTTTGTTGACCATGCCCTCCTTTTGCCTGTGGATATAAACTCTGTATGATCTCACTGGTTTTATGCTCCTCAACCCACCTGAAAGGGCATCCACAGACACGAATGAACTCAGTGACTCAGCGTGTAACTCATTGGGGTGTTGACTATATATGTTCAGGCCAACTTTTGATCTCCTATATAGAGAGATATTGTTATAGATATGACCTTTTTATGAAATCAATCCAAATATATTATTGGTCACATGAATTAAGTATGCACTCTGAGAACGCATGATGCTGATGTGCTCAGTGTTATAGTGAATATAAGCCCGTTCAAACAGTTCACTACAGCACAATGCAAATGCGTCTTCATTCCACAGCTGTTGTTTGCTTTGTCCTCTCTTCCCTATGCTGGTCGGCAGTAGCCTGTTACAGTAGGCTCGAGAAGGCTGTCGTGTGTGTGTGTGTGCACGAGTGGTGTAGATAAGGCTCTTACTATTACAGAAAGCTTAGATTAGTACACTCTGGTACGGCCTGTGTGTGTGGGAGAGACAGACGGAGGAAGAGGAGAGGGCAGGTCTGGACGTGACTGATGAGTTAAAGGTGCTGTATGGTCAATCCAACGTCATTAAAACTCGTTTTTTCAACCACTCCACACATTTCTTGTTAACAAACTATGGTTTTGGCAAGTCGGTTAGGACATCTACTTTGTGCATGACACAAGTCATTTTTCCAACAATTGTTTACAGACAGATTATTTCACTTATAATTCACTGTATCACAATTCCAGTGGGTCAGAAGTTTACATACACTAAGTTGACTGTGCCTTTAAACAGCTTGGAAAATTCCAGAAAATTATGTCATGGCTTTAGAAGCTTCTGATAGGCTAATTGACATCATTTGAGGCAATTGGAGGTGTACCTGTGGATGTATTTCAAGGCCTACCTTCAAACTCAGTTCCTCTTTGCTTGACATCATGGGAAAATAAAAAGAAACCAGCCAAGACCTCAGAGAAAAAATTGTAGACCTCCACAAGTCTGGTTCATCCTTGGGAGCAATTTCCAAACGCCTGAAGGTACCACGTTCATCTGTACAAACAATAGTACACAAGTATAAACACCATGGGAGCACGCAGCCATCATACCGCTCATCCTAGAGATGAATGTACTTTGGTGCGAAAAGTGCTAATCAATCCCAGAACAGCAGCAAAGGACCTTGTGAAGATGCTGGAGGAAACAGGTACAAAAGTATCTATATCCACAGTAAAACAAGTCCTATATCGACATAACCTGAAAGGCCGCTCAGCAAGGAAGAAGCCACTGCTCCAAAACCGCCATTAAAAAAATCAAGACTACGGGTTGCAACTGCACATAGGGACAAAGATCATACTTTTTGGAGAAATGTCCTCTGGTCTGATGAAACAAAAATAGAACAGTTTTGCCATAATGACCATCGTTATGCTTGGAGGAAAAAGGGGGAGGCTTGCAAGCTGAAGAACACCATCCCAACCGTGAAGCACGGGGGTGGCAGCATCATGTTGTGGGGGTGCTTTGCTGCAGGTGGGACTGGTGCACTTTACAAAATAGATGGTGTCATGAGGGAGGAAAATTATGTAAATATATTGAAGCAACATCTCAAGACATCAGTCAGGAAGTTAAAGCTTGGTCGCAAATGGGTCTTCCAAATAGACAATGACCCCAATCATACTTCCAAAGTTGTGGCAAAATGGCTTAAGGACAACAAAGTCTTGGAGTGGCCATAACAAAACTCTGACCTCAATCCTATAGAAAATGTGTGGGCAGAACTGAAAAAGCATGTGTGAGCAAGGAGGCCTACAAACCTGACTCAGTTACACTAGCTCTGTTAGGAGGAGTGGGCCTTAAATTCACCCAACTTATTGTGGGAAGTTTGTGGAAGGATACACGAAACGTTTGACCCAAGTGAAACAATTTAAAGGCAATGCTACCAAATACTAATTGAGTGTATGTTAACTTCTGACCCACTGGGAATGTGATGAAAGAAATAAAAGCTGAAATAAATAATTCTCAACCATTATTCTGACATTTCACATTCTTAAAATAGTGGTGATCCTAACTGACCTAAGACATGGAATTTTTACTAGGATTAAATGTCAGGAATTGTGAAACTGAGTTTAAATGTATTTGGCTAAGGTGTATGTAAACTTCCGACTTCATCTGTATGTAAGAATGCTGTTTATTGACTATAGCTCAGCCTTCATCACCATAGTGCCCTCCAAGCTCATCACTAAGCCCAGGGCCCTGGGTCTGAACCCCTCCCTGTTCAGCTGGGTCCTGGACTTCCTGACGGGCCGACCCCAAGGGGTGAAGGTAGCCAACAACACCTCCACCACGCTGATCCTCAACACTGGGGCCACACAGGGGTGTGTGCTCAGCCCTGTCCTGTACTCCCTGTTCGAGTGACAGCCTACAGGGAGGAGGTGAGAGCCCTGGCGGATTGGTGCCAAGAAAATGACCGCTCCCTCAACAAAACAAACAAGCTGATCGTGGACTACAGAAGACAGCAGAGAGTGCACTCCCACCATCGACATCGACTGGGCCGCAATGGAGAGGGTCAAAGCTTCAAGTTCCTTGGCATGGACATATCTGATGACCTGAAATGGTCCCTTCACATCTCAGGAGGCTGAAGAAATTCTGCTTGGCCTCTAATTCCTACAGATGCACCATTGAGAGCTTCCTGTCTGGCACCGGTGTCACAGGAAGGCCAAGAAGATCATCAAGGACCTCAGTCACCTGAGCTACAGCCTCTTCACCCCGCTACCATCTAGAACGGGTAGGCAACCCTAGTCCTGGAGTGCCGCAGGCACTTCATGTTTTTGATTTAACCGAGCTAGAAGATCAGGCATGTTGAATTTAGGCAATTATTGAACTGATCAATTGGTTCAGTTGGGAACAGAACCCGGTTTCAACCGGTCCCAAGAATAAAGTGATCACTGCACACGGACAACTGCAGCTGTTGGATCACTTCAGAGTTCGTATCTACACCATAATCAAGATGTCGGATGGACTGCAGCTTTGCCTGACACAAAGCTCTATCGCGGACAGGAAAAGAGCAAAAATGGGACGTTATTGCACCTGGATACAATGCACCTCATTTTGGCCAGATATTCTGCTTATTTACTTCCTTAAAGTGACTGAGACTCGACTATTACTTTACTCCAGAGATTGGAAACCACTAGCCTAGCTACTAATTACTGTTTACTTCCTGTTGTCTTGACTTCCTTTTTAGTCACCATGGATGTGGAGTCTCTATACACCACCATTGAACATGAACAAGGTTTGGCAGCTATGCACCATTTCTCGAGTACCCGACCTGAAACTGAGATGCCTCCTACAGAATTCATTGTCTCACTGACTGAATGGACTCTTAATCATAACATCTTTATCTTTCAGGACCGTATTTTTAAACGGGTCAAAGGATGTGCCATGGGAGCTTGCTACAGCCCTTCCTACGCTGGTTTGTACTTGGGAAAATGACTTCATTTTGGATCCTTCTAACAACCATTTCTTTGACCGGATTATATGGTGGGGACGCTATATTGATGATGTTTGCCTGTTTTGGTCCGGCTCAGAAGATGAACGTATTTCCTTCCACCAATACCTTAACAGCATTAACCCTAACATCAAACTAACTATGGAGTACAGCAAGGATAACATTCATTTTTTGGACCTCGACATCAGTAAAAATGACAAAGGTTGTTTGCACACATCAATCTTTAGGAAGCCTACAGATGGGAATACCATTCTGAGGGCAGACAGCTTTCACCCCTAAAGGCTAAAAGAGAATATTCCATATGGCCAATTCCAAAGAGTCCGCAGAATTTGCGATCAGGAAATAGACTACAGGGTCAAATCTGCTGAATTGGAGAATCGCTTCTTGAATCGGGGCTACAGCGTTCAGGTCCTGAAAGATGCAGGTATAAGATTGTATTAGTTGACAGAGAGAACTTGTGGCGAAGGGGAGTGCCTCGTGATACATCAGAGAGTGTATTTTGTTACAAAATACAGCACTGAAGCAGAGAACATTAAAATAATCATAAAAAATAATTGGGGAATCATCCAAAGTGATACGCTACTACGCCAAGTCTTTCCTGAGCCACCAGTCATACATAAGCTTTAAGAGATGTCCTACCCTAAATGACAAATTTGTCCACAGTTATCTTCCGGGTGACTCTCAAAAAACTTGGCTTGACCACAAACCCAAGGGCTCTTTTAAATGTAACCAGTGCAACCATTGCAGAAATATTGCACAGAAAAAGTATTTCGTTGACACCGCTTCCAAAATGGAGTATTATGTCAAGCATTTCATGAACTGCAAAACCACTCATGTCATCTATAGATTGGAATGTCCACAGTGCAAGGTGTTCTACATTGGACGGACAAAGAGACGCCTTCAAGACCGCTTAGCGGAACACAAGTAGGCCATACGGGTAGGCAATGAAGACTACCCCATGGCAAGGCACTACAAGTCCTTACACCATGGCAACCCTGCCTCCCTACAAGCTATGGGTATTGATCATGTTCCGGCCTCTATTAGAAAAGGGGACCGTCTTAAACAGTTAAACCAAAGGGAAAGGTTTTGGATTTACAAACTACAGGCCACTAAATACCCTGGTTTAAATGACGGTATGGATTTCTCACCCTTCCTGTAGGGTTGTGATGGGTTCATTTGCTGTCATCTAGTGGACATTTTGCTCAATTGCCCTCAGCTATGTTTAGACTGTTGTTGTTCATGTTTTGCTATGTTCTAGTGTACTATGGAATATATTGCTTTCTTATTCTTGACACTTCTCCCAGTCATATTTAAGGTTAGAACTACCTTTCTAAGTGTCCTGATACTTCTAGCTTTGAGTTGTATTTTTATGATAACAGCTTCAGTGTTTCACTTTTTAATGTGTATAGTATTGCTTACTAGGTGTGTCCAATCAACATTTTAACCACTCCCTCTTCAAGTTAGGGCTAATTGGAAACGCTGTTCAAAAGAGGACATTGTATTATTTCTTTGTACTCCCTGACGAAGGCCATGCAGCCGAAACGCGTCGGATTTTTAAAACTTTGTTTCTATTGAACATGCCATACAAATAAAGGCATTTTAATTAATTATATGAAGAGTGCCTTGGTCCTCCTTTTTGACGACCAATTCACCCCTTTTACCAAAGAGCGCCTTCTGTCTACTAAAAAATTTACAATTGTGTACCTTAGTAGCGCTTCCCTTCCTCCTCTTTCTACTAGTACAAGCATACATGTATTTTTGTTAAGATTTAAGTTGATTAAAACACAAACTACAGTTATGCATATTATGCATCTAGCCATCTGCCAAGATTAGGAACAATTAGAAACTTGTGTACACCAAGACGTTTGGAGTGGACAGGTAGTAGTTGATGCAGAGAGAGAAGAATTAGATCAGGGTTCAGGGACATCAGGGATAGAAGACCTACAAGTGGTGGACAGAAATGCTAACAAATGAGGGACGAGAAGATGACCATTACGTGACTACGCATGCACTTTTGGTTGGGGGGCATTGTTATATTGTCATCATTCATCCAGGTGATTTCTGTTTTTACCTTTTGTAATACAACAGTAGAGAGGGAAATTTGAAACTTTCTTCAGATAGGCTTTAGGAAGTCAAGTTGAACTAATTAACAAAAAATAGCAGTGCAGGAAATGTGAATGAGCTCTCAGTTAATTCATAGAAATGTGTGTGTGTTACGGTCTTTGTGTGGCTTCTTATCCAGAAAGGTAATTTTTTGCAGATTATTTTTACCAAGCAATAACACCCAATTCAACTGATCATTTCTTGATTGAAGTCTATGATTAGTTGAATCAGATGTGTACTGGTTGGCAAGAACAAAAGCCTAATTTCACATTGATCTCTGTGGATATGTTTGGACCCTGTTATGAGTGCTACTTTCATGATAAAAGTCATGATCAGTTTTAACTTTAGAATATAATCTAATTGTACGTAAGAAATGTCAGTTTAAGATTTGAACATTTGGAAATGAATTCAAATAGATTATTTAAGAGGTGGGCTTATTTGGAACACCCATGGGTTTAAAGCCCATTGCTGACTTTTCATATATTATTATCAAATATTTGTATGTCTTATTAAATAATATTGTAAGTAAAGCCTCAACTTCCCATGAAACATTTATTTCATCAAAATTAGGACAGTATATGTTAAAAATATTTAAAAATAGATTTTGGTTGGCTTAATAGGCACACTTATATTGTTCCAAACATTGTCTAAAAATAAGCAAAATCAAAAAGTTAACTTTTGAGCTATTAATATTTTTTACATTGAATAAATCTATTTAACATGTTTTATTTCATAGTATAGACATACTCCATATTTTAGAGCATACTATAAGGAGTATAATGACACCAAGATGTTGTTCCTACCATGTATGGTTCACAGATGATAGGGCCTTAAAGGAGGCCTGTATATGTAAAAAAAAAAAAAAAAAAAAAAAAAAAACATTTTCTCAATAATGGTTTGTGATACGAATGTAAAAAGCATGTTTAAACATTCTTACTCCAATAAAGCTTTTATTTGAGAATTGCCAGAACGATCTGTGATTAGCAAAAATAGGATTATTCTGTGTCTGGGGAAACTGGCCCTAAAAGAAACAACGGATACAGGGTTAACTGTTTGAACATTTCAAATCCACCTCTCTCTTTCTCCGACAGCATGGGGGCACCAGCGACAGCGTACGACGAGAAGGAAACATGCGGAACCGTCTGTCTGAAGTACCTCCTATTCACATTCAACTTCCTCTTCTGGGTGAGTCTGTCTGCCTGCATGTGACTTTCATGCTGGGAGGACAACCCCTCTGAGAAATATGGTATTTTGTATCTTTCCGGTGTCCACAGACCAACACAACACCACCAGGCATTCCATCCCACGTTCCCTATATCGCACAACTGTTACCCAGCCCGCTAGACGGAACAGCTAGTCAGCCACACTGGGGGGAAATTGAGAATTCTACTAGTTATGATTCTGTTCCTTTACAATTTTGTCAGTGTCAAGATAACATTATGTCGGGGCGATGTTTAAGTTAGCAGCAGCTACTGTATTTCCTCTGTAAAATCTTATTTAATATATCTAATGCAGTGCCTTCAGACAGTATTCACACTCCTTGATTTCCCCCCATTTTGTTGTTACAGCCTGAATTTAAAATGGATTAAATCGAGATTGTGCTGGCCGACACCCAATACGCCATAATGCCAAAGTGTAATTATGATATTGGACATTTTTACAAATGTAATAAAAATGAAAAGCTGTAATGTCTTGAGTCAAGTATTCAACTCCATTGTTATGGCAAGCCTAAATAAGTTAAGAAATAAAAATGTGCTTAACATGTCCCATAGTAAGTTGCATGGACTCACTCTGTGTGCAATTATAGTGTTAAACATGAGTTGTGAATAACGTCCCCATCTCTGTACCCCACACATATACAATTATCTGTAAGGTCGAGCAGTGAATTTCAAACAAAGACCAGGGAGGTTTTCCAATGACCTGCAAAGAAGGGCACCGATTGGTAGATGGGTAAAAATATAAAAAGCAGACATTGAATATCTCTTTGAGTGTGTTGAAGTTATTAATTACACTTTGGATGGTGTATCAATACACCCAGTCACTACGAAGATACAGGCGTTCTTCCTAACTCAGTTGTCAGAGAGGAAGAAAACCGCTCAGGGATTTCTCCATGAGGCCAATGGTGACTTTAAAACAGTTACTGCGTTTAATGGCTTTTAGGTTGTAATTTAACAGAGTAAAAAACTCAGACAACTATGAAAAGCTCAGACCAAGTTTATTCACACAAGTGCTGGTATTTAACCCTTCCTCCTATGCTGAGTGTCCTTACACATCTGAACAGCAATACACCTCTGTTGCTTGACAGAACTTCCTCACTTCATCTGACCTGACCTCTGCCCAAGTTCCGCACTACTCCCCAACTCACAGCTGTCCTGTTGACTTGTACCAGACTGTTGCCATTCTCCTTCCCATAGGATCCCTGATATCTAACAATAACATATTCTGACAGAACCCACCACCGTGATAGGAGAAAACTGAGGATAGAGCAACAACATTGTAGTTACTCCACAATACCATCCTAAATGACAGCTTGAAAAGAAGTAAGCCTGGATATACATAATAACATGCATCCTATTTGCTAGGCACTAAAGTAAAACTGCAAAAAATGTGGCTAAGAAATGTACTTTGTCCTGAATACAAAAGCGTTATGTTTGGCGCAAATTCCACACAACACTGAGGACCACCCTTCATGTTTTCAAGCAGGGTGTTGGCTGCATCATGTTATGTTTATGCTTGTCATCGGCAAGGACAAGGGAGTTTTTGGGGGGATAAAGAGAAACGGAATAGAGCTAAACACAGGAAAAATTCTTAAGGAAACCTGGTTGTCTCCGATCCGACAGACACTGGGAGACAAATTCACCTTTCATCAGGACTTAAAAACTGCATTGAATGTTCCTGAGTGGCCTAGTTACAGTTTTGATTTAAATCTACTTGAAAATCTATGGCAAGCCTTGATTGTGGCTGTCTAGCAATGTTCAACAACCAACGTGACAGAGCTTGAATAATAAATAAATTAATAATGTGATAATATTGTACAATCCAGGTGTGGGAAGCTCTTAGAGTACCCAGAAAGACTCACAGCTGTAATCGCTGCCAGAGGTGATTCTAATATGTATTGACTCGGGTGTGAATACTTATTTAAATGACATATTTCTGTATTTCACTTTCAATAAATTAGCAAAAAATTCTAAAAACATGTCTTCACTTTGTCATTATGAGTTATTTTCTATAGATGGTTGAGAAAAGAATACATGTAATCAATTTTGAATTCAGGCTGTAACACAACTCAATGTGGGATAAGTCAATGGGTATGAATGCTTTCTGAAGGCACTGTATATATTTATATTTAGGCTGTTTTCAACCAGATAATATTTTTTGGGGTTTCAGTTCCTCTTTAATCTTAAAATGGTATTGATATTAAGCACTGTGTGTCTAAGACACTATCTTATTAAGCATGCGTTTATGCTTGTCTAAATTTACCTTTACTTCCAGTGCGTGTGTTTGTGCCAGGAGGGAACAACTGCCGCCCTCATTTAAGCCACAAAGTTCAAGGCCGACCGTGGTATTGCAGGCATTGTTTACAGAAAACAGGATCCCCCATAATAGTGAATGAGAAAATGGCAATCTTTGTGTACATATTTAAAAAATAATTTAAGACAATCATGGTACCAATAATTGCTTCTATTACATCAGGTGTATGTCCTTGAACCGATTTATTTTAAAATCGCACACTGAAGGATTTATAATGATTCTTTAGTTTCCAATGGCAGCCTGCAGTACCCCAGTCGGCCTTCAACTTGAGATACTCAATGAGAGGGGGCAGCACTGAACTAGCCTGCAACGTCACTTCCTGGAGTAGCTCAAACCGCACATGTTATGTATCTATGAGACGACATCTTAACCCTACTTCAAATGTGCAATTGAGACTTCACGTAGGAATGAATTGTCACGTGATTGATGACTTTGACCATTCATATATACAGTCGTTGGTGTGTGCGTGCGTGCAGGTATGCGCATGTGATTTCACATGCCCAGTCACGTGAAATCAATAGATTAGGGCCTAATGAATTGATTTCAATTGACTGATTTCCTTATATGATCTTTAACTCAGTAAAATCTGTACAGTATCTGTAAAACAACTGTTTTATGACAGTTTTTGTAAGGGTGCTCCAAAAAAAAAAAATAATAATAATTAAAAAAAATGTACCGGTAGCCTACAGACTTCACGTGTGTAGTTTGTTATTGTTGGTCACCCTGGGGAAGAATGAGCCAATTGGATGATTAGGTGGCCATGATGATATGAGGGCTAGATTAGGAATTTAGAGAGTCAGGACAGATTATTGTGTGTGTACACATACAGTAACAGTCAAAAGTTAGGACACCTCATTCAAGGGTTTTTCTTTATTTTTACTATTTTAGAATAATAGTGAAGACATCAAACTATGAAATAACACAGATGGAATTATGTAGTAACCCAAAAAAGTATTGTTGGCTGCTTTTCATTCACTCTACGGCCCAATTCATCCCAAACCATCTCAATTGGGTTGAGGTCGGGTGATTGTGGAGGCCAGGTCATCTGATGCACTCTCCTTGGTCAAATAGCCCTTACACAGCCTGGAGGTGTATTTTGGGTCTTTGTCCTGTTGATAAACAAATGATAGTCCTACTAAGCGCAAACCAGATGGGATGAAGAATCGCTGAAGAATGCTTTGGTAGCCATGCTGGTTAAGTGTGGCTTGAATTCTAAATAAATCACTGACAGTGTCACCAGCAAAGCACCCCAACACCATCACGCCTCCTCCTCCATGCTTGGCGCTGGGAACCGCAAATGCGGAGATCATTCGTTCACCTACTCTGCTTCTCACAAAGACACGACGGTTGGAGCCAAAAATCTAAAATATCAAGATTGCTCGTGTTTCTTGGCCTAAGCAAGTCTCTTCTTATTGGTGTCCTTTAGTAGTGGTTTCTTTGCAGCAATTTGACCATGAAGGCCTGATTCGCTCTCTCTTCTGAACAGTTGTTGAGATGTCTGTTACTTGTGCTCTGCAGCAGAGGTAACTCTCGGTCTTCCGTTCCTGTGGTGGTCCTCATGAGAGCCAGTTTCATCATAGAGCTTGATGGTTTTTGCGACTGCACTTCAAGAAACTTAGACGTTTTCTGCATTGACTGACCTTCGTGTCTTTAAGTAATGATGGACTGTCTTTTCTCTTTGCTTATTTGAGCTGTTTTTGCCATAATATGGACTTGGTCTTTTACCAAATAGGGCCTCAAACAGCAAGTAAACAAAGTCTGTTTTTACATCCGTTGCGAATGACCGTAGTTCCTCAATGTATCTATTTGAAAAATCTTTCCAGCTCTCTCCTTTTCGATAACCACTCAGCATGAAAGCGGAAAGGAATGTCATGCTCTGATCTGGTGGAAACATCATAAAATAGGCCTAGCTGACTTTCTTATCCGTTGTGCAAATAGTCTACTGCTGTGTCTTTCTGTCTCGAACTCACTGTTGCAGGAAACTCTCCGAGGGCCCAGAATATTTTATACTATGTTTCAAGTTCCTTGAAGACAGGCCATGCGTAGCCAATGTGATTTATAGGATATTTTTTATCAGGATATCATCTACCTGCAGGCTGCAATGTTTTTATTTGTTGGCTTTATGTAGGCTATTTTTACATATTGGCAATTTGCTCCCGAGTGGCGCAGCGGTCTAAGGGACTGCGTCTCAGTGCTAGAGGTGTCGCTACAGACCCTAGTTCGATCCCGGGCTGTATCACAACCGGCCGTGATCGGGAGTCCCATAGGATGGCACAATTGGCCCAGCGTCGTCAGGGTTAGGGGAGGGTTTGGCTTGGATAGGCCGTCATTGTAAAATAAGAATTTGTTCTTAACTGTCTTGCCTAGTTAAATAAAGCTTAAACATTTTTTTTTAATAAGATTTAAATCGTTTTCATTTAGATTGGATTTTGATTAACCACATGACATTGATTTTGAGATGAAGACTTTATTCTAAAATAAATGAAAGTGTTCCATAAAAATGGGGCAGCAGGTAGCCTAGTGGTTAGAGCGTTGGGCCAGTAACCGAAAGGTTGCTGGATCGAATCACCAAGCTGACAAGGTAAAAATCTCTCATTCTGCCCCTGAACAAGGCAGTTAACCCACTGTTCCCCGGTAGGCCGTCATTGTAAATAAGAATGACTTGCCTAGTTAAATAAAGGTAAAAAAAAATCTGAACTTGCACTCCGATAAGTAGAAATTGTACGATAACTTGGCACTTGAAATGGAAAAGTTGCCGACTGGTGTAGCTTATTACAGGCACCGTCAGGAGCTTAATGGCAGAATCTGGAAGGGCAGTGGGAGGAGGGGGGGTCGGGAACAGTCTTACAGAGTACAGTATCTTAACATCAGCGTGACTGACTGCGCTTGTGTTTGTGTATGTATCACAGACTGAAAGTCATTGACATCGAGTGTATTGCCACCCATCTCCTCTGCTCCCTTAGTGAATGAATGACCCTGCGTTACAAGGAGATCAGTAGCTGTGTAAGTGATTGAGTTGGCACGGGGACACGTTTTTTGGCGCAGTGCTGCAACATCTGCTGATGTACAAGTGTAAATGTTTTATGCGGTCGATTTAACCGCTTGTCATAATATTCAAACTGGGATATATTTTCTAAGTTGATATAGGCCTACACTTCTAGAGGGAATTATTATGTTGCGTTTTGAAGAAGAATACACACCAAATACTGGCATTTTAATTAACACTCATGGGAACTATTCCACAGTATTTAATACTGCACAAGGATGAATGGCTATAAGGATTGAAGGTGGCAGTGGTTAATTTGTTTGCCACTGTAGGTGGTGGGCTGTAGCAAGCTATCTGCCTTGGTTTTCGAGATGATCGATCTATGTCAAGGGAGGAGCTGGTTTATAGGGTTCATCCCATTTAGTCGGCTGGTCGATTGTTTGGTCAATAGGCTGTTGGTCGACCGAGATTTCTTTAGTTAAGCAGTAGTGGACTGTTCCATTGTGAAGGCCGTGGGGATGGCACTGTACATCAGTCTAAGACATGTATATGGTTATATTACATAAGAACAATGGTGCAACACTAATACAAAGAATATATATTGTTTTTATAACAAATGCACTTTCTCCCGCAATGGATAGTGGTCGCTGTTGAATTGGCGCCTTTTCCTAGACCGTGTTGCTACAGTGGCAAGAAAAAGTATGTGAACCCTTTGGAATTACCTGGATTTCTGCATACATTGGACATCAAATTTGATCTGATCTTCATAAAATAGGCCTAGCTGACTACTTCAACAATAGACCAACATAGTGTGCTTAAACTAATAACACACAAATGATTGCATTTTTCTTGTCTATATTGACTACATCATTTAAACATTCACAGTGTAAGTTGGAAAAAGTATGTGAACCCCTAGGCTAATGACCAAAAGCTAATTGGAGTCAGGTGTCAGCTAACCTGGAGTCCAATCAATGAGACGAGATTGGAGATGTAGGTTAGAGCTGTCTTGCCCTATAAAAAACACTCACAAAATTTGAATTTGCTATTCAGAAGAGGCATTGCCTGATGTGAACCATGCCTCGAACTAAAGATATCTCAGAAGACCTAAGATTAAGAATTGTTGCCTTGCATAAAGCTGGAATGGGTTACAAAGTATCTCTAAAAGCCTTGATGTTCATCAGTCCATGGTAAGACAAATTGTCTATAAATGGAGAAAGTTCAACACTGTTGCTACTCTCCCTAGGAGTGGCCGTCCTGCAAAGATGACTACAAGAGCACAGCTCAGAATGCTCAATGAGGTTAAGAAGAATCGTAGTGTCAGCAGAAGACTTACAGAAATCTCTGGAACAGGCTAACAACTCTGTTGACGAGTTTTCGATACGTAAAACACTAAACAAGAATGGTTTTCATGGGAGGACACCACGGAAGAAGCCACTGCTGTCCAAAAAAAAACATTGCTGCACGTCTGAAGTTTGCAAAAGTGCACCTGGATGTTCCACAGCGCTACTGGCAAAATATTCTGTGGACAGATGAAACTACATTTGAGTTGTTTGGAAGGAACACACAACACTGTGTGGAGAAAAAACGGCACGCACACCAACATCAAAACCTCATCCCAACTGTAAAGTCTGGTGGAGGGAGCATCGTGGTTTGGGGCTGCTTTGGGGCTGCTTTGCATGGAAAGCTTGCTATCATCGCCGAAAAAATACAGTTCCAAGTTTATCAAGACATTTTTCAGGAGAATGTTAGCTATCTGTCCGCCAATTGAAGCTCAGCAGACGTTGGGTGATGCAACAGGACAACGGCCCAAAACACAAGAGAAAATCAACAACAGAATGGCTTCAACAGATGAAAATACGCCTTCTGGAGTGGCCCAGTCATAGTCCTGACCTCAACCCGATTGAGATGCTGTGGCACGACCTCGAGAGCAGTTCACACCAGACATCCCAAGAATATTGCTGAACTGAAACAGTTTGTGAAGAGGAATGGTCCAAAATTCCTCCTGACCGCTGTGCAGGTCTGATCCGCAACTACAGAAAACGTTTGGTTGAGGTTATTGCTGCCAAAGGAGGGTCAACCAGTTATGAAATCCAAGGGTTCACATCATTTTCCCACCCTGCACTGTGAATGTTTACACGGTGTGTACAATAAAGACATGAAAATGTCTAATTGTTTGTGTGCTATTAGTTTAAGCAGACTGTGTTTGTCTATTGTTGTGACTTAGATGAAGATCAGATCAAATGTATGCAGAAGTCCAGGTATTTCCAAAGGTTTCACATACTTTTTCTTTCCACTGTAACTCTGGGTCTTCCTTTCCTATGGCGGTCCTCATGAGAGCCAGTTTCGTCATAGCGTTTGATGATTTTTGTGACAACCCTGGAAGAAACTTTTGAGGTTCTTGACATTTCTGCGTTGACTGACCTTCATGTCTTAAAGTAATGATAGACAGTCATTTCCCTTTGCTTATTTGAGCTGTTCTTGGACTTGGTCTTATACCAAATAGGGCTATCTTCTGTATACCACCCCTACCTTGTCACAACACAACTGATTGGCTCAAATGTATTAAGAAGGAAATAAATTCCACAAATGAACTTAACAAGACACACCTGTTAATTGAAATGCATTCTAGGTGACTACCTCATAAAGCTGGTTGAGAGAATGCCAAGGCAAAGGGTAGCTACTTTGAATAATCTCTAATATAAAGTATATTTTGGTTTAACACTTTTGCTTACTACATGATTCCATATGTGTTATTTCACAGTTTTGATGTCTTCACTATTATTCTACAATGTAGAAAATAGTAAAAATGAAGAAAAACCCTGGAATGAGTACGTGTCAACTTTTGACTAGTACTATGTATTGTTGTGGAAATTCATGTATACTGAGAGACACTTGGACAATTATTCAAACAATACCTTCCAGAGGAATCCTGGTTCTTATATATCTGACACTAAAAATGCTTAATAATGGCTGGTCATAACCACGAGATGAACCCAAAGTGGCTTATCTGCACTTGGTGTTGTTTTACCCCCAGCCCAGGTGCCAGGATGATTAGGAACAATGAGGGTTTTGTTCTACTCCTGCAGGTTATCTTGATCTCAGTTCCACCCACCACATCTTGTCTATGGAATGCAGACTTTAGGTTTTATCACCAAGTCAACTATCAGCTCAAGCCCCAGAGGCCCAACTCAGTCCCACAGACACAGATGGGGGAGTACTCATCATAGCTATTCGATGCATAAACAGTATTAAACAATATAGTAATTATTCTATTACAATCCTCCATTTTGAGACTTCTCTCATCTTAAAAAGACATTTAAAATATCGCTAAGAAATTCTCTGCAGTCTAAGTCGGTATGAAACAAAATCATCATGTTGATAGAGCATACTCCCTGAGCATACTCCCATTGGTCAGCATGGTAGAAATAGCCTTTTCCATCCCTATAGCACCATCTGAAGAAACTGAAATTAGCATTATCTTGTTGGATAGAACGATAGTAACAACCTGATTTTAAGTAAAATATCTTCAAGTTAGTGCCTAATGAACATGACCCAGGACAAGCATCATGATCCCGCTATTCATACGGCGACACCTATGGACTCTATGTCCCATTAGTATAAACCTGCTATACTTCCTGAGTATTATCATTATCATAAAAAATTGCAATTTGGTAATGGATATAGGTCAAATAGATTAGGATCAGTTTCACTCAGGATCAGAGTTCACCCTCTCCATCCACCAGGGCATGCTGAGAATAATGTCAACATCTTTGGTACACAACTTCTTTACACATGTCACAATCGACATAACAATCAATCCATAATACATTAATTGCGCCACTCATATAACAGATCTTTATTGTAAAGGGTTTTAACACTGTTTCCCATGCTTGTTCAATGAACCATAAACAATTAATGAACATGCACCTGTGGAACGGTCATTAAGACACTAACAGCTTACAGACGGTAGGCAATTAAGGTCACAGTTATGAAAACTTAGGACACTAAAGAGGCCTTTCTACTGACTGAAAAACACCAAAAGAATGATGCCCAGGGTCCCTGCTCATCTGCGTGAACGTGCCTTAGGCATGCTGCAAGGAGGCATGAGGACTGCAGATGTGGCCAGGGCAATAAATTGCAATGTCCGTACTGTGAGACGCCTAAGACGGCGCTACAGGGAGAAAGGACGGACAGCTGATCGTCCTTGCAGTGGCAGACCACGTGTAACAACACCTGCACAGGATCGGTACATCCGAACATCACACCTGCGGGACAGGTACTGGATGGCAACAACAACTGCCCGAGTTACACCAGGAACGCACAATCCCTCCATCATTGCTCAGACTGTCCGCAATAGGCTGAGAAAGGCTGGACTGAGGGCTTGTAGGCCTGTTGTAAGGCAGGTCCTCACCAGACATCACCGGGAAACAACGTCGCCTATGGGCACAAACCCACCGTCGCTGGACCAGACAGGACTGGCAAAAAGTGCTCTTCACTGACGAGTTGCGTTTTGTCTCACCAGGGGTGATGGTCGGATTTGCGTTTATCGTCGAAAGAATGAGCGTTACACCGAGGCCTGTATTCTGGAGCGGGATCAATTTGGAGGTGAAGGGTCCATCATGGTCTGGGGCGGTGTGTCACAGCATCATCGGACTGAGCTTGTTGTCATTGCAGGCAATCTCAACGCTGTGCGTTACAAAGAAGACATCCTCCTCCTTCGTGTGGTACCCTTACTGCAGGCTCATCCTGACATGACCCTCCAGCATGACAATGCCACCAGCCGTACTGCTCATTCTGTGCGTGATTTCCTGCAAGACAGGAATGTCAGTGTTCTGCCATGTCCAGCGAAGAGCCCGGATCTCAATCCCATTGAGCATGTCTGGGACCTGCTGGATCGGAGAGTAGGGCTAGGGCCATTCCCCCCAGAAATGTCCGTGAACTTGCAAGTGCCTTGGTGGAAGGGTGGGGTAACATCTCGCAGCAATAAGTGGCAAATCTGGTGTAGGCCATGAGGAGGAGATGCACTGCAGTACTTAATGCAGATACTGACTGTTACTTTTGATTTTGACCCCCCCCCCCCCCCCCCCCCCCCCCCCTTTGTTCAGGGACAAATGATTCAATTTCTGTTAGTCACATGTCTGTGTAACTTATTCAGTTTATGTCTGTGAAACTAGTTCAGTTTACGTCTGTTGAATCTTATGTTCATACAAATATTTACACGTTAAGTTTCCTGAAAATAAACGCAGTTGACAGTGAGAGGACGTTTTTTGCTGATTTTAGTTATTACCATACTAACAATTTACTCAAATCAATTAGTCAGTTTTAAAAGTCATTCAGTTAACAAATCATAATCAAAACACAATTATCCAACCCACATTTTTAGGATGACATTGCTCAGTGATTCACATTGAGTGGTAGAACAGAAGTTAAAACCCTCAATTTAACACACATCCACACTGACAGAATGTACATTTATATTAACATACAAAATATGAATCTTATAATTCTAGTGTTTAACTTTCTCATCATGACTATAATTACAGATCAGTATCTCAATGCATTCTTAGTCTAAATTACTATAAATTTAGCAGTGTGTAGACTTCCACAATCAACCTGATACCCCCAAATAACAATTTTGGACAAGTCTAAATCAATTACAGGCACATTTGATCAACCCCCCCCCCCTTTCCCTGAGCACTCAGTCTTCTGGTGTCTCTTCATTGTCTTCTTCAGATAGCTTCACAGTTCAAAGTGGATGGCCCATGATAATGTCCCAATTTCAATGTCTCACCTGAGCCGCCACCACCTTTACTACCCATTATGTCTTGTCCATTTGCCAACCAGTATACCAGCAACATGAGAAGTTTTGGAACGGATCTCTCTCCATGCTCACTCCACGTGGACTACTGTCGCACTCCTTGGAGAAAAGGACGAGAGAAAAGGCAGTTGATAGCTTCGACTGGATGCTGTGTACAGGTTGCTGGCTTGGACTCAGGTCTCTCAATAGAAGTGGTGCAGGACATGGACGTATTGAACACCATTTCTTCAGCCGGTTAGAGAGGGTTTTGAGGTCCACACGGTTTGGTCAAATTGTCCCTTCCATGCATACCATCTGTAGTTACCTTTGCCATAATCTCAAAAGAGGATAGATCAGAACAACTATTTTAGTTTAGGCTATTCTGATTTCAAGAAATCCAAACAAATGGTTTACTCTATGCCAAATTATTACTACAACCAATTTTCTCAATGCAAATTTCTAAGACCAATGTCAAAGAAAATAACAACACTGTTGAATTTTCCTTCTCAAATTGGTTTATACTCTATCACAGTGTCGACCTAACTGCTGGAGTAATAGGGTTAGGGAGTTAGAGGCCTAATCCTTAGGGAGAAATCCTGATCATCCAGCAGATGCAATCTGGTGAGCTTTGTATCGAAACAAAACAAACAAACAACGCAACAATACACTCCTTTATATATCCACTCGATACACTTCATATATCGCTCGAGGTGTGAACTTCAATCCAAAAACCTCGAAGGGCTGGTAATTCCCCCATTTTGACACATGACTCACAATGTGATTAATGTTTAAAAACCAACACTGCAAATCAAATTAGAATTACTACCATTAACTCCATGGATATTTTTTTTTACCCATAACTTGATTCAAGGAATAGAAAAATAGACTAGAGACAGGTCTATCCTTTTCGTGGTCCGAATCACACAGATAACTATTAATTATGAGTATTACAAATGACCTTCAAATCAGTATTACATATGACCTTTAAATCATCAACCAATGTCTCTTGGCTTTCCAGTGAGGGCGATCAAACCACACTAGAATGTCAGGTCAGAGGTCATTCAAACCCTTCAAAAAAGCGTTTCTTTCCCGATTAGACAAATTATTTAAAAACAGTCAAACATTTCATACATTTCGTATCCCAGGTTACAGTAATTTCTTCAGTACATTTCTTACCAAAATAATTCACGTGTTCAATTTACACAAAAAAATAAAACTTTCAATTTGTGTGCCCCTTTTAGATACCTCAGCTCTAATCTGTGAAAACCCCACTAAAACCAAATGAAATGGACCCCTCACAATAAGGCAGACATGGCATTAAAAACAATAACAAATATTCATAATATAGGGTAAAAACAAACAATTTGCCAGGCCTTATTTAATGTGGAAGCTCCCATAACATACATACTGTAGTGGACTTCCATCAGTCCTGGAAGAAAGAATCCTACTCAAAACACATCAGATAATGGTGTTCCATTAAGTGGAATAGACACCTTCTAAAGTAAACAATCGGAGATACCCTTTCCGGTGATCTTATCATTGTCCCGATTTTTATTTTATTTTTTTCCAAGCTGTATGGGCTATTTTATTTAAATGTATTACCCGGACGTAGAAAATCCCATAAGCGTTTATAGTTTAATTGGTTCGTGTACAGAGTCCATGTATAACGTAGGAAATCTTAGGTACTCACATTAACCATTCCATGTGTGTTTTTTATGACTCTCCATCGCCGTACTCCCAGTGGAACCCAAAAAGCGTTAGTTTCCCGGACGCTCCCCGGCCGTTCATGGGAATAATGCTCCACACTTATCCTCAACGGTTCTCTAGACTTCCAGAAATGATAGATAACGCTACATATCGAAACCAAATTTAAATCAACTTATTTTACACATTTCTATATCTTATCTAAACTTAAGATTTAACACTTATTTCCACACTCACACAACTCTCATATCATATTCACAAACACAGGACACACAGGGGAAGAGGAAAAACCAGTTAGCGCTGTTTTCAGATATCAAACCCTGTCAATATGAACAGGGAAACCCATACCATTATCAAAATATTGCCTAATTAGTGGTCCCAAAACAAGTGTTGTATCCACACTGGGATATCGCCTGCTGTGATTACTATGGTATAGATTCTTACATCTATCTAAATGTGCAAAACTACCTACGGAGTACCCATGTCTCCTATCTATGTAACACGGTCCCAAAAATCCAATCTTACCTCGTATTTTGTAAGTACCAGGAATATCAAATCACTCACAATAACACCTCACAATAGTAACCCAAGGTATACCGGTTTACCTCATTTATCAACATTTTTATCAAAACATTACACGTTATAATTGAAACTTCACCAAGCCGAGTGCTCTCGCAAGATCACTTGCGCTCTAGTCCCTTGCTCTACAGTCGTGGCCAAAAGTTTTGAGAATGACACAAATATTAATTTTCACAAAGTCTGCTGCCTCAGTTTGTATGATGGTAATTTGCATATACCCCAGAATGTTATGAAGAGTGATCAGATGAATTGCAATTAATTGCAAAGTCCCTCTTTGCCATGCAAATGAACTGTATGCCCAAAAAACATTTCCACTGCATTTCAGCCCTGCCACAAAAGGACCAACTGATATCATGTCAGTGATTTTCTCGTTAACTTGTTATGGCTACAATCCCGTTAACGGGATCGATATGACAACAGCCAATGAAAGTGCAGGGCGCCAAATTCAAACAACAGAAATCTCATAATTAAAATTCCTCAAACATACATGTATCTTATACCATTTTAAAGGTAATCTTGTTGTTAATCCCACCAAAGTGTCCGATTTCAAATAGGCTTTACAGCGAAAGCACCACAAACGATTATGTTAGGTCACCACCAACTCAGACAAATTCAGCCATTTTTCCAGCCAGAGAGGAGTCACAAAAAGCACAAATAGAGATAAAATGAATCACTAACCTTTGATGATCTTCATCAGATGACACTCATAGGACTTCATGTTACACAATACATATGTCTTGTTCAATTAAGTTCATATTTATATCAAAAAACCTCAGTTTACATTGGCGCCATGTTCAGAAATGCCTCCAAAATATCCGGAGAAATTGCAGAGAGCCACGTCAAATAACAGAAATACTCATCATGAACTTTGATGAAAGATACATGTTTTACATAGAATTTAAGATACACTTGTTCTTAATGCAACCGCTGTGTCAGATTTCAAAAAGCTTTACGGCAAAAGCACAATATTCAATAATCTGAGAACAGCGTTCAGCCACAAAAGCAAGCCATACAGTTACCCGCCAAATAGTGCAGTCAACAAAACTCATAAAAAGCATTATAAATCTTCACTTACCTTTGCTGATCTTCGTCGGAATGCACTCCCAGAACTCCCACTTCCACAAGAAATGTTCGTTTTGTTCGGTAATGTCCATCATTTATGTCCAAATAGCTATTTTTGTAGCGTGTTTGGTAAACAAATCCAACGTCAGGAAGCGTGTTCACTAAAAGCTGACAATGTCCAAAAGTTCCGTAACAGTCCGTAGAAACATGTCAAACGATGTATTGAATCAATCTTTAGAATGTTTTTAACATAAATCTTGAATAACGTTCCAACCGGAGAATTACATTGACTTCAGATGAGCGATGGAACAGAGCTCCCTCATGTGAACGCGCATGATCAAAGAATGGTCAGGTCATGGCAGACCTGACTAATTCCCCTCTCATTCGGCCCCCCTTCACAGTAGAGGCATCAGACAAGGTTCTACAGACTGTTGACATCTAGTGGAAGCCATAGGAAGTGCAAACTCATCCATATCTCGCTGTGATTTCAATAGGATCTTGGTTGAAAATCGACCAGCCTCAGAATTTCCACTTCCTGTTTGGATTTCTTTCCCAGGTTTTTGCCTGCCATATGAGTTCTGTTATACTCACAGACATAATTCAAACAGTTTTAGAAACTTCAGAGTGTTTCCTATCCAATACTAATAATAATATGCATATATTAGCAACTATGACTGAGGAGCAGGCCGTTTACTCTGGGCACCTCTGTGCACCTTTCATCCAAGCTACTCAATACTGCCCCTGCAGCCATAAGAAGTTAACACAGGTGTGAGTGTTGACGAGGACAAGGCTGGAGATCACTCTGTCATGCTGATCGAGTTTGAATAAGGAAGCTTCAAAAGGAGGGTGGTGCTTTGAATCATTGTTCTTCCTCTGTCAACCATGGTTCCCTGCAAGGAAACACATGCCGTCATCATTGCTTTGCACAAAAAGGGCTTCACAGGCAAGGATATTGCTGCCAGTAAGATTGCACCCAAATCAACCATTTATCGGATCATTAAGAACTTCAAGGAGAGCGGTTCAATTGTTGTGAAGAAGGCTTCAGGGCGCCCAAGAAAGTCCAGCAAGCAGGGACAGACTGATATCCTGCAAAATGTACAGGGATTGGACTGCTGAGGACTGGGGTAAAGTAATTTTCTCTGAATCCCCTTTCCGATTGTTTGGAGCATCCGGAAAAAAGCTTGTCCGGAGAAGACAAGGTGAGCGCTTACAATCAGTCCTGTGTCATGCCAACAGTAAAGCATCCTGAGACCATTCATGTGTGGGGTTGCTTCTCAGCCAAGGGACTGGGCTCACTCACAATTTTGCCTAAGAACACAGCCATGAATAAAGAATGGTACCAACACATCCTCCGAGAGCAACTTCTCCCAACCATCCAGGAACAGTTTGGTGACGAACAATGCCTTTTCCAGCATGAAGGAGCACCTTGCCATAAGGCAAAAGTGATAACTAAGTGGCTCAGGGAACAAAACATCGATATTTTGGGTCCATGGCCTGGAAACTCCCCAGACCTGAATCCAATTGAGAACTTGTGGGCAATCCTCAAGAGGCAGGTGGACAAGTAAAAACCCACAAACTTCAAGCATTGATTATGCAAGGATTGACAGCATGCCAGGGCAGAATGCAGAGGTCTTGAAAAAGAAGGGTCAACACTGCAAATATTGACTCTTTGCATCAACTTCATGTAATTGTCAATAAAAGCCTTTGACACTTATGAAATGCTTGTAATTATACTTCAGTATTCCATAGTAACATCTGACAAAAATATCTAAAGACACTGAAGCAGTAAACTTTGAGGAAATTAATATTTGTCATTCTCAAAACCTTTGGCCACGATTGTACACATTAACCTCACCAGTCCTACTGTTATAAACCCAGTATAATGGATACACTTGTACTGAAAGGCCCTAGAGTCTGCAACACCACAAAGCAAGGGGCACCACCAAGCAAGCGGCACCATGAAGACCAAAGAGCTCTCCAAACAGGTCAGGGACAAAGTTGTGGAGAAGTACAGATCAGGGTTGGGTTATAAAAAAATATCAGAAACATTGAACATCCTATGGAGCACCGTTATGGAAAAAAAATGGAAAGAATATGGCACCACAACAAACCTGCCGAGAGATGGCCGCCCACCAAAACTCACGGACCAGGCAGGGAGGACATTAATCAGAGAGGCAACAAAGAGACCAAAGATAACCCTGAAGGAGCTGCAAAGCTCCACAGCAGAGATTGGAGTATCTGTCCATAGGACCACTTTAAGCCGTACATTCCAAAGAGCTGGGCTTTACGGAAGAGTGGCCAAAAAAAGCCATTGCTTAAAGAAAAAAATAAGAAAACACATTTGGTGTTCGCCAAAAGGCATGTGGGACACTCCCCAAACATATGGAAGAAGGTACTCTGGTTAGATGAGATTAAAATTTAGCTTTTTGGCTATCAAGGAAAA
Source organism: Salvelinus namaycush (assembly GCF_016432855.1). Lineage (NCBI taxonomy): Eukaryota > Metazoa > Chordata > Actinopteri > Salmoniformes > Salmonidae > Salvelinus > Salvelinus namaycush. The sequence goes on along the minus strand of NC_052336.1, from coordinate 28,177,374 downwards.
CACTGTCTGGCGCAAACCCAACACCTCTCATCACCCCGAGAACCCCCTCCCCACACTGAAGCATGGTGGTGGCAGCATCGTGCTGTGGGGATGTTTTTCATCGGCAGGGACTGGGAAACTAGTCAGAATTGAAGGAATGATTGATGGCGCTAAATACAGTGAAATTCTTGAGGGAAACCTGTTTCTGTCTTCCAGAGATTTGAGACTGAGGACGGAGGTTCACCTTCCAGCAGGAAATGACCCTAAGAATACTTCTAAAGCAACACTCGAGTGGTTTAAGGGTAAACATTTAAATGTCTTGGAATGGCCTAGTCAAAGCCCAGACCTCAATCCAATTGAGAATCTGTGGTAAAACTTAAAGATTGCTGTACACCAGCGGAACCCATCCAACTTGAAGGAGCTGGAGCAGTTTTGCCTTGAAGAATGGGCAAAAATCCCAGTGGCTAAATGCCAAGGGGGTGAATACTTTCACAGCCACTGTAACTCTGATTTAGGTGTTTACATGTCCTAATAATTCAAAAGATTGCTCAGAAAAACTGGTTTTAATGCTTACTATGCATATGCTTACTTCGATTATGACCTTATGTGATTTAAGATAAGCAGAGTAAGGTGTCTACATGACTAATGCCATAATCAGATTAATATCAAATTATTAGTGTGCATGTAAACATACTGAACATTTTAGTATTTGAAACTCAAACATTACTTTCTCAACTCCTTTTTCTATAATCCTACAGGCTCTTTATCATTCTCTATTGCTTTTATTCCAATGCATCCGACATCATGCAATGCCAACCATGGTATTGACTAGCTGCTATTTGAGGACTCCTCTGGTTTAGAAACCAAACTCTGGTTATCTTATTGCAGTTATCTTATTGCAGTTTTTAGAGAATATTTTATTGCAAGGTGTGCTATATGTGTGGGCTATGTCATATGTATTGGCTAATTATGCAAATGCAGCTGTCGTTTTTTAAACCTCCATTCTAGCATACATTGCATTCACAATGTATTCCGACCCCTTTTTCCACTTTTTGTTATGTTACAGGCTTATTCTAAAATGTATAAAATAAAAACAATTCCCTCATCAATCTACATACAATACCCCATAATGACTAAGCAAAAACAGGATTTTAGATCTTTCAGCAAATGTATTTCTCACATTTGCGAAAATGGCCCTTGAATGTTTAGGTACACCTACTGGAGAGCACTTTGTCAACACCCATTCACCATCGTTCACACCCTCTAAAGCCTTAGTCCCACCCATCTCTTTAAGGATTCACATCTGGCCGAGCACTAGGATTGATCCGAGCATTCTGAACTAACGACAGCAGTCAAGCACCCAAGCTAACTGGCTGATGTTGGATAGTTTGCTAGCTACTTCCAGACACAAATGAGAGAACAGCTCACTCTGACCATTTTATTCACCCTAGCAGAGCTGGTTAGGCTGTTTTTATGTTATCCAGAGCATTGGTGACTGCAACTGTGCTGCTGGCAACAATTTAATCACGCTTTTTTGGCCAACGTTTATTGACACTGGCCATATTCAATGGATGTTGATCGTTCGTAAATTCGTCAGTTATTCTGCGCTCTGGCACACAGAAGAGAGTGCTCTGAAATCAAAGTAGATAGCCAGAGCGAATTTACCAGTCACGTCTATCGGCAGTTGTCACAGTGACATCATGAACATTCTATTTGTAATAAAATGGTTACTTGCATAGTGGAGTCTTTTTTTGTTTAGACATGAACCATAATCCCAACTCATAATGTTACTACCCTGCATGAATCTGCAGGTAGCTAACCAACCAGGTTAAATGTTAGCTATAACTAGCAATACAAATGGTTCTGAGATACGTGTATGATCTGTGTAGTTATATTATTCGTAACTTTAGCTAGTGAGCCAGCCAGCTAACTTTAGCTAGCTAGGTAATAGTACACTTTAACTTGAAATGAAAACAACTATCTTAACTGTATACATGGATGGACACTTCTCCCGCTCTGTCACGGATGCCATGGTTGCCCTTTAGTTTGAAGATATAATCCGGAGACAGGTGTTTTATACAACAGTCTTGTGTGTTCTCTTTTCGACTCCGTCTGCATATTTGCAATCAAACGGCAGAATTTTGATTGCACTGATTTCATAACTCGGTCCTCCAGAAAGTGGAGAGTAACACTTATGCAGTTCTACAATGTGATATCTTTGTCCTCCCAGCTGGCAGGGGGCGTGGTGATGGCGGTGGGCATCTGGACGCTGGTGGAGAAGAGCGACTACATCAGCCTGCTCTCCTCCGCGACCTACGCCGCCTCCGCCTACATCCTGATCCTAGCCGGGGCCATCGTCATGGTGACGGGAGTGCTGGGCTGCTGCGCCACCTTCAAGGAGCAGAGGAGGCTGCTGAGAGTGGTGAGTGGTGACCCTCAATTATGCACAGACATTTGCACGCACACACACACACACACACACACACACACACACACACACACACACACACACACGTGTGACACAAGTGGAAATTCTGTCCCGACCGGGACGCAAACTTCCAATCCTCCACACCGTAACACATATAAAAGTTTATTTGCGGCATGCACAGGATACAACAGGTGTAAAATTCTTACCTTGAGAGCTCTTTCCCAACAATGTAGTGATAAGAATGATATAGATAATCGAGAATATAATAAACACGTAAGAAACTCAAACACAAGAATGCAAGTATATACATGTCAGAGCCAGTACCTTATTCAATGTGCAGGGAGACTGGGGTGGTTGAGGTAGGTTTATACATAAAAGTGACTGGTAGCAGGATATACATAGAAACAGGTCTGAAAAGCGTCAGTGAATATGTGTGTGAGTATGTGCGTGACAGTGAATGTGTGTGTGTCTAAATGGGTAGAGACCAGTGGATGAGCATAGTAAGTGGGGATAGGCTGTGGGAGAGGGAGATGAGTTGTTGTTAGCCATTTAAGTCTTGTGGCCAGGGGATAAAATCTGTTGGTCTTTGCCTTGATGCACTGGTACCGCCTGCCGGACGGGAGCATGGAGAACTGTCCATGTCTCAAGTGGCTGGAGTCTTTGGCAATTTTTTAGGCCTTTCTCAGATATCATCTGGCATGTACGTCCTGGATGACTGGGAGATCACCCCCAGTGATGTGCTGAGTCATTCGCATCACCCTCTGTTGGGCCTTCCGGTCGAGGGCGGTGCAGTTGCCAATCCAGACGGTGTTACAACCAGTCTCGTGGATGCTGTCGATGGTGCAGCTGGAAAAGTTCCTGAGGATCTGAGGGGCCATTTCAAATCGTGTCAGCCTCCTGAGGGAGAAGAGGCACTGCTTTGCCTTCTCCACGACTGTGCTGGTGTGAGTGGACCATGTTAGGTCCTCAGTGATGTGGACACAGAGGAACTTGAAGCTCTTGACCCTCTCCACTGCAGCCCTGTGCATGGGGGTGTACACCCCCACTGTTCCCTGTAGTCCATGATCAGCCCCTTGGTCTTGCTGACGTTGACAGAGAGGTCATTGACCTCCACAATCGATGAGACAGCCTACAAGGAGATCAGGCATACCACCACCGCGTCATCAGCAACCTTGATGTTGGAGTCGTGTGTGGCCACACAGTCGTGGGTAAACAGGGAGTACAGGACGGGGCTAAGCACACCCCAGGGCAGGCCCATGTTGAGGGTCAGCATGGCAGAGGTGTTGTTGCGGTGACTGTATTACCGCCACACCGGTGGTCATGAGTCATGAAGGCAGTCAAATACCACGTGATCGTTTAATCACGGTAATTAGGCTTCTCCAAGCTCTGTTGCTGCTGATGGTCATTAGTAGCCTACCAAACTTGCAAACTGCCTGGTACTCAGCACTCTTGCCCTTCTAATCACTCTGACATCAATGCAAATGTACTTGAAAATCTAATCAAACACTTCATGAGAGTCCATGAGCTCATGTTGTTCAACATTTCAATAGGCTATGCAATTGCGGGAGAAAACAGAGTGATGGCCCCTAGTAAAAAGAGGTGGATCAGCATTCTATAGGCTAGGACTACAATATTTATTTCTCAACTTTCCTAATATTAAGCACATATATTTACAAGAGAACTATAGCCTACCTGGCTGGCATGAAATATACCACGGGGAAAACTGTCCTCCATTCGCTATTTAAGTGCATAGATGACATGTATTTTTTCCCCTGCCCCTGTTTCGATACAGGTGCATGATAATGGTCCATTCTAAATCAAAACAAATGTCACACATTTTATTTAGTATATGTAAAGACAAGATTAAATCAAGAATAGTCTGATGGGTGACAATATTAGCCTATCACTTGTGAATTATATATTATCACTTGTGAATGATGCCCAGCATAAGAAACAATGCCTTTTTTTTGGCGACTTTTTCTAATCATAGTCGCACACCTCAATGTAGCCTAGCCCATAGGCCTCTGTTTTAATAAGGTTTGTATCACAACTAAAGTGGCCAAATAATTTCTTAAAATTAAGAACGTTAATCTGCTTTACAAGGGATGTATTGCCTAACTGGCATATATAAGCAGCGAGTGAGTTTCAAGTTTGGGGAAGATCCTTTTCACCATAATGCGCTTTTAGAATAAAAGTATTACATGCATAATTGCATTTGCTGTCACTTTTGATAATGGTGTTTTGCGCTAATAAAACATTTGCGCTTATAGCCTACTACCATGTGCGCATTGCAATGTAAAGAAATAGCCTAATAGTTTATAAACATTTCAAGCTAAAAGTTCTGATCTGTTGCATCAGCCACATTGCATAAACAAGTTTTTGATACTTGTGGTTGTATTTAATTTGATCTATCGCATCCCACAACTGTCACAGACTAAGTTTGGAATATTTATTTCTCGCATAGAATAGGTCGACCTTTGTACTATGGGGGATAGTAGATTGACATAGGCTAGTGCTTTTGCTGTTCGTTAAGCCGACACATCTTGTTGGCTGACGAAAAGTAAATGTGGACAGTTCTGTCTTCAATATGCACCTCGGAATTGGATAAGGATGCGCGCAGTTGCGTCTCCGATGTGTCTGTCTTCACTTGTAGCCTGTGAGAAAGACCCGATCACGTGATGGAGTGTGCAGCACTTAGGGAGAAGGGCACAACGGCCATTGGCCGCAAAAGGCATGAATGTTTTTAGGGTGCATTACGGCCACACAAAGGGGAGGCCGCTGTGAAATTCTAGGCATTATCAAGTGCAAGTCAAATTGTGACTGATGTACAGCCTGTGCAAAAAACCTTTCAAACAACTTTTTTCAAAACATCTTTAGTCACATCATGCAGCCTTACAATGTATTAAATCAAAACATATAGCCCAACGTTTGTAGAACAACTAAAGTTACATGAATAACTCTAAATTAAGCATATATGAATACCTATTTCTTTGTTAACCGCTCAACACAGAATAGCTTTGTGTGCCCACTCCCTCAAATCGTTTGGAGAAAATATCCTTTTTATTGAGCTTTGTTCAATTGTATTCTTCATACTTATTTACCCCCTTTTCTCCCCAATTTCGTGGTATCCAATTGTCTCATGGCTGCAACTCCTGTACGAACTCGGGAGAGGCAAAGGTCGAGAGCCGTGCATCCTCCGAAACACAACCCAACCAAGCCGCACTGCTTCTTGACACAATGCCCACTTAACCCGGAAACCAGCCGCACTAATGTGTCGGAGGAAACATCGTACACCTGGCGACCGTGTCAGCATGCACTGCGCCCGGCCTGCCACAGGAGTCGCTAGTGCGCGATGGGACAATGACATCCCTGCCGGCCAAACCCTCCCCTAACCCAAATTGTGCGCCTCCCCATGGGTCTCCTGGTCGCGGCCGGCTGCGACAGAGCCTGGACACAAACCTAGAATCTCTAGTGGCACAGCTAGCACTGCGATACAGTGCCTTAGGCCACTGCGCCACCCGGGAGGCCCTATATCATCCTTTTGCCTGTTTGATGGCTTTGCGGATGTTGTACCTGGACTTTTTGTTCACGTTCCTAAGCCGTAGCCTCGGGGTTGGCTGCGATAGCCCTGTGTGCGGTAGCTCTGTCCTTTAGCTTAGCATGTACCTCTTTGTTAATCGAGGGCTTTTGATTGGGGAAGTATCGAACCTTCACTGTGGGGACAACGTCGGCGATGCATTTCCTAATGAAGCCGGTGACAGAGGTGGCTAGCTCGTTGATGCTATTGGTGGAGTCCCAGAATATATTCCAGTCAGTGCTAGCAAAGCAGTCCTGCATCATAGCCTCCGCTTCGGTTGACCATTTCTCTACGGAGCGCATCACGAGTACTTCCTGTTTGAGCTTCTGTTTGCAAACAGTAAGCAGGAGAATAGAGTCATGATCTGTTTGCTGAAGGGGGGACGAGGGAGGGCCTTGTATGCTTGCTTGTGGGTTGAGTAACAATGGTCTAGGTCTATATCGCCCCTAGTGGCGAAAGAGAAGTGTTGACAGAAGTTGGGGATCACCTGTCTTAGTGATGAGGAATTAAAATCAATGGTAACAAGAAAAGCTACCTCTGGGTGCATGGTTTCCTGTTTGTTTATAGCCTCAGACAATTTAAGTGCCACCTTGTTGTTGTCCTGAGGTGGAATACTGTATATACAGCAGTCACGATAACAGATAACTTTCTCGGGATTTAGAAGGTTTGTGATTTGACCATCAGGTATTCCAAGACAGGTGAACAATGGGTCAACACTGAACAACATATTTTGTTGATAAAAATACATACTCCTCCTCCCCTAAGGCGAAGGTTTTCCCTTCGCCTTAGTTTCATAAGGACGCCCTCTCTCCTGCGTTTCGTCTTGGGTAGCCTGTAGATTGGGTTGTAGGTACACAAAGAGCCCAGGGCAGATGAGTCGAAGTTGAAGCCTGAATTGAGGTTGGTAACTTCCCATCTGGTGTTCGATTTATTGTCGGTCATAAGAAATGATAGTGGATAACTCCGGTAAGCGACATATCGACCCTTCAGCCATCGGAGAGGTGCGTCAACTGCTGAAGCTTATGTGTAAACTCCTAGAGTAGACAAAAGCCAATGTATTGGACCTTATCAGAAAACATTCATTCTATAAATTAAAATGACATGTAGATTTAGTCAACACTTGTCACATATGTTATAATTTTATTGTTTACTATTTATATAATTTTTCATTCCTGCTACTGAAGAATGCTCTTTGTTGAAACACACACAGCACAACATGTACTCTTGCGTTGGGCATGGTTGGTGAGCTTAGTCTAAGTATTGTGGGGGTGCATCAACCACACACACAATACAAGAGACATACCATACTTAATATATCCTCTGACACATCAACTGCTGGAAAACACACACGCACACCCACACACACACACACAACCCTTTTTATTTTATTTTTGTGTTTATGTATTTCACACACACACACACACACACACACACACACACACACACACACACACACACACACACACACACACACACACACACACACCCCTTTTTATTTTATTTTTGTGTTTATGTATTTCACACACACACACACACACACACACACACACACACACACACACACACACCACAACCTTTAAAAAATATATTATTCCACACACACACACACACCTTTTCTATTTTATTATCTAAAATAAAAAATAAGATTCTGTAGTTTTTTGGGGGGGTTTCTCACACACACACATTTGGATTGTCCTGTTATATATTTGTTATATATTTGTGTATATATTTTCCTATGTACTTTACTCTAACCAAATAATATATAGATATACAGTGCCTTCGGAAAGTATTCAGACCCCTTGACTTTCCACATTTTGTTACGTTACAGCCTTATTCTAAAATGGATTAAATAAATAAAAATCTACAGCAATCTACACACAGCACCCCATAATGACAGAGAAAACAGGTTTTAAGATTTTTTTGGGCAAGTGTATTAAAAATAAAAAACATACTTTATTGACATAAATATTCAGACCGTTTGCTTTGAGTCGAAATTGAGCTCAGGTGCATCCTGTTCCCATTGATCATCTTTGAGATGTTTCTACAACTTGATTGGAGTCCACCTGTGGTAAATTCAATTGATTGGACATGATTTGGAAGGTACTCACCTGTCTATATAAGGTCCAACCGTTGACAGTGCATGTCAGAGCAAAAACCAAGCCATGAGGTCGAAGGAATTGTCCGTAGAGCTCCGAGACAGGATTGTGTCGAGGCACAGAGCTGGGGAAGGGTACCAAAACATTTCTGCAGCATTGAAGGTCCCCAAGAACACAGTGGCCTCCATCATTCTTAAATGGAAGAAGTTTGGAACCACCTAGACTCTTCCTAGATCTGTCCAAACTGAGCAATTGGGGGAGAAGGGCCTTGGTCAGGGAGGTGACCTCTGTGGAGATGGGACAACCATCTCTGCAGCACTCCACCAATCAGGCCTTTATGGTAGAATGGCCAGCGGAAGCCACTCCTCTGTAAAAGCCACATGACAGCCCGCTTGAAGTTTGCCAAATGGCACCTAAAGACTCTGACCATGAGAAACAACATTCTCTGGTCTGATGAAACCAATATTGAACTCCTTGGCCTGAATGCCAAGCGTCCCGTCTGGAGGAAACCTGGCACCATCCCTACGGTGAATCATGGTGGTGGCAGCATCATGCTTTGGGGACGTTTTTCAGCGGCAGGGACTGGGAGACTAGTCGGGATCGAGGGAAAGATGAACGGAGCAAAGTACAGAGAGATCCTTGATGAAAACCTGCTCCAGAGCACTCAGGACCTCAGACTAGGTCGAAGGTTCACTTTCCAACAGGACAGCGACTCTAAGCACACACACACACACACAAGACAATGCCAGAGTGGCTTTGGGACAGGTCTCTGACTGTCCTTGAGTGTCCCAGCCAGAGCTCGGACTTGAACCCAATCTAACATCTCTGAAGAGACCTGAAAATAGCTGTGCATTGACGCCCCGTCCAACCTGACGGAGCTTGAGAGGATCTGCAGAGAAGAATGTGAGAAACTCCCCCAAATACTGGTGTGCAAAGCTTGTAACGTCATATCCAAGAAGACATGAGGCTTTAATCGCTGCCAATCGCTTTCAACAAAATACTGAGTAAAGGGTCTTAATATTTACAGTACCAGTAAAAAGTTTGGACACCTACTCATTCAATGGTTATTTATTTTTACTAAGTTCTTCATTGTAGAATAATAGTGAAGACATCAAAACTGTTAAATAACACATATGGAATCAAGTAGTAACCATAAATGTGTTAAACAAATCAAAAAATATTTTGGATTCTTCGAAGTAGCCACCCTTTGCCTTGATGACAGCTTTGCACACCTTTGGCATATTCTCTCCATTAACTTCAGCTGGAATGCTTTTCCAACAGTCTTGAAGTTCCCACATATGCTGAGCACTTGTTGGCTGCTTGGACGTTCACTCGGCGGTCCAACTCATCCCAAACAATCCTAATTGGGTTGAGGTTGGGTGATTGTGGAGGCCAGGTCATCTGATACAGCACTCCATCCCTCTCCTCCTTGGTCAAATAGCCCTTACACAGCCTGGAGGTGTGTTGGGTCATTGTCCTGTTGAAAAACAAATGATGGTTCCACTAAGCGCAGCAAAGCACCATCACACCACCACCTCCATGCTTCACGATGGGAACCACACATGCGGAAATCATCCGTTCACCTACTCTGCGTCTCACAAAGACACGGCGGTTGGAATCGAAAATCTTATGTTTGGACTCATCAGACGAAAGGACAGATTTCCACCAGTCTAATATCCATTTCTCGTGTTTCTTGGTTCAAGCAAGTCTCTTCTTATTATTGGTGTCCTTTAGTAGTGATTTCTTTGCAGCAATTCGACCATGAAGGCCAGATTCACTCAGTCTCTGAACTGTTGATGTTGAGATGTGTCTGTTACTTGATCTCTGAAGCATTTATTTGGGCTGCAATTTCTGAGGCTGGTAACTCTAACATATCCTCTTGTGACGACCCTCCCACTCTGTCTGCTGTATTCTTTCTCTTTGTTCTTGTTTTCCTTATTCGGTTGTCGGTGGGCGACCCTCCCAGCTCCGCCCACCGACATCCTAATAAGGAAAACAAGAGCAAAGAGAAAGAATACGACAGACAGAGTGGGAGGGTTGTCACATTCTGCAGCAGAGGTAACTCTGGGTCTTCCTTTCCTGTGGCGGTCCTCATGAGAGCAGGTTTCGTCATAGCGCGTGATGGTTTTTGCGACTGCACTTGAAGAAACTTTCAAAGTTTTTGAAATGTTCCGTATTGACTGACCATGTCTTAAAGTAACGTTGGACTGTAGTTTCTCTTTGCTTATTTGAGCTGTTCTTGTCATAATATGGACTTGGTCTTTTACCAAATAGGGCTATCTTCTGTATACCACCCCTACCTTGTCACATCACAGCTGATTGGCTCAAATTCGTTGAGGAATGAAATTCCACAAATTAACTTTAACAAGGCACACATGTTAATTGAAATGGATTCCAAGTGAAGCTGGTTGAGAAAATGCCAAGAGTGTGCAAAACTGTCATCAAGGCAAAGGGTGGCTAATACTTCTAGAATCATTTCTTGGTGATTTATAGATACTCGATGTCCTTCAGGCTAAAGGGACATTCTACTTCCATCATTAAAACATCAAACGGGGCACGGACTCGGGAGGAATTATCTTATGGTGTTAACAGGACCTTTCACGGAGCCAAATGAAAAAGGGTAACACCCACATTTGGTTAACTCAACAAAGGAACAATCCTTAGTGACAATTATTTATATATAGTTGTGGCGTATGCTTCTCCCTGATGATATTCGCCAAAGAGAGACCAACCAGTTTTGAAGCCGGAGGGAAATGTGCTTGTGTATGGGGATTTTAATGCTAGAACAGGTTCTGACCCTGAATGTGTAAACCCTGAGGGTAATAGACATATTGTATATTCGGACATTCCTCCTTATACCCGATTCCCATCCCTAGTGATAGAAATAACCCTGGCCAGGTAGTGAACAAAAATGGAAAGGCGTTTAGTGCATGTATTTATTTAGATCTTTGTCAAATAGAAAACATCACCAGCTACAAGATAGAGACGTTCGGCAACAATATTGTGACACATTGAAAGAATACAAACAAAATCTATGATGTAAGAATTTTGAGAACACTCTGAAAGAGGTTTGAAGACTCCATTGATGGAAACCAGTTCTGGGAGAAATGAAATGGTGTAAATGGAAAATAGAGAAAGGACCTAGCCATTCAAAATGGCAACATTTGGGAAGATCACTTTGAAAGTCGCTATGGAATAATTCCATCAGAAGACTTTACTTTAAACCAAAAAAGTATGCAAGAAAACTCCGCTCCCTTGAACACACAATAAAAAACAAAAAAAACAACCAGAACCAAATTGACAACCTCCTATTTGACAAATTTGAAAAATGTAACAAAAACACAGAATTAACTAAATTGCTCAAAGGAGAATACAAATTGGAAGAATATCTCTCCTCTGTCAGAGATACAAAATAGACGTCAACAGTGAAGAGGCGACTCCGAGATGCTGGCCTTCTGATCAATTTGATGTTATTTTAATGGACAAAAAAATGAGCTTTTCTTTAAAAAACAAGGACATTTCTAAGTGACCCCAAACTTTTGAACTGTAGTGTTTATACTGTATTCTATACTATCTATTGCATCTTTAGCCTATGCCTAGAGAGAGCTTGCAGAAGGAGATCACAGAAGGAGAGCACAGAAGGAGAGCTCGCAGAAGGAGAGCACAGAAGGAGAGAGAGCTTGCAGGAGGAGAGCACAGAAGGAGAGAGAGAGCTCGCAGAAGGAGAGAGAGCACAGAAGGAGAGAGCACAGAAGGAGAGAGCTCGCAGAAGGAGAGCACAGAAGGAGAGTGAGAGAGCAGAAGGAGACCATTGAAGGAGCTCGAGCTCATAGGTGAGCACAAAAGGAGAGAGAGCTCGCTCGAAGAAAGGGGAGCGCAGAAGGAGAGAGAGAGAGCTCACTGAAGGAACGCACAGAAGGGCGGCGAGAGCGCTCACAGGAGAGCACAGAAGGAGTGAGAGAGCGCTTATAGGAGAGAGCGCTCACGGAAGGAAAGCACAGGAGAGAGAGGGGTTTGGTATGAGCACAGTCCATTGTTCTGGGGCAGAATTGAGAGGTGGCACAGAGAGTAGAGGGAATCTGTTTCCCTTCCAAACGGACACAATTTATACCACGGCTGAGTCAGAAAACCCCAGAGGCAATGAATAGAGAAACTGACCGCATACTCTCACTGACCAGAGCCCTACAAGGCTGTCATAGACACAGCTGAACTGTGGTGGAAGCAGAGCCAAACTTAAAGGGGTAGTGCACCCAAATGACATTTACATTTACATTTAAGTCATTTAGCAGACGCTCTTATCCAGAGCGACTTACAAATTGGAAAGTTCATACATATTCATCCTGGTCCCCCCGTGGGAATTGAACCCACAACCCTGGCGTTGCAAGCGCCATGCTCTACCAACTGAGCCACACGGGACATAATTTGTTCTTCTTTTCCTCACCTTTTGAAGTAATTCAATATGAATGACTGTAATTTACAATGACACTTTCTTTACTTAGCCTTTGGTGGCCATGGCTAACATTCACGTTGATTACTCTAAAGTAATAGTTGGTAAGGTGCCCTTGTCTCAGAATGAGAAGAATACCCTGTAGACTTATTTTTCTTTATTTAAACATGGTGCAAATTATGTCTACACCAATGCCTGCTGACAACATGTTGCCAAGTAATTTTCAGTCGGTGAGGAACAGAACTAGTGTTATGACTTTTCCCTGTTGGGGGAGGTTTATGACCCCCATAAATACCTTTCCCCCTTTTCTCTCCACTCTACAGAATGGTTTCTTGAAAATCCCTTTGTTAACATAGAGAGAGTATGGTGACATCAAAAGGTTGGGGAAAGGTACAATATGTCTGTAATCCAACCAGTTGAAAGTGTCCATTGGTACTTAAAAAATATGATGTCCGATCAGTTGGTGTCTTGGACATATCTGATGATAGGACGACATAAATTGTATCTTGGAAAGTCTACACATTCTAGTTATCAGATTCACATGGAATTATTGTGCAATTTAAATGTTTAAATATGAAACTATTTGTGGAAAGATTAAATGTAATTTTAGCTTCTAAATGAGAGAATTGTTTTCATAAAGTAAACTATGCTCACTCAGTGGCCGCGCCCAAGTGAACAGACATTGATTGAGAACTATGAAACACGCCCTTCTCTCCCCCACTACAAAAGCCGTTGACGGAAGTCAAACCTTAGTTCCCGATGACGTGAGGACTGGTGTCCATACGTTTAAAAGGGCTAATTTCATTGTGGAGGTGACAATCACCATGCTGGAAGGATGAATTTCGACTAGTCCAGCCAGAATACAGCACTAGCTGAGTATGGAAAAATGGTATGAACTTTGAACTCTTATTCACTAAATAAGAGTTGATACATCCTAGAAGTTGAGTTATCAGCTGTAAACGTACGTGGCCTAGGAAAGGACAGACAATCTCCTGAGAAGACAGGGTACAACGTATCCACCATACAACACTACGCCCAGACAGATTCTACAAAGGACAAAGGCGATCTCTGCTGGGCAAACCAGTCCTCCATCTTCGACCCATCTATCGAAGCGCAGCTCAGTGTAAATATATATCTTGTATTTTCCTTTTCTGCATGGGCGGTTATTAGAATGCATAAGATTCTGTATTTACGTCAGCATAGCTTTTCAAGGTCCGATAGAGACCCAATCTCCTTTGTACCTCAGTCTTCCCACTCTTTCATTCAAACCCAACCCCTTTTCTTTTTGTAACCAGCCGTCATATTGGTTTCTTCCGCTAGGGACTTTTTATTTTATGACATGATTAGTAATTGATGTATGATCCATCCTGTGTATTCGTACTTCTGTGTGATTATTTAGGTAGTTAGTAAATAAATAATGAAGACAATTTTTGAATTGCAGATTCAACTCGTTAGACAGGGTTCGTGAAGATAACCAAGAATTTTACGACGTTCAGATGAGACTGAATAAGGTGACGATTAATAGTTGACTGCTATTGATATAAAAACTTCAAGAGTGGATTCGGGAGATAGCCGCTTTATATAAACTAATGTTTCCGTGGTGCCCCAGGTTATTAACGAGTTAATTGTCGCATGGTTTAATTCAATCACGTAATCAATCAAATGTTAGGTAATCGATTTGATAAAATAGCATGTCGTATAATTTAATCAGAGACATGACACTAGGTCAACAGAACCTGTATGGTGTGTCTGGTTTTGGCATGCGATGACCTACATGCCCAAAAATGTATTCAAGTGATATCTAGGTATTCACATAGGACAATCTGTTTTCCATATCAAATTGAACATGGAATTTTGAGGAAACCAATACTAAAACCGCAACGAGTTTAGTTATTTAGTAATAATAGGATCTCTCAGTCCTTACCCTGACCTTTTGTGCATTATATTCCTTAGTGAAGGGACAAGGGAGGAGTAGTTGAAATGCTCTAATCCAGTATTATTCATTCACATTGGGTAAGGCTTCTCAAACTATTGTGTTATCTGCTCCTGTTCTAGATGGGCCTTTGCTGTATGTCCGCGTTTGATCCCAAACATATGCTGTGGCTTTTGTGTGCAAGTGTGTTGGAATGCAGAGCGCATCACAAGAAGTTAAGATTAGGCCGATGAATCATGCTGAAGGAATTAACTTGTCAGGAGGGAGGGGAGAGATGATGACGAAGAGGTGTGTGTGTAACTTAACCCTGGCAACGAGAGGCGAGAAGACTGCTGTCGAATCTGTGTGAACTACCTCCGATGTTTGCCTCGGTAGCTATATCGGCTTTCTGTCAAACTCCATGTATATCACAGGTGTGATACACCATGACAGCGCAACACACAAGGGGTGGAACAGTGGCAAAGGTACCCACAGGACAAACAGAATAATATTAGTCTGAGGAGAGATTAAATAGCATTAATACAACAAAAATAATTCAAAACAATGTGTGTGTGTGTGTGTCTCTCTGTGTGCGTGTTAGGGTTGGGCAATATCAGTCTTTTCCTATCATGATTATGTACCAATAAAACATTGTGATATACGATGCTATCGCATCGTATATCGTATACAATTGTTTACAGACAGATTATTTCACTTATAATTCACTGTCACAATTCCAGTGGGTCAGAAGTTTACATACACTAAGTTGACTGTGCCTTTAAACAGCTTGGAAAATTCCTGAAAATTATGCAATGGCTTTAGAAGCTTCTGATAGGCTAATTGGCATAATGAGTCAATTGGAGGTGTACCTGTGGATGTATTTCAAGGCCTACCTTCAAACTCAGTGCCTCTTTGCTTGACATCATAGGAAAATCAAAAGAAATCAGCCAAGACCTCAAACAAATTGTACACCTCCACAAGTCTGGTTCATCCTTGGGAGCAATTTCCAAACGCCTGAAGGTACCACGTTCATCTGTACAAACAATAGTACGCAAGTATTAACACCATGGGACCACGTTGCCGTCATACTGCTCAGGAAGGAGACGCGTTCTGTCTCCTAGAGATGAACGTACTTTGGTGCGAAAAGTGCAAATCAATCCCAGAACATCAGCGAAGGTCCTTGTGAAGATGCTGGAGGAAACCGGTACAAAGTATCTATATCCACAGTAAAACGAGTCCTATATCGACATAACCTGAAAGGCCGCTCAGCAAGGAAGAAGCCACTGCTGCAAAACCGCCATTAAAAAAAGCCAGACTACGGTTTGCAACTGCACATGGGGACAACGATCGTACTTTTTGGAGAGATGTCTGTCTTATGTCTCTGGTCTTATGAAACAAAAATGTAACTGTTTGGCCATAATGGCCATCGTTATGTTTGGCAGCATCTTGTTGTGGGAGTGCTTTGCTGCCGAAGGGACTGGTGCACTTCACAAAATAGATGGCATCACGAGGAAAGAAAATTATGTGGATGTATTGAAGCAACATCTCAAGACATCAGTCAGGAAGTTAATGCCTGGTCACAAATGGATCTTCCAAATGGACAATGACCACAAGCATACTTCCAAAGTTGTGGCAAAATGGCTTAAGGACAACAAAGTAAAGGTATTGGCGTCACCATCACAAAGCCCTGACCTCCAGCCTATAGAAAATTTGTGGGCAGAACTAAAAAAGTGTGTGCGAGCAAGGCCTACAAACCTGACTCAGTTACACCAGCTCTGTCAGGAGGAATGGGCCAAAATTCACCCAACTTATTGTGGGAAGCTTGTGGAAGGCTACCCAAAACGTTTGACCCAAGTGAAACAATTTAAAGGCAATGCTACCAAATACTGAGTGTATGTAAACTTCTGACCCACTGGGAATGTGATGAAAGAAATAAAAGCTGAAATAAATCATTCTCTCTACTGTTATTCTGACATTTCACATTCTTAAAATAAAGTGGTGATCCTAACTGACCTAAGACGGGGAATTTTTACTAGGATTAAATGTCAGGAATTGTGAAGAACTGAGTTTAAATGTATTTGCCTAAGGTGTATGTAAACTTCCGACTTTAACTGTATATATGACTGGTCTACCGTCTTCAGAACTGGATAATTAGTGCTTTATTTACCTCATAAAAGAATAAAAATAAAATATTGTTTTCAAATAGATATGAGAACCACATTTCTGGGATCTTTTATTTGAAACATGGGAACAACACTTTGCGTTGCGTTTGTTTTTGTTCAGTGTATGAAATGTATGGCTCGCCTATTCTCACTATTTGGTCCACTTCTATTCAATGCTAGAACTACTTATTTTTTTCTAGTTCTAATGCTTCTGACCTTGATGTGCATTTTGATAACATATATTTTTCACTTTTGAATGTATAGTGTTGTTTACTAGGTGTTGTGTAATGAATTGAGGCTGTTCTGTAACCACTCCCTCAATCAGGGGTGGAAAATGCTTTGTTCGAAAGAAGACTTTGTTTCATCGTATCTTCGGCCATGCAGCCGAACCGCGCTTGAGTTTTTAAATCTTTGTTCCATTGAACATGCCGTACAAATAAAGGTATTTTAATTAATTATATGAAGAGTGCCTTGATTCTCCTTTCTTTTTGATGACAAATTGACCCCTTTTACCAAAGAGCACCTTCTATCTATGAAGACCTATTATTGTGTACCCTAGCACCACTTTCCTTATTTTTTTAACAAATTTAGTTTGTTCTATCATAACTTTTATTGAGAATAGCCTAGGCTATAGACTTTCATTGTTATTTTTGAAAGTCACAACTTTAGGACAACTATAGGCTAGAATATTTGGGAAATACGCTACTGCTCATTAGGCTTGGGCGGTATCCAGATTTTCATATCGTCATACTGTCCTTCTCTCATCCCGGGATTTATGGTATTACCGGCATAGCACACAAGGGGGCTCAAATAATGCAAGAAAAGCCCATTGTGCCTCTCTTACCAGAATGCTAACAAAATTAGCACAAACTAATAGCGAATTCACATAGACGCTGTTAGCTAAATGCTAACGAGCGTAAACGAACATAAAGACAGGCAAATACAGCTCATAAAGTTATGCAAGCATAGCTAGTAGCTGCCGAATGTCGTTTTCGGTGAGTGTGGACATTTTACAAATGAAATTGAAAGAGAGAAACTGCAAATGATAAAGCTTTTCTGAAGGAAGCGCAGCATGTGTACACGGAGCGGAGGAGAGAAGAACGGAGGAGGAATAAAACGCTAGTTGGAAGCACAGGGAAAGAATGGCAGCTGTGCAGATAACTCATCCAGAGCTCTTTGACTTCTGGTAGAAAACCAGACAAATGTAACTTCATCACCTCATGTGCGCTGCACAACAGACTCCACCATTTCCCTTTGTGCTATTTACAAACAAACACGACTGGCTCAACTGTTCTGGGGTACTATGGTAAGCTTCATAATATAAAATAATGTGACGGGTCAAATGAAGAACGCAATCTGCTTTATCTCCTAACTTATTGCACAAATTGACTGGAGGTATTAACTTAAAGTAGCTACAAATATTCCAGTTTATTGAAAAACTTCAAGTAAGTTGTCTTGATGGTTTTGAAAAACTATCCCGTGGCTTTTTTCCCAAATACCCCTGTTTAAGGTATATACGGTATACCGCCCAAGCCAACTGTTCTTAACTTTAACTTGAAATAAAGCTTTTAGGATAGGTTATTGGCCATTTGGTTTTCAACCACACTTGGAGGGATTTTCCCAGCCCGCAACTTGATTAAACTTGTCATTCGATTTTTCTATAGGCTATTGATATTGTGTGTTCTCGATCGTTATTCGTCCCCTGTCTACGTTACGTTTTTTAGGCTATTCAAATCACTTTTGGGGAGATAGCCATTGAATAAAACGATGAAGCGTAGCCTTCAGTCATATTCATATAGCCTATCGAATGGAGAGAGAGGGGAATATCGGCCGCGTTTTTTTTTAGCGGCTTAACACAAGATGGTCAAGGAGTGTACATTTATACATTAAAAAAATGAATACGTTTAAGCTATAGTGTAAAGCCCATGCATCCAACAGAAAGAGAAAGGAACAATATTGGACATTATGCGCTTCTTTGGCGGAATTCTCCGCTCTGTCTGGCCTACATTGCTCTCTAGCATTCTGTATCACATATTAAAAAGGTAATAGCAAGTAGGAATAGGCAAATTACACGGAACGTCACTTGTGTGCTGCCCTGCTTTGCACTGCGAGACACCGTTCTTTACTGCAGGGCGCCAACCATCGTCTGTCATATCACGATGTCGCTACCATCGGCGATGATTGACAGCCATTGTCGATGGTGACGACATCGTGAGGTGACAGACGATGGTTTAGCCTACGCGATCGTAATATCGCCCAACCCTAGTGTGTTTGTGTGTGTTTCTTCAACACCATTGTGACCGCATCATCAGGCATCGATCAGTCCGCTTCGTCAGCCTTCAAGATCAGAGCCACTTTGAGAAAAGACAAAGACCAACTCCACTTAACACCAAAGATCAGCGGTGAGCCAGGAGATTTGGGTCAAGGTTTTCCCCGATTTTTATCTCCCCGTCTGTCTAACGCTAAAGGAACTTGGCGGTGAATGCAGACCTGCCCATGCCCTACCTCCTGTGTCTGCTTAAATCAGATGGGAGATAAAACTCTAATCTAACTCTGTGACTGAAAGGAAATGGCCTCCCTCAAAGTACAAGGCATCCATACAGTTTAAATGTAGTCCATTTGCAGGGCAAATGCAGAGCACACATTGAAGGACCACATACAATATACTGCCACAGACCCCCTAGGATCTTACCCTTACCATCTTGGCTCTTGTGTAGATTTGTAAGGATTTGATGGGTATGAAGTGAAAATTCCACCTAGCCTGTTAGAGGGCAAGGTAGAGCTATGAACATATTGCTAGTACCTAATCAATCCTTCCAGAGCTACACACGAGTTGATGGGATATTTTTGTATCTACATTAAGCACTAAGGGTTTGAAATTTTATTGGACCGCTACATCCCTAAATGAACAGACAAGGACTGTGCTTACTTCTTTAAAGGGACAGGGGATTTGATTTATTTTTTTATTCCTATATTAAGAGGGCAATCGGTTATTGCTACAGTGCCTTCAGAAAGTATTCACACCCCTTGACTTATTCCACAGGTAATCTTGGGTTGCACAAGATGGCGACCGGCAAGTTCGGCATGGTGGCAGCACTTTTACTTTATGTGTTTGTTTTAAATGTTACTGGAAAAAATTGCATCTGCTATTTATAACAACATTGACAAAATCCTGAAGCATCCCTTTAAGGGCGGCATACTGTTTGTACGGCTCCGTTGACATTTCACCACATAATCAATACGCCACAAATTAAAACTATGATTGGCGAACATTCTTAGTCCATTTTCTCAAAATAACAAAACGACAACGGTGACCCCCACTACCACCAAATCGACAGCTCTGCTAAATTTAACTCCAGCTCGTCTAAATTAGATTTGCCTGTTTTAACTGTGAAGTCCATAAACAGAGGGCCAGGGGATATCCATTTCAACCTAATCCCCTACCTTTCATTGTCTCCCCACAGTACTTTGTCCTGCTGCTGTGTATCTTCCTGCTGGAGATCCTCGCTGGTGTCCTGGCCTACATCTATTACCAGCAGGTAATGAATGACTTGATTCACCACCTGATTCCACCGCCAGGAACACTATCTATTCCCAGAGCCTGCCCAGAGACAGAGTGTTTGTTTGTTTGTACAAACTGAAACCCAAACAAGGGAAGGTTCACGGATAATTCCCGACTCTCTTTCTCCATCTGTTGCTTTTCTCTCTCTCTCTCTCCCGCTCTGCTTTCCCACGCCTGCCACATCTTGTTGTAGCATTTCTGTATTGTGATAATATCACTAAGATGTGATTCCCACTACTATCCTTGTCACTAGCACATACCCCTGCTGTGTAGATGTTAGACCTGAAGGAATGTTATCCTACCAGCTGGTTGTGTATCATTTGAACTGTAGTTGTCTGCTCATGTTCCTAAGGCCTTTCACCCTGTTTTCATCTGTCAACAGGTCAAATAAAAACCTATTATATTTCTCTCTCTTCCTCTGTCCCTCGTTCATTTATTCCCTTGATCTGTCCTTTACGTTCTGACTTGGCTCTACATTCTGTGGTTGCCATAGCAACTGTGGACCAGCTAGATGTAGGCCCATGCTCTTGCCTAAGTTTTGCGCTACTGTTATAAATGAATGAAAATGTACTTCTTCTTACCTTCATGTGTATCATTTCCCCTTTCAAGAGGAGTTCCTTCTGTAATTACACTTTTAGCTATTCTGGACCTTTGATACAGTGGATCATGCCATTCGATTAAATCGACAATGAGAGGCATTACATTCCTTCAAGTATTATTTTACTGATAGAAGATTCACAGTCATTGGTGAGCTTATGTCTGCTTCTCCCACTACCTTGTTCTCAATGTACATGCTTCCTATTCAGAAAGACAATGTCCCTTTTTGTTCCAGCTTAGTGCTAACATACCTGATTTAAGTAATCAACAGGGTGTGTTAGAGTTAGGCTAGAACAAAAGCCTGTGTTCAAATACCGTAGTTTCCCCTTCCTCGGTATTGTATATGCTTCTATTTCTACCGTCTGCTGGATAGCTGTGTTGTAGTCTGACCAAGGTCATGTTTACTGTGTCCGTTCTCTCATATCCCCTGTGTCCCGTCTTCCTCTGCAGCTCAATGAGGAGCTGAAACAGAACCTGCAGGAGACCATGGTGCAGAAGTACAGGCAGCCAGAGCAGGAGCACATCACCAAAGCAGTGGACAAGCTGCAGCAGGAAGTAAGAGAAGACACCATACGCAGACTTTGGTTGGAAGTTTTTGGAAATATTCATGTGGGAATTAGTCGATTTTCTCCAATGTGCATTAATAATCTTTTTATTTTTTAAAAATCTTTCATTGAATCTACTATTATTTCCGCTGGCACAGTTATGTGTTTTCATTATGCATGGTTGCAGTATGTTATAGCCCTACATGTAACTCGTCATTATGAAACCTTGTGATTTGAAAGATGGCCCGTTGTTTTGTATAAGGATTTGGTTCATGAACGGAATATCATTCAGCTCGTCTTCTGAAACAACTGGAAAAACATCCGCCACCCTGTTTGTGAAATGCCCTCCTCCTCCTCCTCCCTCTCCCGCCAGTTTAAGTGCTGTGGCAGCAACAGCTCGTCGGACTGGGGCGAGAGCGTGTGGATCCGCACCAATGAGGCGGATGGCAGGTTGGTGCCGGACAGCTGCTGTAAGACCCAGACGCTGGGCTGCGGCCACAGGGACCACCCATCAAACATCTACAAGGTGGAGGTGAGTGTCCGATACTGAGAGCAGCTGGTGTCGTTGAGTGTTATTGTGCTTGCAATTCCTAGTGCAAATTCTGCTTGAGTTCAGGTTTGTGTATCAAGATCATAGCTGCGGGAAGTAGTTTGGGGGTTGGTGTGCTGTCATTTCTTCCGTGGGGTGGGGGTTAAATATAGCTAAGAATCAAAAGGTATAAGGTTTAAATCATTTCATATTGCTTATATTAAGTAAAACAGACGGCACAATTTTTTTTTTTTTTTACGGATAGCCAGGGGCACACTTCAACACTTAGACAGTCAGTTAGGTTTAGGTTGGGTTTAGTGAGTCCGCCAGATCTGAGGCAGTACAGATGAGCAGGGATGTTCTCTTGATAAGTGCGTGAATTGGACCATTTTCCTGTCCTGCTAAGCATTCGAAATGTAACAAGTACTTTTAGGTGTCAGGGTAAATGTATGGAGTTAAAAGTACATTATTTTCTTTAGGAATGTAGTGGAGTAAAAGTTGTCAAAATATAAATAGTAAAATACAGATACCCCCCCCAAAAACTACTTAAGTTGTACTTTTAAGTATTTTTACTTAAGTACTCTACACCACTGTAATCTGATAATACATGTGGAATATAAAAATACTTGCCTGATATATGTTTTCCAGTTTCTTGAAATACTTTGCAAATGCAGCTTATTTCTATTTGTAAACTGAAATGGTCTATTCAGTCCTTTTACATTTTAGTAGATGCTCTCATCCAGAGCAAATTGCAGTAGTGAGTACATAAATGTTCATACTTTTTCGTACTGGTCCCCCCCTGGGATCGAACCCCCAATCCTAGCGTTGCAAGTGCCATGCTCTACCAACTGAGCCACATCATCACAAACCACTTGATGTTTCATTGTACTCAATTTCTCTATTGTGCATTGTTCATGGTGATACAGGTACACAACTAGATGACCAGCCTATGTAAAATACAGTAATTTACTTTAAGTGGTTTGTAAGGATGGTAAATGAATACTGCATTCAAATATTTGATTTGATGTGGATGTTTTGTGTCTTTTGCCCATAATGCACCCTTTGATGTAAATGTTTGAGGACAGGGTTTTGTACTTTCTGGATGGATACCATTAGAATGACAATTGCAGAGAAAGAGACAGGGCAATGACTATTACAATTCCAACTATTGAAACCTGTAAGATACTGTTCTTAATTATACAACTACCTTTTTTGACAAAGCCCAGATGCTGAAAATATGTTTTGCGCCCGTGCTACAGACATCTATATCGGTCCACTAATACTAGTAAAGACCCAGTGCACTACTTTAGTAAAACAAAACAATTCTACAGTACCAGTATATATTTTTTATTGTTAATATAACTTTTTAATTCAGATTTTTCAGGGGGTGCTGCAGCACCCTCAGCTCCCATCAAGAGTGAAAGTCTTCTTGAAAGTCACACGCACTTTTCCTCTCTCTCCAGGGGGGTTGTATCACTAAACTGGAAAACTTCATTTTGGACCACCTGAAGATCATTGGAGCGGTGGGCGTGGGCATCGCCTGTGTACAGGTTAGCAAAAAGAAGCCATTTCACTGTTTTACAGCACAGAGATAACCCAAGATGGCCACCATAAACATCAGAATCCTTGCCCTGGTCTCTGGAAATTCAGGGGTAATGGTAGAAGTGTAAAGCAACCCAAAGTAATTTTTGAGTTTCATTCTGAATTATGTGGACACTGAAACACTTAAGCATGTATTCTTATGTGGCCTCAGACATATATGTTGAAATGTGCTGGCACCAACTGAAACATGTACAGTTGAAGTCAGAAGTTTACATACACCTTAGCCAGATACATTTAAACTCAGTTTTTCACAATTCCTGACATTTAATCCGAGTAAAAATTCCCTGTTTTCGTTCAGTTAGGATCACCACTTTATATTAGGAATGTGAAATGTCAGAATAATAGTAGAGAGAATTATTTATTTCAGCTTTTATTTCTTTCATCACATTCCCAGTGGGTCAGAAGTTCACATGCACTCAATTAGTATTTGGTAGCATTGCCTTTAAATTGTTTAACTTTGTGTCAAACGTTTTGGGTAGCCTTCCACAAGCTTCCCACAATAAGTTGGGTGAATTTTGGCCCATTTCTCCTGACAGACCTGGTGTAACTGAGTCAGGTTTGTAGGCCTCCTTGCTCGTTCACGCTTTTTCAGTTCTACCCACACATTTTCTATAGGATTGAGGTCAGGGCTTTGTGATGGCCACTCCAATACCTTGACTTTGTTGTCCTTAAGCCATTTTGCCACAACTTTGGAAGTATGCTTGGGGTCATTGTCCATTTGGAAGACCCATTTGCGACCAAGCTTTAACTTCCTGACTGATGTCTTGAGATGTTGCTTCAATATATCCACATCATTTTCCAACTTCATGATGCCATCTAATTTGTGAAGTGCACCAGTCCCTCCTGCAGCAAAGCACCCCCACAACATGATGCTGCCACCCCCATGCTTCACGGTTGGGATGGTATTCTTCGGCTTGCAAGCCTCCCTCTTTTTCCTCCAAACATGACAATGGTCATTATGGCCAAACAGTTATATTTTTGTTTCATCAGACCAGAGGACATTTCTCAAAAAAGTACGATCTTTGTCCCCATGTGCAGTTGCAAACCATAGTCTGGCTTTTTTATGGCGGTTTTGGAGCAGTGGCTTCTTCCTTGCTGAGCGGCCTTTCAGGTTATGTCGATATAGGACTTGTTTTACTGTGGCTATAGATACTTTTGTACCTGTTTCCTCCAGCATCTTCACAAGGTCCTTTGCTGTTGTTCGCACCAAAGTAAGTTCATCTCTAGGACAGAACCCGTCTCCTTCCTGAGTGGTATGATGGCTGCGTGGTCCCATGGTGTTTATACTTGCGTACTATTGTTTGTACAGATGAACGTGGTACCTTCAGGCGTTTTGAAATTGCTCCCAAGGATGAACCAGACTTGTGGAGGTCTACAATTTTTCTTCTGAGGTCTTGGCTGATTTCTTTTGATTTCCCCATGATGTCAAGCAAAGAGGCACTGAGTTTGAAGTTAGGCCTTGAAATACATCCACAGGTACACCTCCAATTGACTCAAATGATGTCAATTAGCCTATCAGAAGCTTCTAAAGCCATGACATAATTTTCTGGATTTTTCCAAGCTGTTTAAAGGCACAGTCAGCTTAGTGTATGTAAACTTCTGACCCACTGGAATTGTGATACAGTTAATTTTAAGTGAAATAATCTGTCTGTATACAATTGTTGTGGAGAAATGTGTGGAGTGATTGAAAAATGAGTTTTAATGACTCAAACCTAACTGTATGTAAACTTCCAACTTCAACTGTGTGTGTGTGTGTGTGTGTGTGTGTGTGTGTGTGTGTGTGTGTGTGTGTGTGTGTGTGTGTGTGTGTGTGTGTGTGTGTGTGTGTGTGTGTGTGTGTGTGTGTGTGTGTGTGTGTGTGTGTGTGTGTATTTATCTCCTCTCTCTTCTCTCTCTCAGATTGTGGGGATGGTGTTTACTTGCTGTCTATATCGGAGTTTGAAGGCAGAGCCCTACTGAGAGTAGAACACGAAGAGAAGGAAAAGGGAGGGAGGGGTCTAGTCTCTGCCACCCAGTGTCATCATATTCCAGCAACCCGTTTAGTCATGGGATCTACCACTGTGCCATGCAAACAGAAGATGACGATATGTGTAATGGTCTAGGATGCACTTATGATAGTGTCTCTCAATCCATTCCTTGGGGGGACCATTTTGGTTCTAGCCTTGCACTAACTCCCCTGATTCAACAAAACAAGGGCTTGATTTGTTGAATCAGTTGTATTGAGCTAGAATTCCTAAGGGGTCCCCACTTGAAATGGAGAATCAGATTTAGGCAAGCCGTTATATGCTATCGGATCTACAAAGCTCTATATTTTGGTAGTGTGCAACAACAGAGCAGTTGGTGTAACCTAGTGTGATGTAAAAGATCAGTGGACCAAAATGGCCCATGCATGAGAACAGCTTGCCTTAACATTGCAATATTCATGACTGTGGCTTAATGAGCGAGAACTGACCTCTGGGGCCGATTACCATAGCAACACATGTTCTTTATACATCAAGTAGCTATTTATACATCTACACACGCCTTTTACACTGTTTCTCTCTCAACTTTTTAATTGTTAGTTTATTCGAATTTTTAAAAATGTATGTTTTAACACAAGGGATTTCTACACTTATGCCAAAGTTGTCGTCAACACTGACTTTGTGTAAAATCATATCAAACTGACTACTCCTGCAAGCCTTTTTCATGTATACTGAACAAATATATAAATGCAACAATTTCAAAGATTTTACTGTGTTACAGTTCATAGAAGGAATTCAGTCAATTGAAGTAAATTCAACAGGCCCTAATCTATGGATTTCACTTGACTGGGCAGGGGTGCAGCCATGGGTGGGCCTGCACCCTTGCCTGCACCACTGGAGCCAGGTCCAGCCAATCAGAATGTGTTTTTCTGCACAAAAGGTCTTTATGACAGACAGAAATACTCCTCAGCACCCCTCCTCCCCCCTCAGGCGATCCCGCAGGTGAAGAAGCCAGATGTAGAGGTCCTTTGCTGGCGTGGTCTGCGGTTGTGAGGCCGGTTGGACGTACTGCCAAATTCTCTAAAATGATGGCTTATGGTAGAGAAATTAACATGTAATTATCTGGCAACAGCTCTGGTGGACATTCCTGCAGTCAGCATGCCAATTGCGTTCTCCCTCAACTGGAGACATCTGTGGCATTGTGTTGTGTGACAAAACTAAACATTTTAAAGTGGCCTTTTATTGTCCCCAGCACCTGTGTAATGATCATGCTGTTTAATCAGCTTCTTGATATGCCACACCTGTCAGGTGGATGAATTATCTTGACAAAGGAGAAATGCTCACAAACAGGAATTTAAACAATATATGGGATCTTTTATTTCAGCTCATGAAACATGGGACTTTACATGTTTCGTTTTTGTTCAATATATATTCTGATTGTCTTTGTGTGCATTTGAAGATAACATTTTTTATGAAGTTTTGCTTTTATTCAAACCGGAAATGTTATTTTATTGTGTATTTAACAGACCAATAGGAGGATTTTATTATAAGTGTGCCTCAAAGACGCCACAAATGAATAAACTGCTGTATTTCTGTCGGTTTTCCTCTATACATGGAAGTATTTAGCTGAAATAAACACAATTACACCTGTTTGTCTATGTTTTGGGGTAAATTCACAAGGTGTAGGTAGCTCTGGTATGTCAAATTAACTGTCAAAGGGAGTCATAAAGTTATACATATATAGGTAGGAGCTACCGAATGTAATTTTTGGTGAGTTTGGACATTTACAAGCAAATGTGAACGAGAGACATTGAGCAAATGAACAGTACTGGCTCTGGAGCAGCATTTTTACATGCTGTGGAGTCTGGAGTCGCTAGGGCAAGGGGGAGGTGCAGACAGGCTGAAAAGATAGCAGTGGCAGCTGTACAGATAACTCATCCAAAGAGCTTTGACTTCTCAAACATGGCAGAAAACCAACACAATATGATTCCCCCGTCACCTTATTAATCCAGCCACTTAGATAAACTAAGTTAACTTTCAGAATTCTTCATTTTTCATGCAGGAAAAAAAATATTGAACTCATAAGAAATATCTTGCTTTGTTTTGTAAATGCAGATCTAAAATGCTTATTGTAATTTCTAACTTTAAGAAAAACATTAGGAAAAGTAGCTGGTTACATTCTTTATGATAAACAGAAATATGCAAAAAAATACCTTGCTTTTTCATTGTAATCTAATTTAGCCTACTTGTGTGGCTGCCAGCCAAATAGCGTTGCACTTCTGTTGTAATCTGATAGCTGAAGATATTTTCTCTCCAATGTGTTGCACAAATTTATTTTCTGTGAAGGAAAACTAATTGCACGTCCCTGATCACTCGATTGAAGCAACAAAAAAAACACTGGACTGTCAATATACAGCTGGACTCACCTGCTCCCGCTTTCTCCAGTTGTGATACTTACAAACAGACGTGACTGACTCAACTCTTCTGGGGAACTATGGTAACTTCATAATGTGACCAGTGAATTGAAGAACGCAATCTGCTTTATCTTCTAACATATTGCACAAGTGGACTGCAGGTATTTACTTAAAAAGTAGCTACAAATATTAAATGTATAGATATTTTTTTCAACAGTATTGACGGTATTGAAAAACCATCCTGTGGCAATTTCCAAGTACCACGGTATACCGCCCAAGCCTAGTATGGGATGTTATGATGATAAGTTGACTGAAAATATATTTATTAGTCTTTTTTTAAATTAAAGGTGCTGAGTTCCGGACCCCCCTTGGCATAGCAGCCTTCTTGAAGTTGAACCAGTTTACATTAGCCTATAGCCCAAATATCAATAAGCTCATGTAACTGCATTGTGCTTGTGTATTATTTGGCATTTAGGCCATGTCCCTCTTGTCTCCTCTGACAAGAGGGGAACTGACATGTAAGCCTACGTTGGCTGTATTACAAGTTGTTGACTATTTCAGGCCATGCGATTTTACTTTTACGACTCATAATTCATAACTGTGTTACTGTGGATGCGTTTACGCAAGCAGCCCAATTCTGACATTTTTTTCCCAATAATTGGTCTTTTGACCAATAAGATCAGATATTTTTCAGAGCTGATCTGGTTGGTCAAAATACAAATGAGTTACAAGAAATATCAGAATAGGGCTGCCAGTGTAAACACAGCCTGTGGGTCTCTGTAATGAACTCAGCAGCAGCCCAAAAAGCAATCACTCTTTCCAAACACCAGGAGGCAGCACTTGCCAGATAATTATCCTGGAACGTACAGTATTATTGTCCCTTGTGACACAGTCTGATGAAAACAACTGGAAAGAGTGCCTCCAAATCTTCAATAAGAATTCTGTAGGTGAACAAGGATTTCCTCTGTAACCTACCCCCTGCGTAACACGCTAAAGAGCCTACCCCCTGCGTAATATGACAAAACCTTAATTAAAGGTCAAATTACACTGCACTAATTATTACTGCGCTAATGTCCCGAAAAATAACAATATCCGTCCATTATAGACAATAAGCCAATTATGAATCGAGGTCTTTTGAATAGCACACATTCATGTGAACACCGCAAGGTGAGTCATCGCTTGCTAATCAAGACTATAATAGTTTCTTAGAGGCAAAGCGTGTAAAGGGGGAAAAAATGGTTTTACATTTTCATTGGATAAAAAGTAATGCAGCACATGGACCAATGTAGTTTAACAGGAAGCCTTCTGAGGCTGACCATCTGTAGAACCAGCCTGGACTCAGAGCCATACGAAATATCAGGGGCGCAACTTTGGTTTTAGAAGTGGGGGGGACATAACATTTTACTTGTATTTTATTAAGTCTGATAAACACTCCACAAACAGCCTACCGGACTGCTCAGAGTCATCCGCATGGTCCTAAAGCATACCTTTGCCTCGCTTTGTATCACATTCTAATGATAAAACTTGGGGGGGGGACAAAAATGCAATTTCGGTGAAAGTTGCACCCCTGCGGAATATACTATACATACATACATTTCTGAGCACCTACATACAGCAAACGACTAGCAATCCAAAGGTTGCGTGTTTGAGTCACATTGGGGACAACTGTAGCATTTTAGCTATCCCTTCCCTTTTCACCTAACCTGCTACATAAATTATACTATAATACTATACGTCACCAATTTATATGCTATTGTACGACCAGGTAAGGTGTGATACTATACTTCCTCCAATTCGTATGATATTGTAAGCCCCCTATTCAATTCATAATGTGACCTAACACATCATACTAAATTAGTGGTATTCAAAGGTGGCGTTGCGACCCCTAGTTGGGTTGGGAGTGAACTGTGTTCACCCCCCCCCCCCCCCCCCCACAAAATAAACAAATCTGTAATTTGTTTCGGGAACAAAAAATTAACAGTACAGATTACTGTATAGGACAAGACATTTGAAAAAATATCATTTGATTGAGTAAATGTATTTATTGGTTTCTTTTCATTTTAAAAAATCGAAATGTACAGATTTTTAGGTTGTCATTGGATTTGGGGTGGGGTTGAGAGTAATTCTTGAGGTTAAAATGGGGGCCCCAGAAATTCTGCCGGGAAAAATTGGGTCCCTGCTGAAAAAGTTTGAATTACACTGTACTTAATGGAGGGAAGAGATTAACATACCAAATCCTACGAATTGCCCTGAGACCAGGTTGGTGATCACCATCCATGGGAGCTGCAATGCTACTGATCCTGTGGCTTTCAAAATGTGTATCTGTCTGTCTCGGGATGTTGGGGAAAAGGAAGAAGACAATTGTCCATTCGATTCTATCTACAGTTGAAGTCGGAAGTGTACATACACTTAGGTTGGAGTCATTAAAACTTGTTTTTCAACCACAAATTTCTGGTTAACAAACTATAGTTTTGGCAAGTCAGTTAGGACATCTACTTTGTGCATGACACAAGTAATTTCCCCAACAATTGTTTACAGATATATTATTTCACTTATAATTCACTGTATCACAATTCCAGTGGGTCAGAAGTTTACATACAGTAAGTTGACTGTGCCTTTAAACAGCCTGGAAAATTCCAGAAAATGTCATGGCTTTAGAAGGTTCTGATAGGCTAATTGACATAATTTGAGTCAATTGGAGGTGTACCTGTGGATGTATTTCAAGGCATACCTTCAAACTCAGTGCCTCTTTGCTTGACATCATGGGAAAATCAAAAGAAATCAGCCAAGACCTCAAATTTTTTTTGCAGACCTCCACAAGACTTGGTTCATCCTTGGGAGCAATTTCCAAACGGCTGAAGGTACCACGTTAATCTGTAGAAACAATAGTACGCAAGTATAAACACCATGGGACCACGCAGCCGTCATACCGCTCAGGAAGGAGACGCATTCTGTATCCTAGAGATGAACGTACTTTGGTGCGACAAGTGCAAATCAATCCCAGAACAACAGCAAAGGACCTTGTGAAGATGCTGGCGGAAACTGGTAAAAAAGTATCTATATCCACAGTAAAAACGAGTCCTATATCGACATAACCTGAAAGGCAAGGAAGAAGCCACTGCTCCAAAACCGCCATAAAAAAGCCAGACTACAGTCTACAACTGCACATGGGGACAAAGATCATACTTTTTGGAGAAATGTCCTATGGTCTGATGAAACAAAAATAGAACTGTTTGGCCATAATGACCATCGTTATGTTTGGAGGAAAAAGGGGGAGGCTTGCAAGCCGGAGAACACCATCCCAACCGTGAAGCACAGGGGTGGCAGCATCATGTTGTGGGGGTGCTTTGCTTCAGGAGGGACTGGTGCACTTCACAAAATAGATGGCATCATGAGGAAAGAAAAATGATGTAGATATATTGAAGCAACATCTCAAGAGATCAGTCAGGAAGTTAAAGCTTGGTCACAAATGGGTCTTCCAAATGGACAATGACCCCAAGCATACTTCCAAAGTTGTGGCAAAATGGCTTAAGGAATTTTTACTAGGATTAAATGTCAGGAATTGTTCAAAACTGAGTTTAAATGTATTTGGCTAAGGTGTATGTAAACTTCCGACTTCAACTGATTATATTGCCATTCTGCAGTTTCTCTGGATGAAAGCCATACTAATAAAAGATCTCCCTTCCTCTGGCGTAAGCCTACTAAGCCCCACTGCCAGTAGAATGCTGGTTACTTGTCCAACACTTTGAAGCCCTAAATCAATCACCATCAGCACGCTAGAAATGCCATGCATGACAATTCGCAAATATTTCCTCCGGACAGAAGCATACCTCACTGGGCAGTTGTCCAGTAATTTGCACCCACCACGCCAAACAGTGTATCTTGACCTGTAGGTCCAACGTGTTTGGAAATAATTTTTGGTGGGGCTCCCTTTCTATACTCCTCACCTTTGACCCTTATTGGAAGGTGTTTTTGTTTCCATAGCGACAGGCGGTGAAACAAACAGTGGTCGATAACATGCTTGTATAATTTGTCCTGGGGTTGTTGTCAGGGGCTGGTAACGGGGACGGAGACTCAGTGTCCCCGCAGGCATTCCCCCTCAGGGTCACTCACCAGCGAGGGGGAGGGCTCTTGGGTTATGGTGTGCAAGAGGGTCGACGCAGAAGTGTGTCACCTAAGCACATCTTCCATCTTATTCAAAATTCTGAAAGCGCTGTCTTTTTTTATGTCTTTTTTTTTATACAGCTTCACGAAAAGACCGTTATGAAAAAGCTGGCCATGTGTTCATTTATTTAGGATTTATGGAGTTAAAGCCTACTGTTTAAGATACAGTACGTTTGCATAATTCAGTGGGGACTTGTGTATGGTTATCTTATGCCCTGTAGATGGCAACCTTCAGTCTATAAAATGGGAAAAAAAGGATGCTTTTGTTTTGGCTGTCGAGCTACAGACTTGAAATTGAAATTTAATTGAAATATCTAGCGTGAAGAAAATCTATTTCAACCTTAGTCGTGAAATAAATCTACATATCTGCAAGGCTCAGCCTGTCTAGCCTCATAAACTACATTCACATTGTACACATACATTCACCCAAAGAGACGTTGCCATTGCTATTAATAGACACACACACACACACACACACACACACACACACACACACACACACACACACACACACACACACACACACACACACACACACACACACACACACACACACACACACACAGGCCCACATACACGTGTTTATTATACAGAGGCACACTATCCATCATTAAAAAAGAACATACTCTGAATGTTATATACTTAAAAACATACCAAATGCATTCACACACTTTTAAAAACTTAAATCATTAACACATAAACACACACACAAACACTAACACTAAACACAAACACACACACTAAAACAATCCCAGTAAGGGGTCCACTACACAAAGTGGACGATGAACACGAGACCGGGGATAGGATAAGCTTCATTATCCCTGAAAGAAGAAACATCAGTTTCCTTCCACTCTGTCTGGTCCAACTTCAATTGACTGCCTCAACATTAGGCCTACTTATTATATTTTGGCTATTTTTACACTGTTATCAAGGGTGTTGTGAAGCGCCGACTTCACATTTTGCTGCTGATTATGTGACTTGTTTACATTTCACCAATTGGAGAGTGACTGGCTCTGCTGGGTGTTGGAGTTTGAGCCATGATGGCAGCCCTCAAGCTCCCTGCAGACTCGCCAAAACACTGCTACAAAGAGGGTAGGGTGACACGAGGTATTTTTGTCTAGTGTGCCCTAGCCAAATGTGGCATAACCCTTATGTCACCTATGTGTATGATATTTAATTATATTGTAAAATGTTATGATTTAATGATTTGTGAAATATTTTGCTCATGAGTGGGACGGTCTGGCCCTTTCTGTCCAATGAGGTGATTTCTGGACAATATTTGTGTCCATTTCAGAGTTTTGCAAGAGCACCCTCAGAGACAATAATAGTTCTGTATAGTATGTTTAATGAAGCCTTCATAAGATGTACTTCAAGATGTTTAAAGTGCGACTCACTTTTCGAATTTACCGACTATTTATTATGAGAACTTCAATATTTCAGATGTTTTTTTGCCCTGGGTAGCAGAGAGCTGCTGAGATCTGACTATAGTGCTTCCTTTCTCTGTATCATTGAGGGAGAAAGCGGAGGGGAGAGCGGGAAAGCCTCTGGGGCAGAACCCGTCCGCTTCTATTTGTCACTGCCGACTCCCATGGCCGGCAGTGAGACGACTTGCGTCCGCCCGTTCTGCCCGCTGCGCTGCCTGAACGGACGCTATACTAAGGGTTTCTGGGAGCCCGCACCTCCACCATTGTGTATCTGCCCACACAGAACCCGGGCTGGGCCGACCTGTTGCACCATGAACACCCAACCCTAACCCTCTCCCCCCTTTTCACACACACATGCCAACCCCCCCACATGGGCATGGTACATGGGTACAAAGAAGGTGGTGAGGGTAAATTAGGAAAGGAGGGAGGAGGGGGTTGGAGGTTAATGTAGTCAAGCAGGGCAGGCTGGCAAGGAGGGATGGCTGGCTGGCGGGAGGGAGGGAGCCTGCCTTCCTGCCTGCCTCCCCCTTAGGCTAGTTCCTCCCCTTCCACATGAGTCACTCCCCAACACACAGGTCATCGGCTCCCTCAACGTGGTAATGAATGAATTCCAAAGCATGCTGAATTAAACTGCAATCACAAGATGGGCCCGTGATGTCTTAGTCAAGCTGTCTCTTGCATTAAGGTTATATAATTGAGGCAGTGGGAGATGGAGGGCGACCGGACTGTGTGTAGGAGGCGTAGGGTAGGCCTATAGACTAGCTCGACTTCTATCCCTCGGTTTATGGTTACGCCCCGTTATTAGCATGCCCATTGGAGGGTTTCAAAGAACAACAGAGGAGGAGGCAGGAAGCAACATAAATGGGACATTAGTGTTGATAATTGAATTGTTTCATTAGAGTCATTTTTTTGAAGTTTGAGTTTTTTCAAGATGGTAGTGTATATATTAAATGTGTGATATTATATGTAAACAGACCATATTTTTGAATGGAGCAGCAGAGTGCATTTGGAAGATGAAAGAGGGCAATTTTCCGTTCGTACATTAGAAACATACGATTTGAAAGGAAATTCAGTACAATCAAACCCCTCAACTGTTCCATGGTCTGAATTCAACCTATGGTAACTGGAAAGAATGGCAAGCTAGAAAAATGCTGGTATCTTTGTGTTGCACACAAAGCTATCTAGACATACTCCGAATAACAGCATTAGAAAACGGAGCAGTACGGTTCGTGTCATTTTCGGCTTGGAAAGCGGACAACATATATAAACATGATATTCATTGGATAACGCCAACTCAATAGTGATGATGAGACATGTTAGATAGACCACAAACCATTTATCACGTGCTTGTGTCCCCAGCTTGGTTGCTGTGGTAGGGAGTCTGTCTGCAGTGAATGCAAGGCCCATGCTCGCTTGTGCAGATCTGTTATTGTTTGCACCCTTTGTAGCTTTCCTAGCTGGGGGGCTGGGGGGGGGGGGGGGGGGGGGGGCTGGAAGCTGCCACTGCTCTGACTGTTATCAGCATAGACTGAGAGGAGGAGTGTGTGTGCGCCCGGGCAGGTGGGTGGGCGTGCATGTGTGTGTGTCAGAATATAATATAATACAACTTTATTATCCAATGTGTGTATGTGTAGGGTGTATGAGGGGCTGGGTTAGTTTAGTGGTTCACCTTTGTAATGTGACTTTTGGACGAGATGCACAATGGAAACAGGACCACAGTTCCCCCAGATTTCATTTCACTCGGTCATGTGGCCTCCAGCACTCTACTCATGCTTGGTTCAAACTCATTTGTCTTTTCAAACAACCGCTCTGTTTCCAACACAGTCATA
This sequence comes from Salvelinus namaycush, assembly GCF_016432855.1. Taxonomy (NCBI): domain Eukaryota; kingdom Metazoa; phylum Chordata; class Actinopteri; order Salmoniformes; family Salmonidae; genus Salvelinus; species Salvelinus namaycush. Next base: position 28,142,146 of record NC_052336.1, on the reverse strand, counting down.
CCCTTCTGTCGTTTTGGAGACCTATTTCGAAATGGGGGGAGGGAGGGAATGCCTAATGCGAGTGCCTATTTTTAATTTTGATTCACTCTAGTAGAGTGAGCATACTGTGATGTCAATCAGTCAACGATGAAACACACTCACGCAAAGAAAGACACCCAGCATACACTGGCTGTGCCCCGGAGGAAGCATAAAACATGTTTGTCCTCGGCATACATCGATCCACACGCCTGGCTCATTATGATAATTCATCAGGCATTATTTGAGTGTGCTCTTCAGGGTCCTGAGGGTGCAGGCGTGTTCTCATGCCTCTCTGTTTATTTGCGTTAATTTTTTTAAATGTAATTGATCAATTAAATGAAACTAATTGCAACGTTGTGACGATTTCTCTGCGTATGCAGAAGGGGAAGGATCTTATACATTTTGTTGATGATTTTGATATTTTCCAACTCTTCGGCATTTAAGGTACAGTATTTCATAGAGGATCAAATCCTTACTTACTTGAAATATGCACCAATTGACATTTGAAAGATTACCATATTTAAGGTGGGAGTGAGTGAGCTGATCTCAAGTTAGATTTTAGACCCCCAAGAGTGATATTGTCGAGACTGCCTCTAAATGTTAATTGCATTTGAAAAGAAGGTCTTCTCACATGCTATCTTACATTTTGAGTTGATTCGTTTTTGTAAAAAAACAAAACAAACATATTCCGACAATAAATCAGAATTTTAACTTGCATTGGGTCGTATTAATTTGGTTCCAAATGGAAGAGAACGGACTGAAACAGGGCTGGATTACGTTTCAATGCGCTTTTACACTGAATGCAACCCTGGTGATGGAGGATCGGTTGGCCTGCTGTGTTGGTTTGTTCCAGAACAGACTCATGGAATCAGCCCCTGGCGTCTCCCTGGAGAAGCCAAATTAGATGGCTGTAATTTTGAACAAGTGGAAGAGAGCAGGCACTAATGATATCCAATGTAGGTCAGGCTGATTCATACAGGAATCAGCCTTGCAAAACAAAATCTCTCTGGCTGACTATATGGAAACCGCCAGACATGTGAGGGCTGACTCTGATGGAGCAGCCTGACTGCCATCCGTTCGTCCGTCCCCAGCTCATTGAACTCTCCCTCCATCCATCCATCGCGTAGTGTTGTGCATCCTATCTGCACTGACAGTATAACTGCCTAGCCAGACACATGACTTACGTCATTATGGTTTTATGGCTAATTTAGTGGGAGATATTTAGATGCATTAACATTGTGCTATGCCGGTGCAATACTGCAATGTTGTTGCTCATGTGTGTTTGATCAGGATTCAAACCTGGGTCTCCTGCTTGCCACAAGACTGTGTTAGCCTGCTGAGCTACAGTAGGTAAGTTTTTAGGTCCCAGACAAGGTTACTCATCACCGAGTGTGGTTCCGCAACAACCCCGCTATAATTCACCCCACCTTTGACCTTCTTTTTCATTTGCAAGACGTATTGTGTGATTTGTAGGTTCAGATGAATAGTTTGCATCATGATCACGATAAAAGCTCTATTTTTGAGCAGACCTTTTAATAAAGGCTACTGACTCATTGAGTTTATGTATAGGATTCAACATTGTTAATGGCCAAGAAATGTGATTAGGTTGACAGCGTTGGCTGGTTTAAACATAACGAACCGTGTTTTGATATGACGAAAAGGAGCAGTTGGGATGTGCTAAATGATTTCTGGAAGTACAGGATAACTACAGCGCAGGTTTAAATAAATCCAGACGATAGTCTAGGGGCCACTACATTATACTGTACTTTGGTGAAATTTGAATTCATGCCCCTTTTCTTTGTGCTATCAGATGGTATTGGCCCTGGAAACCAACATGTGTGCACGTGTGCTGATGCACGGTTGTCCGGAGAGTTTGTCTAGGAGGTGTGGATCAACCAATGCATTCCTCTCACTGAAAAACATAATTGTCTGTGGTTTTTTTACGCGTCATTTCTGTATTTAGGGGCCCTTGCCCTGTCTGCAGTTTGTAACTTTTAAGCAGGGCAGCAGACTATTCTATGAACACCCCTGTCAGGGTCCATCAAATCAATTCGGCGTGTAGGCATTGTTTCGTCCCCAAAATACAGAGATGACATCATCGTCGTGCAAAGTACAAGGGATGACTCTGAACGCCTTTGCTTTGTGGATGACCTAGTGTTTGTACATTTGCTTTTAGGGGATAGACAGCCAGAGGTTAGTATCTTTTTGACTTTGAATGTGTTGTAGGAGTGCACATTCTTTCCTGAAACTAAGGTGAAGTATTCCAGAAAAATGACAGGTTGTGATTAATAGCTTGGCATGTTGATTCTAGGGGATGTGGTGTATTTGTCAATCGTTCTAGGGCATATCATGTCAAATGTTTAAAAAAAATTTTTTTATGGATGCAGATCATTCAGTGTTAATATACAGTGGGGCAAAAAAGTATTTAGTCAGCCACCAATTGTGCAAGTTCTCCCACTTAAAAAGATGAGAGAGGCCTGTAATTTTCATCATAGGTACACTTCAACTATGACAGACAAAATGAGAAAAAAAATCCAGAAAATCACATTGTAGGATTTTTAATGAATTTATTTGCAAATTATGGTGGAAAATAAGTATTTGGTCAATAACAAAAGTTTATCTCAATACTTTGTTATATACCCTTTGTTGGCAATGACAGAGGTCAAACGTTTTCTGTAAGTCTTCACAAGGTTTTCACACACTGTTGCTGGTATTTTGGCCCATTCCTCCATGCAGATCTCCTCTAGAGCAGTGATGTTTTGGGGCTGTTGCTGGGCAACACGGACTTTCAACTCCCTCCAAAGATTTTCTATGGGGTTGAGATCTGGAGAGTGGCTAGGCCACTCCAGGACCTTGAAATGCTTCTTACGAAGCCACTCCTTCGTTGCCCGGGCGGTGTGTTTGGGATCATTGTCATGCTGAAAGACCCAGTCACGTTTCATCTTCAATGCCCTTGCTGATGGAAGGAGGTTTTCACTCAAAATCTCACGATACATGGCCCCATTCATTCTTTCCTTTACACGGATCAGTCGTGCAAGTTCTCCCTTTTTAAGTGGGAGAACTTGCACAATTGGTGGCTGACTAAATACTTTTTTGCCCCACTGTAATTGTGCTTCTACACCTGCATTGCTTGCTGTTTGGGGTTTTAGGCTGGGTTTCTGTACAGCACTTTGAGATATCAGCTGATGTAAGAAGGGCTATATAAATAAATTGGATTTGATTTAGAATTTTGTAAATCTAGGTGAAGGGCCTCAGTTTTTAAAGTAAAGGAGTAGGGGGCTTTACTTACTTTTCTCTTTCTCACTCACGCAGGCATGCATGCCGAACGCACCCATGCAGACACACACACAGGTACTCTATATGCATCTCTGTGACCCTTAACCTGATCCTTTCCACTGAGCTCATTTTAAGCATCCCCTCTGACACTGAGCCGACCTGTACTACTCAATATCCCTCTCACCCTATGACCTCTAACACTTATCGCTCTCCTTTCCAGAGTGACCCCTGTCCCTTTGTGTACTGTATCCAGCTCATGGGATGTTTGAAGGACAGGCTTTGTGACAGTTGTTATTTCAAGGGTTTGGTCATGTCACGCACTGCGAGGGCCCCGATCCCAAAACTGTTACACAAGCCTTGACCCCCCCCCCCCCCCCCCCCCCCCCGAAGGGATCATCGAACTGTAACCAAGCAGCAGCATTGTTGTGTGTGTCTCTGTGTCCTTTGGTCTCACGAAACACAACAACACACAGTCGTCTCCTAATGCTCTTATTGTGATGCTGTGGATGACAAACGGATTTTGGTCACACCGTACAAAGCTGCTTACCGCGAATAAAACTGATCTCATCCAACAAGCAGCCTGGAGACTTAAGAGACGGCGTACTGTATAAATGTCTCTGAACATGCTTTGAAAAGTAACCTGAAAACATTTATTTAGTTTGTACTCTACTCTTCATGAGAGAGACCGTTGAGCCTAAGGACCGCCTTAAATCTGTCAAATCTGAAAGCCTGTGTGACATAGTCCTTCTCTGCCAGTACATGCTACAGTCAACATATTGTATACATTAAATTCCATCTTGTGTTATTAAAAAACACCTATCAGGCACCTTGGCTAAAGAAGGGCTGGCATCAGTAAGAATGGGGAGGAAGGATAGTGGGGCCATCCATCACCTTCTGCTGCTGTTAGGTTAGACAGCAACTGATATATTTAAGCAATAAGGCCAGAGGGGGTGTGGTATATGACCAATATACCACAGCTAATGGCTGCACTTATGCATGAAGCAACGCGAAGTGCCTGGATACAGCCATTAGCCGTGGGATATTGGCCATATACCACAAACCCCTGAGGTGCCTTATTGCTATTATAAACAGGTTACCAACGTAATTAGAGCAGTAAAAATATGTGTTTTGTCATAACCTTGGTATACAGCCAATTGGCTGTCAGCCAATCAGCATTCAGGGGTCGAACCACCCAGTTTATAATGGCAAATGACCCATATTGGTTGATTGTATCAGAAAGACTGATGATCGCATCTGCTGGCCGGCTCCCTTGGGGTGTTGGCAGTCCCCTGAAGTGGAAGTTGCATCTCTTTCCTCCAAGATTTGAATGGCACTCCCATTTAACTTGGCAGTGGGCAATAGGGATGGGCATGGTTAATCGAATATCCGAACGGACGTTAGTATTCGATTACTTGAGTGAGTGTTCATAATGAATTATCCTTGTGACATTTTTACTGACAATGTCATACTATAATATTTGAAATTCTTAATTTAATAAAACAACAAACGTTTGAATGTAGTTGACATACCGGTACTACATTCCCTTCAGGTTGCCCTGACATTAGTATGCTATTTTCCACACTTCAAATAGCAATTACAGGACGCTCACCTAACTGAGTTTCCACAAAACTTGACACAATGCAAAACACTCATGGCGAAAATCAGACTTCTCTTTCGCTGTTGCTTTTCAAACTACCGTAAAAAACCCGGAATCAAATCAAATGTTATTGGTCACATACACATGGTTAGCAGATGTTAATGCGAGTGTAGCGAAACGCTTGTGCTTCTTGTTCCGACAGTGCAGTAATATCTAACAAGTAATCTAACAATTCCCCAACAACTACCTCATAGACACAAATCTAAAGGGATGGAATAAGAATATGTACATATAAATATATGGATAGCCGAGCGGCATAGGCAAGGTGCAATAGATGGTATAAGGTACAGTATATATATATGAGTAATGTAAGATATGTTAACATTATTAAAGTGGCATTGTTTAAAGTGACTAGTGATCCATTTATTAATGTGGCCAGTGATATGAGTCTCTATGTAGGCAGCAGCCTCTCTGAGTTAGTGATGGCTGTTTAGCAGTCTGATGGCCTTGAGATAGAAGCTGTTTTTCAGTCTCTCGGTCCCAGCTTTGATGCACCTGTGCTGACCTCGCCTTCTGGATGGTAGCGGGGTGAACAGGCAGTGGCTTGGGTGGTTATTGTCCTTGATGATATTTTTGGCCTTCCTGTGACACCGAGTGCTGTAGGTGTCATGGAGGGCAGGTAGTTTGCCCCCGGTGATGTGTTGTGCAGACCGCACCACCCTCTGGAGAGCCTTGCGGTTGAGGGAGGTGCAGTTGCCGTACCAGACGGTGATACAGCCCGACAGAATGCTCCCGATCGAGGTGTGCATGGCCATGCAGTCATGGGTGAACAGGGAGTACAGGAGGGTGCTGAGCACGCACGCTTGTGGGGCCCCAGTGTTGAGGGTCAGCGAAGTTGAAATGTTGTTTCCTACCTTCGCCACTTGAAGGCGGCCCATCAAAGGTCAATTTGGAGGTGATGTGATCCTTGACTAGTCTCTCAAAGCAATTTATGATGACAAGTGAGTGCTACGGGGCGGTAGTCATTTAGTTCAGTTATCTTTGCCTTTTTGGGTACAGGAACAATGGTGGCCATCTTGAAGCATGTGGGGACAGCATATGCTGGTCTGTGCATGCTCTGAGGACGCGGCTAGGGATGTCGTCTGGGCCAGCAGCCTTGCGAGGTTTAAATGTCTTACTCACGTCGGCCACGGAGAAGGAGAGGGGGGGCGCAGTCCTTGTTGTGGCACGGTGTTATCCTCAAAGCAAACAAAGGTGTTTAGTTTGTCTGGAGGCATTATGTCCGCTGTTTACCTTTGCCGTGTGCATTTACAGTATATTATTCTGATTGCTCGAGAGTCAGTAGCTACGTATTTATATATTTTTTTGAATTTATATCCCCCAAAAAATGCCCTGAAATTATTTGAATAGTAAAATAATTTCAAATGCCAATCTCTAGTTGGCAGTGGGCACCCTCATAAGTCCTGAAAATCAATATTGGTACAGTCCACTGTTTTTAAGACACTCCCAATAATTGATTTGTATAATTCTAACCTAAATGTATTCCTTGTGACCTATATGTGAATAACATTACAATAACACAGAGTTCAGGTGGGCCTTCGCGCTTCAGAAAACAAAGGAAAGGAGGGGTGCTCAACAACAATGACAAAAATCATGAGACGTTCTTACCAAGAAAAACTTCCAAAAGGAAAAATTCAAGGTAAAAAGGAGTTGGAGCACTCAACAACAAAAAAAGTCAGCAATTGATTTCTTATTGCTCACTTTAATCCATTGTACAGGATGTGGACAGGTGACTGACCTTTCGACGTCTTCCTCTGTAACATATAAGCTGGGAGTCAGGAAGCAGGTGCAGAAGGTGAGTTTAATAAAGAAGCGATATCAATGAACAAACATGAGAAGCGGACAGAACGTGAGAGATAACCATACTAATGACTGATGTCAACTAAGGGCTAAATAAAGGGGGAGTAATCACGGAGTAAATGATGACCAGGTGTGTGTAATGATGGGGAACAGGTGTATATATTAATAGTTGCCAGGACCGGTGGTTAGTAGACCGGTGACGTTGAGCGCTGGAGGGAGGGAGCAGGAGTAAGTGTGACAGTACCCCCCAGGGGAGGCAGAGGGGTGTCTCGGGGGATGGCATCAGCCAGGGGACAAGGACCCACCGGCCTGAGGAGGGAACATGAAAGGAGCATGAGATCCAGTAGTTAGTGGGGATTTTTAGGAGATAGCTTACCTCACTGACCATCCGAAGGACCTTGAAGGGCCCCGCAAACCAGGGGCTCAGCTTCCGGCAGGGCAGGCGGAGCAGGAGGTTCCTGGTGGAGAGCCAGACGCGATCACCAGGATGGAACACGGGAGCCTCACTGCGGTGGAGGTCCACCGGATCCTTCTGCACTGGAAGGGAGTCAGCCCGGTGGAGGAGTGATGAAGTGAGTTCTGGGCGTATTCCGCCCAGGGAAGGAACCGGGCCCACTCCCCCTGCCAGTCCTGGCAGTGACTTCTTAGGCTCCTGGTTGGTCCTCTCCAGCTCCTGGTTGGTCATGTCCCCCTGCCCATTGGACTGAGGCCGATACCCGGATGTGAGGCTGACCGTGGTCCCCAGCTTCTCCATAAAGGCTTTCTCGACCCACGATGTTTATTGGGGACCATGGTCGCAAACGATGTCCTCCGGAAGGCCATAGTGCCGGAAGACCTGCTGGAATTGTGCCTCGGCGACCTGGACAGCGGTAGGTAGACCAGAGAGAGGGATAAAACAGCAGGATTTAGAGATTATGTCAACAACAACCATAATAGTGGTAAAATCAAAGGGGGAGATCAATTACAAAGTCTATGGACAGATGTGACTAAGGTCGCTGAGGCACGGGAAGGGGAAGTAGTTTCCCTGCTGGAGCGTGCAGGGGAGACTTTGATTGGGAACGTACGGAGCATGAGTTGACATAGTGGGTGACATCCTGCGCCAAGGTGGGCCACCAGTATTTATCGGAGAGGGATTGGATGGTGCCGGTGATACCTGGGTTTCCAGCGGTGATGTGTGTGTGCCCAGGTCAACAGCTGATCTCTCACCCCCATGGGGACGTAGATGTGCTCTGGAGGGCAGGTAGCAGGTGCGGGTTCCCTCTCCAGAGCCTGGCGGATGTCCACATCTACGTCTCAAAACACTGGGCCAACGATACAGGAGAACAGATTGATAAGCTGGAGGACACTCACATGACCCTCCACCGACGTGGAACCACAGGGTGTGGGAAAGCAAGTCCTCCGGCATCCTGGTCCACAGGCGGTGATTCTCATCCTTGACCAGGAGATGGTGGGGTTATGAAGTTGAAGCCACGGGAGGCCGAGGATGAATTGTGTACGGGTGCGGTGATGATGAGGAAGGGAAGGCTTTCCTGGTGCATGAGTCCTACATTGAGGGTGAGTTGAGGTGTGTGATGTGCCGGATCCCAATGATCGCTTATCTAGGGCTTGGACAGGAAAAGGAGAGGAGAGAGGGTATGAAGTTATGTTCATGGAGGAGGCGAGGGCCTGGTTGATGAAATTCCGGGGGCACCGGAGTCCACTAGACTCCTCTGTAGAGATAACACCTGAGGGACAGCCAGCCAGTGAAATGGGAACCAGAAAGGGTTTGGAGGGCACCGGTGCAAGAAGATTATCCAGACAGATGGCCAACGATGAGGGCGTCCATGGAGAGGTTGTCATCCCGACATGCCTACACCGACTGGACCTCTTCGCGCAGTCCTCTCTGGAATAGAGTGCGGAGCGCCGGCTCAGGATGGTCGAAGACCGCCCTGAACAGAGCCATGAACCTCCAATAGGAACCCAGCTCCTCCTCCTTCTCTCTCCCAGACGGCCATAGCCCACTCCAACGCCCACCTGGTCAGCAGGGAAATGACCGTGGCAATCCTAGACCTTCTGTGGTGGGGGCTCCCGTCTGATAGGCGAAATAGAGAGAGCACTGGAGTAGGAAGCCACAGCATTTCGATGGAGTACCGTCATACTTCTCCGGAAGGGACACTCGGGCATCGCTGACCTGGACGGATGGCTGGGTAGGCTGGAGGACAGTGAGCCAGTCCTCCAGCCTACCAGAGAGCCTTGCTGGTGGTGTCGAGGCAGTGGAGAACGCAGAGGACCTCCTCCATGGCCGTACCCAGTTGTGCCAGCTGGTCGTGGTGTTGGTGGAGTAGATGACCATGTTCCTTGACCGTCTGGAATATGGTGTTATCCTCTTCTGCTTCCATTTTTTTTTAGATAGTATTGTATAACATATATTCCGCCAGGAAGTAGGTGCAGAAGGTGAGTTTAGTAAAGAAATGATACCAATGAAGAAGCATGAGAAGCGGACAGAACATGAGAGAAAACAATACTCTCTAATGACTGATGTGATCACGGAGTAAATAATGACCAAGTATGCATAATGATGGGGAACAGCTGTGCGTAATAAAAGTTGCCAGGACCGGTGGTTAGTAGACCGGCGACGTCGAGCGCCGGAGGGAGGGAGCAGGAGCAGGCTGTCACGTTCGTTGTAATGAGGAGACCAAGGTGCAGCGTGATATGCCTACATTCTTCTTTTAATGAAGAAAGAACACTAAACAAAGTAACAAAACGAACGTGAAGCTATACAAAACGAGTGCTGACAGGCAACTACACATAGACAAGAACCCACGAAACCAAAAGGGAAAATGGCAACCTAAATAGGATCCCCAATCAGAGACAACGATAAACAGCTGCCTCTGATTGGGGACCAAATCAGGTCACTATAGCCCTAGAACTACCTAGACTTACAAAACCCCCTAGATCTACAAAAACCCTAGACAAGCCAAAACAAACATACCCACCCTCGTCACACCCTGACCTGACCAAAATAATAAAGAAAACATAGATAACTAAGGTCAGGGCGTGACACAGGCGTAACATTCTCAGAGTGACCTGACCATTGCACTTAGCTCCTATTTATCGCCTAGTGGCTCATTGAGACACAACAATGTAAGAAAATAATAATAATCTGTTTCAAAACATTTATAATGATAATATGTTTCAAGGTTAAATGGCAAATTATAGCACAAAATTAAAATATAAATAATGTGTCTTGTTAATCAATAGGCCATGTGAAAATATACACAGCTGATATTTGGGTGTCTGTGAATCCGGAGACACAGAGACCCAAAAAATCAAGGCAACAACATTATAGAAATGAGGACAGTGAAAAATCATTGCTTAGCCCTTTTGGGTCCACAGTGTCTGAGTACGCTGCCAGAATGGCTCTCTTTGTTTTAGTTTACGTACGATATCACCTCTTGGTGAAATTTGGACGTGTTCTATGGCTACAAAGCGCAGGGAGAAAGGTGGGCCTTGGTTGACTTTGATGAAGTGGCACACAATAGCATAGTCTGTGTATTGGTTTCAAATAGCAGCCTCATGTTCTGCAATGCGAAGTTTAGTTCCACCAATATAAGCAGCTCCGCAGATGCATTTGAGGATGTACAGTATATGACATTTGTGGTGCTAAAATGAATGCGGTATTTGGATTTTGTATTCTTTACCCGTTCTCATGTGGTAAAAAACGTTTGTATTGGTCATACTTTCATAATGTACACAGTGGCCGCGCTTAATTACAATAACACATGTAGGGTAACAATTCAGTGTTCTTATTGCTGTGTAATTACTCTCGTAAGTACTGTGCAACAACTACTGTAATTACTCGTTTTCACATACAGCTGTAACCATAACCTGAGCTCTAACCCTTACCCTACCTAGTGTAAGGCAAGTGCAGTGTAACGAGTGATTACAATACTTTTTACACTGTACAAGAATAATTACACAGTAAAAAGTACACAGTAAAGTCTGACCCAGTTTATTCATAATTTACGAACATGATACAAACCCCTACACTCAGAGCTGAGTGAGAGAACCACACATGGCAATACACAGTCTGCATTGAGGAGTAATGCTTGTGTCACATCTACTCCCGCTCCCTCTCTCAACCCATCATTACGCACACCTGGCAACCCTCATTACGCACACCTGGCAACCCTCATTACGCACACCTGCGCCCCATCATGAGGCACACCTGGACTCCATAACTACCGAGATAACTAACTACTTATCTAGCGTCTCTCCTCAGGCAGTATTGATTATGTTTCCTTGTCAGCCGTTTCTCTTGTTTTGTATCGTTCTACGTTCATTATTATGAAACTCACTAACTGCACCGGCTTCCTGACTCCCAAGTCAAATCTAATTTTATTGGTCACATACACATGGTTAGCAGATGTTATTGCGAGTGTAGCGAAATGCATCAACGTTACAGCTTGACTATCTGTAACTTCCAACTAGCACATTGTGTACATAGGTTTAGCTCATGCACTACACCCTGGACAGAAGGCAGATTTTGGGAGTGTGCCTCAATGGACACTGGACAGGGAATGTAGTTGGACATGTGTTGTTAATTGAGGCCATAATAAAATGAAATAGAAAAATTGAAACATTAACCTCATTGTAAAGTTTCATTGGAATATTTCAGGCCTGTCCTATTCAATTATGGTAAACACGCCTGGGAATTGTGGGAAAGCCAAGCAGCCGCAGGACTAGCCAAACCCCCCGTGTTTAAAAGCCTATTAGTAAGTTTGTGACGTTTTCCCCATTGCCAAGTGTGGCTTTGGTGAAATGAAACTAATACGTCTTTTGTGTCTGGGGTAACAAGACACTAAGTACATAAAGGCGCATAACAAAGACCACAGATTATCCCTCATTTCAACAGCACTACTAGTGACTCTTTCCAAAAGTATCGACAAAAACAAAGCCTCAAATCCCTCCAAAAATACCGGCCAAAGTACACTGTGGAGAAAACGCAGATTTTCTTGTTAGACCGATTCTGATTCACGCCACTTGAACGTATGTGCGTACTTGTAGAAATAGCATTAAGGAGGACAGGTAAGGTCTAAGGCTTAGACTAAGCAGATGTAAGCATGGAGAACATCATGCTGGTCGATTCGCCCTTGAGCCAACACCCATCTTGAAATCAACGGACCGTGAACAATATAATGCGTTCTAATAATCCTAAACCCAACATCTGGAAACAAACATAACAAACATTTATTTGAGATATAATGCACGTCAATCTGTGGCATGTGGTGTTTTATTCATGCTTGAAAACCCTAAGAACATATGGGCAGATTTTGGCAGGAATTTTACAGCCCAGCAGACAATAGCTCACCTCCACCCCTCCTATTCGACATCACTCATTACCTTTGTATGTGGACTTAAAACCATTATCCTAACATATTTTGCATTGTTCTACAGTAAGTTGTTGTACATTTTACAATGGGCAAAGCTTGTCATAGGTCAAACCTTTGGTATAGAAAGGACACCCTGAGCAGGTAAATCTACTTCCTCCCCTCCTCCTCCTCCTCCTCCTCCTCCTCCTCCCACCATGACTTTGCAGGACTTTAAATGTCCTCAGGCCAAGCAGCAACCTATCAATCTGGTCTCGCAATCTTTCACATTACATTTAGGAAAACACCTATTCAGTTTGATCTATTCAAAGGAATATGCTTGTTTTCCCTAGTAATGTTTAGTGTTTAGCGCGTCATATACTGTATCTAGTTCCTGACATTGACGCTCATTTGAGAGTCAGTACCTGACTTTGTCTCTAGTCTGCTCCACACACAGTAGTCATTGACAGGTGGTGTTTACCTCTCTCCTGCTTTACGGGCCCGCTCAAGTACTGCCAGGGTCCACGGAGTAGGAGTGGAGAGCGCTGGGTGAGTGTGCTTCGTAGGAGGACACATTCGCAGCTAACTGCGCCTCGCAACGTCCGTCCATGCAGCCCTCTCTCTTTCTTCCAACAATGTTGCGTAATGAAGATTTTTTTCCCCATGTTACATCTACAAATGTAGCTGAAGAAACAGTCACTATTAATCACATAATCAACACAACAGTGTTGCATTATCAACACAACAGTCAAGAGCTGTTATGAATGTTTATAGCAAGGCTTATAATGGTCTTCACCACCTAGGGGCCGTGCACTGAGTGCATATATAGCTATGTGTTTATAAATGCCGTTTAAACAGCGACAAGCAATTACGACTGCTTATAGCAAGCCTAATAATGCATGACGGTGTGCCAGAAGATGCTATTATTGCATTCACAATACATGATTACACAGATGGTTTGATGCACAGAAATTGTTAGCACAGAAAGTGCACCTAGTGAGAACACACAGGGTGCATACCAGGTCAAGAAACATCAGAAGAGAAGCACTCAGTCAAGACAGAGAACATAATAAACCTGAACAAGGCCACATCTCATTAGATGGGCTATGCATATTAATTAAGTCTGGTTAAACTCGACTAAACTTACCACTGTGAGCACAGCATTCGGTCTTGTTTAACCAGGCTAAGTACATAAAGAGCAGGCGTATTAATCCTCATGCAAGACCAGCCAGAGGGGAATTGAGCTGGACTTGGACACGGTGAGGCGCTGCTGCCATTAACCTGTCCTGCCTGGTAATAAATAGCTGTGAGCATATGGCAAGATGCGTGCACTCAAACACTTTCATAGGGTGCCAACTCATTTCGTTGGGTATTTTTTTTATTGCTGGATTATCTGCCTGGCCCTTGTTATAACACTATTCTGCAGCAATGAAAACAAGCAAACATTTATCCTCGGATTGCAGGGCTGAACAACAAAAGACAACACACATTTTTGTATTATTTGTTTTGGCTTTGGTTTGTGTTCTCGTTTGATAGCCACTTTGTGGGAAGAGACGGAAATCCAACTGCAGGATGGAAGGATGTCCTGGCCCAGCTTTGAAGAGTTGATTGATTAAAAGGATGTGACGTGAAATTGTCACTACGAACTAACACTTGGCGCCCTATGTGAATACATTCCCCTTTATTGGCAGCAGGGCTAAAAATGAACAGCTTTCCAATTTGTGAATTGAATTTAGATTCATTTTCTAAACTGACATTGGTTCAAGTGGAATTTACACAAACTCTGCAACAGTATTTTCCAAGAGAGGGAGAGTTCTGTTGTTGAATGATGTGGTCAGATTTGGGGAATTTTCAATTCCAATTGACCACTTATTGGTTTGGAATAAATTGGAAAATTCCAATAAGTAACTTAATTTTAGGCCTTGAAATTGAAATTGAACTGGATCGCTTTATATTAGATTCTTTGACTTATTTAATAGGCCAAACATTGTAGTGTGTATGTTTTGAGAGAAAATCCAAGACATCCTAGGCAAAAGTCCAAAGGTCGTATTCATAGATATCTGACTTAGGATAATTACACTTTTGGATGGTATGTACTGCTGGCTTGATTGACAACTTGTGCCAGTTTACTGCTGTTCCTGATCAAGAGGTTCCCATACCAGGAGGAGATGTTGAAAGTGAGAACATGGACAATGCATGTTTGCTTGCATTAAAACTCCTAAGCAGGAAGAGATGCTGCCTTGCTTTCTTGAAGAGGAGGTCAGTGTTTTCCTGCAAGTTAGGTTTGTGGTCTAAAATTGTCCTTTCATTGTGTCGAGAGTGAGTGAGAGTGAGAGTGAGAGAGTGAGAGAGTGAGAGAGTGAGAGAGAGAGACTTTTGACTTTTTGTCTTTCTTTACTGAAACATTCTCATTTCATTTAAAACTCACCCCCCCTTAAAAAAACAAAATATATCCTGTACTGCATACATGTACCATACTCACCTTTCCATCTACCACATGGTACAAACCAACATCACAATACACAAAAACAATACCCTCTCCTACAACCGTATATCCAAAACATCTTCCCCAGCTATACATACAGCCCCCCCAACACACCATATCTCCTCAAACATCTCCACACATTTTATCATTTTATAAAACTCAAACTCAACCCTAAGGCGCGCAGAGACCATCCCATTAAACAATAGTAAAGGGTTTGTTATCCCCCCACCTTTGACCCTGTTTCTCCTTGTTAGCCAAATAGCTAACTTTGCCTGAGCAAACAGAAAATTCAACAAAACACATTTTGCTTTCTCCTTACTCGAATACCTGTATCCCATTATAAACATCCCAACAGCAAAAACCACCCCCAACCTCTCACACAGACATTCCAACAGAGACATTAATGGCATTAACCTGGTGCACACAGAAAACACATGAATCACAGTTTCTTTCATTTGACAGAAAGGACACCCCTGCCCAATTCCCGGATCAACCCGTGCCAACCAGCTGTTAGTGGCCAGGGCTCCATGAAGAACCCTCCACTGGAAGTCCCCTGACCTCTTTGGTACTGGGGGTTTGTAGAGCTCCCTCCATCTAAAACCCACCATACTCTCCGCCCCACATACCCCCTGCCACTGATGTGCCTTCACTCCTGTTAGGCTTCTAATGTTCCTAACCTTAACGCAGAGGTTGTAGAGGGCTTTACCTCCCACCCCCTCAAACTCCCCCAGGCTCGGAGTGTTAAAATCTAACAAGCCCTCCAGACCCCCTTGCCAGTCTCCAGTCTCTGCCGTCACCTGCATTGGCGGAAACATTGGTGGCCCCTCTCCCTTTGGCCTCTCAAACACCCCCCTTACCGGCTCAGACAGTGCCTCCTGGACCTCCTCCAGGAATCTCTCCAGCCGCCTAAGAGACGTTATTCCTGTTTGTTGCGCCAAGACCTCCGGGGTTTTCCACCCCTCCTCTCCCAGCAGTCTCAGGTCACCCAGCCTTTGTAAACCGCCTGCCATCAGTTGCCTCTGCAGGGTGGCAGACTGAACCGATCTCAAAGGGATGGCTGGGTTGTGGAAAATAGGCTCCTCCCACACCCACTGCCCAGGCTCCACACCCACTTCTCGTGTGGGCCTTAATAGCTGCCAGGTCCTCAGCACCGCAGAGTAAAACTCTGAGAGACCTGCTGTACTCAGCCTCTCCAGCTTCATGAGGAACAGCTGCCGGTCCAACCCTAATCCTCCAGCTCTCCTCAGCAGCGCGCATGCTGGTTCCCTCCAGCCAACATCAGTATAGTACAGCAGTCTCTGCACCGCCTTTAACCGGAAAGCAGCCATCCTGCTCTCCAGTTCCACCAGGCCCTGTCCTCCTTCGTGGACGGTCATGTACAACACTGCTGCCTTCAGCCAGTGATGTCCCGACCAAAAGAAGTCCACCAGCTTGCGTTGCAGGTCTGCAAGCAGACCGGCGGGGGGGTTGAGGACAGCCAGTTTATGCCACAAGGAAGATGCCACCAGGTTGTTAATTATCAGCACCCTCCCTCTATATGACACTTGGGACAGGAGCCACCTCCACCTGGCCAGTCTTGACACCACTGCCTGTGACAGCCCCTCCCAGTTCTTCCTGACCCACCTCTCCGAGCCCAGGTACACCCCCAACACTTTAAGCCCTTCACAACCCCACTGCAAACCCCCTGGAAGCAGAGGAGGAGCCCTATCCCCCCATGCCCCACATAACAGAGCTTTGCTCTTTCCCCAGTTTACCTTAGCTGATGAAGCTCCCTCGTACACCTTCAGACTGGTCTCTAGTTCCTGCATATCTTGCCCATCCCTGACCATCACAGAAACATCATCTGCATATGCTGACACTGCTATTCCTGTCACCACATCCATGCCTGTCCAGCACACTCCCTGCAGTCTCCTGCGTAGCAGTCCTAAAAAAGGCTCAATGGCTAGTGTGTATAGCTGCCCAGATAGAGGGCATCCTTGTCTAATTCCCCGTCTCACCCAGACTGGCCTACTGAGCCCCCCTCCCACCTTAACCATACATGACGCCCCAGCATACAACAGCTTCACACAGGTCACAAAACTCTTCCCAAACCCAAACATCACATTAAACAGGTACTCATGATCCACTCTATCAAAAGCCTTCTCTTGATCTAAAGAGACCAGTCCAAAGTTCACATTAGAACCTCTGGACAAGTCCAACATGTCCCTAATCAAGAACAAGTTGTCCGTGATTGAGCGTCCCGGTACACAATATGTCTGGTCCTTGTGTATTATAGAGTCCAGATGGGACTTCAGTCTGTTAGAGAGGACCTTGGCAAAAATCTTGTAGTCCGCACAGAGTAATGCCACAGGCCTCCAGTTCTTAAGTTCACACAAGTCCCCTTTTTTGGGCAGGAGAGTCAGAGCCGCCCGACGGCAGCTCATCGGCAACTCTCCTACCTCGACGCATTCACGCAACACGCAAAAGAAATCCTGTCCAATTGTTCCCCAGAATTTTTTGTAAAACTCCACTGGAAGTCCATCGACCCCCGGTGCACGACCGGGGGACATCTGGGTTACGGCCTCTGCCAGTTCATGTGACAACAGAGGAATGTCCATTTCATCCCTCTGTGCCCGAGAGAGCTTAGGGAGTCCTGCGAACAAGACCTGAGCACACATGGGATCACACATTTCTGCCCTATACAATTCAGTATAAAACTCCACAGTCCGCTCCCGCATCTCCCCCACCACAGAGGTCACCCGCCCATCAGAGAGCCGTAAACAATGCATACCCTTGGCTTCACTGCTCTGTCTTTCCAAACCAAAGAAGAAGGAGCTGGGAGCATCCATCTCCTTGAGCATGGAGAACCTAGCTCTTACAAGTGCTCCCTTTGCTTTAACCTGGAAAAAACTGCCCAGGTCCCTACGTAATTCGGCTAAATTAGCCTGGAGGCCTACATTGCCTTGCCCCACCATCTCTACCTCCATCTCACTAATACACCGCTCTAGTTCCCCCAATACTCTCCTAGCCTCTGAGGATGAGAGAGCTGTGTACTGTTGACAGACCCGGTGCAAAAAGGACTGCCACCCCTGCACTAAGATTTGTCCCATGGCTCAACACACTTGCCCCTTTCCACCAGAGCCCCCAATCGACTTCATTCACCACATCACTATGCGTCTCCGGCAGAAACAACACCTGTACTTTTTGTTGTTTTACATATTCACCCAACACACTCCTCTTTCCCGCATCTCTGGCGCCATTTATATTGAGCGAGCCTACCCGAAGAGTCTCCATAAGAAGTGGGAGAAAAGCCAGCAAAGATAGAGACCAATAGCAAAGCTCAAAAAGCCCCAGTGTCAGAAAGAAATTAAACATTTAAACAGTGTCTGAAGGTAAACCTTTACGCACTGTTGTGACCCACTTCCTCAACCTAAACCGTTTCTTGGGTGAGAGGACACCATGCCCCTCATTTCTCATAGCATGTTGTACTGATCTTACAAACTTTCTAGGATCAGGAAAAAAGCCTCAAGATTAACTTTTTTCCCCTTAGTCTCATTCAGGAACCTTGTCAGTTCTCTCAACGTGTACTTAGACCCCTCTGGTTGACTGGCTGTCAGCTCCGGGCCAATTGAAGAGGAGTCTGAAAAAAATAACTCCTCATCCTCTTCCTCAGACTCACTTTCCTCCTCATCTCTATCTCCCACCCTGACCACCTGCCCTTTCTCTCTGGTTAGGGCCTCACCCACAGCAACAGGCAACATTTCCATGGTACCTTTGTCCACACCCTTTTTCCTTTTCCGCTTGACACCCTCCTCCTCCCCCCCTAATCTCTTACACTTCCCACTATACTCTCCTCATCCACTAGAATAACCTAACTAGACCCAGTATCATCTACACCACCCTCCATAGCATGACTAGGCCCAGCATCATCTACACCACCCTCCATAGCATGACTAGGGCCAGCCTCAGCTACCCCACCATCCATAGCCTGACTAGACTCAGCCTCTGCTATACCACCATCCATAGCCTGCCTAGACCCAGCACCCTCTACACCACCCTCCATAGCATAACTAGGCCCAGCCTCAGCTACCCCACCATCTCTAGCCTGACTAGACCCAGCCTCTGCTTCCCCACCATCTCTAGCCTGACTAGACCCAGCCTCCACTACCCCACCATCTCTAGCCTGACTAAACTCAGCTTCAGCTACCCCACCATCTCTAGCCTGACTAGGCCCAGCCTCATCTACACCACCATCTCTAGACTGACTAGTCCCAGCCTCTGCTGTCTGCATCTCCTTACCCCCTGCACTTTGACCTCGATTTCCCCCACTGGCGCCTGTACCCTCACCTTGTCTACGGCCTTTGTGTGGGCACGCAAAGCTCTTGTGCCCCAAATCCCCACATTCAAAACACCGTAGACTATCTGTGCTGGCAAAACCTGCATAGAGCCCCTCCCCATGCCTCACTTTAAAATGCACATTTAGCTGTTGCTCATTATTGTTCAGAAACATAAAACACTTGCCTCCTGAACGAAACAACGTGCTTAACGGCATCTGCCTGAAAACCTGCTGACAGTACACGGAAACCGCTAGCAAACTTACCAAAACGACTCAGCTCTTTCCTAATTTGATCATCCGTAATAAACGGAGGCAAATTTGCCACTACAACTCTTGTTGAAGGGGTAGAGAGAGGTGAAATTGACACCTACACATCCCTTACAAAAATTCCGCTAGCAATTAGCCTACCAACCAAATTAGCCCTTTTCATGAACACAACCACAGCTTTGTTCATTCTAGAAGCAGAATGTATAAATTCAGCTCCTACCTGTTCACCGACCGCGAGCAGAACCTCCTCCACCTTAACTCCGTTCTCAGGAACACACCTGAATCCATGCTGTATCGACAGCGTCTCCTCCGCGCTAGGCTGAGACGCCATTGCGCGCACCACACCTTCCAAACCCCAGGAAAGTTACTCTGTCCTCTTCCACCCTAACTTTGAAAAAAACTTTGGATACCGCTAAAAACAAATATTGCATTAACCCTCCACCATAGAAAATAACATGTAAAGAAAATAATCAATAAAGTTAGTTAGGATAGAGCTTTCCACACCAAACACTCAACCTCCAAAAACACCCAGCATGCACTGCGAGAGAGAGAGAGAGAGAGAGAGAGAGAGAGAGAGAGAGAGAGAGAGAGAGAGAGAGAGAGAGAGAGAGAGAGAGAGAGAGAGAGAGAGAGAGAGAGAGAGAGAGAGAGAGAGAGAGAGAGAGAGAGAGAGAGAGAGAGAGAGAGAGAGAGAGAGAGAGGCTTCCGTTATTCCCCAGTTTACCAACAAGTCATAGTTCTTTAGTCTTGGACATTGAGGTCAAGGAAGCTATTGTCAAACCATGTTATGAGGCTGTCAATGAACTGGGAGTAGGTTAAACTGGATTTGCCCAACAGGCAATCAACCAGAGCCATGTCGTTCGCGTATTTGATGCATGCCATTTCATTTGTGTATATGGAGAACAGGAGATGTGACATGAGTTCTCTAAAGTCTTTGCATACCTGGATTGTACAATATTTGCACAATGTATCATTTTTTAAATTCTTCAATCTCTGTCAAGTCGGATGTTGATTGTCACAATACAGTCATTTTCAAGTCTTGCCATAGAATTTCAAGACGATTTTAGTCAAAACTGTAACTAGGCCACTCAGGAACATTCTATGTCATCTTGGTAAGCAACTCCATTGTATATTTGACCTTGTGATTTAGGCTATTGTCCTGCTGAAAGGTGAATTTGTCTACCAGTGTCTGTTGGAAAGGAGACTGAACCAGGTTTCCTTAAGGATTTTGTAACTGTTTTAAAGTCACTATTGGCCTCATGGTGAAATCCCTGAGCGGTTTCCTTCCTCTCCGGCAACTGAGTTCGGAAGGACACCTGTGTCTTTGTAATGATACACTGTATTAATACACCATCCAAAGTCTAATGAATATATTCACCATACTCAAAGGGATATTTTGTAATCATGCTTATATCATGCTCATATCTGAAATAAAATGTTCTGGTCATTTGCCAAGTTAAGGGGGTCTTCACAATGAATGCTTGTTTTCTGTGGCCTACCCATCATCGAGTTCAGTCCTCTCCAAGCCTCTCTTGCATTGCCAACACTGAATTTCTCCTCAACCTTGTTTTTGAAGTAAATTTAAGCAGTTCTTATCTTGCATCTGATGTCCTTTCAATTTCCCTGTGCCACCCTGGGCAAAGGTTATTCTCTTGATATTAGGACATTGTTTTAATTCTTTGTTCACCCATGTTTTGTTGTTGTGGAAAATTCTAACATTCTTCGTTTTGATGAAGGAGAACACAGAAGTTAACCTGTCTCGCCCCAGCGTTCCGCTAGCGGAACTCCTCCCACATTCCACTGAAAAGGCAGAGCGAGAAATTAAAAAAATATTTTTTAGAAATATTTAATTTTCACACATTAACAAGTCCAATACAGCAAATGAAAGATACACATCTTGTGAATCCAGTCAACATGTCCGATTTTTTAAATGTTTTACAGCGAAAACAGCACGTATATTTATGTTAGCTCACCACCAAATACAAAGCCAACCTAACTAACCAAGAACCAACCAAACTAACCAACAAACAACTTCATCAGATGACAGTCTTATAACATGTTACACAATAAATCTATGTTTTGTTCGAAAAATGTGCATATTTGAGGTATAAATCAGTTTTACATTGCAGCTACCATCACAGCTACCGTCAACAATAGCACCGAAGCAGCCAGAGTAGATTTTTTAAGTGTTTTACAGCGAAAACACAATATAGCATTATATTAGCTTACTACAATAGCCTACACACAACCGCATTCATTCATCAAGGCACGTTAGCGATAGCAATAGGCGCGTTAGCGAATAAACCAGCAAAATATATCAATTTTCACTAACCTTCATAAACCTTCCTCAGATGACAGTCCTATAACATCAGGTTATACATACACTTATGTTTTGTTCGAAAATGTGCATATTTAGAGCTGAAATCAGTGGTTATCCATTATGCTAATGTAGCTTCTATTTCCCAGAATGTGCGGATATTTCTATTAGACTCTCACCTATTCTGACCAAATAGCAATTCATAAACATTACAAAAAAATACATGTTGTATAGGAAATGATAGTAACACTAGCTCTTAATGCAATCGCAGTGTTAGAATTCTAAAAATATCTTCATTACGACATAAGGCTTATGTTATAGCAAGAGAGTGGCCAAAACCGGGGCGCAAAACTACTAGTATACAGTTCGACAGATATATGAAATAGCATCATAAAATGTTTCTTACTTTTGCTGATCTTCCATCAGAATGTTGGACAAGGGGTCCTTTGTCCAGAACAGTCGTTGTTTGGATTTAGAACATCGTTTTTCCCTCTTCAATTAGCCAGCACACTGGCCAAGTGGCTCGAAGCTCTCCTTTCTGAACAAAGGCACACAACGCAACACGCCTAACGTCCCGAATAAATTTCAAAAATCTAATAAAACTATATTGAAAAAACATACTTTACGATGATATGGTCACATGTATCAAATAAAATCAAAGCCGGAGATAGTAATCGGCTATAACGACAGCTATTCCGATGGCAAATCCAGAACCAACTTCGCGCCTTCCTGAAAACATAAAATGGGGGACACGTCATTCCAAGAGGACGTATTCCATCTCAGACCAAGATAATCACTCCATTTCTTCTCTCACTGCATCTTGATATCCTGGGGAAGGTGTATGACGTGCATGTATACTCATACGTGTCATGCCCATTTATAGGCAGGCCCTTGAACAGAGCATAATTTTCAGACCTTCCACTTCCTGGTCAGAAAGTGTGCTGCCAAATGAGTTCTGTTTTACTCACAGACAAAATTCAAACGGTTTTAGAAACTAGAGAGTGTTTTCTATCCAATAGTAATAATAATATGCATATTGTACGAGCAAGAATAGAGTACGAGGCCGTTTAAATTGGGCACGTTTTTTCCCCAAAGTGTAAATAGCGCCCTCTATCCTCATCAGGTTTTAACATAGCAGGTTAGTGTCCAATAGTAATTATTGGTTTAGGGAACAGAGTACTCAGATCACCTATTTTAACTCAGCATGTGTTTTTTTAGACCACTAGGGGGAATGACCAGATAACTTTCTTGGACCCCCCCAGATAACATTTTTAGACTATCACAGATCACGTCTAGTGACTGAGAGTTCATCAGGAAAACACCTAAGTCTCACAGATCACATGTTTTAATCCCCATGGAGGTTTCAAGTGTCTTTTTGTAATCTTACCCATTTACATGTGTGACCGACTGGCTATTGAGCCCAGGTTTTTAGGTAAGGTTACTTGTCATTTGATGAGTGTTATGTTCACCCTTAGGCTATCAGTATTCTCCAGTTCACATTGTCTACCAAGTCTCTTTTATTGCTTTTGAATGAGTTATTCAGTTTGCCGCAGATCATTTATAAACAAACTCTCAGAACTTCGGCTTCCTCATTGCCTGTATGTCTTCATGAATATGTGCATGCATTTGCATTGAGAGAAAGTAGCATATGTTGAAAGAAATAGGGAATAACTGTAGGGGTGCATAAAAGCACAAATGGCTTTGAATATCTTGACAAGAGTATGTGACTTCACATAAAAAGGAAATCAGAGCACTAAAAGCGTCTCCTTGCTTTGTTTTTAACGTAGGCCTACTCTTCCATACAAAAGAACACACGGCTTCCACGTCGTTGTTTATCCTTTACCAAAGATGTTTATAACTAACCCAAGATAGACCACACTGTCGTTTCCAATAGGAACAAATTAGTCATAGTGGGCAGAACAAGAAAGGAGGTGGGCAGAGCCAAGCACGAGCTAGTAAGATCCTATTGGTGCGTTCTAGCATGTATTTGCATTTTTCCGTTAGGGAACGCCTACTCTGTGAAGTGTGAGTGTGCAATAACTCACTTCGCACTTGCTCTCGTTCTAAATAATGGCATTTTTTAAAACTTTGGCAAAGGTTAAAGTCTACAAAACTTAGTCCAATCTGTTCCTAACAGATTCTAGTTTTGGGAGCAGAAAACTTTGAGATCAAATGTTTCATCGATGAGAACATTTGCAGAATGTTGGCCAAAATCATCTCGTTCCATCTTCTCCCACTTCCGGCCACTGGGCTTCCTCTCATCAGCATATTTGGTAGTGAGTGGAAATGCCAAGTGGATGCTTCACATTTATACATCCGGTGTAATATCTGTCTCATTGTTCTATCTGTGCTTATTCAACGGGTGGGTCTAATCTTGAATGCTGATTGGTTAAAACCAGATTCCAGCCGGTGTCTATTCCACAAGTTACCACTGGCTAAATCTATGACGTTAAAATTCCTATTTACTCTGTTCCATTTGATTGTGCAATCCACTGTCTCATCAGCCCAGCCAAGCAATTTATAAACTTGATCTCCACTTTAAAAAGCATCTAGACATTATCTCACATTTCTTTTAGACTAATATTTAGTTTTCAACAGCGAAGATTTGTATAAACCTTGTCTGTCTCTCCATTTGCAACATTGTTTCAATATTGAAATTCGATCTCCAGCTGTCCCATAGTAATGAACGTGTCGGGACAAGACAGACAGGCAGGCAGCGTTTCTCAGCAGGCATCATTTTTTGGATATATACAAAGAAATGTCAATTGAAAAAAGGTAAAACGAAATGAAATGCAGCTAGTTTGCAGTTATTCCAGCTTCAGTTTGAAGTGATTGTGTTAGCTGTGTTGTTGGCTAGCTCCTCTGAACAATAGTGTCCTGACGAGTGAGCACATTTTCTATGACAGGCGAAATCGTGCCTCATTAGCTCGTTGTTATGGATGAATCCAAATAAATGTAACTAGAAAACAGCTTGAACAAATGCAAATGCAGTAACTTTTCTGTTATTCTGGCTGCACTTTTTGAAGTGACTGTAAGTTAGCCTTAGTTGCCTAGCTAACAAGCAAGGGATAAGAACGTTCCCAGCCAGTATGGCAATGGAACATTTAGAACGAATGACTACCTGTCAGTCTCATCCCAACTACCAACCCCTACACGTTCATTACTATAGGACTGTAGATCGAATTTCAATACTGAAACAATGTTGCAAATGTCAAAGAGACAGATGGCAAGGTTTATACAAATCTCCGCTATGGAAAACCAATTGCTAGTCTAAAAGAAATGTGAGATAATGTCTAGATGCTTTTTACAGTGGATATCAAGTTTATAAATTGTCTGGCTGGGCTGATGAGACAGTGGATTGCGCAGTGAGATGGAACAGAGTAAATAGGCATTTCAACGTCATAGATTTAGTCGGTGGTAATTTATGGAATAGACATAGGCTGGAATGCGGTTTTAACCCATCAGCATCCAGGATTAGACCCACCTGTTGTATAATTCCCTATAACGCAAAGTATATCAGCACGGTCTAATTCAATTACAATAGTTCATTATTTCTTAAGCTGCTTTTGAAAGCAAAAGTTGAATTGAATTGTTGATGGTTTGGTTAGATAAACTAGCAAGTCTGTTTGTTTGGTTACCAAGGCAACTACTGTCGCTATCTATTAAACTACCTACTTCAGTGGATGTTGAACACATTTCTACCTGCAAATGAACACATTTTTTTATGGCAAATGTGTTAAATTGTAGCCATGGTATAAAAGGGATAATCAACTCGGGGCTCTATGCGTTCTCTGGAAAATAATGCAACTCTGTGGAAGGTTAGCACCTTGTGTAACTAGCTAGCACCTTGTGTAACACACCTTCCACGTCGTTCATTGTTTTCCATAGAATGCATAGCCCCTCGTTGATTATACCTTACATAGTGAATTCATATTGCATTACACGCATGGCAGTTAATAAAGTGTTACCTTGCATTTGACTGTTTCAACACGAATCGTAAACAGTATGAAACAGGCCCGCTTAATGTCATTTGGAAGCAGCATCTGCTGAAGCCAGAGGTCACGAGGCTTATGTACCCAAACATGTGGTGAAAAACAGAAAGGAAAGACATTTCCCCATCACATGTAATTAGAAACTCATTATGAAAGTGTGGCTTTTGGGAAAACTTTTCCGTCTGTCTGAATGAATTTGACATACCGTGTCCTTGAAAATGCATCAGACCGCTTGGAGTGGCAAAAAGACACGGGCTGCCGCTGCAGTGCTGTACTAACGTTTGAGTTGAGTTCATCTGGCACTTGGACTGTGTTGGAAAAACTTAAAGGTGAGTTAGGACATTGTGGTGTCATCATTTTCGTCTGAGTGTCATTTGATTTTGTGGACATTCATTTGAGCAGTGGACATTCTAAATCGAAATTGTTTTTTTGACACCATTTTGACTTTGTTGTTGCCAAAAGGTTTTATTACATCCTCCATCATCCTACTATTAAAATTGTCTTAGCCAACAGGATGAAGTGAATTTAATGACAGGAATGTGAATATTCGGTGGAATCGTTCGAATTTTTGGTTTTTATCTTTCTTTTTGCTTAATTTACCCCAACATTTGAGCCTGTTCTTGCATGTGGGAAAGCCTGGAATACCAGTTCAAGCTGTTTTTCTTTTGAGATATTACGTGCAAAGAGAAGTGTTTGTGTTTTAGATGCGCATTAATGACTCACAGTAGCATTCTACAAGCTTCAAACTTGGGGAAATTCTAAGAAACAAAAGAATTCAAATGTGTAGCAAGGTGTGATAACATATGGCATATGTCGAACCATGTACAAGTGACTCCAAAATAAAACATGCTTGGCTGTTTCACCCTTGCTTGAATCTTATCTCCATTCTCTACAATTTTCGTACAGAGCTATAGAATTGCTGTTCAATAGGCGATGATAAGGGCCTTGGCTATGGAAGTCCCATATGTCCAAATGCCTATGCATTGCCCCAGTTACAACTCCCATTCTTTAACATTTGGCGCTGTGGTCTAAGGCACTGCCTCTCAGTGCTAGAGGCGTCACTACAGACACCCTGGTTCGAATCCAGGCTGTATCACAACCGGCTGTGATTGGGAGTCCCACAGGGCTGCGCACAATTGGCCCAGCATCGTCCAGGTTTGGCCGGTGTAGGCCATCGTTGTATATAAGAATTTGTTCTTAACTGACTTGACTAGTTAAATAAACGTAAAATAAAAACATTTAAAAAGAAAATGTATCCCAAGTTGCTGCGGCCACAGTGGAGCAGTTGGCATCTCTAAGAGAATCATTAAGGAAGCCTCCGCTCCTCCGTTTCCTGGCAGAGGCCCGGGGCTGGGCCACTGGGTATGAGACGACTTGCCATCTGCTGCATAACGCCAAACCTCACATGAGTCTCATTAAGTCTTGCCAGGACTTCGAGCCACAGCCTCTCGGTATCACCGCTCAGTACTCAATATTGGGGGGGTTCACAACCGGATATCCCTAAACACAAACACACAGACACTCAGATCACTTTCCATTTGTAATAGAAATATCTACCAAGAGACTCATACGAAAACAAGCATCCTTTGTTTCTATTTCTGTTAAGTTCATGCCTCATCTCCCGAGTGACAAAGTGGTCTAAGTTACTCCATCGCAGTACTAGCTGCGTCATTACAGATCCTGGTTAGATCCCAGGCTGTGTTGCAGCCGGCCGCTACCAGGAGACCCATGAGGCGGAGGACAATCCTTGTCCCATCACGCTCTAGCGACTCCTGTGGCGTGCCGGGCGCAATACACGCTGCCACAGTCGCCAGGTGTACGTTGTTTCCTCCGACACATTGGTGCAGCTGGCTTCCGGGTTAAGCGAGCATTGTGTCAAGAAGCAGTGTGGCTTGGCGGGGTCGTGTTTCGGAGGACGCACGGCTCTCGACCTTCGCCTCTCCCGAGTCCGTACGGGAGCTGCAGCGATGGAACAAGACTGTAACTACCAATTGGACATGACAAAATAATATATATTTTGAAAGTTCCTGCCTCATAAGTAGCCCTGTATAATCCACAACTCATTTGACTTCTTCTCTACGCATTCCTCCTCCCCATCCCCCGGTCCAGATTTGATAAGGGGGGTGGTCATTTTGCCAGGGGAACATTGGAAGAACCTACTGTATGTTTCTTAGTCAAGATGGGGATGCTAGGGAGGATCAGTTGAACAGCAAGGTGACATGTGAGCGAGAGGTCATTTGAATATGTTTATTGGATCCTGGGTGATAATGAGGAAGGCTGACATTTACTTGGCGCTCATTCTGTTTCAAACCTTCTGGTCCTTTTTCAGCAAGCACAGACACAAAGCAAATGTCCGCTCTTCTATTGACATTGTCTTCATTCTTCCTTTGTTCTAATAGGCAGTTGCGACTTCAGCATGTATATTTTGGAGGGGCAAACTCAACCAATTGTTTTGTAGATGCATGCCAGCGAAGCCACTACACAACACAACACTTAACAATACATTAAATGCAGTAGAACGGTGACAAACGGTGTCCACAAACTGTTAGGGCCTACATAAAGCTGTTCCGACAGCTGTGCTTTCCTTTCAGCATCACGGAGTGAATCATTACCACCACCTCACCTGGCTATCAGCGGAGCCTCATCTGGCAATGAAACAGTTCATTCAGCTTGATTTCCTGCCTTTAAAAAAATCATGGCTGATATGGCTGACTTGTGGAAATAAATCTGCTTTCTACTGACTTCTTGTGGATTTGCGTAACTCGATAAGAACCGCATTCTCCTTCAATAACGAATGCCGACATGAGTTTTGACTTGTTTTGAACCATACACAAACATTATTACATGTATGTTCAGAAAATGCATGATGTTTGTTCTTATATCATTAACACAACTCTAATTTATAAGCAACTACAAGCAAAAGAGCTGCGACGAGAGAGAGAGACGCGGACTCAGCGGTTAACCTACCATTTGAAAGGAAGGAAAATACAATGAAGAGGATCCACTTTTATAGACAATACTGACGCACAGACAGCGCATTATGCAAAGAAAAAAGAAACCCTCGCAATATGAATTGGAATTACATGGGTCTATTACGGAACTTTTTGTTAAACACAAATATTTGAATGGGAAGAGACTGTAACTGGCAAACATGGTTACCCATGACCCAACAACATTATATAGTATCCCCTCCTCGTGAAGAAAAGCACATGAGCTAATTATAATACACAAAGTAAGGGGCATGGACTCTTCAAGGTATCGAAAGCGTTCCACAGGGATGCTGGCCCATGTTGAGCGAGAAAAACCCAGCAGCGTTGCAGTTCTTGACACTCAAACCAGTGCACCTGGCACCTAGTACCATACCCTGTTCAAAGGGACTTAAATATTTTGTCTTGCCCATTCACCCTCTGAATGGCATCCATGTCTCAGTTGCCTCAAGGCTTAAAAATAATTATTTAACCCGTTCATCTACACTGATTGAAGTGGATTTAACAGGTGATATCAATAAGAGATCATAGCTTTCTCCTGGATTCACCTGGTCAATCTATGTCATTGAAAGTGCAGGTATTCCTAATGTTTTGTACATCCAGTGTATATACGCAATATAACAATGGATATGTACAAACTATGGCATAAGGGAACGATGAGCGGATAAGAGCTGTAATTTCAAATAAGATATGAGTTAGCTGAGACGGATATAGCCTATATCACTATTCGTTCAGCAATTTTGAAATGGACAGCGGGAGAATTCTGAACATGGGTCGTTCTTAAAGTATTCTCCCTGTACACCAAGTCAGAACAGTAGGCTAAATAACGGGTACACATAAGCAGACAATGAAATCTCTTACAATATTTGATGATTGGATTTCTCTAAAACAGGCTAAAGGCTACATGTGCACCACCAAGTCAAAACAATAGTTCTGAGGGGGAGAGGGACAGCTTACTACACAACATTCGGAAAGTATTCAGACCCCTTCACTTTTTCCACATTTTGTTACATTACAGCCTTATTCTAAAATGGATTAAATAAAAAATGTTCCTTATCAATCTACACACAATACCACATAATGACAAAGCGAAAACAGGTTTTTAGAAATGTTAAATAAATAAAAACAGAAATACAAATAAAAACAGAAATACCTTATTTACATAAGTATTCAGACCATTTGCTATGAGACTTGAAATTGAGATCAGGTGCATCCTATTTCCATTGATCATCCTTGAGATGTTTCTACAACGTGATTGGCGTCCACCTGTGGTAAATTCAATTGATTTGACATGATTTGGAGAGGCAAACACCTGTCTATATAAGGTCCCACAGTTGACAGTGCATGTCAGAGCAAAAACCAAGCCAGGAGGTCGAAGGAATTGTCTGTAGAGCTCCGAGATAGGATTGTGTCAAGGCAGAGATCTGGGGAAGGGTACCAAAATATTTTGGCAGCATTGAAGGTCCCCAAGAACACAGTGGCCTCCATCATTCTTAAACGGAAGAAGTTTGGAACCACCAAGACTCTTCCTAGAGCTGGCTGCCCGGCCAAACTGAGCAATCGGGGGAGAACAAACTTAGTCAGGGAGATGACAAAGAACCCGATGGTCACTCTGACAGAGCTCAAGTTCCTCTGTGGAGATGGGAGAACCTTCTAGAAGGACAACCATCTCTGGAGCACTCCACCAATCAGGCCTTTATGGTAGAGTGTCCAGACAGAAGCCACTCCTCAGTAAAAAGCACATGACAGCCTGCTTGGAGTTTGCCAAAAGGCACCTAACGTACTCTCAAACCACGAGAAACAACATTCTCTGGTCTGATGAAACCAAGATTGAACTCTTTGGCCTGAATGACAAGCGTCACGTCTGGCGGAAACCAGGCACCACTCATCACCTCTGCCAATATCATCCCTACGGTAAAGCATGGTGGTGACACCATCATGCTGCGGGAATGTTTTTCAGTGGCAGGGTACTGGGAGACTGGTCAGGATTGAGGGAAAGATGAACGGAGAAAAGTGTAGAGAGATCCTTGATGAAAACCTGCTCAGGACCTCAGACTGGGGCGAAGGTTCACGACCCTAAGCACACAGCCAAGACAACGCAGGAGTGGCTTTGGGACAAGTCTATGAATGTCCCTGAGTGGCCCACACAGAGCCTGGACTTGAACCCTATCGAACATCTCTGGAGAGACCTGAAAATAGCTATGCAGTGAAGCTCACCATACAACCTGACACAGCTTGAGAGGATCTACAGAGAAGAATGGAAGAAACTCCCCAAATACAGGTGTGCCATGCTTGTAGCGTCATACCAATGACGATTCGAGGCTGTAGTCGCTGCCAAAGGTGCTTCAACAAAGTACTGAGTAAAGGGTCTGAATACTTATTTATATGTAATATTTCAGTAAATGTTTTAATATATTTTTTTGCTTTGTCATTATGGGGTATTGTGTGTAGATTGACGAGGGGGAAAAACGATTTAATATATTTTAGAATAAGGCAGTAAAGTAACAATGTGGGAAAAGTCAAGCTGTCTGAATACTTTCCGAATGCACGGTACACTTAGTGTTACTTTCTTAGCTACACTATACTCATGTATCTCCCTGGCATATTACATCACTTCCGCAGCAGCAGCATACAAGACATATTTCAAGACATATTTCTGTTGTTGTGCTGTGCTTGAACAAGAAGGTGGTGCGACAGTCCTTCTTGTGGGCAAACTTCTCAATTACTTTGTCATCAAAATCTGGCATTCTCTGGGTGAAGTCATGCTAGTTTGACAGCATGGCCAATACATTTAACCTTTTCTGGCCTATGGTGTTGCGTGTGAATGTTTTTGAAGGGATTCGTCGTCATAATGCCTTTGTAGCCTGTAATCACCTTCATGAATGGTCTAAAAGAATCCCCTGAAAATGCCTGGGCAGGTATTAGCCGACTCGTCATTGCACCGCAGTGCTGTCTCACAATTGCCACACAATTTAATGCATGTTATAATTCTGGCAAGCATGTACCTATTATCCTCCATTCTTGGTTGTGAAGGTCAATGTTTGATTTCCCCAGTAATCTAAGTTTAACAGCGTTGTCTACATGTGATGCACAATTCTCATGTTTTGAGACCCTTTCAGACACGTTTTAAATCCTTAACCCACTTGGATCACACACCCTCTCCACTGAATAGAAGGCAGGGGAAGCAAAATGGTGATTGCTTTGCGACGCTCGCACTGGTGCCTTCCAAACCACTCAATGTTGATTTACAAATTTCCGACTTGTTGTGTAATGTTTATGTCCAATGGCCGATCTTTAATTTCTCTTCATATTACAAGGATCAAAAATTATTTGCTAGTAGATTGTTGACATGATTCATGATGATGACTGCTTAACTAGCTAGCTAGCTTGCTAGCTAAGATTTAGAAAGTATGATGTTGACATGATCAGTTTAGTCAAAGCTACAAGGAGATACAGCGTGATTTGACGTCATTTTATCTGTGGCCAATGACCTTGAGCTTTCTTGGATGGGCACTTCTACTGTAAATCTATGGCAGCACCCAAAGGGGTCGTGAACTGCCTAGCTCTCCCGTAGATTCTGCGGTGATGTAGTTGTCCCCATGAGTGACAGAACCATGAGCCAATCACAGCGCAACCAGAGAAGATCAACAACGCCTACACTCTGTGCTTTCGCTGGCTGCCCCTCCACCACAGAAAGCACTGAGATAGTTTGAAACAGCTGCATTTTGGAGCTGCCTTACTCAAGAAAGAAAGGGAAAGGAAAAGGTCATACCTAGTCAGTTGCACAACTTGTAATGCATTCAACCAAAATGTGTCTTCCGCATTTAACCCAACCCCTCTGAATCGGAGAGGTGCTGGGGGCTAAAGAGACCAAGGTTGTATACTGCTTTATTAACTCAAGGATTTCTTTCTTTACATTGTTTGCTATTATGTGACACAAATTAATGACAGAATTAAATGCAAAACAGGCCAACTTGTATTTATTTTAAACAGGTGGCTCTGTGTCATGTATACTCCCTCTCCGGCCTCTACTGGCTGCTCGTTATGGCGCACACCTGTCACCATCGTTACGTGCAGCTGCGCGTCTACAGACGCACCTGGACTCCATAACATCCTTGATTACCTGCCTTATATATGTCACTCCCTTTGGTTCCTTCCCCAGGCATAATTATTTTCTGTTTCCTGTCTGTGCGTTGTTCGAGGTTCTTGTTTTGTATTATGTTCTGTTTATTTTATTAAAACACTCACTCCCTGAACTTGCTTCCCGACTCTCAGCGCACATCGTTACACTATGCCCTGAATGACGGGTCTACAAAAATAGAATGTCTATGTCTGTATTAATCATCAAACCTCTGTTAAAGGTTAAGATGAAGATTTGGACATCGTATTTGGGATGAAAAACTGAGTTGCTGAAGACAGTTTCTGGGCCCCCCGGGCTAATTTGGTCTTGGATGCATGTCTTTTTCCCATCACGCATCAATTATTTGGAGCCTATATAGCCTCTGGATGTAAAGATGGAGAAAAAAATTCTGTCCTCGGAAACTGCGCTGGATCCGTCTGGTAACTTACTTTGGTCAAAGTTAGGTACAGGTGCGCAAACGTAGATCCTATCACAGTGCTACGTGCGTACCTACCTGTTTAGGTACCTTCTCCCCGGATTTAGGAGCTTTCAGAACAGATGCTGAGAAGGCCAACAACGTCGAAGTCAATATTACCATAACAGCATGAGTCTATCAGCTTAGCTGCTCCACAATGCCAGCTCCCTGTCAAGCACGTCGCTGTCAACGCCGTGTGTCACGTCTGCAGCTTTACTGCAAATTCACTAGCCGAGCAACTCTGAGAAATTAAATACGTTTCACATTTTTTTCTGCTTCTTCAGTATGTTTCAAATCGAGCGTGGTTACGTAAGTCCACGCTAAATTTATCAATGCTCATTTTATGTAAAGCCTGCGCTCAGAAATTTCTCAGAACCAAAGGATGCTTTTTGTTTCCCTTCGAGCCATTTCGTTTCTATTTTGGTCTGTGAGAAAAACAAGATTTAAAAAGGTCATGCTAATTTTAGTATGGGTTCTTGGAGGAGGAATGTGTATGACTTTCGGTTCACACTCGTGCAAACAATCAAAGCAGACCTCAATCATGTTAAAGCTGTGCAGCGGATTACAGTCGAGTATGAGTGAATGAGGCGAACGTTACATCTGCACATGCTGCATGCCTCAGTTGTGTGTGTGTGCGTGCGTGCGTGAGGTCATTGTTGCATGCATTTATATTCCTCTAGTGCGTGTGACTTGAAGAAGTGCTCTGATTCTGCAAGAGCTGTTAGCATCCCTCTCCTCTCTTTCTCTCCCCCGCTTCTCCTCGCCAGTGAAGTCGGGACGATGTTAGACTGAAATGTATCTCAAAACAAGCAGTGACCGCAAACAACTGTGTCTCAGTTTAGCCAAGACTAGCGCAGACTGCTATCACTCTTTCATGTGTTCAGCCAGTGTGCCACTCAACGGTCATTCAACTCTCTCTTTTTTGACAGATTGACAATTACAATTTCCAAGTTATCCACATTAATGACATATATTTATTGATATATTTTTGTGAATAATTTTGGACCATATGTTGCTTTTCCATGGTCATTTTCCACAGATAATGTGGAATCTATTTAGGACTTACCTGGTGGTTATTTGACTGTCCTGTTCCCCTGTAAAGGGAATTAGCAGGTGATCAATGTCCAGATACTTCTCTTTTGTCGGGTTCATGCCATGGACTGAGAGACACCTTCAAAAGGCTTAATGCATTGTGCAAACCAAAGAGCATACAACTAGAATGGTGAGGTGATATGCTCTGACATAATTGCAAGGGCACATATTGTATTCCCATCATTCAAAACATGCAGTTATTTACCATTTATGGCAGTTTAAAAGCGTTATTTGTCACCAAGGATCATCAACTAGATTCAGCCGTGGGCTGATTTTTTTTCTTGAGCGGATGGTCAGGGGCCGGAACATAATTATAAATAATTTGTAGACTGCAAATTGACTGCAAGAAGCCCAAACGGATATAACATTTGACTAAAACATAATCATTTCAAACCTTGCTTACATTTGTATACGATCACATATACAGCATCTCTCTATTATGCGAAGAAATACTCTGGAACAGATTTCCAAAATGTAAATAATTTGGATCTGATTTTCTGGTGTTTTTACAGTCCTTTATGTCAGAAAACTTGGGGGGTCAAACAAAATCACCTGTGGGCTGTCAGTCGGGGAACCCTGCCATAGACGGTGACAACTTGCTACACAGGATGATTTTTATTGTTGCCCTGCTAACAATAATGATTAGTTAGGACGTTGCGAAATGGTCGCCTAAAGTCATCAGGACGTTGTGTTATGAACCGGTGTTATGAACCTTCCTCGGGACCCGGTTGGTCCCGAGGAAGTTTTTAAGACATTCTTGGGAAGTTGTGTCATGTTCCCCTTGAGGTTTTTTCTAGTTCCCGGTTTGTCCCGAGGATGTTTTCAGGACGTTCTTGGGGCATTATGTCATGGTCCAGTAGAGGTCTTGTCTAGCTCCCGGTTTGTTCTTGGGGACATCCCCAAGAACAAACCGGGAACTAGAAAAATGTCCCCCAGAGAACGTTCCCTTGTGATCGTCACACGATGCCCTAAAGACTAGTCAAATGAACCTCCTGAGAACGTTATATAAAGGTCCTGACATGGTCCTCAGTGATGTTCCCTTGGAACTTACAGGGAACTAGACAAAGGTCCCCCAGAGAACGTTCCCTTGGGACCATCATGCGACGTCCTAAGGACTAGTAAAATGAACGTCCTAAGAATGTCCTAAAAAGGGCCTGACATGGTCCTCAGTGACGTCCAGGGAACTTACAGGGAACTAGACAAAGGTCCCCCAGAAAATGTCCACCAGAGTGCTGGAATCAGGATGTTCTCAGGATGTTAATTTTACTAGTCCTTAAGACGTTGGAACTTACAGGGAACTAGACAAACGTCCCCCAGAGAATGTTCCCATAGGAGCATCCCACAACGTCCTCAGGACTAGTAAAAATGAACGTCCTGACATGGTCCTCAGTGACGTCCTGGGAACTTTCAGGAAAGTAGACAAAGGTCCGCCAGAGAACGTTCCCTTGGGACCATCACGCAAGGTTCTTAGAATGTCAGCCGAAACCTTTAAGGGACCTAATGGGAACGTCACTGCATGTCCTCAGGAAATCCCCTGTTTGCTGCACTTTACCTGAAAATCCAGTTCCATGTTTTGACTGAACAGGGTCTTAGCCTTTAGTTCTTCAAGTTCTGTGCACAATAAAACGTTTAGCCTTTTCATTAAGATGAACGTCTCTTTCAAAATGGAGGAGAGCTCTCCTCTGAATCAGTGCTGGAATCAGACTAGCCCCTTGCCAGGGTATGTTTTTTGCTCCAGACAAACCATACCGGCAGTTACCATGACAACAAACAGAATTTTCCCTTCACACGTCACCCATATGCATTTCGCTGCCAGAGCAACACAGCGCCCTCTCTCTACGCACAAACCGTTTCACTCCTGGCAGCGTCCTCAAGAGACAAGGGGATAAGCTCAGACAGAGCTCCTGCAGACAACTGGAGCCAAACATCACGTGTTACATAACGCCTACTATCAAACTGATGTCTTATTTGCAGCCATTTCATTGATAGGCTATGACGAGCCCAGAATAGTACATAGTCATGGGAAAGTGCACACATGAATGGCTAAACATTTGGATCAACTACACTAGATCATACACAGGCTCACTCTGTAGGTAACTGCTAAACGTATAACTAGCTCAGCAAGGTGACCAGAGTGTAATGTATCATGATGTGTGTATTGAATATGCTTGTCTTTAACATAGATCTTTAATGATTTGCTTTCGTAAAAAAGTCTGGTATATAAGTTCATTTATTTGCCTTATTCAAGCCGCCATTAAAAAAAATAAAGATCTTCCCAAACATCCTTTTTTACTCCCTCTTTTCTTTTGCAATGGTAGACAGGGTTAATGCTACCTCATTATAAGCACTCCTCATATTACCTAACAAAACATGTTTTTAATCCATCCAAGAACATAATTCTCCACAACCTTGTGGTTATCTTGGATCTGGTGGGATTATAGAACAGTAAAGACATAACAACACGCTCCAAAGCTCTGGCTGGCATATCAACGCAATAGGTCAAGACCTCATCATTGGAACGTGACCTCCCTTTGGCATGTTGACCTGTGACCACCTAATCCCAAACACACAGAGGTGCCATGATGAATGTACCGTTGTGAGTTGATTACAGATGTTATGAATTCAGTGTCAGGGGTTCAACCACAGATATTGTACATATTGTACATTACTGGGCTTAACTGTCTGCCTGTTCACCCCATAGTACCAGTTTGTTCCAACTTTATATGAAGGATCACAATTTGTAAGTACTAGCAAAATACCAATTAACAATGTATAGTTACAATGTAATTACAATGTACTGGTTTATATAACTACCCTGTAAATGCATGATTTTAGTGCCACAAGGTGGGAGCACATTATTTCCTGGTATCTTGGGTACCACCTCTACCAAGTTAGGCAGTCCCAACATAAAGCAATTTCTGCTTACATTTAGATTGTATTTGTTTTGTGAGATGACGGCCAGTTGACAACTGAACAATGACTGAAAAAGCCTTTTTGTATTTTCATTTATCCCCCCCCCCCCCCCCCCACTCAAATTCAAGTCTTCTATTACATTTTGTGACACTTCTCATCTTCTCTCAAGTTTGCATTTCAGTATTCACAGTACAGTACGTAAACATGGGGAAATGCTTCCCGTTCTCAGAATTAGACATGTGCAGGGTTAGCAGTCATGTCAACAAAGATAATGCATGAACATTGCTAAAGCAGGTGTGATTAAATTCACCCTTAGGTTAGCTAAACAAACTTATATTTAGTCTTTGCAGAAAAAACACCTCACCGCAAACACTACTGCATCTCAAAACCTCTTGTTTACATGATTCAGATGAAGACCTTTAATGTGCTCACCTTAGCTGTTATACATTTATTAAATCACTACATTTGATGAGTTGAGAGAGCAAGAAAAATGCTATTGCTCCACGTCCAAGGTCAAGGGCCAGTCACGCTGTCTACAATGCTTTGTAAACGCACCCTTAGGGAAGGTTGGTGCTTGAGTCATAGCACGGTTGTCTTTGACTATTATCGTTTTCAAAAAAGTACAAGAACATCTCATCCATCAGCCTTATCCATCAACATGACATGTTTTTTGTCACCTGTTGACATGAGAGGTGATTCTGTAGGACATATACATACGTTATCTTCATGTCTTTGACAACCTGCTGTCCAATTGTACAGACCACTATTGCAAATGGTAAGATAGCTCGTAGGAGGGAGGGATAGGAAGGAACAGCGGTGTGTAGAGCAGTAGACAGGTACCGTTGGGGATTTGGGGTGTCCCATTTCAGGGGCCGGTACCGTACAGAGGCATTTTGTTTCCCAGTGCTCCGAGTGGAAGGCGGCAGAAAAGATGAACGTCACATTTGCTGGCATGGGAACGTAGCGCTGGGCCTGCCATGTGCAGGGATATTGTTCCCTGTCAAGTCTTGTGTTACGCCTATGAGTGATGGAGCCTATTCCTGGAAGACAGTGGCAGGCGCTAACAAAAGCGAAGGAACCAACAACAAACATTACTCTATATGCAGTCTGGGGGTGTTTCTGTATGTGTTGCGGCATGTGTTTGTGTGTGCAGCAAGTGTACGTGGCCAGAACCTTTTGTATCCCCCTCTGCAGGTTCACCGAGTTTCAGAGGACAGCTGTGATGGGCACCCGGCTATATATAATTCCACATAGGTCTAATTTACGCA
This sequence comes from Salvelinus namaycush, assembly GCF_016432855.1. Taxonomy (NCBI): domain Eukaryota; kingdom Metazoa; phylum Chordata; class Actinopteri; order Salmoniformes; family Salmonidae; genus Salvelinus; species Salvelinus namaycush. Next base: position 28,103,816 of record NC_052336.1, on the reverse strand, counting down.
CCCGTGGTCTTGCCCCATTGTCACACATTGACCTTTGAGAGAGAACACTATCACACACAATGACAAGTGCATTATTATCTCATTCCCTTTCTTAAAGGGGAGAGGACATTTCAAATACACCTGAAGCAAGGGCAACAAAATAAGTGTGTCTCCTTGATGATCATTATGATAAGAATCCAGAATCATCAAGGGGACAATTATTTTGTTACCCTTGCTTCAGGTGTATTTCAAATGTTGTGACCCCTTTAAAAAAACGTTACGAAGCAATATGCACTTATCACTTATTTCATGTTTCCTTCAACATTTTCAAATACTTTAGGTATTTGTAAGATTTTTGGCTTCAGTGGTATTTGTCTAAAAACAGCTGGGTTAAATGTCCCTGTGGTGACGCTTGTGGTTTGGCTGCTGCGAACAGTGGCTGCTGCTGTGGACGTGTCCCTGTGGAGCTAATTGTGAGAAGCACAGAGAGCAGGTACAGTTCAATGCCTTTGTCGAGGGCTTGACTGACGCGGCTGGCGCTTGTCCAACAGTCAAGTAATTGCAGCACGACAGACCTATTTAAAATATTTAAACAGTGCCAAACATGAATGACTCGAGCATCAGCTTTCAAAAACAACAACCTAAAGAAGCCTTTGGAAGAAAACGTCCTGTTATTGTGATCCTCAATCTCTAGTGACGGAGGTGAGCTGACATTGAGAGAGAGACAAAAGGGGCCAGTCATAGAAAACATGCTGGATCCTTTTATCTATCTGAACAGTAACCGAGGGAGCGACTACGAGCCAGCTGAGCCACTGTTTCCATGTTGGCGTCAAATGTTCCATGACATTAGCATTCTGCTTTTATAATAAATAAATCATTAGGTAACCAAAGGGACAGTTCACATTCATTCCAACCAGCAACAGTTGATGGCTTACTTGCTGAAGTAGTTGACGATTTTGAAAAACATGATATCATATTTAGATGTGAGTTTAAGAGATTACACTGGTTATAGTCTCGCGTTGCCGTACTTCCAAAAGCACATCGTCGTCACGCCTCCCTTGGAGGTCTGGAGAATTTTGTATCGCCAAAACAGTTAGAATGTTGAATGTTGATGTTACGTTTCAAGAACCCTCCCCCCACACGCCCATAGAAGGGGTGCTGTGTCTTATGTGCATCACTGTTTTCCATCCAGTAGGACACATTTTGTAGAGAGGAGTTGCTAGTTTCAAGTGCTCGCTTTGAAGTTCTCAAGTGTGGCCGATAGTCTGTGATTTATATTTCTAGAAACTGAAAGTGGATTATGCTGGTAAAGTCAAACATCACAACACATTCTAAACCACTCTGGTGACAATTCCATTCATCCATATGGCTGCTGGCTGCACTTTGCTATCACTGGAAAAAATCTTGAAGATTATTATTTAGTTTTTTTAAAGGATCCAAAAAACGGAGGCAGTGGGAGAACCTATTCAAGTAAGTAAATACATTTTGAAAATGTTAAACGATGTATTACAGTACTAGTAATAGGCCACTTTGTAGGCTAACTCAACTAAGCTGCTAGCTAACTAACTTTACACACTGTTTAGCTAAGTGAATTACATACATAACAATGGCTAACTGTGAACTTTCACACAAAGCAACTGTGCATACCAGCGGTATTTTTGTATACAACATTTGCTAACATATGTAGGTCTACCAGTTTATTTGCTAGACCACCCCGTTCACAAAAATTATTTGCTCCATGTAGCTGTGGCTTGCTATATAAAGCAGGCAGACAAGGCATTCAGTTACTGTTTGAATGAATGTTAGAATGGGCAAAACGAGTGACCTAAGCGACTTTGAGCGTGGTATGATCGTCAGTGCAAGGCGCACCAGATGCAGTATCTCAGAAACGGCTGACCTCCTAGGCTTTTCAAGCACGACAGTGTCTAGGGTTTATCGAGAAAGGTGGGACAAACAAAAAACATCCAGTTTGTTGATGGGAGGTCGAAGAAGAATGGTAAGAATCGTGAAAGCTAACAGGCAGGCCACAAACAGGAAAATAACGGCACAGTACAACACTGGTGTGCAGAACGGCATCTCGGAAGGCAGAACTCATCGGTCCTTGCCACTGATGGACTATTGCAGCAGACGACCACAATGGGTTCCACTCCTATCACCTAGAAACAAGAAGAAGCGGCTCCAGTGGGTACGCGATCACCAACACTGGACAACTGAGAACATCGCCTGGTCCGACAAATCCCGGTTTCTGTTGCGTCATGTCTATGGCAGAGTCAGGAGTTGGCGTAAACAGCATGAGTCCACGGCCCCATCCTGCCTGGTGTCAACAGTACAGGCTGGTGGTGGTGTAATGGTGTGGGGAATGTTTTCCTGGCACACGTTAGGTCCCTTGATACCAATTGATCAACGTTTCCATGCCCTGGAAAATTCAGGCTGTTCTGGAGGCAAAGGGGGTTCCGACCCGGTACTAGATGGGTGTACCTAATAAACTGGACACTGAGTGTATATGCCATGGGTTATATGTCTATTCCTACATAATGTAAGCACATGTTGTATACAGTTAAACACCATACATAATGTATAAACCTATGACAATTGGAGCAGGCCAATCCTGCTGGAGGTCTGCTGGGTGTGCAGGGTTATGTTTCAGCCCAGCAATAACACACCTGATTAAACTTATCCAACCTAATGAGTTGATAATCAAGTGTGCTATTGCTGGGTCAGAACACCCAGTAGATCAGGGATCAGTGGAGCAAGGTTGGCCACCGCTGGTATGGTCTTTTTTTTGTTCACCTGAAATTATGCTTTAGTAATAATAGCCTACTTGTTACTACTCAATGATCTGTTATTTTGTAGACCAGGGGTTCCCAAACGTTTTCACCCGGGGCCCACCTTCTGGCATTGGGGAACATCCCGCGCCACATCTATTTCAATGGGCACAAGCACTGTTCACACCCCTCTTGTTGGTGGAGAAAATTTTACTGTCTGTGTTTCTGTGTTATATTCTCAAATGTACATTTCCTTTTTGTTTAGTTGTAAGATCTCCAGTCTGTTTTGTTTGGTTGTCACTGTCTCAGTATATCAGCTATCTGAATCCATTTAGCAGCTTATCATATGGCATGCATCGCCAATGCAACCATAGGCCTACAGTATGATGGCATTACTGGCCTTATGGGGATCTGTCATCTGAAACAGAGAATAGCTACATTTTACATGTTGAGCTATATGTTCTCAATTTAAAATGATACCAGCAGACAGTGTATATGAGGCAAACCATACACCAGATTTTGTACATGGCTTTTAAGTGCTGACATATAAATATGTTTAGTGCAAATCCAACCCTTGTAATTTAGGTACAATATGAAAATAAGGAGATGACAATTTGGCTACAGGAGATTGGCATTACAGGTAACATATGAGGTTTAATTTAATTGAATTCATTTTAGCAGTGTTGGTTGCAAAATGATTGCGGTTGTTCCCATAGTAGATAGACCAGGGGTATTCAACTCTTACCCTACAAGGTCCAGAGCCTGCTCGTTTTCTGTTCTACTTGATAATGAATTGAATCCACCTGGTGTCCCAGGTCTAAATCAGTCTGTGATTACAGGGGAACAAAGAAAAAAAAGGCTTTGAGGTTTGAGGGAGATAGACAGTACATGGTTGCTCTATGTAGGCCCATCACTGACCCTGGATAAGCTAGATACTGGGCTCACGGCTAACCTTTTAGGTCAATATCATTCTTTATATATGTATTTTTAAATGGCTTTCTAATCGTGACAGAAATTGAACTAGCTAGTAGCTAACGGTACAAGGTTAGACTTTTCTCAAAATGAACCTTATTGTGGCTAGCTACTTCCTGTCCCTCATGCTAGCCTGCACAGCCAAATATCACTCCAGAAACATATTTTTTGTTATTATTGATATGGCCAGCATTGTAGATCATTTCTCCCGTGCTGCAGCTTTAGCTCATCTCGAAAATAAAATAGAAATGCCGTGAAAACCAGCGTGCTTCAAATGTTCTAAAATGTTTTGTCACCAGTGCGTGTATTGTAGACATCTTTTGTCCTCACAGTACTAATCTGGTGAGCACCTTTGGAGCTCTGCCCAAGCAAGGCATTTGAGTGGTTTAAGGTGGTCTGACCCCTCTTTAGCTCATTTCTGCCATGGAACTTGTTTTCGGGAAGCCTGGTTCGCGACGAGGCTACACTGGTTATAGTCTCGAGAAATCCATGCAGCTCTAAGATTTTCTGAGGACATTGTTGTGGACTAACATGTTTTAGAAATGGTGTACAAGGTCTTGTCAAGAATATCTTTCAAATGATGAGATAAGAGTAAAAGAAAATTGTCAAGAGTGGTTTATACAGAATATTTCTGGTTATTGGGAAGCCTTCGAGGCAACTGGGTGACAGATGTAAGAAAGCTTGGAACATTCTAAAAGACCCTGGGTGACACTGTCTGTTTCCAAATTTGGAAGAACTAGGATGAGTCACAGAATGCCTATGGCAGCAATAAACATTTTTAGGGAAACATCTTATTCCGAATTGAATTCATCAAGTCCTTATTTATTGTAATTGCCATATGCGTCTTTTGGATTTGGAATCCTGCCAAACACTATATATCAACATCTATAGGAGATAAAATAATGCAAAACATGTTCTTGCATAAGGACATAACCAGTAAATTATGAGGTGACATATGAATACCACTCATAGATCAAGTTGTTGCAATACCTTCAAGTCACTCTCGCAGTTGTTTTTATTTCATATATAATATTTTTCTTTATTCAACATTGCACATACTCCGTTTGATCACATCTCATATTGCTGCCTACAAAAATGATATTAATGTAGAAAATCAAAAAGTCTGTAGATTTACCCTAAATAAAAAAAATAAAAAACATAGGTAGGAAATGAATGAGCTCCAAAGATAGTACACAGAGAAGAAGTAACCGCAAGAAAAGAATACAAACATCTCAGATGAGGATGCACTTTTCAAAAACAAAGCATCATGCAGAAAAAAAGCAAGGCTGACCAAAACATGGGCACTTTATCACATTTGGACTGTAGAAATATTATAACATCCTCAAATACACTTCTACGGAGTTGTTTTAATATAAACTTTAAGAGTCAGTTCTAATTTGATTTCGCTCCCTTAATGACCCTCCAGTGTTCATGAAAACGAATGGTTCAAACACACACACATACGTGGACTGCATTAACATTGAGTTACAATTTAACAGAAGAATAACCCATGTCATTTCCATGTGGATGTTCACGGTAAACGTACTTAGTGATGGTACAATGATTCCATGGCTGAAACATATCACTGTAACAAACACACACACACACCCTACATACGCCCACACTCAAATAACATGCACACATATGCATACTGACGCAACACACACACACACACACACACACTTTCACACTCACCACATACGCATGCTGCTACTGTGTGTTATCTATCCTGTTGCCTAGTCAATTTGCCCCTACCTATATGTACAGCACATAGCTACCTCAATTACATCGTACCTCTGCACATCGACTCGTTACTGGTACTCCCTGTATATATGTTACTTTTACTATTTATTTGTATTTGTTATTCACTGTGTATTAATTCCTTGTGTCACTATTTAAATGTCGTATTACATGTTTTATCTTTAACTCGGCATTGTTGGAAATAAGCATTTCACTGTTAGTCTACACCTGTTGTCTATGAAGCGTTTGAAAAATAAAACTTGATTTGATTTGTATATGTTTGTTATATTTATATACACAATGGACCCTTAACAGCTCCCCAGTTTATACCTGAGAAGGCACTACTTTCAAATGTATACAATGGTTAAACATGTCTTTTATAATGATTTTGAAGTCATGAACTTGATTTGATTTGTATATATTTGTCATATTTGGGGCTGTACGTATCAAGCGTGTCAGAGTAGGAGTGCTGATAAAGGATCAGTTTTGCCTTTTATATTACAATGAATAAGATAACCTGGACAGGGGAACTGATCCTAGATCAGCACTCTGAGACACTTTGTGTGAGTACGGGCCCAAGTTAGTGTTCAAAGACAGACCAGCTAGTTGTACATTTTCTGGACCTTTTCACTGTAACTAGTCACACCTTGAAGCAGGCCTCATATCTATACTAAGGATACGTATAGATACTGTAGACAGGGCTAAGCCCCATCTTTGACATTAGGGCATTGTAAAACGCCTTTTCTTTGACTCTGTCTTTTCAGTTCAGTCCAATCACAATTAGGCCATTACCATAATATTCTACCATAATGTAGTCAAATATCATTGTTGGGTACTCAGGCTATACCAATTACTTATAGTGATTTTTTATTTTTTTTACATTTTCATCATTATGCAAAGTGCTTTAGGCCGGGACATAACACTGACTGATAATTTCAAAAGAAGCCACCACTTCGGAGATGTACTACGGATTGTGTAGTTAACTAGGAAGAAGGTCAGCTTTGCTAACAGTATACAGTATCTAACAGTATAGTAACATCGTAATATACTAGAAACACTTGATTTTGAAAGATACATCTTTCTCTTTGTTTTCCCTTAAGTTACTGCTTATTCAACTACAATTTGGGAATCCAGAGTATTTTAGCTTAACTATGGCAAGACACAGCAACTTCTTGCTAGGTACACTAAATGATACCATTAATTGCGGAGGGATTTAGATGTAAACTTATACACTGATTGATAGACATCAATTATCAGAATGTGCATGCATGCGCTTTGTGTTTGCTTCAAAATGTAGAACAACGGGACTATGGGATCAGGGAATAAACAGCGCATATTCTTTCTGCAATCAAGGGTAAATAGCCAATGGTGCTTAAGAATTTGATAACAAAGTCCATTTTAGCAGAGGCTAGCATGGTAAATTTCCATCTCCAGATTCAAGTGATCTATGTCTTTTCAGACAGTACAATGAAATATGTTAGTTTTCTTTTTATGGAAGAGAGTAGAAATGCAGTAGATTGCCTATGCAAATAATACAGTATCAAATATTAGGTTCCACCCCTTTCAATAACATAAAAAGAATAAAGAGCTCTGTGAAGGTGATGCTCTGAAGCACAGTCATCAGGGGCCGACCTCACAATTATAGACAGTACGCCCAGGAGCGAGCATTACTAAGTTCTTGGCTGTTGACTGAACGTAAGAAGGATGGGGTTAAACATACGATGGCATTTATGTTTTAATAAAGCAAACACTTAATTTGTCTGACAAAGCTGCAACAAGCAAGCAGTGCATACAAATTGGTGTCTTTGAAAGCAGGCCAAAAAGAGAGTGGGCAGGTTTTCTACGAGCAGTTAAATGAGAACAGCACAAAAAAGAAATAGCCCACTTGTCAAAAAAACGAAATTGAAGGGGGAAATCATGGATCTTGTTGGAGCAGCATCCACAAAATGTTCAATCTTCATGTAAATAAAAATGGAACATGACTTCTGAACATCGTTAACAGTCAAACTAAATAGAAGTGTCTCGAATGTCATGATTTGCAACACATTGTAGGACACATAAATATAAACATCAGCATATATATGTTCTATTCAATGTGCATCTATTTTCACAACATCTCCAGAGGAAGTGTCCACCACGTACAATAAAATCAGGGTTTAAACTTTGGTTAAGTAATATAGTCAAGGCTAGGTTTACAAAAATATATAACACACTTCCATGTTACTTTGCATACAGTTAACTTTAAATGGATCGAGTTTGCGTAAACAAAGCAGCTGGTCAATTCTATCATTAACATAATACAATTTGCATCTTAGGGAAAACCCTTTGTGTCACTTCGGTAGATCATTGTGTGTGTGTGTGTGTGTGTGTGTGTGTGTGTGTGTGTGTGTGTGTGTGTGTGTGTGTGTGTGTGTGTGTGTGTGTGTGTGTGTGTGTGTGTGTGTGTGTGTGTGTGTGTGTGTGTGCGTACCTGACATCTTTTGTGTTTGAGAGTGTGTGAACAGATGCTTACAGTATGTGGAAAAAAAAGAGGAGAAAAATAATCAGATATGTTTCATGTATATTGTAGAGTCATTTTGTCTAATTTTTGACTCCCTACTCCTTTCTGAATTGTAATATAGTTGTCATAACACGATGTCGTGAATTGAAAGACATTGGAGCCGGTAGCTGAGCGAGCAGCTCCGCTTCAAGCCAGCCTTATTTTGGTTGACAATACGAAACGAGATAAAAATAGATCAACTCATTCTGCTGGCTGCAAGTAAGCAGAGAGCAGCTCCACCATTTGGTTATCAATGACACCTACAAAGCAGACCCAACTAAGACATTGTCGACATAACAACCAAACAATTTTTCTCTATCTTATTAAAATATTCACATCTGTTCCTTACAAGACACTGTTTCACACATAAAGAAAAACATATTTGAACTCGGATAAGTCTCTAGTTTCATCACTTCATATATAGGTATATATGTAATAATTAAGGCAATCATTTGGGCCATGACTTACTCATTTCCCTGCCTCCAGGTTTACTAGGAAAGATTCTCGTTCCTTGTGCACTCCGTATAGTGTCCCAGTGTCTAATTTGTCCATTCAAACTTCCGATGTCCGATCGCTGGGTTCACTCTTGCAGTAGATCTGTGGTCATCGATGTCCGTTATCTCACCCCAGATGACCAGTCATAATATTTGCTCTTTCTCTGACAATTCCAAGAGTACCAGCCAGCACATCCTCTCCTAAGCCATCAACTGACAGCACTGTAACAAAAGATAAACAGGACATGAATACCAGGTTATCATTCCGGGTTATCTACAAATGCCAGGTTATCGTACCAAGTTATCGTTCGAGGTTATCTACAGATACCAGGTTATCAGAGACCATTCCAGGTTATTTATGAATACCAGGTTATCATTCAAAGTGTTCTACAAATACCAGGTTATCAAAGACCATTCCAGGTTATCTATAAATACCAGGTTATCATTCCAGTTATCTATAAAGACCAAGTTATCATTAAGGTTATCATTGCAGGTTATTTATGGGTACCAGGTTATCATTACAGGGTATCTAATACCAGGTTATCATTCCATGTTATCTACAAATACCAGCTTATCATTCCAGGTTATCAATACAGTATATACAATATCTATCAGGTTAGCAACTGGTGTCAGCGTTTATGAACATGAAACCATTAACATATTATAGTCTCATGGGTACCAATACACTGCAGTCTCTTCTTTATTAAGGTCCAGTGGAATATCTACAGCATACCATAACAGATAACAATCGCCCGAGCTCAGCCATTAAGTCTGAGTTATTGGGTCCCTGACACGCTTTTGCACGCCGTTCAGCTCGGGGCCAAACACCTCATGTAGTTCCAAAACATTAACCTGGACTGCCAGTGCCAGGGATGGGAACTGGAGGCCAACACGGAGGGGTGCGTCGTGACATCATTCCACTACTGGTGAACTGCATGCTCCCTCTGAGGCTAGGGCCTCTTTGGGAAAATAAACCCAGATTTAAACATTTGGATAGATTAAATGTATTAAATATATTTTTTATTGCCCAGAGCATATTGTGAAAATGGACACGTCTCATAATATCTATGTATGAGACATTGAATGAATTAGCAGTACAATTCCATAGCATTTCTCTTCCTTTTCTGTGTAATGTAAATGTACCTAATTTCATGTGTATTTATTTAATAGTAAAGACATGATCAATTCAAGACAGCCCTCTTCTTTGAACGATATAGCTGGTGTTTCAGTATATCAGTAATTGCAGGATTCCCAGATTCCTCACACTATCTAGGCCTAGACCCAGATGTTCTGTGTTAACTCCAAGCTATGCCAGAGACTAGACAACTACAACTAACTTACTGAGTGGTTGTGTTGTGAACGGTCAGGTTCAAGGACAGTCATGTCTGTCCTTAGGCTGCTCTCCGAAAAAACTGAATTAGCATGGCATCTATGTGACGTGTCCTGCTGTCTCATTTTACAACACTGAAGCCAGAACCACGAAATAGAAAATAGGCTCCCATATTGACACGTACAGACAATACATTAAACTCCTTCACATTCTCCTGCTGCATTTTGTTGAATTCAGGTGTCAACAATCAACATTCGTTAGCTTTTAATAAGTGAAACATACAGTAAGCTATAGAGAGTGTTGTAGAGAGTTTCTTCGGATGACTTCACGGCTATTTTATGACTACTTTATGGCACTTACAGTACTGTTCAACAAAATTTGGGGTCACTTAGAAATGTCCTAATTTTAAAAAGAAAAGCACATCTTTTGTCCATTAAAATAACATCAAATTGATCAGAAATACAGTGTAGACATTGTTAATGTTGTAAATGACTATTGTAGCTGGAAATGGCAGATTTTTTATGGAATATATACATAGGCGTAGAGGCCCATTATAAGCAACCATCACTCCTGTGTTCCAATGGCACATTGTGTTAGCTAATCCAAGTTGATCATTTTAAAAGAGTAATTGATCATCAGAAAACCCTTTTGTAATAATGTTAGCACAGCTGAAAACTGTGCTGATTAAAGAAGCAAAAAAACTGTCCTTCTTTGGACTAGTTGAGTATCTGGAGCATCAGCATTTGTGGGTTCGATTACAGGCTTAAAATGGCCAGAAACAAAGTACTTTCTTTTGAAACTCGTCAGTCTATTCTTGTTCTGAGAAATTAAGGGTATTCCATGCGAGAAATTGCCAAGAAACTGAAGATCTGGTACAACGCTGTGTACTACTCCCTTCATAGAACTGCGCAAACTGGCTCTAGGAGTAGAACGGAACGTAGGAACATATGAGTAGCAAAAGGGCTAGCTTTTCACAGGTTGCACACTAGCTAGTGTAAATTATACAATGGATTATACAGTATCTCCCCTGTCTATACCTAAGAAGGCGCTACCTTCAAATGTATACAATGGTTAAACATGCCATTATAAGGATATAAGGATTTTCAGTTTTATGAGTGTATTCACTATTGTTTGTGTCTCAAATCTTCAATACTGCCACAGGAGTTAGCGTAAATTAAAAGTAGAAATCCCAGTCTCAATTGAGCTATTTGTGCGTCCACAATACTATCATACAGCTACTGCATCCCCTGCCATGATATACCATCATTGTTGATGACAACACTTAAAACTATTCCCCTGAATAGGTAGAGGTAAACCTCTGACATCACAGACTACTTTGTATTTTTCTCTGTGTTCCTTAAGTGTTGTATGTGACAAACCGATGCTGGCACTAACGCCGCACTCAATGAGCTGTATATGGCCTAAAGCAAACAAGAAAATGCACATCCAGAGACGACGCTTCTCGTGGCCGGTGATTTTAGTGCAGGGAAACTAAAATTAGTTTTACCAAATGTTTACCAGCATGTCACCTGTGCAACTAGAGGCGAAAATACTCTAGATCCCCTTTACTCCACACACACAGAAAAGCATACAAGGCTCTCCCTCCCTTTGGCAAATCTGACCATAACTCTATCCTCCTGATTCCTGCATGCAAGTAAAATCTCAAACAGGAAGTACCAGTGACGTGCTCAATACAGAAGTGGTACGATGAAGCGGATGCTAAGCAACAGGACGGTTTCGCTAGCACAGACTGGAATATGTTCCGGGATTCATCCGATAGCATTGAGGAGTTTACCACATCAGTCATACGACGTAGTCCCCACAGTGACAGTACGTACATATCCCAACCAGAAGCCATGGATTACAGGCAACATCCACACTGAGCTAAAGGCTAGAGCTGCCGCTTTCAAGGAGTGGGACACTAATCCGAACGCTTGTAAGATATCCTGCTATGCCCTCCGACGAACCATCAAACAGGCCAGCTTCTACTCCCGAGCCATAAATTCGGGAACAAGATCGTATCCAACTACAACGGCTCTGAAGCTCGTCGGATGTGGCAGGGCTTGCAAATTACCACAGATTACAAATAGAAACCCAGCTGTGAGCTGTCCATTGACGCAAGCCTACCAACGAGCTAAAAGGATTCTATGCTCGCTTCGAGGCTAGCAACACTGAATCGTGCATGAGGACACCAGCTGTTCTAGACTAATGTGTGAACACCCTCTCCATAGCCGATGTGAGAAAGATCTTTAAAAAGGTTAACATTCACAAGGCCAGACGGATTACCAAGACGCGTACTCAGAGCATGTGCTGGCCAGCTGGCTAGTGTCTTCAGTTACATTCTCAACCTCTCCCTGACCCAGTCTGTAATACCTACATGTTTCAAGCAGACCACCATAGTCCCTGTGCCCAAGAACACCAAGGTAACCTGTCTAAATGACTATCGCAGAGTAGCACTCACATCTGTAGCCATGAAATGCTTTGAAAGGCTGATAACGGCTCACATCAACACCATCATCCCAGACACCCTGGACCCACTCCAATTCACATACCGCCCCAACAAATCCAACGATAATACAATCTCTGTTGCACTCCACACTGCCCTTTCCCACCTGGACAAAAGGAACACCGACATGAGAATGCTGTTCATTGACTACATCTCAGCGTTCAACACCATAGCGCCCTCCAAGCTCCCCACTAAGCTAAGGACCTCCCTTTACAACTGGATCCTGGACTTCCTGACGAGTTGACCCCCAGATGGTGAGGGTAGGCAACAACACATCCACCATACTGACCCTCAACACGGGAGCCCCTCAGGGGTGCGTGCTTAGTCCTCTCCTGTACTCCCTGTTCACTCACAACTGCGTGGCCGCGCACGACTCCAACACCATCATTAAGTTTGCAAAGGACACGACTGTGGTAAGTCTGATCATCGACGACGATGAGACAGCCTACAGAGAGGAGGTCAGAGACCTGGCAGTGTGGTGCCAGGACAACAAGAAAAAGGGGCTGATCGTCAGCAAGACAAAGGGGCTGATCGTGGATTACAGGAAACGGAGGGGCAAGCACGCCCCTATCCACATCGACAGGCTGTAGTGGAGCAGGTTGAGAGCTTCAAATTCCTTGGCATTCGCATCACTAAGAAATTATCATGGTCCACACACACCAACACAGTTGTGAAGAAGGCACAACCATGCCTTTTCCCCTTCAGGAGGCTGAAAATATTTGGCATGGGCCCTCAGATCCTTAAAATGTTCTTTGGCTACACCTTTGAGAGCATTTTGACTGTTTGCATCACCGGTTGTCGTGGCAACTGCTTGGCATCCGACCGCAAGGCGCTACAGAAGGTAGTACGGAAAGCACAGTACATCACTGGGGCCGAGCTCCCTCCCATCCAGGACCTGTATACCAGGTGGTGTCAGAGGAAGGCCCTAAAAATTGTCAAAGACTTCAGCCAGCCAAGTCATAGACCGATCTCTCTGCTACCGCACGGCTAGCGGCACCAATACAACAAGTCTGGAACCAACAGGACCCTGAACAGCTTCTACCTCCAAGCCATATAATTACTAAATAGTCCGGGTAGATAATGGTTAACTCTTTAACTATCTGCATTGACCCTTTTTGGACTAACTATTTTGACTCATCATATGCGCTGCTGTTACTGTTTATTATCTATCCCCTTGCCTAGTCACTTTACCCATATATGTATGTACATATCTACCTCAATTATCTCGTACCCCTGCACATTGACTCGGTACTGGTACCCTGTGTATATAGCCAAGTTATCGTTACTCATTGTGTATTTATTCCTCGTGTTAATATTTGTCTATTTTTCTCTCTCCCTGCATTGTTGGGTAGTGCCTGTAAGTAAGCATTTCACTTACAAAGCATTTGACAAATACAATTTGATTTGATTTGAAACATACATAATAAATTATATCAAATATACCAATAAATGTGAGGAGCAACATATATCTCTGACTGGACTTTCCCTTTAATGGTTCCCTTTACATTTTGTTGAAAAGGAACTCTATTTGCAGTAAGTACAGGACTGAAGGTGACTAACGAGGGAAATGCAGGGCTAAAATACCTATCGTCAGTCCCTTTACTCTGACAGAGATTGATATTAATATTTTGCCAAGGGCACAAGGTCAAACAGGAGCCTATCAGCATGCAAATAGGGGTGGATCAGTGTGCTCAACGACTTCAGAACCAACGCTGATGCCATAAATATATCCTTAAGCACAATACCACAAATTCCACTTTGGTAACAGTTTACTTAAAACCTGCAGGTCTAATGCATTATGATGCAGTTATCATCATTCACCACAGAATACACATGAACTGTGACACTTTGTTTTGTGTTTTCTTTTTAATTCTTCACTTTATTTATTCTTCGTTTTTTAAAATTCTTTATTCTGATGTTTCTCCCCTGTGTACTGCTTGTCTGTACTGCTTCTACGTTACCTTATACTTAATATAATACAAGATAATTGCTCACCAAAAAATATGCAGTTATCATGAGCATGAATGACCCCACTTAAATCTATTATAATCATCTCATAATAAACCACATTAAATACCAGCCTGGTATTGGAGTAATCATTTCAGAAGTTACAACTTCAAATATGAGACATTTTAATCTATTGGCATGGGTTTTATGATGCAAGCCAACTCCCAAACATAGCTTTCCAAGGAACGATGTAACCGCAGTAACACTGTAGCAGCTCCTTTTTAAATAGCCGTCGAGCTGCAGCAGATTCACACAAACTGCTCCAAGTAACAATAATAAAAAAGGGAAAAAAACATTTCCTGGCCAGAGGAAAATCAAATAATAGCTTAATAGAATGTTTTCCCTGTGACATTTTATCACAACATTACTTCCTACTTTCGGGAATCTGCAATTACCAACAGCATTCTTCTCGGATGTTTCACCTGAGTCGAAAGTGTGATGAATGCTGATTGTTTGTTAGATTTTATGGAATGGGCTTGAAGTAGGCTAGTTGTCATAGAAATGGAATGTGAATCAGGAAGTATGAGAGTAAGGAGGGGTTTGGGGGGGTTAATAGATTGGAGAGGCCCCGCATGACGCATCACAACTTAGACAAAACTCTCATGTGCTTTCCAGTGGACTGTTAAACATTTTAGAATGCTAAAAGTAGTCTACAGTGGCCCAATAACAATTCTGGCTCCAAAGGTAAGTTAATGAATTAATGAAACGGTCGTCATCTTTTTACTAACAGACGAAGAAAAAAGCTTGTAAAGTGCATGAATGGAGTGTGAAAGAAAAGCAGACCTCTGGTGAACCAAGTTCTGCCAAAGCATTGTGAGTTAGGGCTAGATTCTATGAGATCGGTGATAGCCAACACCCGCATATCGGTTGTTTGGGGGTGTGGAACTGCATTAGAGCTGTGAGATCATTGGATTACGGTTGTAACCCCAGTTCCCTGAAATAAATGAGTGAGACCCCTCAGTATGGGACACGCACTCATGTGTGTCACTCGCTGAAGCCTATTCCATCACACCTAACAGGCTAATCAGAGCTTTGCCTATATAACTGCTCTGGTTTCCTCCTTCTAAGAACTACCTCTTACACGAGATGTGCAAGAGGGGCAATCTGGTTAAATGTCTCCCTCATCTCCTTCCGAGAACCAGAGGTAAAACCGTAACCCTAAGTGCTTTCAATCGACTTGGTTCGACATCTCACTATGACACACTTGAAAAACGCCCCGATTGCCAATAGCCCATTTCCTTAGACGCCTGTGTGGTGGTACATACAGTTAAAGTTGGAAGTTTACATACACCTTGGCCAAATATATTTAAACTCAGTTTTCCACAATTCCTGACATTTAATCCTAGTAAATATTCCCTGTCTTAGGTCAGTTAAGATCACCACTTTATTTTAAGAATGTGAAATGTCAGAATAATAGTAGAGAGAATTATTTATTTCAACTTTTATTTATTTCATCACATTCCCAGTGGGTCAGAAGTTTTCATACACTCAATTAGTATTTGGTAGTATTGCCTTTAAATTGTTGATCCTGAGTCAAACGTTTTGGGTAGCCTTCCACAAGCTTCCCACAATAAGTTGGGTGAATTTTGTCCCATTCCTCCTGACAGAGCTGGTGTAACTAATTTTGATTCCTTAAGTCAGGTTTGTAGGCATCCTTGCTCACACACGCCTTCAGTTCTACCCACAAATTTTCTATACGGTTGAGGTTAGGGCTTTGTGTGGCCACTCCAATACCTTGACTTTGTTGTCCTTAAGCCATTTTGCCACAACTTTGGAAGTATGCTTTGGGTCATTGTCCATTTGGAAGACCCATTTGCGACCAAGCTTTAACTTCCTGACTGATGTCTTGATATGTTGCTTCAATATATCCACATACTTTTCCTCCCTCATGATGCCATCTATTTTGTGAAGTGCACCAGTCCCTCCTGCAGCAAAGCACCCCCACAACATGATGCTGCCACCCCCGTGCTTCACGGTTGGGATGGTGTTGTTCAGCTTGCAAGCCTCCCCCTTTTTCCTCCAAACATAACAATGGTCATTATGGCCAAACAGTTCTATTTTTGTTTCATCAGACCAGAGGATATTTCTCCAAAAAGTATGATCTTTGTCCCCATGTGCAGTTGCAAACTATAGTCTGGCTTTCTTAATGGCGGTTTTGGAGCAGTTGCTTCTTCCTTGCTGAGCGGCCTTTCAGGTTATGTCGATATAGGACTCGTTTTACTGTGGATATAGATACTTTTGTACCTGTTTCCTCCAGCATCTTCACAAGGTCCTTTGCTGTTGTTCTGGGATTGATTTGCACTTTTCGCACCAAAGTACGTTCATCTCTAGGAGACAGAACGCATCTCCTTCCTGAGCGGTATGATGGCTGTGTGGTCCCATGGTGTTTATACTTGCGTAATATTGTTTGTACAGATGAACATGGTACCTTCAGGCGTTTGGAAATTGCTCCCAAGGACGAACCAGACTTGTGGAGGTCTACAATTTTTTTCTGAGGTCTTGGCTGATTTATTTTGATTTCCCCATGGTGTCCAGCAAACAGGCACTGAGTTTGAAGGTAGGCCGTGAAATACATCCACAGGTAAACTTCCAATTGACTCAAATGATGTCAATTAGCCCATCAGAAGCTTCTAAAGCCATGACATCATTTTCTGGAATTTTCCAAGCTGTTTAAAGGCACAGTCAACTTAGTGTATGTAAACATCTGACCCACTGGAATTGTGATACAGTGAATTATAAGTTAAATAATCTGTCTGTAAGCAATTGTTGAAAAAATTACTTGTCTCATGCACGTCTCATGCATTACTTGTCTCAAGTAGATGTCCTAACCGACTTGCCAAAACTATAGTTTGTTAACAAGAAATTTGCGGAGTGGTTGAAAAACTAGTTTTAATGACTCCAACCTCTGACTTCAACTGTAGTAATGTACCTGATCCATCCTACTCAGTTCCAGCGCCGAGGTCTGTGTGTGCCAGGAAGGGCGCAGTGACATCCAGATGATAGAACCTCCCAAAGGTGTGATGGGAAGCCCAACTAGCCGCCAAACAAATCTCAGAGACGGAGATACCCCTGAACAGTGGCCATGACGTAGCAATTTCTCTAGTGGAAAGCGCCTTGACACCCAGAGGAGACTGCAGTCCCCGACAACTGTAGGC
The DNA here is from genome assembly GCF_016432855.1 of Salvelinus namaycush. Classification (NCBI taxonomy): domain Eukaryota; kingdom Metazoa; phylum Chordata; class Actinopteri; order Salmoniformes; family Salmonidae; genus Salvelinus; species Salvelinus namaycush. Next base: position 28,086,329 of record NC_052336.1, on the reverse strand, counting down.
CTTGGTGATAGCCTCCACTACCCAGTGGGAAAGGCGTTGTTTGGACAAAGCCCCATCCCAAGCAAGTTTGGTAAAGCAAACTAACCGTTGGTCACAACCCCAGAATGGCCTCGTCCTGTCCATGTAGATGTGCAGGGCTTACAGTGGACACAATGTGTACAGGCGCCGCTGCTCTGGGGAAGAGAATGGCGGCGGATGGAAGGAAAATAGATTAATGGCTTGACTACTATATGTCATTTAGGGCATATTGTAATCTTGGAGTAGTTGGGGGCAAACTGAGCGCGTGAAGGATGAACTGAGAGCACATGAAGGTCGCTAACGTGCTCAGTGGCCACGGTGAACAACAGTGCCATCTTATAAGATAGAGTCTTAAAACTTCTTCGGGATCAGTGTCCCTTACACAATACGGTTGAGCTAATGTAGGCTAATGCGATTAGCACGAGGTTGTAAGCAACAAGAGCATTTCCCAGGACATAGACATATCTGATATTGGCAGAAAGCTTAAATTCTTGTTAATCTAACTGCACTGTCCAATTTACAGTAGCTATTACAGTGAAAGAATAGCATGCTATTGTTTGAGGAGAGTGCACAATTAATATACAAATTAGGCATATTTGGGCAGTCTTGACACTTTTTTTTTTACAGAAATGCAATGGTTCATTGGATCAGTCTAAAAACTTTGCACATACACTGCTGCCATCTAGTGGCCAGAATCTAAATTGCAACTGTGCTGGAATAATACATTATGGCCTTTCTCTTGCATTTCAAAGATGATGATACAAAAAAAATATGAACGTTTTTTTTTTTTTAACGTTTTTTTTTTAAAAATTTATTATCTTTTACCAGGTCTATTGTGTTATATTCTCCTACATTCCTTTCACATTTCCACAAACTCCAAAGTGTTTCCTTATAAATGGTACCAAGAATATGCATATCCTTGCTTCAGGGCCTGAGCTACAGGCAGCTAAAGTTGGGTATATCACTTTAAGCGAAAATTGAAAAAAAGGGGCGGATCCTTAAGAGGTTGATGCACCGTCTTGAGGGGTTCAAAACCAGCGGCAAGTGGCTTGGAGACCGGACGGATACCTTTATAAAACAACGAACCAGGGGTGTATCCTGGGGGGGGAGTCAGGCCCACGGGAGGAAAGGCTATTGGCACAGCGGTCTAAGGCACTGCATCTCAGTGCTAGAGGCATCACTACAGACCCTGGTTCGATCCTGGGCTGTATCACAACCGGCTGTGATTGGGAGTCCCGGGTTAGGGTTTGGCCGGGGTAGGCCGTCATTGTAAATAAGAATTTGTTCTTAACTGACTTGCCTAGTTACATAAAGGTTAAATAAAATACATTTTTAAAAACGGTGCACAGAAGCACTGTAGAGGAGCGCAGTGATCTCTCATCGCGAAGAACAAGCGACAGTGTGCATTGTCCTGCCATGCCTACAGATCTGCCGTAATGTCCCCACACCTCCTCGACAACTTCAGGATGAAGTCGCCACTTCCCTAGTAAGAGGTTTCCCTTTCCATGTACCTTGCTCTACGTTTAAGGACACCTGGGCCCAGCTGGGCGCAATGTGCACATCTAGCGTGGTCCACACCGAGGCAGGCAGCTCATAACTGATGGGAATCAGAATGGGCCATGTAATTGCTGCAATTACCAGGACAAGCCTTGCTAGCCTTGCGTTGCTTTCTCTCCCCCTTCCCTGATGACTTGGTCGTTAAACCTGTCGCCATCTCGTTTCGACCGGGGGGAGCGATGGATACCCGCACCACAAGCTGCTATTCAACAGGTAAGTCGGACGAGGTAACATTAGCTGGAAGTCAGGTAAGGAGAAAAAGAGAGCTTTATTCACCAGGGGAGTGGGAAATAAAGTCATTCTATATACTTTCAGGTTAGTGAAAGTAGCTCTAAGAGTGATGCTACCTCATTAGCTGGCTATAACCACCACCATAGTTAGCTAGCCAAGCCAGTGCGTGTTAATACCATTGTGCAGACTGTGCTTAAACCAAGTAACTTGAGGTAAAATGCACTGCTAGGCGTATCTTTTACAAGGGATTCAAAAGGGGGATGGTGATGCAATGGTGGGGTAACAACTTTGAAGAAACAGCCCCGCTCTTGTTAGCCAAACAAAGCACGAAAGGTTGCTAGCTTTGTCACGTGTGGTGCCGTTCGCTATCTATCTAGATAGGACACTCAACAGTTCAGCTAGCTAACTCTGAACGGTGGGAACCAACCCAATTTGAGCATCATTATTTCTATATAACCTACACTTTCTCGTTCTGAACTTCTAATGCGAGTGGGACGGGTGTGGCTTTGTGACAATGATCACAAGAGCAGCTGCTCACCGATTTAACAGTTCCAATGTAGTTACACCTTCAACACCGCCATTGCATCAAATTAATCAACAATACTCTTTGGGGTCATATTTGCGAACATTAGAAATAGTTTAAGTTTAAACCTTTAATCCATCTCAAAATGCGCATCAGCCAATTAAAGTCATTGACGTAGTTGCATGTGTGATCACACGCTATATGTTAGCTATTACCATCAGATAACCTGGCAGACAGATGGCTGTGATTATATCCGGTTCAAATTCCGTATCAGCCAATTAAAATCGTTGACCTAGTTGGATGTGATCCAACACCTGTTTATGAAAGCGTCCTTAAAAGAAGTCCAACAGCACGTTCTGATAATCAAAGCAACTACAATATATCATGGGTTTGACTGACTGGTAAAATAGCTCTCTGTGTGGAGTACCTAACTCCATGTAATTGTCGCAGATTGTGCCACGGGTTTGATTTCACATTCGTTTTTTTCCCCCTTTGAAAGTATAGAATTATATTTATTGCGTTAGTGTTGAGAAGAAAAGGGCAGTAAAACCTTATAAAATGAAGAATACGAATACGTTTAATGAGGAGCTTCTAGGTGGAATACCTCTTGCAGACGCCAGATAGGCTACTGGCACTGCTACATAGATAATCGTTGCTACTATAGGCTATATTACTTTATATTGTATAATCATCCACTTTGTCCCATATGCGTTATTTGAATCAAGCATCGAGGACCAGCAGTGGACCGTGTTTTCCTTAACAAAAATGCTTGATGCGAGAGAAACACTTTAGCAGTGTGTGCTACCAGAATGCAGTGATGAAGTCGGTAAATTACAGCTATTTGACAAGTCCATAATGCTCTTCAAAAAAGTTTTTAGGATGTATGATAAACTTAAATGTTATAATAGACTTCTCTCTTTTTTCCATTAAAGCACATGGATGTGTGTGAAATGGATTAGCAAAAATTGGGTATTATTTGTCATAAACTGTACGTTTCCATCTAATTGGCTAAATGTTTTCATGTGAATATTGTAAAATCTGCATAAAGGAAGTATGCACATTTTCCCAACAGTGTTGTGTTTCCACCAAACTGACTTGTTGCGGATAAAAAAAAAACTGTGTGATGACGTGGTGCACACAAAATGTACTTTTTCTCTTAAGTTTTAATGCACCTAATGAAACTTCAATGTATTTATGTTGCATTTTCAACTCTACCGTTAGTTTTGTCACAAAAACTGTTGCGTTAAATAGCAAATGTGCCTACTCTGGTCTTGCCACGTGTGCTCTAGCCAACAGCTCGCAGATACTGTGTGGGTAGACTGTGCGGATAGGCTAGTGTACATGGTGAGATTATTATGGATAAAAGCGAGAATATTTGTATTTGTCAAACGGCAGTCAAGCATCGATCATCATGTCACCAGAATAAGACCCTCAATATTTATTGGAAAGGAACATCAAGATCACTGTGCACTTTCACCACCCTGTACATTTTATCATAACTTATTTAATCTATAGCCTAATAAACTGCATGGATTCCTGAGTCGTAGTGGGAAAATCACACACCAAGTTTACCTCGATATGATGGTTATCGTTTCCACCGCCATTTATCACATTATACATTTTATTGACACATAAAGATCACACCATGTCGAATGAACAAAATGATCTGTTAGCATTTATAAATCTGTAACGAAAGGTCCTGTTTCCATCACAGGTGTCATATTTTTTTTATACAGTATTATTTAAATAGTATCAAATCTGTGGATGAAAATGTGATTATATATGCGAAATCTTTTGAATTTTGTCTAAAGTTAGTAGCTAGAAGCCTAGTCAAGGATGCATCATGCAATATTGTCAATCTGCACTTGAGACAGACCAAGCGGAACAAAACTAAACCTTGAATTTGGAGGTGTAACATATCCCTCTGGTGGCCAAGTTGACCTATTTAAAGAAATGCTATTGGTTGGTGGATATAAAGTCTAAGATATTTGATAGGCTGATGCAGAATTTATCACAGGAAATAATCACTGCCACCTGCTCAGGTTAGCATAGGGCTAAATGTGCTAGGTTGTGTAATTGGAACAGCTAACATGTAGCATTTGATCATGTGCAACTACTTCAACGATTTGAATTGGCTGAAGCGCATTTTGAGGTCCAGGTTGAGCTTAAACTTTTTCTAATGTTCGCAAGTATGGACCCTGTGAGTCTCCTTAATGTACATATTGTCATGAATTTTAATTGTGATTTCAACTTGAATGTGTTATTGGGTATGTATTGTAATAACCATGTATTTCAGTATTTTTGACTGCCATGTGGATATCAGTAAAAACTTGAACTTGAACATCAGCTATGCAGGTGTCAGCTATCGCCGGTTAACGCTTGATCTGATTGAATCTAGGCCTTAGCCTTGCCAAGTACAGGCATATCCAAGCAGCGAACAAAAGGTAGGCCTATACAGTGTGTTTCACCATAACCTTACTGATCTAAATTACCTGTGAAGAAACCGCCTGTGAAGAAACCGCCTACAGATATATTTTGATAGACAAACGTAGGGACCAAATCCCTTGAGCCAGTGACACATAGACTGAATGATGAAATGTAGAATTATCAACTGGAATATTTCACTTTTGGAGAATCTCTTATAAAATGGGTTAAAATCATGTATAGTGTCACGTTCCTGACCTGTTTTCTGTGTTTTGGTATGTGTTTATTGGTCAGGGCGTGAGTTTGGGTGGGTAGTCTATGTTATGTGTTGTCTATGTTGGGTTAATGGGTTGCCTGGTATGGCTCTCAATTAGAGGCAGGTGGTTTTCATTTCCTCTAATTGAGAGTCATATTAAGGTAGGTGTTTTCACACTGTTTGTTTGTGGGTGGTTGTCTTCCGTGTCAGTACATGTTACCACACGGGACTGTTTCGGTTTGTCTGTTCCTGTTCGTGTGTTCTTCGTTTCATGTAAGTTCGTAAGTTTAGGTCTGTTTAGTTCGTTTCGTTATTTTGTTTTTCTAAAGTGTTATTTTGTGTTTCGTCGTTTGTCTAATAAATAATTATGTCCACATACCTCACTGCGTGTTGGTCTGATCCATGCTCCTCCTCATCCGAGGAGGAGGAATATGACGACGATCGTTACAGAACCACCCACCAAACCCAGATCAAGCAGCGGGTTAACGGACAGCAACGACAGCAGCAGTGGGTCAAGGAGGATTGGACATGGGAAGAGATTCTGGACGGAGAAGGACCCTGGGCAGAGCCAGAGGAGTGTCGCCGTCCCAAGGCGGAGCTGGAGGCATCTAAAGCGGAGAGGCGACGATATGAGGAGGCAGCACGGAAGCAAGGCTGGAAGCCCGCAAGTACAACCCAAAAATTTCTTGGGGGGGGGGGGGGCTAAAGGGTAGTGTGGCGAAGTCAGGTAGGAGACCTGCGCCAACTTCCCGGGCTTACCGTGGAGAGCGAGAGTACGGGCAGACACCGTGTTACGCAGTAGAGCGCATGGTGTCTCCTGTACGTGTTCATAGCCCGGTGCGGGTTATTCCACCTCCCCGTACTAGCCGGGCTAGAGTGAGCATTGAGCCAAGTGCCATGAAGCCGGCTCAACATATCTGGCCTCCAGTACGTCTCCTCGGGCCGGTGTACATGGCACCAGCCTTACGCATGGTGTCCCCGGTTCGCCAACACAGCCCAGTGCGGGTTATTCCACCTCCCCGCACTGGACGGGCTACGGGGAGCATGCAACCAGGTAAGGTTGGGCAGGCTCAGTGCTCAAAGGAGCCAGTACGCTTGCACGGTCCGGTATATCCGGCGCCACCTTCCCGCCCCAGCTCAGTACCACCAGTGCCTACACCACGCACCAGGCTTCCAGTGCGTCTCCAAAGCCCTGTTCCTCCTCCACGCACTCTCCCTGTGGTGCGTGTCTCAAGCTCAGTGCCTCCAGTTTCGGCACCACGCATCAAGCCTCCTGTGCGTCTCCAGAGCCCTGTACGCACTGTTCCTTCTCCCCGCACTCGCCCTGAGGTGCGTGCCGTCCAGTTCTGGCACCACGCACCAGGCCTACTGTGCGCCTCAGCAGGGCAGAGTCGGCTGTCAGCCCAGCGCCGTCTGAGCCATCCGTCTGCCCAGCGCCGTCTGAGCCAGCCGTCTGCCCAGCGCCGTCTGAGCCATCCGTCTGCCCAGCGCCTTCTGAGCCATCCGTCTGCCCAGCGCCTTCTGAGCCATCCGTCTGCCCAGCGCCTTCTGAGCCATCCGTCTGCCACGAGCCATTAGAGCCGCCCGTCTGTCCCGAGCCATTAGAGCTGTCTGTCAGTCAGGAGCCGCTAGAGCCGTCCGTCAGTCAGGAGCTGCCAGAGCCGCCAGCCAGTCAGGAGCTGCCAGAGCCGCCAGCCAGTCAGGAGCTGCCAGAGCCGCCAGCCAGTCAGGAGCTGCCAGAGCCGCCAGCCAGTCAGGAGCTGCCAGAGCCGCCAGCCAGTCAGGAGCTGCCCTACAGTCATGAGCTGCCCTACAGTCATGAGCTGCCCTACAGTCATGAGCTGCCCTACAGTCATGAGCTGCCCTTCAGTCATGAGCTGCCCTACAGTCATGAGCTGCCCTCCAGTCATGAGCTGCCCTCCAGTCATGAGCTGCCCTTCAGTCATGAGCTGCCCTCCAGTCATGAGCTGCCCTCCAGTCATGAGCTGCCCTCCAGTCATGAGCTGCCCTCCAGTCATGAACTGCCCTCCAGTCATGAGCTGCCCTCCAGTCATGAGCTGCCCTCCAGTCATGAGCTGCCCTCCAGTCATGAGCTGCCCTCCAGTCATGAGCTGCCCTCCAGTCCGGAGCTGCCACCCAGTCCGGAGCTGCCACCCAGTCCGGAGCTGCCACTCAGTCCGGAGCTGCCATTAGTACAGAGTTGTCCCTCTGTCCTAAGCTACCTCTCTGTCCTAAGCTACCTCTCTGGCCTGAGCTACCTCTCGTTCCTGAGTTGTCTCCTCTATGTAGGAGGGGCCTTAGTGAAGGTTCCTGGACCATGGTCGGGGGCGAGGGTCGCCACTCAAAGGACGCTAAGGAGGGGGACAAAGACAGTGGTGGAGTGGTGTCCTCGTCCACCGCCGGAGCCGCCACCGCGGACAGATGCCCACCCAGACCCTCCCCTTGAGTTTTAGGGGTGCGCCCGGAGTTCGCACCTTGAGGGGGGGGGTTCTGTCACGTTCCTGACCTGTTTTCTGTGTTTTGGTATGTGTTTATTGGTCAGGGCGTGAGTTTGGGTGGGTAGTCTATGTTATGTGTTGTCTATGTTGGGTTAATGGGTTGCCTGGTATGGCTCTCAATTAGAGGCAGGTGGTTTTCATTTCCTCTAATTGAGAGTCATATTAAGGTAGGTGTTTTCACACTGTTTGTTTGTGGGTGGTTGTCTTCCGTGTCAGTACATGTTACCACACGGGACTGTTTCGGTTTGTCTGTTCCTGTTCGTGTGTTCTTCGTTTCATGTAAGTTCGTAAGTTTAGGTCTGTTTAGTTCGTTTTGTTATTTTGTTTTTCTAAAGTGTTATTTTGTGTTTCGTCGTTTGTCTAATAAATCATTATGTCCACATACCTCGCTGCGTGTTGGTCTGATCCATGCTCCTCCTCATCCGAGGAGGAGGAATATGACGACGATCGTTACATATAGTAACCTTAGGTGTAAAATAGTAAATAATGGCTACTTCTCAGAATGTTCTAAACTGTCAAGAGGAGTAAAACAAGGTTGTCCACAATCGGCAGATATATTTATTATGGCCATAGAAATGTTAGCTTTTAAAATCAGATCCAACAATAATATCAAGGGATTAGAAATCCAGGGCTTAAAAACAAAAGTGTCATTGTACGCTGATGATTCATGTTTTCTTTTAGATCCACAATTTGGATCCCTCCACAGCCTCATAGGGGATCTAGATCATTTTTCTAACCTCTCTGGATTACAACCAAATTATCAAATCAAATCAAATTGGATTTGTCACATGCACCGACTACAACAGGTCGTAGAACGTACAATGAAATGCTTACTTACAAGCCCTTAACTAACAATGCAGTTTTAAGAAAAATACATAGAGGTCCTTGACCCCAGTGATATACTGGGCCGCAATTGCCATACCAGGCAGTGATGCAACCCGTCAGGATGCTCTCGATGGTGCAGCTATAGAACCTTTTCAGGATCTGTGGACCCATGACAAATCTTTTCAGTCTCCTGAAGGGGAATAGGTTTTGTCGTGCCCTCTTCACGACTGTCTTGGTGTGCTTGGACCATGTTAGTTTGTTGGTGATGTGGACGCCAAGGAACTTGAAGCTACTAACCTGCTCCACTGCAGCCCCATAGATGAGAATGGGGGAGTGCTCGGTCTTCCTGTTCCTGTAGTCCACAATCATCTCCTTTTGTCTTGATCACGTTGAGGGAGAGGTTGTTGTCCTTGCATCACACGGTTAGGTCTCTGACCTCCTCCCTATAGGCTGTCTCATCGTTGTTGGTGATCAGGCCTACCACTGATGTGTCATCTGAAAACTTAATGATGGTGTTGGAGTCGTGCCTGGCCATGCAGTCATGAGTGAACAGGGAGTACAGGACGGGACTGAGCACACACCCCTGAAGGGCCCCCGTGTTGAGTATCAGGGTGTTGTTACCTACCCTTACCACATGGGGGTGGCCCGTCAGGAAGTCCAAGATCCAGTTGCAGAGGGAGGTGTTTAGTCCCAGAGTCCTAAACTTACTGATGAGCTTTGAGGGCACTATGGTGTTGAACACTGAGCTGTAGTCAATGAATAGTATTCTCACATAGGTGTTTCTTTTGTCCAGGTGTGAAAGGGCAGTGTGGAGTGCAATAGAGATTGCATAATCTGTGGATCATTTGTTTTTCAACAGGACAATGACACCTCCAGGCTGTGTAAGGGCTATTTGACCAAGAAGGAGAGTGATGGAGTGCTGCATCAGATAACCTGGCCTCCACAATCACCTGACCTCAACCCAATTGAGATGGTTTGGGATGAGTTGGACCGCAGAGTGAAGGAAAAGCAGCCAACAAGTGCTCAGCATATGTGGGAACTCCTTCAAGACTGTTGGAAAAGCATCCCAGGTGAAGCTGGTTGAGAGAATTGCAAGCGTATGCAAAGCTGTCATCAAGGCAAAGGGTGGCTACTTTGAAGAATCTCAAATCTCAAATATATTTTAATTTGTTTAACACTTTTTTGGTTACTACATGATTCCAAATGTGCTATTTCATAGTTTTGATGTCTTCACTATTATTCTACAACGTAAATAGTAAAAATAAAGAAAACCCTTGAATGAGTAGGTGTGTCCAAACTTTTGACTGGTACTGTATATACACTGCTCAAAAAAATAAAGGGAACACTTAAACAACACAATGTAACTCCAAGTCAATCACACTTCTATGAAATCAAACTGTCCACTTAGGAAGCAACACTGATTGACAATTAATTTCACATGCTGTTGTGCAAATGGAATAGACAAAAGGTGGAAATTATAGGCAATTAGCAAGACACCCCCAAAAAAGGAGTGATTCTGCAGGTGGTGACCACAGACCACTTCTCAGTTCCTATGCTTCCTGGCTGATGTTTTGGTCACTTTTGAATGCTGGCGGTGCTCTCACTCTAGTGGTAGCATGAGACGGAGTCTACAACCCACACAAGTGGCTCAGGTAGTGCAGTTCATCCAGGATGGCACATCAATGCGAGCTGTGGCAAAAAGGTTTGCTGTGTCTGTCAGCGTAGTGTCCAGAGCATGGAGGCGCTACCAGGAGACAGGCCAGTACATCAGGAGACGTGGAGGAGGCCGTAGGAGGGCAACAACCCAGCAGCAGGACCGCTACCTCCGCCTTTGTGCAAGGAGGTGCACTGCCAGAGCCCTGCAAAATGACCTCCAGCAGGCCACAAATGTGCATGTGTCAGCATATGGTCTCACAAGGGGTCTGAGAATCTCATCTCGGTACCTAATGGCAGTCAGGCTACCTCTGGCGAGCACATGGAGGGCTGTGCGGCCCCACAAAGAAATGCCACCCCACACCATGACTGACCCACCGCCAAACCGGTCATGCTGGAGGATGTTGCAGGCAGCAGAACGTTCTCCACGGCGTCTCCAGACTCTGTCACGTCTGTCACATGTGCTCATGTGCTCAGTGTGAACCTGCTTTCATCTGTGAAGAGCACAGGGCGCCAGTGGCGAATTTGCCAATCTTGGTGTTCTCTGGCAAATGCCAAACGTCCTGCACGGTGTTGGGCTGTAAGCACAACCCCCACCTGTGGACGTCGGGCCCTCATACCACCCTCAAGGAGTCTGTTTCTGACTGTTTGAGCAGACACATGCACATTTGTGGCCTGCTGGAGGTCATTTTGCAGGGCTCTGGCAGTGCACCTCCTGGCACAAAGGCGGAGGTAGCGGTCCTGCTGCTGGGTTGTTGCCCTCCTACGGCCTCCTCCACGTCTACTGATGTACTGGCCTGTCTCCTGGTAGCGCCTCCATGCTCTGGACACTACGCTGACAGACACAGCAAACCTTTTTGCCACAGCTCGCATTGATGTGCCATCCTGGATGAACTGCACTACCTGAGCCACGTGTGTGGGTTGTAGACTCCGTCTCATGCTACCACTAGAGTGAGAGCACCGCCAGCATTCAAAAGTGACCAAAACATCAGCCAGGAAGCATAGGAACTGAGAAGTTGTCTGTGGTCACCACCTGCAGAATCACTCCTTTTTTGGGGGTGCCTTGCTAATTGCCTATAATTTCCACCTGTTGTCTATTCCATTTGCACAACAGCATGTGAAATTTATTGTCAATCAGTGTTGCTTCCTAATTGGACAGTTTGATTTCACAGAAGTGTGATTGACTTGGAGTTACATTGTGTTGTTTAAGTGTTCCCTTTATTTTTTTGAGCAGTGTATATATTTGCCCCAAAATATATGGGGATTGGAAATTATGCAGACACGTACATTGATGGAAGCTACAATTTATCTGCGATATTAAAGCTGATCTACACCCTAAAAAAAATTAAGAATAATAATTCTCAACAGCCGCACTAAGATTCTTTGAATTAGATCTCTATTGATGTTCAAATGGCATGCATTTCAAGTAGCTACAGACCGATATGGAGAGGATTGAAAACCTGAACTAATGGAGAGGATACTGGCTGTCATGAAGGGCTTCAAGACAATCGAGAGACTATAATGGAACGCTGTGTACTGTAGTATGGAGAGAATTCAAACAGACAGCTTTAGAGACCCAACAGACACACGTAGCTCAGGGGGGGGAAGTGCAGCCTTCGCTTCCTGCACACTGACACTAATCCAAAGGCTGGGGGATTCTTGCCTCATTCCCCTGCAGGCACTGCTCTCAGATCAGTCCTGACATTCACAGTCACACAAAGCAGACGCACACACAAATAATCAACATTCGGTTCACCATTCTCAAGCTCATTTTAAGCCCACAGCCACCAATTGTCAGCTGAAAATATTCAGACGTCGTTTTTCTACGATTCATCTATGTAGATTTATCAGCAATGTACTTTTTGCTGGCACGGTTGAGTGCCCACACAGACACTGTTGTTTCTTTTTCTCATTGGCTGTGCTGTGCTGGTCAGCTGTGCTGGCCAAGGCAGCCCATGCAAGCAAGCGTGGCGTATGTGACGGTTGTGCGCCTCAAGTTGATTCAAAGTGACAAAGGGGGGCTCCACTCAGAAAGCACATGTGCAATGCACTGTGAGTCATATTACACCATGACAGAACATCACAGCAAATTAAAGGCATAGCGCTGGCAGGGTTGGCGGTGGTCAGAAAACATCATTAATGCAAAGACGCCCTCGTCCCCTCTATATGAGCTCTCTGCACATGGATGGCAGGACTGGCAAGAGCAGATCTACGAAATACAGTGTGTACGAGTGAATTCACTACAAGCCGACTGAGGGAGCTGATACATCCGCAACTCAAATCACTTCAGTCCCGCAAAAGCTTTTTTTCTTGGGACATATCTGTGAGGTTGAAGAACCTATGTTTAGACCCTATTCTACTGGCTTACAAGTGGAAAGCAAGCCTGGCTACAGTTGTGACAGGTTGCTAGGCAGTGAGAAACGCCTTCTAATGCACCGTGTTTATGGGATGTAGGGAGATCATCCCTGGTATAATAGAAGTCCATAGAAAATATATGCCGAAGATATTGAAATAATCACAAATAATGACAGGTATACACAGTTATACATGTGCAATTCTACCGTGATTTTGCCACAAGTCCACAGACAACTTTTTAAAGGACCAGGGCATCATTACTGCCACAGAGTGAGAGGTTCAACCATGAATAACTAATCATTATTTGTGCACCAACTCACAAGGGCAAAGAGTAGAATTACTTTGCATGTCTAACTTGTAAGCTTAGGAAGGATATACTACTATAAAGGGACATATTTATAAAGTGTTGACAACCAAGTACAAAGTTTACGCCAATTTTCTCAGTTGGGGTTAAAACACCTCCCTAAAAACTAGAAACAAAACATCAAAATGTGAGGATAGAAGATTGCGAATGCACTAGCAGGACAACCCTGCATCGTGTGAAACCACAGCCGAAATGGGAAAGTCCAGCTAGCATGTCTGATTTTCAAGCCTCTACAGCCAAAAGCAGGAACTGTAACGTTTCTGTGACTCCCTAGCAGAGGAGAAATGCCAGAGCGGTTGATTTATAGCCTCACTTCCCACATAATAAATCACACAGATGCTTCTGAAACAAAAATGATATCAGCTGTCATCTCTACCCAGACTTCCATCCCTCCTCTCCGAAGGAATTCATACTGTCAATGACCTTCATCCATACGAGAACGATAAAGCCATTTGTTTCCAATGGATTGCAGCTCATGCAAATGATCTGTCCGTGAATGCCGTTGTTTATGTGTGTGTGTATACAGTGAGGGAAAAAAGTATTTGATCCCCTGCTGATTTTGTACGTTTGCCCACTGACAAAGAAATGATCAGTCTGTAATTTTAATGCGAGGTTTATTTGAACATTGAGAGACAGAATAACAACAAAAAAATCCAGAAAAACGCATGTCAAAAATGTTATAAATTGATTTGCATTTTAATGAGGGAAATAAGTATTTGACCCCCTCTCAATCAGAAAGATTTCTGGCTCCCAGGTGTCTTTTATACAGGTAACGAGCTGAGATTAGGAGCACACTCTTAAAGGGAGTGCTCCTAATCTCAGTTTGTTACCTGTATAAAAGACACCTGTCCACAGAAGCAATCAATCAATCAGATTCCAAACTCTCCACCATGGCCAAGACCAAAGAGCTCTCCAAGGATGTCAGGGACAAGATTGTAGACCTACACAAGGCTGGAATGGGCTACAGACCATCGCCAAGCATCTTGGTGAGAAGGTGACAACAGTTGGTGCGATTATTCGCAAATGGAAGAAACACAAAAGAACTGTCAATCTCCCTCGGTCTGGGGCTCCATGCAAGATCTCACCTCGTGGAGTTGCAATGATCATGAGAACGGTGAGGAATCAGCGCAGAACTACACGGGAGGATCTTGTCAAGGATCTCAAGGCAGCTGGGACCATAGTCACCAAGAAAACAATTGGTAACACACTACGCCGTGAAGGACTGAAATCCTGCAGCGCCCGCAAGGTCCCCCTGCTCAAGAAAGCACATATACATGCCCGTCTGAAGTTTGCCAATGAACACCTGAATGATTCAGAGGACAACTGGGTGAAAGTGTTGTGAAAGTGTTGTGTCAGTAAAGTATTGAGTTAGCATGCAGTAGGTTCCTGGTTTTATCCCAGTTACAGTTAGGTAGCAAACCCCCCAAATATGCTAGACTGGTGTCAGAAGTGGGATGGATGGCTGTGGTATTTTACGTGAATGTTAGATAACCAATTAGGCCATGTGTAACGGTGGTCCTCCTCCTCTTCAACCGAAAAGGAGGAGTAGTGAGGGAACCAAGGCGCAGCGGGTTGTGAACACATAATTTATTAAGACACGACAAAACAACGAAGACAGAAAACGAACTATACTTGAAGAAACTAACAAAATAACAAAACGAATGTGTAGACAGACCTGAACTATACGAACTTACATAAACACGAAGAACGCACGAACAGGGAAAATAGACTACACAAAATGACGATGTACAAAAACAAACCGAACAGTCCCGTATGGTGCGACAAACACTGACACAGGAGACAACCACCCACAACGAACACTGTGAAACAACCTACCTAAATATGACTCTCAATTAGAGGAACGCCAAACACCTGCCTCTAATTGAGAGCCATACCAGGCAACCCTTAAACCAACATAGAAACAGAAAACATAGAATGCCCACCCAAACTCACGTCCTGACCAACTAACACATACAACAAACTAACAGAAATAGGTCAGGAACGTGACATAACCCCCCCCCCTTAAGGTGCGAACTCCGGGCGCACCAGCACAAAGTCTAGGGGAGGGTCTGGGTGGGCATCTGACCACGGTGGTGGCTCAGGCTCTGGGCGAGTTCCCCACCCCACCATAGTCAATCCCAGCTTACATCTCCCCCTACAAATGACCACCCTCATATTACACCCACTTAATCTTTTGGGTAACATCGAGACAAGGGGCAGCACCGGGATAGAGGGATAGCTCAGGACAGAGGGATAGCTCAGGACATAGGGATAGCTCAGGATAGAGAGGTAGCTCAGGATAGAGAGGTAGCTCAGGATAGAGGGGCAACTCCGGACTGAAAGGCAGCTCCGGACAGAGAGACAGCTCTGGACTGAGGGGCAGTTCTGGATAAATAGCCGCTCTGGGCTGAGGGACAGCTCATGACTGGCTGACGGCTCTGGACGCTCATGGCTGGCTGACGGCTCTGGACGCTCATGGCTGGCTGACGGCTCTGGACGCTCATGGCTGGCTGACGGCTCTGGACGCTCATGGCTGGCTGACGGCTCTGGACGCTCATGGCTGGCTGACGGCTCTGGACGCTCATGGCTGGCTGACGGCTCTGGACGCTCATGGCTGGCTGACGGCTCTGGACGCTCATGGCTCACTGACGGCTCTGGCAGATCCTGTCTGGTTGGCGGCTCTGGCAGATCCTGTCTGGTTGGCGGCTCTGGCAGATCCTGTCTGGTTGGCGGCTCTGGCAGATCCTGTCTGGTTGGCGGCCCTGGCAGATCCTGTCTGGTTGGCGGCTCTGGCAGATCCTGTCTGGTTGGCGGCTCTGGCAGATCCTGACTGACGAATGGCTCTAGCGGCTCCTGACTGACTAACGGCTCTGACGGCTCGGGACAGACGGGCGGCTCTAATGGCTCGGGACAGACGGATGGCTCAGACGGCGCTGGGGAGACGGATGGCTCAGATGGCGCTGGGGAGACGGATGGCTCAGATGGCGCTGCGGAGACGGATGGCTCAGATGGCGCTGCGGAGACGGATGGCTCAGATGGCGCTGCGGAGACGGATGGCTCAGACTGATCCTGTCTGGCGGAAGGCTTTGGCTGCTCCTGTCTGGCGGAAGGCTCTGTAGGCTCCTGGCAGACGGGCAGTTCATGCGGTGCTTGGCAGACGGACAGTTCAGGCGCCGTTGGGCAGACGGCAGACTCTGGCCGGCTGAGACGCACTGTAGGCCTGGTGCGTGGTGCCGGAACTGGAGGCACCGGACTGGAGACACGCACTTCAAGCCTAGTGCGGGGAGCAGGGACAGGGCACACTGGACTCTCAAAGCGTACTATATGCCTGGTGCGTGGTACCGGCACTGGTGGCACCGGGCTGAGTGCACGCACATCAGGACGAGTACGGGGAGAAGGAACAGTGTGTACAGGGCTCTGGAGACGCACAGGTGGCTTAGTGCGTGGTGCCGGAACTGGAGGCACCGGACTGGAGGCACGCACCATAGAGAGAGTGCGTGGAGGAGGAACAGGGCTCTGGAAACGCACTGGAAGCCTGGTGCGTGGTGTAGGCACTGGTGGTACTGGGCTGGGGCGGGGAGGTAGTGCCGGAAATACCGGACCGTGCAAGCGTACTGGCTCCCTTGAGCATTGAGCCTGCCCAACCTTACCTGGTTGAATGCTCCCCGTCGCCCGACCAGTGCGGAGAGGTGGAATAACCCGCACCGGGCTATGTAGGCGAACCGGGGACACCATGCGTAAGGCTGGTGCCATGTAAGCCGGCCCAAGGAGACGTACTGGTGGCCAGATATGAAGGGCCGGCTTCATGACATTTGGCTCAATGCCCAATCTAGCCCTACCAGTGCGGGGAGGTGGAATAACCCGCACTGGGCTATGCACACGTACAGGAGACACCGTGCGCTCAACTGCGTAACACGGTGTCTGCCCGTACTCCCGCTCTCCACGGTTAGCCTGGGAAGTGGGCGCAGGTCTCCTACCTGCCCTTGGCCCACTACCTCTTAGCCCCCCCCCAAGAAATTTTTGGGTAGTACTCACGGGCTTTTCGGGCTTCCGTGCCAGACGCGTCCCCTCATATCTGCAGTTTTGGGCTTGATTCTCCGGTCTCCAGCCTTGCTTCCTTGCTGCCTCCTCATATCGCCGCCTCTCTGCTTTCGCTGCCTCCAGCTCAGCTTTGGGGCGGCGATATTCCCCTGGTTGAGCCCAAGGTCCTTTTCCATCCAGCTCGTCCTCCCAAGTCCAGTAGTCCTGTGTATTACGCTGCTTGGTTCTGGTAATTTGGTGGGTGGTTCTGTAACGGTGGTCCTCCTCCTCTTCAACCGAAAAGGAGGAGTAGTGAGGGAACCAAGGCGCAGCGGGTTGTGAACACATAATTTATTAAGACACGACAAAACAACGAAGACAGAAAACGAACTATACTTGAAAAACTAAAAAAATAACAAAACGAATGTGTAGACAGACCTGAACTATACGAACTTACATAAACACGAAGAACGCACGAACAGGGAAAATAGACTACACAAAATGACGATGTACAAAAACAAACCGAACAGTCCCGTATGGTGCGACAAACACTGACACAGGAGACAACCACCCACAACGAACACTGTGAAACAACCTACCTAAATATGACTCTCAATTAGAGGAACGCCAAACACCTGCCTCTAATTGAGAGCCATACCAGGCAACCCTTAAACCAACATAGAAACAGAAAACATAGAATGCCCACCCAAACTCACGTCCTGACCAACTAACACATACAACAAACTAACAGAAATAGGTCAGGAACGTGACACCATGTCCTTACTGAAGTCGCAAGACTGAATCTTGGCTCACCCGAGTGGCATGATCGTTATTGCTTTTCCATTCCTCTTCATTAACACAACTCTGTCTGCCTATTGGATCATATTACACTGTGGTCACTAGACACAGCTTTCTTTGTAACGCCATTGGCCACAAGTGCCTTTCCTAACTGCACGGCACTGCTGAAGCTCCTTGGCCTAATCTTACCATAACACCCGAGAACAACTTAGTCCTCTTTCCTTACCACAATCGCCTACCACAGAAGGCCAATGCAATTAACAACCATTTGAGTTAGTGATGCCAGTTGGTCACACTGTACATTAAGCATAACTTACAGTAAATAAAGCATGGATGTCTCTTCAAAAAATGTATGGATGACACACCTACACACATTAAGTAAATAGTTTGGGTCAAGCAAGAAACTCATAGGACATGACACACATAAATAAAGTCAAATGCAAATGAAAAGTGCTTTGTACACTCCATTTGGCACGAATAGTGAAAAATCGCATCACATAATTATCTTGGGCCAAGGAATCCAGAAAGCCAGGGAACGCTGCCCAGGCTTCTGGATCTGACTGAAACATTTGGACTTCATTAATGAGAGGGAGTAGGTGGATGTGGTGGGGGGGTGGGGGGGTGAAAAAGGGGGTGCTGAGAATGCGAGCAGCTGAGAAAAACACATAAACAGTTGATTTGATCTCTTTCTTGTCTTATTCCGTTGATTAGCTAGTTTGGGATAAATGCAAATGGACTGGGAGCGGGTGAGCGTGACTAGCCAGTGTGATTGATTACACGATGACTGTTCACACAGGAACTTTCTTGAATTTTCTGTGTGAATGATGTGGTCTCACCTAACTCTCGGCAGATGAATGCACTAATTGTAAGTCGCTTAGGGCGTCTGCCAAAGGACTAAAATGTAAAATGAATCCGCTGCAGAATAAGTACCCTTCCCTCAATAGTAGCCCTTTGTAAGTATTACAGCTTTTGCTGTAATACTCTAGAACTTCCTAGAAGTGATCCTGTTTGTCAGAACCACAGGTCTCCAGTGGCTATCCTATTTCCAAGGAACCAATCTGAGCAGCATTACTTGATTGATGGGCAGTAAGGAAAGTCGATAAAGGAGTGAACGAAGACGTTTTGAAAACCAATACAAATGTCAATGTGGGCGATAATAGTATTCATGATATCCCAATTAGGAGCTCAGAAATACAGACAGCTATGTGTAAGGAGGAGGTCAATAGGTGTTGACAGTGCCATGTTCAGGAGCTTTGGGATAGTTGGAATAGGATAGTTCCATCACCCAGAGTGCAAAACCCACTACACTGATATACTGTGTCCCTCGGCCTCGGGAATACGGTTATTATTCCACTGTTATTACACCGTTACTCTAACCTTCCAATTCACAAAAGTTGTCATGCATGTCAAAATGAAAAACAAACACAAAGAAATGCAGGTACACACCCAAACAAGAACAAACACACACTTCCTTTGCGTCCATAACTGTGTGAAATGCTGTTGCGCCACATTGAAATGAGAGCAAAGTGTCACATTTTAACACGTGGCGTTGCAACTGGGAAAGTGTGATGAATAACGCAACCTCACACTGAGAGTTAAACCACGCTCCCCAGTCAGAGGACAGAAACCACTTAAGGGCACAGCATGTAGCACATCAAAAAGGACCAGAAAAGTGATATGACGAGGTTCCCCGCTATTGCTGACTTGCAGTTGGATTTCAGCCTCCAACCCACAGGTGCTGTAAATGCCAGATGGAGTCGCAAAATAAATCTCTCGTATTTTAAGCGTTGTAGTCTGCCAGTGGTTTGTTTAGGGGAAAACTGCACTGTGTACTTGCCTGACACATATTTTCCAAACAGAGGGTGAGAGTTGGAAAAACAGTCTCCCAAACACTTAAAAATACACATATACAGATGAGCGTACACACACACAAACACACACACGCACACACACACTTTACTCCGACACACTATACATCAGAAAATTTCAGTCACGGTTGCTATGACAATGCTTTCATTTACCACAAACATTCTCATCTGCAGCTTATCGTGGCCCCCGGCACCCTTGGGAAAAGTGTTTTTAACTTCATGCCTGGGAAAGCAACAGTGGAAAACGCATAAGCCTCAACTGATTGATCAACTCTGATTTCCCAATCTGGGTTCCAAAGCTACACCGGAGAGCCTGGTAGCTACACCGGAGAGCCTGGTATACAGTTAAACCTTCCAGATGTTAATATTCCCAATTATTTCAATAAGAAATTTGGAAAATTACGTAATACTCAATGATGAAAGCATGAAAAGGTCATTTTGTTTGCATATATACTGAGAGAAACTCTCATTGAATTGAATAGGAGCTCTTACAGTGTATTAAAGATCTTTATCCTCCTCTTTTGAACTTAAATTAAGACAAAGGTTATCTCGTGCCACAAAGTTCTCTCTGTTCTCTGTCATGACACCTCTTGGTGTGTCTATACAGAATAAAGATAGGCAATGCAACAACAAATGGCATCAATACAGGTTATTTTCAAAATACAAAATCTCTCCCCAGTACAGCAGGAAATGCTATCAGCTATTTATAGCCTCAAACGTGCAGTTTTTGAGCCGGCACACAAGGGAGGGCACAAAACCCCAATTAACTCACCGGAAACTCACCAAGGCAAACAGTGAGATTACTAATGATAAGGCAGATGCTAGAATATGTTATTTTATCTCACAAGGCTGCCAATATCACCGACTTGCAGATGTGCCGTACAACAAAGGTATTTGGCCATACTATTTTTAATCTCCTAGACAATAGCAGTAGACAACACATTATCGTTGTTTAGTAGACTAAGCGTAATAGGCTGCGGGGAGGAAATGTGACAGTTTTTAAGTGGAGAATGGAGAATCCTTTGGTGACCTAGAGTGGGATAATTGTTAATGAACAGCACTTAAGCCACGTTGTTCAGGATATTGCACATTTTAGAATTTCTTTACAGCTCAGTAATGCTGTTAATTGCAGTTGTTTTGTAACTTTTGGAACATTGAAAGAGTAGGCCTAATTCTACATAGGACATAGAGGGACAGTTTCCCTAACACAGATTAAGCTTAGTTCTGGACTAAAAATCTGTGTCCAGGAAACCAAACCAAAGAGTACTCTGTGCATCTTCAGTATTTCTTGACATGCAGTGAAAAGTACAGTAGACTAGCTATGTGATCAGTTAATCGATGTCAAATGGTTTGAACGTATTGATAAAACCATTAACATCAATACACTTCAACTAACTACAGTACAACCAGCTACCAAGTATACAATAAAAAAAACTGCTACGTTATCTGGAATTAAGGATTGAAGATCCCTTTATAAAGCAACAATAAAGAAGAAACAAATAATGCTTTGTCTCGCATCATTGCTAGATAAATGTAATTGCTGTATAATCATTTACACTAGAGATCTATCTTTAATCATTATCTTTCCACCTGCAGGTGCAGCAGAGTTGTTTCTCAAGTATGGGTAAAAAGGATTACAGAAGAAAATAAATAAACCATTTGTTATTTATAAAAATGGAGAGGGAATTTTCCATCACTGCCGAGCAGTGTTTTAACGTGCCAGCTGACGAAAGAGCAGAAAACCATGACTGTATAAAAACCAAGACGTGGCTTGAGGGAGAAAGGACTTACTGTTTGAGAAGTAAAACAAAATCCTAAAAGAGAACTTTGTTGTTTCCTGCGTAATCCACCAAAAAAGTGAAAGCCTTCCCAAAAGAATTCTGTGGATCTGGTCCAAATAAAATTAAAAGACATACAAAGCCCTTGAGCACTGACTGTTACTTTTAAAGAGAAGTAGCATGTTTTTGCCAGGGGGCATATCTGCAAGTCACCATCAAAACCTCTGTGAGGAATCCAAAACCAATGATATTTGACCATTCAAGGGCTTACTGGTACATTTTTGTAACATGAGTTTTTATAAAATCAAAGACAAAGATAATAGTAAAGCAAACGTTCCACAACGGCTCCTTAGGGAAATATATCCCAAACATTTATGGTTGGGATAACGACATGTCTATGTTATCAGACGAAGCCATGAGAGACTCAAGAAGTAAATCAATTATTCAATTATAGATGTTATGAGGTCAGCAATAGAAAGTAAACAACAGCGTTCTCCACCCCTCAGCAGTATTTCTGTAAATACGTACCTCGGTTGGTTTAAAAACAGCTCCCTTTGACTCTGTACTAGACCAATTACAACCATGAGTTTCAACTTCTTCTTTAAAACAGCCAATCGATTTTGGGTAACACTACATTTAAGCATACTTAATAAAGGGTTTATAAAGGGATTATAAGTATCTTATGGACTGTTCATTATTAATCTATAGATAATAATAAGCAGTTATAACTAATATTAGTCTCACAATTTGTCAATCACAATTTCAATGAATGAGTATAGCTATTTATTTTAAACCACCTATAAACGTATAATACATAGTCTATAAACCACTTACAAACCCTTTACAAGGCATACCTTGATGATGTAAAGTGTTACCTGGTTTGAATCATTTCACTTTGAGAAAATATGATTCTGCTTGCTTCCCTTGACCTAACCATATATTTGAACAAAACCACGTGGCATGTCAAGCACTATAAAAATAAGGGTACGCTTTCATTCATCAGAATGTTCATCATTTTTTACTGAACAGCAACTCCCATGCACTTTATGCGGGGGATCTTGGTCTTTGTAGTCCTCCGGGCTGCCTTCTGAGTCATCAACAGTGAGTGGAGGCCCCTGTAGGCTGGCTCCTTGTGTACAGCACACTCGCATGCACTCACACAGGCACGCACACATGCACCGATACACCCAGGGCCCTGGAGAGCTAGCATTAATCACTCCACATAAAAGCTTCCAGTCACTCCAAAGCAGGAGAGCACAGAGAGGGAGTGGGAGACTAGGTCTACGGGGTCTTCATTTATGGCAGCCATTTTGGCTCCACCTGGACTAAAGATGCCACTGCTTTGATTTTGGGAATGCAGGCTTACGTTTACATGAGCTGATCAATACAGAGGGAGGCGCTGATCACGTATCCCGGCTCATCCAGGATTGAGGGTTTCAACGTCCATTGGGAGTGGCCTTGATTAGTCATGAGTGAAAAATGTGTGTGCTTGATTACATATATCCCTGACTAGGAACATGATCACGTTGCTCATTACATTTCATTACATATGGTATCCAATGCACAGCGTGTGCTTTTAATCGAATTGTAAACCATGATTTTACTTAGGATCGAATCATGGAAAAACCAAATTAATTAAGTGGTTTACCTTCTTCACATATTTCGTCATTTCGTGGTTGGATTACACAAAAAAACCTTGTTGCATTATCTATAGGCCTTCATTATATCAACTACTATTCAAAACTCCATCTACTTGACCTTTTTGCCTTGTTACTTTACCAGATTGTTCGACCCTGCGCAATCAAGCTTGCATTTGAATACATGAATAATTTACACTGTACAGCTCATGTGACGTTGTTCGTTAGGTGTTAACGACAACCAGCGAGACCCTGCTTACTCATTCATGACTTATCTCAACGCTCCGTTCAAGACTCCCACAGCTGATGACACATCTGGAGCCACTAAAGTTTACCAGCAGGCCTCTATCCTTCCAGTCACCAGCCCGCGTCTGTCAGGAAGAAAAAGTCTCACGGTTGAGCAGCTGTTGCGTTGCATTAAATCTCGAGCTTGTTAATACACTACCACTGCATCTCTGCAGGGCCTTCGCTTGCACCCCGAGGGACAACCAAGTCCGAGTAAGACTCCATGTGACATCTCTGGGAAGTGCTTACCTGTCCAGCGGTGTGCCAGGATTTAATTTCCTCCTGCCCCAGTTACATGTGTGACTCCAAACTTGAGTCAATTCTGTGGACTCTATACACACTTCCTAGCTCCCCTCATGAAGAATACAAAGACTCATAAAGACAAAGACTCGTAGTCTACAAAGACTTGGTGGCATTTTACGTCACCTTACCATAAATCGTGCTTTTTCATTAGTCTGTAATAAGAGTGTAACCACGGCGACAACCGTTATCTCCATACGTGTGAGTCAGGAAACCGTGAAACCCTACACTAAAGCATATGTGTAACTAGCAACATTATCTACACGTCTAGAATGAGGTAACATAATCGACTCCTGCGCGCACTGTCTGATGAATTCAGCTCATTGGAAAGATCCGCTGTGAGATTTTGTGTTGTTAACAAAGACTCAGGTTGCTATCTTTCAATGGAGGCATATTATGTGACTTCAACATTGAAACCTCAAGGGGGGGAGTTCCATTTACACAGAGGTTAGTCTCCTAAAGCTCCCACGTGTACATTAGTCAATCTCTTCTGCAATTGAGAACTACAGTAGGATTGTTTCCATACAGATTAGCCTTTCAGTTTCCATGCGTACGCAATATTTGTGTAACTTGGAATTGCAATGCAATACGACATAGCATAGTCTATAAATATGTCAGACGGAGGCCCAGACATACTGCACATGTCCAAAGAGTTCTCTGTAGCTCAACTGGTTGAGCATGATGCTTGCAACACCAGGATAGTGGGTTTGATTCCTGGTACCATCCATACGTAAAATGTATGCACAAATAAAAGATTTCAGGCCCCTCGGATTTCCTCACATTTTATTGTGTTACAAAGTGCGATTAAAATAGATTTTTTTGTAAAAAAAATTGTCAACAATACACACAAAATACTATGTAATGTCAAAGTGGAAGAAAAATGCAAAAAATAAATAAATTAGATTCTTAAAAAAGTCAATAACTAAAAATATATAAAAAATTGTGCATAAGTATTCAGCCCCTTTGTTTAGGCAAGCCTGAATTCGTTCAGGAGTAAAATTTGGCTTAACAAATCATATAAAAAGTTACATGGACTCACTCTGTGTGAAATAATAGGGGTTGACAAGATTTTTAAATGACTAACCCTTCCTCACATACATACAACATCTGTAAGGTCCCTCAGTCAAGTATTGCATTTCAAGCACAGATTCAACTATAAAGAACAGGGAGGTTTTCGAAAGCCTCGTAAAAAAGGGCAGGTATTGGTAGATAATTAACAATAACAAATCAGATATTGAATATATTTTTAAGCATGGTCAAGTTAATAATTATGTTGTGGATTATACTGTATATTAAACCACCCAAACACCTCAAAGATACAGTCATCCTTCTGAACTGAGCTGCAGGACAGGAATTAAACTTGTCAGGGATGTTATCATGAGGCCATTTGTGATTTTAAAACAGCTAAAGAGTTCAATGGCTGTGATGGGAGAAAACTGAGGACGGATCAACAGAGTGAAAAGAAGAACACAATAATACCAAATAAAAATTCCAAAACATGTATCTTTGCAACAAGGCCATAAACAATACTGAAAAAGGCAAAGGAAAACACTGGGCTCCCGAGTGGCGCAGTGGCCTAAGGCACTGCATCTCAGTGCTAGAGGGGTCACTACAGACCCTGGTTTGATCCTGGGCTGTATATCACAACCGGCCGTGATTGGGAGTCCCATAGGGCGGCGCACAATTGGCCCAGCGTCTTTAGGGTTTGGCTGGGGTAGGCCGTCATTGTAACTAAGAATTTGTTCTTAACTGACTTGCCTAGTTAAATAAAGGTTAA
The DNA here is from genome assembly GCF_016432855.1 of Salvelinus namaycush. Taxonomy (NCBI): domain Eukaryota; kingdom Metazoa; phylum Chordata; class Actinopteri; order Salmoniformes; family Salmonidae; genus Salvelinus; species Salvelinus namaycush. Next base: position 28,061,162 of record NC_052336.1, on the reverse strand, counting down.
ACGAAATGCCCTATGTTTGGGGCAAATCCAACACATCACTGAGTAACTGCTTCCTTATTTTCAAGCATGGTGGTGGTTGGATCATGGTATGGTTATGCTTGACATCGGCAAATGCTGGGGAGCAACCCACAACACAAGGCCAAATCTAAACTAAAGTTGCTTACCAAGAAGACAGTGAATGTTCCTCAGTGGCCAAGTTACAATTTTGACCTAAATCTGCTTGAAATACTATGGCAAGACTTGAAAATGGCTGTCTAGCCATGATCCCTGTCACGCCCTGACCTTAGAGAGCCTTTTTATTTCTCTATTTGGTTAGGTCGGGGTGTGATTTGGGTAGGCAATCTATGTGTTCTATTTCTTTGTTGGCCGGGTATGGTTCCCAATCAGATGCAGCTGTCTATCGTTGTCTTTGATGGGGGATCATACTTAGGCAGCCTGTTTTCCACCTTAGTTTGTGGGATCATGTTTTTGCATAGTTGCTGTTTAGCCCTGCAGAACGTTAAGTTCGGTTTTGTATTTTGTTGTTTTGTCGGAGTTCAGTATTAAAAATCATGAACACTTTCCACGCTGCGCTTTGGTCTCATTCATCTAACGATGGACGTAACAATCCCCAACAATTTGACAGTGCTTGGAGAATTTTTAAAAGAATAATAGGCCAATATTGCACAATCCAGGTGTGTAAAACTCTTAAAGACTTACCCAAGAAGACTTACAGCTGTAATTGCTACCAAAGGCGTTTCTAACATGTACAGTATGGACTCAGGGAGCTGAATACTTATGCAATGACTATATTGTATTTATACATTTTTCATTCATCTTAAATAAAGTTATGATTGTTCTTCCACTTTGACATTCCAGAGTATTTTGTGTAGATTGTAAACAATTATTTTTTATTAAGTCCATTTTAATCCCACTTTGTAACACAATGAAATCCAAGGGGTCTGAATACTTTTGCAAGGCATTGTACGTTGCTTTGGATAAAATCATCTGCTAAATGGCATATATTAAACTCAGCAAGAAAATAAACTTCCCTTTTTCAGGACCTTGTCTTTCAAAGATCATTCGTAAAAATCCAAATAGATAGATCTTCATTGTGAAGGGTTTAAACACTGTTTCCCATGCTTGTTCAATGACCCATAAACAATTAATGAACATGCACCTGTGGAATGGTCGTTAAGACACTAACAGCTTACAGACGGTAGGCAATTAAGGTCACAGTTATGAAAACTTAGGACACTAAAGAGGCCTTTCTACTGACTCTGAAAAACACCAAAAGAAAGATGCCCAGGATCCCTGCTCATCTGCGTGAACGTGCCTTAGACATGCTGCAAGGAGGCATAGGGACTGCAGATGTGGCCAGGGCAATAAATTGCAATGTCCATACTGTGAGACGCCTAAGACAGCGCATAGGGAGACAGGACGGACAGCTGATCATCCTCGCAGTGGCAGACCACGTGTAACAACAGCTGCACAGGATCGGTACATCCGAACATCACACCTGTGGGACAGGTACAGGATGGCAACAACAACTGCCCGAGTTACACCAGGAACGCACAATCCCTCCATCAGTGCTCAGACTGTCCGCAATAGGGTGAGAGGCTGGACTGAGAGCTTGTAGGCCTGTTGTAAGGCAGGTCCTCACCAGACATCACCGGGAAACAATGTCGCCTATGGGCACAAACCCACCGTCGCTGGACCAGTCAGGACTGGCAAAAAGTGCTTTTGTCGCGGTTTTGTCTCACCAGGGGTGATGGTCGGATTCGCGTTTATCGTCGAAGGAATGAGCGCTACACCGAGGCCTGTACTCTGGAGCGGGATCAATTTGGAGGTGGAGGGTCCATCATGGTCTGGGGCAGTGTGTCATAGCATCATCGGACTGAGCTTGTTCTCATTGCAGGCAATCTCAACGCTGTGCGTTACAGTGCACTGCAGTACTTAATGCAGCTGGTGGCCACACCAGATACTGACTGTTACTTTTGATTTTGACCCCCCCCCCCCCCTTTGTTCAGGGACACATTATTCAATTTCTGTTAGTCACATGTCTGTGGAACTTGTTCAGTTTATATCTCAGTTGTTGAATCTTGTAATGTTCATACAAATATTTACACATGTTAAGTTTGCTGAAAATAAACACAGTTGACAGTGAGAGGACATTTCTTTTTTTGCTGAGTTTATATTGTATTATACTGTATAACATAAACTGTACTAGAGAAGGCCCAAACATACATTTACTATGTTTTTGAATCAGAGCAAAGTTTGTACCTATTATTCCCAATGGAATAAAACATAAAAGGGAGAGATAACTTTGTGCTAAGTGAAGTGTGTTTATCTTTTTGATCAGATCTGACCCACTCTGTAGGTTCACAGAGTATTCCACACAAACAGTACGTAGCTTCAGTCAGACTGGTTGTACATACAGCCTCAATGGGGAAATTCACTAAACCAAATAAACGATAAACGCGAATGCGACCTTTGGGGACTTGCCAGGGTCCCCAAAGATCGCATATGGCAACAGCCAATCCTTTGAATTGATGCCTGGAGATGAGGAAACCCCATGAAAATCGGAAAATCTTACACTAATTTATCCTACTCATCATATGTGGTGAGTGTATGGTAACAATGGACACTGCAAAGACTGTCTTACACATGACATCAGAGGTCAAACACACTCATAATAATGTAAACTTTTGACATCTGACTTAACATTGCCATGTGATGTCCCAACCTCTTTTTAACCAAGCTTGATGGCAAGCAGTATCCGTAGCCGACACAGGCTTACCATTTCGTTGTCATAAATCGGGTAGCGTAACCATTATGACTCCATGTGTCAAGTAAAACAAATTTAAATCGAAGGCATTGATGCCATGCTGGGGAAACGGCAAGCAGATGCTGAGTAACCTTTTTGATGAGGATTTGCTACACAGCAACTTTTTAACATAACTAATTACAGTGTATTGGGGCAGTAACAAAACACATTAAGCCAGCCGCTTTGTGTGTCTGGATGTACCGTTTCAAAAGAACAATGAATACCAGTGAATGTATTTGTCTGACAGGCGATGACAGGTTTTCTGGATAAAGACACAGAGATCTGAGTGCAGAGAATATACAAATATTGCTTTGTACAACTCAGTTTTAAATATTTTATTATTATATTAGGCAGAATGTCAGGGCCCCAAAAGTATCAATGCTGTCAACATCAAGAGTGTGTGTATTGGGGCTGTACAACCAAGTAGTTTCGGGTGACAAATTAAATTAATGCTATCAGCAGGCTAGTAGTGGCCTGTGCAGCACACTATCCTTTGTTTTGATACAGTTGGCCTAGTCTATTCATATTTAATGGCATCACTACCGTCAATGAAAAAAGTGCGTCAAATCCCTTTACGCACGCGCATATCTTACTTTTTGGATTGTTGCGTAACTGAATATAGTTCGAAATGTATGTATATCCTTCTAAACATGTGGGTGTAGTATGACAGTACCTGACCTGATTCAAAAACATGCAGCAAGCAACTAGGTCTTTCATCAATTCATTTGGAATGTCTCCAAATGGTTCCAGAGTGCGTCACATGTGTACGGTGACATCTCTGTGTGTGTGTGTCAAGCTCATATACAGAAAACCACATCACATGGTGATTGTATTTAAAGGGTGAACATACCTTGGAAAACAACCGCCTGCTGGAGATCTTGGTGCTTTCTGGGATGACCAACAGACCTTCCTTTCTCATTTTAGAGAAATGTGCACTAGGACCAGCGAACAAGAGATTAAGTTCACAAACCCAAAGTTTCCATGATGACAGTAATTTTTTCCCCCCAAATAAGTTTCCGTCAACGTCCGTGTAAAGGGATATTGTCAGTTAGTTTGAGGTGGTTTTAAAGGGACGGAGTTGTAGTCGCGCAAGATATCCGTGCAGGACCTCTCATGACAGCCGGTGTGGTAATTCCTGTGCTTCGCCTCGGTGGTCGGTCAATACAAGGCTTTATTTTGCCCTAATCGTTGCAAAGAATGTTGCTTGCCAAGCGTCTCACTTGTTGACCTCAGTGTGCTGCCAAAATAGGCTTCATGCTCATTTACTCAAGAATCTCACAAATGATTTAGGTATTTCAATATTTCCGATCGATATTGAATGATTATTTTATTGTGTACACAGAGGGGGTTAGACCTACACTGAAACGCAATAAGAATTGATTATTGTTCAGAATAAAAAACATCTCAATACTCATTATGCCAGACGAAGGGTGTCTAGGTTGCCATATGTCCTACAGTTTCTGTCTCTCAATATTACTTCCAAGTCTATCACTCTTGAAAGTCAGCGTCTCAAACAAGCTTTTACAATAGTGCAAACTAGGCCTACTATAAACTTTGACTTTATCGCATAACAGCAAAACAATAACTATATCTCCCCTTCCATTATTGACAAATGAAACTCATAAAGTGCATATGCATAGCCTGTCCCTTAAATATTTTCGATTTCATTTGTAGGTTTACGAGACCCAGATAGGTAGCCTATATCTGATATCATCGGATTACATTGGTCATAATAGTTATAAAGCTTTTGATTTGGGCGTCTATTTTCCGTAGGCCTATATTCCTCTAAGCAGCCACATGGCAAAATAAAACACCATGTTTGAGCTTCCCAAGATCTAGCTAAATATAAAGTGTGTGTGCATGCGCGCAAGTGCGCACTTGTGTGAGTCTGACCACCTATGTGTGTGTGATATGACAGCATATCTTTCTTCACGAGAATAATATTTTTTTTTGTCATCACACGTCAGTCTGTTGTGACTTTGAACTTGTACTGTTTTTCCTGCCAATGTCTGTCCCGTTTCCTTTACTCAGGCTTGTATCCACCCCACACAGCGACTCCGTTACCCCCTCTTCCATCTCCATGTACTCCGCTTTATCACCCAGCGAAGAGCCCGAGGGGGACCCTTTGAATTTTTTTAGAAAGTTGGGGAAATAGGGGCAGGCAGGTGGTGGGGTTTCGACAACCGGTGGCGGGTCTGCTTCATTATCAGTCTCCCTGTGGTAGAAGTAATTGAAGTTGGATACAATGACGGGCACTGGAAGAGCTATGGTTAACACACCCGCTATGGCACAGAGCGAGCCCACTATCTTGCCACCGACAGTAATCGGTTTCATGTCTCCATATCCGACCGTGGTCATAGTGACGACAGCCCACCAAAAAGCGTCGGGAATACTTGTGAATTGAGACGCGGGTTCGTCTGCCTCCGCGAAGTACACTGCACTTGAGAACAAAATAACACCAATAACGAGGAAGAAAATCAGAAGCGCTAGTTCCCTCATACTGGCGCGGAGGGTATGTCCGAGGATCTGCAGTCCTTTGGAGTGCCTGGAGAGTTTAAATATGCGAAAGACTCTGACAAGGCGGATTATTCTCAAGATTGCAAAACTCATTGCCTGGTCCCCTTTGCCTTGCTGTTGAGCAAGATCTGTGCCGAGCGTGATGAAATAAGGCAAAATCGATATAATGTCTATAGTATTCATAATGTTTTTAAAGAAATCCGTTTTACTTGGACTTGCAAAGAAGCGCACTATAATCTCAAATGAAAACCAAATAATGCACACCGTCTCCACAATGAAAAAAGGGTCGTTAAAAGGGGTCTGTCCATGAGGTTCTGTCGAATTGTCTCGTGGTTTAAGGTATTCTTTTTCGTCCCTGAACTCTGGCAACGTTTCCATACAGAAAATGACTATTGATATTACGATGACTAAAACGGACACGACTGCAATCCCCCTCGCAGGTTGTGAGCTCTCTGGGTATTCAAAAAGAAGCCAAACTTGGCGTTTGAACTCGTCCTCTGGTAAGGGTTTCTCTTCCTCTTTGACAAAACCCTCATCCTCCCGAAACTTCAGTATTGCCTCCTCTCCGAGTTCATAGAATTTCACCTCCTCAGAGAAGATGTCAAACGGTACATTTTGGGGTCTCTTCAATCGCCCCCCTGACTGGTAATAATAAAGAATTGCGTCGAAGCTTGGTCGGTTCCTGTCAAAAAAATATTCGTTCCTTAGAGGGTCGAAGTACCTGATTCGTTTGTCCGGGTCTCCCAAAAGAGTGTCAGGAAACTGTGAGAGAGTCTTAAGTAGAGTTTCAAACTTTAGTCCGGACACATTAATAACAACTCTTTCGCAGCACCCATACTCGCTGTAAACATTTGCGTATCCTGATTGGGGACGTCTGTCTGTGAGTGAGACAGTATCTTCATCATCCATATTACAGAGAAAACTGGAACTCTTGCTTCCCCTGTCCTCCTCTTCTCCGCCTTCCGCCTCGTCCTCCTCTATCATATCCTCCTCTGATCCAAGTAGCGCCAACTCCGAGTGGCGCAAGTCCCCACCGAGAGTCTGGCGACTCCTTCTCCAACGTCCTACGCCGCGCTGTTTTTTCCTTTCTCTGAGAACCTGCTGCTCGGACTCATGGTGGTGCTGCTGTGGCTGTTGCGAGGAGGAGGGGCGCGAGGCGGTACTGCCGCTACTGTTGTTGGCATTTGATGAGGAGGCGGTGCGAGACTGATGCTGCTGGTGGTTGTTAAGGAGATGGCCAGAGGACTCCCCTACCTCTCCACTTGCTGCACCTTCCGCAGCGGCTGTTGCCTGCTGTACCTGTCTCTCCCTTTCGTGCTCCCTTTCCCGTGCGCGAGCATACCCGTAAGGCAGTCGAGTTTTGCACCCATTATCTGCACCTATCATGGCAAACTCCATTTTGAGGAGGGTGTAAATTCAGTTCTGAGTGAATGATATAATCCCTTTAGCGACGACTCGTGTAGGACAATGGAAAGTAGCAAATTGTAGCAAAGGGCGCACAGGTTGGTTGATCCTGCTTTGACAGATAGCAGGCACGTGTTATTCAGTGAGGCGTAGGTGAGTTAAGAATGCGTAATTAAAGGTCCATTTTTGGAATATAGTTCACATTGTCGTTGACATAAATCACATGAATATATTTTTGTAAACGGACTCCTCATGTATTTTATGACATCATTATTACAGCCAAGTGAATATAGGCTGTAGATGGGTAGACCTTTTATGCTTTTCAAATGTATAGCCTATTAAATCACCAGATATTGGACAATATATTCACAAAACCACCTAATTTGTCCATCAGGTGCTTAACTCCAGTGTGAGTACTTGCAGAAATACGGCATTTTTGCCTTTTCGTGGTCTCTCCTGGTTGCCATTTTAGGTGATGAGAAAACCGGCCCTTTTATGCTGTACACCTTCAGTGATTCTGAATGACTTTATTCCTCTGACGTCTTCAGCAGCTGCAAGGGAGAAACAGCAGTTCGATTAGACAACCTACAAATGCATGTATTCAAATGCATGTCCCCTGTTTGGGCGATGCATGCACTATAGCCGACGTACGCATCACCAACTTAAGAGCAGAGAACACAAGTCTAAAAATAACAGTAATTATAATGAAAATATTTATAACACGAATTAATAATTAATCATACTAATAATAATAACTAACATGGCAACAGGAGACAACGCATGATAACTGCAACATTAGTCTGTGTAAACATTCTTTAAATTACGCACGAAATTGTGTTCACTCTGTTAAAAAAATGCCCCACCTTCATTCATTTAGACATTCCACTTACATTTGATAAAGGCCGAACGAAATCGTCTCAGCACCTTACAAAATGTGCTGTAGGTGAGGATGCAATTCCTTGGTTTGCCCAATTTCGCATCTTGTTTTGGGAATATTAAAATCCCTCGACGTATCCAACCGGCGAACATGTCACCTATACATCTGTGTTCGATTGCACTCGAGGGATGACACTTTTTGGACGCGTCTCGGCGTTGTCTTGTCTCAATTCAACAGGATCTGTCTATTGAGTATCACCCCCATTCCCGAAAAAAAGATCCGCCGCTGCATCGGTGCTGGCAGCAAAAAATATATATAAAACGCAGGTCTAGCGAGTATCAATACCTCAGCCTGGTCAAAGAAGCTGCGTCGGAGAGAGGGCAAATAAAAGTTTATGTTGATATGTGAAATCGCCCACGGTTAAGTAAGCGCATCACACATCTGTCCGTTGCCTCTACCTCCCCAATTTCCCATTGTGCGTGTTATTGAGGAGTTGTGCCTCGTCCAAGTCGAGCATGTGCCGCAGCGCAGGCAGAGCTCGATCATCCCCCAGTGGATAGAACGGGTCACTACGCACCTCAGCCACCACCACTTCTAACACTGGGATGGTCAAATGCAACTGTTGCCATCTATCGAAGGTAACCCTCCAAAATGCCATTGATATCATTTGACCGTCTACTATGCAACCAGATCGAAAGACACATGGGGCACATGCATCCTGCACCTGATGAGCACCTCACCTAATAACATCTCAAAGCGAATGCAAAGCAAAAAAATAATAAAACAGGGATAACAAATTATATAAAATGGAAAGATTTTGACCTGTCTTCAAAGTATTGACTTAACGGACTACTTGCAATTAACTTATGCCTACATTTAGAGAATTCCATTATCGAATAGAATAGTATACAGGCCAAAGTTAACCTGATGTTATGGTAACTGTATACTGATATTCTAATGGCTATTATTTATATATATACAGTGCCTTCGGAAAGTATTCAGACCCATTGACTTTTTCCACGTTTTGTTACGTTATAGCCTTATTCTAAAATGGATTAAATAATGCAAATCCTCAGAAATCTACACACAATACCCCATAATGACAAAGCGAAAACAGGTTTTTAGAAATGTTTGCATATTTCTAAAAAATTAAAAACAAAAATACCTTATTTACATAAGTATTCAGAACCTTTGCTATGAGACTCGAAATTGAGCTCAGGTGCATCCTGTTTCCATTGATCATCCTTGAGATGTTTCTACAACTTGATTGGAGTCCACCTGTGGTAAATTCAATTGATTGGACATGGAAAGGCACAGATGTGTCTATATAAGGTCCCACGGTTGACAGTGTATGTCAGAGCAAAAACCAAGCCATGAGGTCGAAGGAATTGTCTTTAGCGTTCCGAGACAGTATTGTGTCGAGGCACAGATCTGGGGAAGGGTACCAAAACATGTCTGCAGCATTGAAGGTCCCCAACAACACAGTGGCCTCCATCATTCTTAAATGGAAGAAGTTTGGAACCACCAAGACTCTTCCTAGAGCTGGCTGCCCGGCCAAACTGAGCAATCAGGGGAGAAGGGCCTTGGTCAGGGAGGTGAGCAAGAACCCAATGGGCACTCTGACAGAACTCTAGAGTTCCTCTGTGGATATGGTAGAACCTTCAAGAAGGACAACCATCTCTGCAGCACTCCACCAATCAGGCCTTTATGGTAGAGTGGCCAGACGGAAGCCACACCTAAGTAAAAGGTACATAACAGCCCACTTGGAGTTTGCCAAAAGACACCTAAAGACTCTCAGACCATGAGAAATAAGATTCTCTGGTCTGATGAAACCAAGATTGAACGATTAGGCCTGAATGTCAAGCGTCATGTCTGGAGGAAACCTGGCGACATCCCTACATTGAAGTTTGGTGGTGACAGCATCATGCTGTGGGGATGTTTTTCAGCGGCAGGGATTAGGAGACTAGTCAGGATCAAGGCAAAGATGAACGGAGCAAAGTACAAAGAGATCCTTGATGAAAACCTGCTACAGAGCGCCCAGGACCTCAGACTGGGCCGAAGGTTCACCTTAGGACAACGACCCTAAGCACACAGCCAAGACAATGCAGGAGTGGCTTCGGGGCAAGTCTCTGAATGTCCTTGAGTGGCTTTGCTAGAGCCCGGACTGGGAGAAACTACCCAAATACAGGTGTGCTAAGCTTGTAGCGTCATACCCAAAAAGACTCGATGCTGTAAACACTGGCAAAGGTGCGTCAACAAAGTACTGAGTAAAGGGTCTGAATACTTATGTAAATGTGACATTTCATTTTATTTATTTGTTTTATTAACAAAAATGCTGTGTCATTATGGGGTATTGTGAGTAAATTGATGAGGGGGATAAAACTATTAAATCAATTTCAGAATAAGGCTGTAACATGCAAAATGTGGAAAGAGTCAAGGGGTATGAATACTTTCCGAAGGCATTGTACATAAAGTATTCATACCCTTTGACTTATTCCACATTTTGTTGTGTTACAGCCTGAATATTTTTTTTTAAATAGATTTGTTTTTTCAACAATCTACAGACATAATGACAGTGAACTTATTTTTTGACATTTTTACGAATTTATGAAAATTAAATACATTAATATTTTATTTACATAAGTATTCACACCCCTGAGTCAATACTTTGCAGAAGCACCTTTGGCAGCGATTACAACAGTGACTCTTTTTGGGTAGGTCTCTAAGAGCTTTCCACACCTGGTGTCACGCCCTGACCTTAGTATTCTATGTTTCCTGTTTAGTGTTTTGTTTCACCTTTCAGGACTGTTTGTTTGTCGTTTTTGTCAAGTTTGTTCGTATTTACAAAAAAAAATTGACCACTTACCACGCTGCACCTTGGTCCTCCTCTCCTTCCACCAATGAAAGCCGTTACAGAACCACCCACCAACAACAGACCAAGCAGCGTGGTAAAAAGGAGGAATGGACATGGGAGGACATTCTGGACAGCAAGGGATCTTACACATGGGAGGATCTTCTGGCTGGAAGGGATCGCCTTCCATGGGAACAGGTGGAGGCAGCCAGGAGAGCGGAGGCAGCAGGAGAAAGGAACCGGCGGTATGAGGGAACACGGTTGGCAAGGAAACCCGAGAGGCAGCCCCAGAATTGTTTTGGGGGTGGCACACGGGGAGATTGGCGGAGTCAGGTAGGAGACCTGAGCTAACTCCCCGTGCTTACCTTGGCGAGCGTCGTACTGGTCAGGCACCGTGCTATGCGGTGGAGCGCACGGTGTCTCCAGTACGTGTTCATAGCCCGGTACGTTACATCGCAGCTCCTCGCATCTGCCAGGCGAGAGTGGGCATCGAGCCAGGAAGGAGTGTGCCAGCCCTGCTCTCCAGGCCTCTAGTGCGTCTCCTCGGCCCGGGTTATCCTGCGCCAGCTCTGCACACTGTGTCTCCAGTACGTCTGCACAGCCCAGTGCGTCCTGTGCCTGCGCCCCGCACGTGCAGGGCCAAAGTCACCATACAGCCAGGACGGGTTGTGCAGGCTCTTTGCTCGAGACCTCCAGTGTGCCTCCACGGCCCAGTGTATCCGGTGCCTCGGCCAAGGACAAGGCCTCCTGCATGTCTCCCCAGCCTGGTGAGTCATGTGCCTGTGCTAAACTCTAACCCTCCTGCATGTCTCCCCAGCCTGGTGAGTCCTGTGCCTTCTCACAGAGCAAAGCCTCCTGTGATAATCCATGGCAAGAAGCCTCCAGTGATGATCCATGGCACGAAGCCTCCAGTGATGATCCATGGCAAGAAGCCTCCAGTGATGATCCATGGCAGGAAGCCTCCAGTGATGATCCATGGCAAGAATACTTGACAAACAACCAGTGATGATCCATGGCACGAAGCCTCCAGTGATGATCCATGGCACGAAACCTCCAGTGATGATCCATGGCAAGAAGCCTCCAGTGATGATCCATGGCAAGAAGCCTCCAGTGATGATCCATGGCACGAAGCCTCAAGTGATGATCCATGGCACGAAGCCTCCAGTGTTGATCCATGGCACGAAGCCTCCAGTGATGATCCATGGCACGAAGCCTCCAGGGATGATCCATGGCAAGAAGCCTCCAGTGGTGATCCATGGCACGAAGCCTCAAGTGGTGATCCATGGCACGAGGCCTCCAGTGGGGATCCATGGCACGAAGCCTCCAGTGATGATCCATGGCACGAAGCCTCCAGTGATGCTCCATGGTAAGAAGCCTCCAGTGATGATCCATGGCACAAAGCTTCCAGTGAAGATCCATGGCACGAAGCCTCCAGTGAGGAGTTATGGCACGAGGCCTCCAGCGACGCCCTCTAGTCCGGAGCCTCCAGCGACGCCCTCCAGTACGGAGCCTCCAGCAACGCCCTCCAGACCGGCACCTCCAGCGAAGCCCTCCAGTCCGGAGCCTCCAGCATCGCCCGTCAGTCCGGAGCCGCCAGCGACGCCCTTCATGTCCGGAGCCGCCAGAGTCTCCCTCCTGTCCGGAGCCGCCAGAGTCTCCTTCCTGTCCGGAGCCGCCAGAGTCTCCCTCCTGTCCGGAGCCGCCAGCGACGGTCCCCAGCCCGGGGCCTCCAGCGACGGTCCCCAGCCCAGAACATCTGGCGATGATCCACGGGTCAGTGCTACAATTGAGGACTCAGTGTAAAGAAGGGGGGCGGCGTCCAGGTCCAGAGCCGCCACCGAGGGTAGATGCCCACCCGGATCCTCCCCTATAAGTTCAGGTTTGCGGTCGGGAGTCCGCACCTTTGGGGGTGGGGGGTACTGTCACACCCTGACCTTAGTACTCTATGTTTCCTGTTTAGTGTTTTGTTTCACCTTTCAGGACTGTTCGTTTGTCGTTTTTGTTGTTTGTCAAGTGTTTTCGTATTTTATAAAAAAAAATATGACCACTTACCACGCTGCACCTTGGTCCTCCTCTCCTTCCACCAACGAAAGCCGTTACACCTGGATTGTCCAACATTTGTCCAAAATTCTTTAAAAAATTCTTCAAGTTCTTTCAAGTTGATTGTTGATTATCACAAGACAACCATATCAGGTCTTTCCAGTGATTTTAAAATATATTTAAGTCAAAACTGTAACTTGACCACTCAGGAACATTTACTGTCTTCTTGGTAAGCAACTGCAGTGTAGATTTGACCTTGTGTTTTAGGTTATTGTCCTGCTGAAAGGTGAATTAATATCCCAGTGTCTAGTGGAAAGCAGAGTTAACCAGGTTTTCCTCTAGGATTTTGTCTGTGCTTAGCTCCATTAAGTTTATTTTTTAAACTCGATGACAAGCATACCCATAACAAGATTATCACGACTTCCACCGAAGTTGATCCCTCTCCTTGTTCGGGTGGCGTTCGGCGGTCGACGTCACCGGTTTTCTAGCCGCCACCGATCCACTTTTCATTTTCCATTTGTTTTGTCTTCATTGTACACACCTGGTTTCCATTCCCATAATTATATGTTCCTTATTTAACCCTCTGGTTCCCCCATGGTTTTGTGCGTGTTTGTTCGTTGTAAGTTGGTCTGTATTTGTGAGCTTGATTATTTTCCTTCTTGGAATATTTGTTGTTTTGAGTAAAGTTACGTGAATTACTCATCTCTGTGTCCTGCGCCTGACTCCGCCTTACCTGCTACACCTAGATGCCTTACAGAAACACGCACCCGAAAATGGAGTCAGCAGGTGCACAAAGCCCTCCTTTGTTAGTAGAGGAGCGCGTCCAGCAGCACGCGACCATGTTGCATAGTCTCGGCACAGCCATGGATCGCGTGCTGAAAACAATGGAGTGATGGGAGAGAGAAGGTTGTCCAGCGCCCCCATCATCATCACAACAACCCACACCGCTGTTCACCCCTCCTTCACCTGGTCCCAGTGGGATTCGGCTCGCTCTCCCGAGGGAATATGATGGGACGGCTGCCGGGTGCCAGGACTTCCTACTCCAGCTGGAGCTCTACCTGGCGATCGTCCACCCGGCTCCTTCGGGAAGCGAGAGAGTGTCCGCCCTCGTCTCCTGTCTATCCGGGAAGGCTCTGGAGTGGGCCAACGCCGTATGGGGAGAGGGCGACGCAGCGTTGGACCACTATGAGGATTTTACCCGCCGCTTCCGGGCGGTTTTCGACCATCCGACTGAGGGTAGAGCGGTAGGGGAACGCTTGTTTCACCTAAGGCAGGGGTCGAGGAGCGCACAGGACTTTGCTTTGGACTTCCGAACCCTGGCCGCCGGCGCGGGATGGAATGACAGGGCCCTGATCAACCATTACCGGTGCAGTCTGCGCGAGGACGTCCGTCGGGAGCTGGCCTGCAGAGACACCACCCTTCCATTCGACCGGCTGGGGGACCTGTCCATCCGGCTGGATAACCTGCTGGCCACCCGCGGACGTCCAGATCAGGGTCCGTCAGTTCCATCCCCCAGCACCTCCGCTCCGACACCCATGGAGCTAGAAGGTGCTGCTTTAGGGTGATCGGAGGGGGGGGGCATTCCCCGCACCATCTGTGGCCGCAGAGGGCACACTGATGATCGGTGCTGGGGGGTTTCTCAGGGAGTCGAGGCAGCAGGCAGGGCACTGTCGTGTCACCCCAGGTGAGTAGGCACCAGACTCACCCAGAGCCCCCTGTTGCTCACATGTTTGTGTTTATAGAATTTCCTGAGTTTTCCCCGCATTCCTAGCATAAGGCGCTAGTAGATTCAGGCGCAGCTGGGAACTTTATTGACCGTTCATTTGCCCATAGTTTAGGGATCCCCATTGTTCCTGTTGATATGCCCTTCCCTGTGCACGCCTTAGATAGTCGACCATTAGGGTCAGGGCTGATTAGGGAGGCCACCACTCCACTATGCATGGTTACGCAGGAGGGTCATGAGGAGAGAATCAGTCTCTTCCTTATTGATTCTCCTGCGTTTCCCGTGGTGCTGGGCCTACCCTGGTTGGCATATCATGACCCCACTATTTCGTGGCAACAGAGGTCTCTCAAGGGATGGTCACGAAAGTGCTCGGAGAGGTTTGTAGGTGTTTCCATCGATGCGACTACGGTGGAGACTCCAGACCAGGTCTCCACCATGCACATCCCCTCAGAATATGCCGATTTGGCTCTTGCCTTCTGTAAGAAGAAGGAGACTCAACTACCACCCCATCGACGGGGGGATTGTGCAATAAATCTCCTGGTAGACGCAGCACTTCCCAGGAGTCACGTGTATCCTATGTCACAGGAGGAGACGGCGGCTATGGAAACATATGTCTCCGAATCTCTGGGGCAGGGATACATTCGGCCTTCCACTTCACCTGCCTCCTCAAGTTTATTTTTTGTGAAGAAGAATGATGGAGGTCTGCGCCCGTGTATTGACTATCGAAGTATCAATCAGATCACTGTGAGGTACAGCTACCCGCTGTCTCTCATAGCCAGTGCGATCGAGTCAATGCACGGGGTGCGCTTCTTCACAAAATTGGATCTCAGGAGCGCTTACAATCTGGTGCGTATCCGGGAGGGGGATGAGTGGAAGACGGCATTTAGTACCACCTCAGGGCACTATGAGTACCTCGTCATGCCGTACGGGTTGATGAATGCTCCAACAGTCTTCCAGGCATTTGTAGACGAGATTTTCCGGGACCTGCACGGGCAGGGTGAAGCGGTGTATATCGACGACATTCTGATATACTCCGCTACACGTGCCAAGCATGTGTCCCTGGTGCGCAAGGTGCTTGGTCGACTGTTGTAGCATGACCTGTACGTCAAGGCTGAGAAATGTCTGTTCTTCCAACAGTCCGTCTCCTTCCTAGGGTACCGCTTTTCCACGTCAGGGGTGGAGATGGAAAGTGACCGCATTTCAGCCGTGCGTAATTGGCCGACTCCAACCACGGTAAAGGAGGTGCAGCGGTTCTTAGGGTTTGCCAACTACTACTGGAGGTTTATCCGGGGCTTTGGTCAGGTAGCGGCTCCCATTACCTCACTGCTGAAGGGGGGACCGGTGCGACTGCAGTGGTCAGCTGAGGCGGACAGGGCTTTTGGTCACCTGAGGGCTCTGTTAACCTCGGCTCCCGTGCTGGCTCATCCGGATCCCTCTTTGGCATTCATAGTGGAGGTGGAGGCGTCCGAGGCTGGGATAGTAGCTGTGCTGTGGCATTGGCTTGAGGGGGCTAAACACCCTTTTCTCATCTGGACTGACCACCGCAATCTGGAGTACATCCGGGAGGCGAGGAGACTGAACCCTCGCCAGGCAAGGTGGGCCATGTTTTTCACCCGTTTTGTTTTCACCTTATCCTGCAGACCAGGTTCCCAAAACGCTAAGGCAGACGCATTGTCCCGGATGTATGACACAGAGGAGCGGCCCATGGATCTCACTCCCATACTTCCGGCTTCTTGCCTGGTGGCACCGGTGGTGTGGGAGCTGGACGCGGACATCGAGCGGGCATTACGTACAGAGCCCACTCCCACCCAGTGTCCAGCTGGGCGTTTGTACATTCCATCTGCTGTCCGCGACCGTTTGATCTATTGGTCCCACATATCATCCTCCTCTGGTCATCCTGGCATCGGTCGGACAGTGCTCTGTTTTAGTGGGAAGTACTGGTGGTCCACCTTGGCTAAGGACGTGAGGGTTTATGTTTCCTCCTGCTTGGTGTGCGCCCAGTGCAAGGCACCTAGACACCTGCCCAGAGGGAAATTACAACCCCTACCCGTTCCACAACGGCCGTGGTCACACGATCCTGGTCATTGTGGATCGGTTTTCTAAGTCCTGCCGTCTCCTTCCTTTGCCCGGTCTCCCTACAGCCCTACAGACTGCGGAAGCCCTGTTCACCCACGTCTTCCGACACTACGGGGTGCCTGAGGACATAGTTTCTGATCGGGGTCCCCAGTTCACGTCCAGGGTATGGAGGGCGTTCATGGAACGTCTGGGGGTCTCGGTCAGCCTCACCTCAGGTTTTCACCCAGAGAGTAACGGGCAGGTGGAAAGAGTTAACCAGGATGTGGGTAGGTTTCTGCGGTCCTATTGCCAGGACCGGCCGGGGGAGTGGGCGGCTTTCATCCCCTGGGCAGAGATAGCCCAAAACTCCCTCTGCCACTCCTCCACTAACCTATCTCCCTTCCAGTGCGTACTAGGTTATCAGCCGGTTCTGGCACCGTGGCATCAGAGCCAGATCGAGGCACCTGCGGTGGATGAATGGTTTAGGCGCTCGGAGGAGACCTGGGACGCCGCCCTTGTGCACCTGCAACGGGCCATAAGGCGGCAGAAGGCGAGCTGCGGTGGCCAACCGCCACCGCAGTGAGGCCCCGGTGTTCGCACCAGGGGACCGGGTCTGGCTCTCGACCCGAAACCTGCCCCTCCGCCTGCCCTGCCAGAAGCTGGGTCCGTGGTTTGTGGGGCCATTTAAAGTCCTGAGTTGACTGAACAAGGTTTGTTACAGGTTACAGCTCCCCTCTGATTACCGTATTAACCCCTCGTTCCATGTGTCTCTCCTCAGGCCGGTGGTGGCTGGTCCACTCCAGGAATCTGAGGTGCGGGAGGTTCCTCCGCCTCCTCTGGACATCGAGGGGGCCCCGGCGTATGCTGTTCGAGCCATCATGGACACAAGGCGTCGGGCGAGAGGCCTTCAGTACCTCGTGGAGTGGGAGGGGTACGGTCCGGAGGAGAGATGCTGGGTGCCGGTGGAGGACATCCTGGACCCTTCATTGCTGCGGGAGTTTCACCGTCTCCACCCGGATCGCCCTGCGCCTTGTCCTCCGGGTCGTCCCAGAGGCCGGTGTCGGCACGCTGCTGGAACCGCGCGTCAAGGGGGGGTACTGTCATGACTTCCGCCGAAGTTGGTCCCTCTCCTTGTTCGGGCGGCGTTCGGCGGTCGACGTCACCGGTTTTCTAGCCGCCACCGATCCACTTTTCATTTTCCATTTGTTTTGTCTTCATTGTACACACCTGGTTTCCATTCCCATAATTATATGTTCCTTATTTAACTCTCTGGTTCCCCCATGGTTTTGTGCGTGTTTGTTCATTGTTCATTCATTCGTTTAGTTTTTTGCCCTAACACTACACAGCTGATTCAAATGATCAAAGCTTGATGATTAGTTGAGTATTTGAATCAGCTGTGTAGTGCTAGGGCAAAAACCAAAACTTGCACCCCTTCGGACCCCGAAGGACCAAGTTTTGGAAACCCTGAGTTAAAAACTATAATTGCACACAGCATGAGTCCATGCAACTTATATGACTTGTTAAGCAAATGTTTACTCCTGTACTTATTGAGTTTGCCAAAAGGCACCTAAAGGACTCAGACCATGACAAACAAGATTCTCTGGTCTTATGAAACAAAGATTGAACTCTTTGGCCATGAATACCAAGCTTCACGTCTGGAAGAAACCTGCCAACATCCCTACGGTGAAGCATGGTGGTGGCAGCATCATGCTGTGGGGATGTTTTTCAGCAAGAGGGACTAGGAGACTAGTCATGATCGAGGGAAAGATGAACCGAGCAAAGTACAGAGAGATCTTTGATGAAAATCTGCTCCAGAGCGCTCAGGATCTCAGACTGGGGAAAAGGTTCGCCTTCCAACAGGACAACAACCCTAAGCACACAGCCAAGACAACGCAGGAGTGGCTTTGGGACACGTCTCTGAATGTCCTTGAGTAGCCCAGCCAGAGCCCGGACTTGAACCCGATCGAACTCGCTCCCCATCCAACGTGACAGCGCTTGAGAGAATCTGCAGAGAAGAATGGGAGAAAGTCCCAAGAAGACTCAATGCAGTAATCGCTGCCAAAGGTGCTTCAACAAAGTACTGAGTAAAGTGTCTGAATAATTATGTAAATGTGATATTTCATTTTATTTATTTATTTTATTCACAAACATTTCTAAAAACCTGTTTTTGCTTTGTCATTATGGGTTATTGTGTGTAGGTTGATGAGAAGAAAAAGGTTTTAATCCATTTTAGAATAAACCTGTGACTTAACATAATGTGGAAAAAGTCAAGAGGTCTAAATACTTTCCGAATACACGATATACATACAGTACCAGTCAAAAGTTTGGACACACCTACTCATTCCAGGGTTTTTCTTTATTTTTTCTATTTTCTACATTGTAGAATAATAGTGAAGATATCAATGCTATGAAATAACACATACAGAATCATGTAGTGTAATAAAGTGTTAAACAAATCAAAATATACAGTTGAAGTCGGAGGTTTACATACACTTAGGTTGGAGTCATTAAAACTCATTTTTCAACCACTCCACAAATTTCTTGTTAACAAACTATAGTTTTCGCAAGTCGGTTAGGACATCTACTTTGTGCATGACACATGTATTTTTTCCAACAATTGTTTACAGACAGATTATTTCACTTATAATTCCCTGTGTCACAATTCAGTGGGTCAGAAGTGTACATACACTAAGTTGACTGTGCCTTTAAACAGCTTGAAAATTCCTGAAAATTATGTAATGGCTTTAGAAGCTTCTGATAGGCTAATTGACATCATTTGAGTTAATTGGAGGTGTACCTGTGGGTGTATTTCAAGGCTTACCTTCAAACTCAATGCCTCTTTGCTTGACATCATGGGAAAATCAAAAGAAATCGCAAGACCTCAGAGAAAAAAGTTTTGATCTCCACAAGTCTGGTTCGTCCTTGGGAGCAATTTCCAAATGCCTGAAGGTACCACATTCATCTGTACAAACAATAGTACTTCAAGTATCAACACCATGGGACCACGCAGCCGTCATACCGCTCAGGAAGGAGACGCATTCTGTCTCCTAGAGATGAACGTACTTTTGTTCGAAAAGTGTAAATCAATCCCAGAACAACAGCAAAGGACCTTGTGAAGATGCTGGAGGAAACAGGTACAAAAATATCTATATCCACAGTATCGACCAAACCTGAAAGGCCGCTCAGCAAGGAGAAGCCACTGCTCCAAAACCGCCATAAAAAGCCAGACTACGGTTTGCAACTGCACATAGGGACAAAGATTGTACTTTTTGGAGAAATGTCCTCTGCTCTGATGAAACAACAATATAACTGTTTGGCCATAATGACCATCGTTATGTTTGGAGGACAAAGGGGGACGCTTGCAAGCCGAAGAACACCATCCCAACCGTGAAGCACAGGGGTGGCAGCATCATTTTGTGGGGGTGCTTTGCTGCCGGAGGGACTGGTGCACTTCACAAAATAGATGGCATCATGAGGGAGGAAAATTATGTGAATATATTGAAGCAACATCTCAAGACGTCTGTCAGGAAGATCAAGGTTGGTCGCAAATGGGTCTTCCAAATAGACAATGACTCCAAGCATACTTCCAAAGTTGTAGCAAAATGACTTAAGGACAACAAAGTCAAGGTATTGGAGTGGCCATCACAAAGCCCTGACCTCAATCCTATAGAAAATGTGTGGGCAGAACTGAAAAAGCGTGTGTGAGCAAGGAGGCCTACAAACCGGACTCAGTTACACCACCTCTGTCAGGCGGAATGGACCAAAATTCACCCAACTTATTGTGGGAAGCTTGTGGAAGGCTACCCGAAATGTTTGACCCAAGTTAAACAATTTAATGGCAATGCTACCAAATACTAATTGAGTGTATGTAAACTTCTGACCCACTGGGAATGTGATGAAAGAAATAAAAGCTGAAATAAATCATTCTCTACTATTATTCTAACATTTCACATTCTTAAAATAAAGTGGTGATCCTAACTGACCTAAGACAGGGAATTTTTACGAGGATTAAATGTCAGGAATTGTGAAAAACTGAGTTTAAATGTATTTGGCTAAGGTGTATATAAACTTCCGACTTCAACTGTATATATAAAATCACAAAACCCATCAGATTGTCATTCTACCCCAATAACCCTGCAAAATGTATCAAAACCATTTAAACAAAGAGTCCCTCCCCTCCATGACAAGTTAGGACACAACAGTCTGCCCTCTCCACTCAATGTTAGAACCTTGACTGAACGCAGCGGTGTCTATCACTAAAACCCTCCCAATACCCCTGAATGTCTCACTCCATTGCCTAAATATCTTGCATTAACTGACACAATGGAGATATAAAAACGGCAAGAAATGCTCAATTGACTGAATGATTAAGCCTTATTAACGTAACAAAAACATGGAGAACTAACTTGCAAAATAATTCAGCGATGATAGTTGACTTCTCTAGCTACATAGTTGTTGTCATAGCAACACGAGACAAGTTAGCTAGCCAGCTACCACCAGACAAAGTTATCACACGAACGTTGTAAACGTAACTTAGTTGTAAAATACGATTTTAGTTTATAGAAGCTAGGTAAACATTCAACAACATGTAGGTTATACTGAACACTAAATAGATAATCAGCTAGCTAGCTAACAGTTGTGATGATGACTTACTTCGCTAGCTGCTAACGCTATTAGCTGTAACGTTTCTGTCCCAATCAACTACCTAGAAAGCTAGTTCACTTGCTAGCTAGCATGCTGGTGCTCCGTTGTTGAAGTTCATAATGATCACAAGTAATTAGATCAAATGTTCCTCAAAACTCCTTGGAGTTGTTGATAAATCCTCTTGACCGGTTGACTTATTCAATATGTTCCCCGGTGCTTGCATGGCCCCGTTGTTGAGTCTTCCTCCTCGGGAGGGACCACAATCACACAACGGGACCACAATCACACCTCCTCCTCCATGCTTCACGGAAGAGAACCACACATGCAGAGATCATCCGTTCACCTACTCTGTATCTCACAAAGGCACGGCGGTTGGAACCAAAAATCTCACATTTGGACTCATCAGACCAAAAGACAGATTTCCACCGGTCTAATGTCCATTGCTCATGTTTCTTGGCCCAAGCAAGTCTCTTCTTATTATTGGTGTCCTTTAGTAGTGGTTTCTTTGCAGCAATTCGACCATGAAGGCCTGATTCACACAGTCTCCTCTGAACAGTTGATGTTGAGATGTGTCTGTTACTTGAACTCTGTGAAGCATTTATTTGGGATGCAATTTCTGAATCTTGTAACTCTAATGAACTTATCCTCTGCAGCAGAGGTAACTCTGGCTCTTCCTTTCCTGTGGCGGTCCTCATGGGAGCCAGTTTCATCATAGCGCTTGATGGTCTTTGCGACTGCACTTGAAGACATGTTCAAAGTTCTTGACATTTCCCGGATTGACTGACCTTCATGTCTTAAAGTAATGAGGGACTGTAATTTTTCTTTGCTTATTTGAGCTGTTCTTGCCATAATAGGGACTTGGTCTTTTACCAAATAGGGCTATCTTCTGTATGCCAACCCTAACTTGTCACAACACAACTGATTGGCTCAAACTCATTGAGGAAATAAATTCCACAAATTAACTTTTAAGAAGGCACAACAGTTAATTGAAATGCATTCCAGGTGACTACCTCATGAAGCTGGTTGAGAGAATGCCAAGAGTGTGCAAAGCTGTCATCAAGGCAAAGGGTGGCTACTTTGAAGAATCTAAAATCTAAAATATATTTTGATTTGTTGAACACTTTTTTGGTTACTACATGATTCCATATGTGTTATTTCATAGTTTTGATGTCTTCACTATTATTAGAAAATAAGTAGACAATAAGAAAAATAAAGAAAAACCCTGAAATGAGTTGGTGTGTCCAAACTTTTGACTGGTACTGTAAATGCGTTTATTTTCTTTCTTCCAGGACTGATGGAATGTCCGCTACCAATATATATATTTTTACATGTTTATCAGTGATTCTGTATCTCTTCCCTTTGAAAATGCTTTCTGAGGCAGGTGCCTTGGGAGTTAGTATAAAAGTACCTGGATCGGGTTGTTAACGGAGCTCCCAAATTAAGTAAGGCCTGGCCATTTTCTTTGCTTTTACCTGTTATTAGTATTTGTTAGTGGTGTTAATTCTGATTTATTGTGTGGGGTCTTTTTATTTTGGTTTTAGTGGGTTTTTCACGGGTTAGAAAGGATGCACCTTAAGGGGCACACAAATGAAATGTTCTGAAGTATCTAATGGCCGAGTTTTGGTTGCACACATTCTCTTGATTTGAAATGTACTGAAAAACCCAATATAAACCTGGTACACAAAATCTTTGGAATGTTTGAAATATCTTTAAATAGAAAGACTAGAGACATTGGGTGACTTTTAAATGGGCTGTGTAAACACTAATACTTAGGAAGAAGCTATCAACTGCCTTTTCTCTCTTGTCTTTTCTCTCAGGAGTGCGACATGAATCCACGTGGAGTGAGCATGGAGAGAGATCCCGTCCAAACGTCTCTCATGCTGCTGGTGTACTGGTAGGAAAATGGACAAGACATAATGGACTGTAGAGGGTTAGATGGAATCATTTATGCGCAAATGTATTTGTATTTGGCAAATGTATTTGGCAAAGTAGAAGGAGTCCTGAGCGAAAGGGACCAATGCCGGCCCGGAGTAGAGGCCCAGAAGTAGATAGTCATCGTGGAAGGAGAGCCCTGCTGGGCCCTGAGTTGGGTCCGGTTAAGTGGTGAACTTAACAAAAATGCCCTAGACCAAATTCTGGAGATCTCTGGAGACGTAGAGAGAATTGGTAATGCTAAAAGAATTTACTCTGCAAAACAGACTATATTTTGGCAGATCACGGGGGCACTTGTTCAATCATTGGCGCTGAACATACTTTGTCCCAGATCACTCTTCTAATATGACTGATTTCGCCGAATACATTGCCACCGTTGCTAAGAATAATTCCCCACAACCAGAGTGGACACCTGCAACTTGGTTGGAATCCCTGTTTGGAAGTTGGGTATCCCAAATTGCCAACATTTAACATTCTGTGTATGTGTGTGTTTTTTTGATGAATTCACTCCCGTTAATAGAAGTATATCCTTTATTATGATGATAGTATTACCATACTAATTAGATTGTATAACCCAGAATGAAGGGTTTGAAATTATGAAGTGTCTAGTTTTATGTGTTGATTTCCCTTACTTTAATAGAAGTATAGAATGTTTTGATAGAAGCTATGATCTAATGCTTACCTTAAAATGTAATGATAATTATCACAGATCGAGTGATAAGAGGAGGTAATGTGATGGAACATTTTATGTTTGTGCTTTTCTAATAATGAATTTCTGTGTTCCGTTTTTGTGCTTTTCTAATAACCAAGTTCTGTGTTCATGCAAGTGACTGATTGAACGAATCCTCACTATCGGTATCAGCAATTTGGCAGTATACCCAGAATCTTGTTTTGAGAACGAAAGGATATCTCAGTTTCAAGATCTCAGGTTGGAGAGAAGAAGCCTCGTGAGGTATTGGTCTGTCACATGCATGAACCAGTATTGGTTGGTCACATAAATTAACCAAACGTTAAGGATGAATGAATTATGATCAGCTAAATCATGCAAATATAACTTGTCTGTGTGTCACTTCAGACCAGTACTTTATGCATCTAAGTTTGACTGTGACTTCTCCAGTTAAGTGTTAATAAACAAGGATCAATTAAGATTGACTTCGAGTGTCTCTGTGTAGAATTTCCATAACAGTCGCTACAACTTGATTGGACTCCACCTATGGTAATTAAATTGTTTGGACATTATTTAGAAAGAAACACACCTGTCTATATAAGGTCCCATAGTTGGCAGTGCATGTCAGAGCAGAAACTATACCACAAAGTCCAATGAACTGTCTGTACAAACCATGGCTGCTGCCCAAACAGTTACTGTTATTAGGCTGTGGTGTGTTTTCATGTTGAAACCTCCAGGACTGACTTTACTGAATGCAGCACAGCTTAGCCAGCTAGGGACATGGCTAACTTTCCCTACCATTGCTTCATTGGCAACATAAGCTCCATATCTCTTTGCACCAGTGCAAAGTGTACATTTTTGCAACAATTTATTTGACAATCTGGTTAACAATATGGTTAACTTATTGTTTAGTTATTGTCCATCAGCAGACCTACGGACACTAGTCCCACCCTTCTTAGTTTGGTCCATCCAGTGGTGTAAAGCACTTTAGTAAAAGTACTTTAAAGTACTACTTAAGTAGTTATTTCTGGTAACTGTACTTTACTCATTTATATTTTTGACAACTTTTACTTCACTACATTCCAAAATAAAATAATGTAAGTTTTACTACATACATTTTCCCTGACACCCAAAAGTACTCATTACATTTGGAATGCTTAGCAGGACAGGAAAATGGTCCTTGGACTTATAAGGAGAACATCCCTGGTCATCCCTACTGCCTCTGATCTGGCTGACTCACTAAACACAAATGCTTTGTTTGTAAATTATGTCTGAGTGTTGGAGTGTGCCCCTCGCCCTGGCTATCCGTAAATAAAAAAAATAAGAAAATGCTTTGCTTAATATAAGGGATGTGAAAATATACTTAAGTATGTTTTAGCAATTTCATTTACTTTTGATACTGAAGTATATTTCAAGCCAAATACTTCTAGACTTTTACTCAAGTAATATTTTGCTGGGTGACTTTCATTTTACTTGAGTCATTTTATATTAAGGTGTCTTTACTTTTACTCAAGTATGACAATTGCGTACTTTTCCCACCACTGGGTTTATCTTGTGTGAGCATGGCTGGTGAAGGTGTCAGAAATGATAAAATACTAGAGTCACTCACTAAGCATATTCCCCTAGCAAAGGATTAATAATAAACTGAAGAATGGCTTAGTCAGATTATTGCACTTTCTCGTGAAAAATAACCTATGACAAATAAGATTCTTTAGAGATATGCCTCGAATTTACCCATCTTATGCATTGGGAACTTATAAAGGGAGCCAATGGTTCAGAGGGGAACGCAATAATGATGATACACCACAGAATGGGATTGTCAACCAGACCAGGCATCGGTCAAATAGACCAGAAGTGTTATTGTCAACCATTGGAGGCATTGGTCAATTACTGTATTTGTGACCGACAGAGTCAGAACCCGGGACTTCTACAAGTGTAGTCACACAACCATCTCTGTTACATATGAATGTATCCAATGAATATCTATAGTGCGGACAACACTGTCCGAGTCTTTGAAATGATACTGAAGATTAGGAGTGCTGTCCCCTTTCTGAGAGGGGGCTGACAAGCACCGACAGTATGGAACATGCAGGCGTTATATGGGTTTTCCATGCGTTGGCAGTGTTACATGTTGGTTCTGATGCGAGCACACATTGCTGATCCATTTAAGCCATTCTGCCTTGTGTTTTGATACAGATATTCTAAATACGTGAGCTTGCTCCCCTTGTGTGGGTGTATTGACCTTGAGTTACAGACCTGAGCCTATCCACGTACCAAAGGAGCTAAACCACTATATTTACACTTAGACAGACAGGTAGGAAAAACCTCACTATTCCAAGGCAACAGAGCTTAAGAGATTTGAGTCCACCCCCATGCAAGGTTTAAGAAAGGTCCTTGTCAGATGAAAGCAATCAAAGATGGAGCAATACCCTTATGATAATATTTATAGGTGCAGAGAGGATAAAAGAGCTGGGGCAACCCTTCTTCGTCACTAAATCAAAAGGGAGAACCCAACAGGTGAGCATGTTGACTTTGCAGACTTTTGTGTACACTGCTGATTTCATTGACTGTCTCTGCCTGTAAATGTAATTCCTTAGTGTGTGTGTGTAGCCTAGTGTATATCTGAATGGCGTGCGTGTTTTCCCTGAATCTTTATGTTTGACTGTAATGTTTGTATTTGTCATGCTCAAAATAGATGACACAGCTTGTGGAGAGAGGAATAACTCGATCTGGAAGTGTTCAAAGACAGTATGCACTTAGAATAGTTCGAAAATATTTTCATCACTTACTGAGATCTTTTCAACGTGACTAATCTGAATAGAAGAAAAATATGGGAAAACTACCATTGATAAATTGATATTGTAATGCTAATTTGAATTCTCATGGTTTTAAATTGCGCGAATATTAAATTGTTACTATTGTTGAAAAGTTGAAAGCCTTTCATGAGATTTGATATTTAAACTAAGATTCTGATGTAATGTCATCTCTTAATTGTCTCCCCTTTTCACCTTCTAATTTACTTTGGTACCCGGGCTGTAGCTGTTTCTAACGCAATAACATAATAATACAATAATAACAATACATTTTTCCTCATTTCAAAAGACTCAGTCATGCACATTATTTTACGGCGTTGCAGATTATTTGATAAACTAATTGACGATTTAATCTGAACATTTAATGTAATCTAATTCAACATCATTTTGGTGATACATTTGTCCTCCCTTCTTCCCTCCCCTGGATGCCCGCATTAAATTACATCAAATTACGTTTTATAGACAATCTTATCTTGTCCATGGCAGAGTAACAATAATAGCCTTAAGCTCATTCCATTCATCCTGGCCACAAAGGTCTAAGAGGACTATGTTGATGTAGAACAACATCTATTCTCTTTCTCAGTGAGCGAAGTAGCTTCCAACAGCATACTATCTTTTTCCTCCCAAATCTACTATTGGTTTTGGCTCGTGACCAAATAGAAAATGACTCATCTGACCTTGTCTGTATTCTTTAGGTGATTTCAGTATATCTCAGATTTTGACAGCATTATCTCTGACAAACATCTTTAATTAACAGATCCACAGCAATTTAAATATTTTTATTTTATACATTTAACCTTTATTTAACCAGGCAAGTCAGTTAAGAACAAATTCTTATTTACAATGGTGGCCTACTCTGGCCAAACCCAGACGACACTGGGCCAATTGCGCGCTGTTCCTATGGGACTCCAAATCACGGCTGGATGTGATACAGCTTGGATACGAACCAGGGACTGTAGTAACGCGTCTTGCACTGAGATGCAGTGCCTTAGACCACTGCGCCATTCGGGAGCAATGTCCTCCGAGTGGTTGTGAATCCCTGATTGAAATGGTAGATTGAAATGGTAGATAAAATGTCCATTGGGAGACCAAGAGGGAACGTTATGTGGTCTGAGAAAATCTCAGTAAGGAAAAGATACATTATGGCCATAATCATATTCAGGTTGTAAATGAATAAATAAAATGTATCATATAATAGAAGTGATACAACGGGTGAGGTACTTTGTCTGGTGCTTTGGCAAATGTGGCACACATAACCCTATATGCCACCCATCATATAGGATTACATTTCCTTAATGATTTGGGGTGGCCTTATAAAGGGAGTCTGACGGCCTTATAAGATATACTTTGTTTAAAGTGTGACCTGACATGCTGACCAGACCGATCGCGCGTGTCTACGTGCTCCATCGCACGCATGTTGATTTTGTCCGCCCACACCAGACGTAATCAGGACATGCAGGTTTAAATATCAAAACGAACTCTGACCCAACTATATTAATTTGGGGACATGTCGAAAAGCATTAAACATGTATGTCTATTTAGCTAGCTGGCTTGCTGTTGCTAGCTAATTTGTCCTGGAATATAAACATTGGGTTATTATTTTACCAGAAATGCACAAGATCCTCTACTCCGACAATTAGTCCACAGATAAAAGGGTAAAAGCCTCCTTCAGGCTTCTTCTTCTTCTTTGGACTTTATATGGCGGTTAGCAACCAACTTTAAGGTGCATTACCACCACCAACTGGACTGGAGTGTGGACCTCAGTTCATCTTTCAATTACCCACATGGG
The DNA here is from genome assembly GCF_016432855.1 of Salvelinus namaycush. Lineage (NCBI taxonomy): Eukaryota > Metazoa > Chordata > Actinopteri > Salmoniformes > Salmonidae > Salvelinus > Salvelinus namaycush. Next base: position 28,033,044 of record NC_052336.1, on the reverse strand, counting down.
TATTTGCTCCTAAAAACCAATGAGGAGATAGGAGAGGCGGGACTTGCAGCGCATCAAGCGTCACAAATAGAACCAAGTTCTATTTTAGCGCCTGACTATGCAGACGCGCCCGAGCAGTGTGTGTGTGTGCAATGATTGAATAACATCGGTGTAAATTTGTTTTGTAATGCTCGCGCACGTGCTGAGAGCAGTGTGGTCGAAATGTAACATGCTGACCAGAGCGCTGGCGCATGCACCATCACAAGCATGTTGATTTTGTTCATCCACACCAAACGCGATCAGGACACGCAGGTTGAAATATCAAAACGAACTCTGAACCAAGTAAATTAATTTGGGGACAGGTCGAAAAGCATGAAGTATTTATGGAAATTTAGCTAGCTAGCGTGCTTTGCTAGCTAATTTGTCTTGGGACTGGAGTGTGGACCTCAGTTCATCTTTCAATCACCCACGTGGGTATATGCTCCTAAAAACCAAGGAGATGGCACATTGGTAACATGCTGACCACACAGCTCGCGTTACAAAATAAATATACACATACATGTTATTCAATCATTGCACCCACACTGCTTGCGCATGTCATGCGTAGCCAGGTGCTAAAATAGAACTTTGTTCCATTTGTGATGATTGATGTGCTGCAAGTCCTGCCTCTCCCATCTACTCATTGGTAACATGCTGACCACACCGCTCGCGTCACATTTGTGGGCGTTGCAAAATAAATGTACACATACATGATATTCAATCATTACACCCACACTGCTCGTGCATGTCTGCGTAGCCAGGCACTAAAATAGAACTTGGTTATATTCTACTTGACACGCTGCAAGTCCCGCCTCTCCCATCTCCTCATTGGTTTTTAGGAGCATATACCCATGTGGGTGATTGAAAGATGAACTGAGGTCCACACTCCAGTCTAGTTGTTGGTAGTAATGTACCTTAAAGTTGGTTGCCAACTGTCATATAAAGTCCAAAGAAGAAGAAGCCTGAAGGAGGATAATTAATCTGTGGAATAATTGTTAGAGTAGAGGACCTTGTGCATTTCAGGTAAAATAACATCCCATGTTTATATCCCATGACAAATTAGATAGCAACAACAAGCTAGCTAAATTGGCATACATTTTTTATGCTTTTCAACAAGTCCCCAAATTAATATAGTTGGTTCAGACTTTGATTTGATATTTCAACCTGCATGTCCTGAACGCGTCTGGTGTTGGTGTACAAAATCGACATGCGCGTAATGGCAAACGAAGACGCACGCGTACGAGCGGTCTGATCAGCATGTGTTTCCCTGCTGTATAGCAGATTCCTGAAGGGACCTGTTCTCCTTGTGGAAGCATTATGTACTGCACCCACTTAATGACGCTGCAGCTGGTCGTCATGGCAACGCTGTGGGTGACACCAGTGAGAGCGGGGACAGACTGCATGTATGGCTGCCGACTAAACAACATGACCATCACCGTGGAGAGAGAGGACTGTCACGGAAGCATCACCATCACCACCTGCGCCGGCCTGTGCGAAACGACGGTAGCTAAATAGGGATAGACAGTACTTATTTAGGGTTGTGTGTTTATTAGGTACCAAACTGGACAAGACTGATTGAAACAGGGAGGGCCTACTTGGCCAATAGAACACACATTTTTATTTTCTGATGCACAGTGTTCTGTTGAGTGCCCTAATGAACACACCCCTGTACAATTGTTTTTCATTACATTGAGTTATATATATTTTTGCTCTCAAGTGGCGCAGTGGTCTAAGGCATCTCAGTGCAAGAGGCATCACTACAGTCCCTGGTTCGAATCCAGGCCGTGATTGGGAGTCCCATAGGGCGGCGCACAATTGGCCCAGCGTCGTCCGGGTTTGGTAGGGGTAGGCCGTCATTGTAAATAAGAACTTGTTCTTAACTGACTTGCCTAGTTCAATAAATAACAAAATATATATATTCTGTTGCATGTGAGCTGTTGTGTATTATATTGTAGTGCAGCCATGCTACATTTTCTGCTGTTTAATTTAATTGACTATGTGCTAATTGACCTAAATCATTAATTCTACTATTTGACGTTGCACCAGGTTGCATCAGCAGCCCTTTGATATTACTGAACAAAATTATAAACACAACATGCAACAATTTGTAAGATTTTACTGAGTTACAGTTCATATAAGGGAATCAGTCAATTGAAATAAATTCAATAGGACCTAATCTATGGATTTCACATGCCTGGGCAGGGCTTAGGCCCACCCACTGGGGAGCAAGGCCCAGCCAATCAGAATTCGTTTTACCCCACAAAAGGGCCCCCCCCAGACGATCCCGCAGGTGAAGTCAGTTGTGGAGATCCTGGTTACACATGGTCTATGGTTGTGAGGCCGGTTGGACATACTCTAAAATGACTTTGGAGGCAGTTTATGGTAGATAAATTAACATTCAGTTCTCTGGCAACATTCCTCCAGTCAGCATGACAATTGCACGCTACTTCAAAACTTAAGACATCTGTGGCATTGTGTTGTGTGACAAAACTGCACATTTTAAATTGGCCTTTTATTGTGCCCAGCACAAGGTGCACCTGTGTAATGAGCATTCATTTTAATCAGTTTCTTGACATGCCACACCTTTCAGGTGGATGGATTATCTTGGCAAAGGAGAAATGCTTACTAAAAGGGATGTAAACAAATTTGTGCATAACATTTCAGAGATATAGGCTTTCTGTGCATATGGAACATTTCTGGGAATTTTTTATTTCAGCTCATGAAACATGAGACCAACACTTTACATGTTGCGTTTATATTTTTCTGTGTAGATCACAATGGCAGCAGAAGAGTAACACTATGAATCATGCAATAATTTAAAAAATATGGTTTCCATTAGCCGAATCCCAGATTACATTTAAGTCATTTAGCAGACGCTCTTATCCAGAGCGACTTACAAGTACATACATTCATACTTTTTTTGTACTGGCCCCCCGTGGGAATTGGTTTGAGTTGTCTTGCCAAGCACTATGGTATGGTTATTGTCATGCCATGAGTTGACTATACATTACAACAGATCTGGGACAAGGCCAGTGTTCAGATGATTTCAATTTACCGGTATGAATGCTGTTGTTGGCAGGATCTGAACTATCAGAGCACATGGCTGCCGCACTCCCAGGGGGCATGTAACTTCAAGGAGTGGTCCTACGAGAAGGTCTACCTGGAAGGCTGTCCATCCGGAGTCGACCCCTTCTTCATACCCGTAGCCAAGAGCTGCGATTGCATCAAATGCAAGACGGACAACACCGACTGTGATCGCATAAGCATGGCAACACCCAGCTGCGTAGTAAACCCACTAGAAATGTAATACTGTAGAGTTAGGCTGTTGCAGCAGCCAGTTTATGTTAAGCAACGGTTTGACTAGTCTATGGTACCGTTTCCATTGTTGATGTGCTATCACAATAAAACACTACTTAAGTCTAAACGTATTTGCTTTTAAAATATACTTAAGTATCAAAAGTAAATGTATAAATAAACAAACCAGACCGCAATCACTTTTTTATTTACAGATAGCCAGGGGCAGGGTCCAACAAGCATGTCCTTAGTGAGTCCACCAGATCAGAGGCAGAAGGGATGACCAGGGATGTTCTCTTGATAAGCGTGTGAATTAGACCAGGGATGTTCTCTTCATAAATGTGTGTCAATTAGACCGTTTTCCTATCCTGTTAAGCATTCAAAATGTAACAAGTACTTTTGGGTATCAGGGAAAATGTATGGAGTAAAAAGTACATTATTTTTGGGGGGAATGTAGTGAAGTAAAAGTAGTCAAAAATATAAAAAGTACAGGTAACCAAAGAAACTACTTAAGTAGTAATTCACACAACTGTGACTATGGGACATTTATCACTACCCAAAAATAGACCTAATAGGTCACAGAAAATAATTGTGAAATTGAACAGAACACTTTGTAATGGAGATGATCTGTGGTAAAGCGGCACGCTTGAGTCGACCGCTTAACACCTCGTGGACATTTCTAGGAAACTGTCGCAAAACCACACACATGATACTGAAGAACCCACTAGTCATCGCCCATAATTATGATAAACTTTTTGTAGTGCTCACCACAAGGGTTGGAATCTGGACACTCACATTTTTTATATGAATTAAGACCAATTTAATTGACAGCTGTGGGCACAAAACAAATATGTAATCATTAATCAAAACAAGTGGAGAATTGCAAAAACCATGAGGAAAGGCAGAAAATGAAACGTGGGAAATTCTTCAGGCATGCATACTTTCGAAAAAGGTGGAAACAAATCTCCGTCATATACCTCTTTTTCCTTTGCATGAGACCTCGTAGCGAGGTACCGGCGAAGTGTATGCGCACACACTTTCTTGAATTGACCCTCTCGGTACAGGAACTAAACTACATATGCAATGTTTATAACACTTGGTTGAAACCATTGTGGGAGTATTATTTCTTATTCATTTACTCTTGATACATCTTGTGATAACTTGATTTAGTATCTTTTGGCAACTTCAGACCATTTCTTATTCTGTCCTCGTTCTACAGAAAACAAAAATGAGAAAAAAATAACAGAACATAAAAACAGTCATAGTTCAAGGCCTAAGGGTGGGGGAGACTAGCCAGCGTACTTGTTGCGGATGATCTCTCCCCCCTCCACCTCAACCTGCTCGTAGAGCCACTTGCGGTCACAGCGGCACTCCACGCCACACCTGCGGGAGCTACAATCGGGGCAGGGGTAGAAGCAGCCCATGCAGTCCGCGTCCAGGCAGTCACACATGTCCTTGCCGCAGGAGAGCAGGCGGCCTTTGTTGTCATACACTTTGCTCTTCGCCCCAATAGTCTGTCTGCAAATACACAAAAACAATGGGAACGTCTGACCTGGCGCCTGTATGTGACTACCGTCTGCGTCTTGCTTACTTGGTAGTGCATCATTTACGGAATGACACTGCTTTCTGCTGGTTTACCTTCTCCCCGATACAAATTTTGACTGACTAGTCTCTCCAGTAAAAAAGGCAACCATTTGAAATGCAATAATGAAAACAAGCATACGTTGCAGGCTTCGAGGAAGGTAGCAGAGCAGTGGACCCATGCAGTGATGGATTCTGAAAAGTGATGGTTTCCACTCTTACCGGTCAGTGTTGGAGGAGATTCCTCCTCGTCCTCCACCTCGTTTTTTGCCATCACCTCTTCCCTGCAAAAACAAAAAAAGAACTTTGAGTGAATGTTGATAGATGAAACCAGGGAAGTATGCTCTTGTGCACGTGAAAACAAGGCTCTGAAAAACAGCACTTAACTGTGCAGAAATTCCCCAACACCTGCAACAGGATTTACACTAACATTCATTTAGAGGGGTGACACCCATCTGTGAGAGGTGATAAAAATATTTTAAAAAGTCGACACACCTTGCCAGTATCCCGGGTACTATGTCGTTTCTCCTTGACCTTGCTCTTCTCCAGCGTCTTAGCCCTCTCCCGGTCTGACGGTGCCCCGAAGCGGTTAGCCGCATTTGTGTCCTTGGTCATCATACTCCTTTTTCGTAATTCAGGCTGCAATGTTTTTAACATACATCTTGTATTCTAGCTGAATAAAAACAAAGACAGTTGGGTAAACTAGGTTGAGCAACTATGAAACCATACATTACCTTCGATGAATCAGCACCGAAAATGGTGGGCACGGCATCTTCCCTAAGAAACTGTTTGCCATTGTAGTCTCGGAAACAATCTGGGTTGAAATGTTCTGAGCAGAGGCAAGTGTTAGGTGTAGGGATGAAGTTTTTCATCCCCAAACTTTGTACCCATTGGTTGGCAAGCTGAGGCTTACTGATGGGGAACCTGAGAATAGGACAAGAAACACTGCTTAACACAAGCATGCATTCTCTTGCGCACGCATAAACACACCAAATTTAGCTACAACAACATTTGAAGAACGACTTAGCGAACGTTAGCAAACTAGCTAACGTTAGCTTGAAGTCCTTTACTCCTTACCTGTAAAATCGTATTTCTGACCCTTTGATAAACTTGTTGGTGCAGCCGTTTACTGCACAGGTGACAGGCATGATGAACCTCGTGCTTGTATGGTCTGATGTCAATTTATTTAGTAGCAATATAAACTATCGGAAGCACCGCTTCCAGTCCAACGCCTGTGTTGTTACTTCTTCTTCAATGATACAATTGAGGTCTGCAAACAAACGTTAAAGGTGCATGCCGCCACCTACTGTGCTGGAGGGTGTCGTAAATCACGGTTTACAAGATTAGCTCCAAATTTCTAAATCCTCTTACCTACTAACTCAGTACTTCTGAGGAAATAAAAAATGAGCCCTACTAACTTCCAATACACCCTCCCACATCACCAAAATCCCTTCCAAACCCCACCATCCTCAATGACTCTACACTTCAATCTTTCCATCTCTGTTCCTCTGCATACACATCACGGACAAACTGAAATGGTCCACCCACACAGTGTGGTGAAGAAGGTGCAACAGTGCCTCTTCAACCTCAGGATGCTGAAGAAATTTGTCTTGTCACCTAAAACCCTCAAACCTTTACAGATGCACAATTGAAAGCATCCTGTTGGGCTGTATCACTGCCTGGTACGGCAACTGCCGCAAGGCTCTCCAGAGGGTGGTGCGGTCTGCATAACGCATCACCGGGGGCAAACTACCTGCCCTCCAGGACACCTACAGCACCCAATGTCATAGGAAGGCCAAAAAGATCACCATGGACAACAACCACCCGAGCCACTGCCTGTTCACTCCGTTACCATCCAGAAGGCGAGGTCAGCACAGGTGCATCAAAGCTGGGACCGAGAGACTGAAAAACAGCTTCTATCTCAAGGCCATCAGACTGTTAAACAGCCATCACTAACACAGAGAGGCTGCTGCCTACATACAGACTTGAAATCATTGGCCACTTAAATAAATGGATCACTAGTCACTTTAATAATGCCACTTTAATAATGTTTACATATCTTGCATTACTCATCTCTTATGTATATAATACCATCTATTGCATTTTGCCTATGCCACTCTGCCATTGCTCATCGATATATTTATATGTATATATTCGTATTCCATTACTTAGATTTGTGTGTATTAGGTAGTTGTGGAATTGTTAGATTACATATTAGATATTGCTGCACTGTCGGAACTAGAAACACAAGCATTTCACTACACTCGCAATAACATCTGCTAACCATGTGTATGTGACCAATAACATTAGATTTGATTTTAACATTCAACAATATTACAACACATGCTCCACCGTTTCATCGACCATACACTCCAGACACAAACCATTCACATGCTTGACAACTAGCTGTAATGACGAGTTCAATGTACAACGTCCTAGGCACAATGAAGAAAACACCACCTCTTCCTTCCTAGTCTGACCTATGAAGCTTGGTCCACCGACCTTTCTTTGGAGGACATATACTGTAAATGCCGGCCCTTTGGCTCAGAGTCCCATCTCCTCTGCCACAGATCTATCAAATTAGCTCTGATCTTACATTTCACCTCACCTCTAACCAGTGGAACATTAATATCAATTATATCTTGTTTTAAAGCTATTTTGGCTAACTCTTTTGGTCTACAATTTCATTCCATTCCACACCCGAATGGGCTGGGACCCAGCAGAATCTCACATCTACACCCAGCCTCTCAATTCTGCATTATAACCTTAATACCTCCAATAGTTGGTCACTCCTATTAGATTTACCAGATGATAAACTATTCAATACACAAAGGGAATCTGAGCCCACTATAATTCTGACAGGTTGTATGTCCTCCACCCACTGGAGGGCAACTACTATCGCCAACAATTCAACTGAGTATACCGACAGTTCTCTGTTAGTCTTCTACATATCTGCACATCAAATTCAGGAAAGTAAACGCCTGCTCCTGTGCAACTCACTATTTGGGTCATTGGATCCATCTGTGAAAAGCAGTAAAAATGCATAAAACTTCGACCAATGTAATTGTCAACCAGTTTCATTATATGACTGACCTCTGACCAATCTTTCCTTTTCTCTACCAAGGTTAGATCAACAACAGGATCTGGGAGTAACCATGGAGGAACATTCCCTATCACCACAGAAGGTCCAACCTCAAACCACTCTCATCAGCAAGCTTTCCAACTGTCCAACCAAAACCACTGCCTTGTCTACTAGTATATTCTCAACAGTCATCTAGAACAGTAGCAGTTGGATGGTCAACCTCACAGCCTAACCCAATAAGCTAATACATTTCCCCCCCCACTGTATATCAAAAGGAACCTCACCTGCCTCCACTAGTAAGGCACATACAGATATTGATTTAAATGTACCATTACATATCCTTAAAGCTATATATAAAACTATATACTGGATACTGTCCAGCCTCTGAAGCCAAGTCGTTGACACTGTTCCATAAACTATACACCAGTAATCAATTGTCGTCCTGATCAGAGCTCTATAAATATCCATCAACGATTGTCTGTCAGCACCCCATTCATAACCAGAGACCGAACGCACAAGATTCACCACCTTCTAACACTTTGTTTGAACATTTATGACATGCTCTTTCCATGTAAACTCAGCAAAAAAAGAAACGTCCTCTCACTGTCAACTGCGATTATTTTCAGCAAACTTAACATATGTTCATACAAATATTTACACAACAAGATTCAACAACTGAGACATAAACTGAACAAGTTCCACAGAAATGTGACTAACAGAAATTGAATAATGTGTCCCTGAACAAAGGGGGGTCAATATCAAAAGTAACAGTCAGTATCTGGTGTGGCCACCAGCTACATTAAGTACTGCAGTGCATCTCCTCCTCATGGACTGCACCAGATTTGCCAGTTCTTGCTGTGAGATGTTACCACACTCTTCCACCAAGGCACCTGAAAGTTCCCAGACATTTCTGGGGGGAATCAAATAAAATTTTATTTGTCACATACACATGGTTAGCAGATGTTAATGCGAGTGTAGCGAAATGCTTGTGCTTATAGTTCCGGAGGAGGATGGCCCTAGCCCTCATCCTCCGATCCAACAGGTCCCAGACGTGCTCAATGGGATTGAGATCCGGGCTCTTCACTGGCCATGGCAGAACACTGACATTCCTGTCTTGCAGGAAATCACGCACACAACGAGCAGTATGGCTGGTGGCATTGTCATGCTGGAGGGTCATGTCAGGATGAGCCTGCAGGAAGGGTACCACATGAGGGAGGCGGATGTCTTCCCTGTAACGCACAGCGTTGAGATTGTCTGAAATGACAACAAGCTCAGTCCGATGATGCTGTGACACACCGCCCCAGATCATGACGGACCCTCCACCTCAAAATCGATCCCGCTCCAGAGTACAGGCCTCGGGGTAACGCTCATTCCTTCGACGATAAACGCGAATCCGACCATCACCCCTGGTGAGATAAAACCGCGACAAAAGCACTTTTTGCCAGTCCTGTCCGGTGATGTCTGGTGAGAACCTGCCTTACAACAGGCCTACAAGCTCTCAGTCCAGCCTCTCTCAGCCTATTGCAGACAGTCTGAGCACTGATGGAGGGATTGTGCGTTCCTGGTGTAACTCGGGCAGTTGTTGTTGCCATCCTGTACCTGTCCCGCAGGTGTGATGTTCGGATGTACCGATCCTGTGCAGGTGTTGTTACACGTGGTCTGCCACTGCAATGGACGATCAGCTGTCCGTCCTGTCTCTCTGTAGCGCTGTCTTAGGCGTCTCACAGTACGGACATTGCAATTTTTTGCCCTGGCCACATCTGCGGTCCTCATGCATCCTTGTAGCATGCCTAAGGCACGTTCACGCAGATGAGCAGGGACCCTGGGCATCATTCTTTTGGTGTTTTTCAGAGTCAGTAGAAAGGCCTCTTTAGTGTCCTAAGTTTTCATAACTGTGACCTTAATTGCCTACCGTCTGTAAGCTGTTAGTGTCTTAACGACCATTCCACAGGTGCATGTTCATTAATTGTTTATGGTTCATTGAACAAGCATGGGAAACAGTGTTTAAACCATTTACAATGAAGATCTGAGAAGTTATTTGGATTTTTAGGAATTATCTTTGAAAGACAGGGTCCTGAAAAAGGGACGTTTCTTTTTTTGAGTTCATATCGCTCATTGAACCATAGACCCAAATATTTGTACTTAAAAACTCTCCCCATAGGCTGTCCATTCAGAAACAACGGTATATTATCAGCAACTTTCTTCTTTGACAAGAACATACAGCAAGATTTCGCCACCGACAATTCAAAACTCCAGTCAATCGACCATCTTTCAACATCCATTATAGCCCGTTGAATAGAAGTTCACATGAGAGATATTCCTTCTCCTCATCCAAATAGCTCCATCCTCAGCATATAGGGAAACCCCAATACCCCTACATACATTTGAAAACACATCATTAATCATAATGTTTAACAAAATAGGACTGATAGCACTGCCTTGAGGAATACCGTTGTCAACTCCATAGGCATCAGATATATTGGATCCTATTTTAACGCAATTAAATAAGGCCAAAACACAGTTATATAGTCTCCCACCAATACCAATTATTTATATATTAATCAGTGGGGCTCCCGAGTGGCGCAGCAGTCTAAGGCACTGCATCTCAGTGCTAGAGGCGTAACTACAGACCCTGGTTTGATTTCAGGGCTGTATCACAACCGGCTGTGATTGGGAGTCTCATAGGGCTTTGTTCTTAACGGATTTGTCTAGTGAAATAAAATAAAAAATGCAAAGAGCGATTAAATAAGGCCAAAACCCAGTTATATAGTGTCGTGGATATTGTGTTACAGAGACATCAATCAGGAGCTCTTCCTGGGCTGACCCAGCAGTTGTCTTATATTTTGGCTATACACAGACAAGTTATATTTGCATGATTTAGCATAACTAATGAATCATTACCGTTTTGTTTCATTCATGTAACCGACCAATACTGTTTCATAACACGTGACAGACCAATACCTCACGAGGCTTCTCCTCTCTAAGCTGAGACTTTGAAACTGAGATATCTTTAGTCTGTTCTCAAAACAACGTCATTTGTTTTCAAAACACGGTCTGGGCGTACTGTCAAATTGCAGCCACTGATAGGGGTGATTTGTACAGTCAGCCACTTGCATGAACACAAACATTGGTTATTAGAACAGCATATGAATAGAACACAGAAATGTGTTATAAAGAAAAGCACAAACATTAAAATTCCCATTACAATCGTCTCCCACCAATACCAAGTCTTTCTATCTTAATCAGTGGGTCTCCCGATTGGCGCAGCAGTCTAAGGCACTGCATCTCAGTGCTAGAGGCGTCACTACAGACACTGGTTTGATTCTGGCAGGTAGCCTAGTGGTTAGAGTGTTTGGCCAGTAACCGAAAGGTTGCTAGATCAAATCCCCGAGCTGACAAGGTAAGGTAAAAATATGTTGTTCTGCCCCTGAACAAGGCACTGTTCGTAGGCTGTAATTGTAAATAAGAATTTGTTCTTAACTTAACTGACTTGCCTAGTTAAATAAAGTTAAATAAAAAAATAAAATTCCAGGCTGTATCACAACCAGCTGTGATTGGGAGTCCCATAGGGCGGCGCACAATTGGCCCAGCGTCGTTAAGGTTTTGCCGGGGTAGGCCGTCACTGTAAATAAGAATTTGTTCTTAACCGACTTGCCTACTTAAATAAAATAAAGTAGGCCTGCTCTCCACATGGTGTCCTATGCCTTTTCAATGCCAAAACACACAGTAGCCATTCATTCTATCATAACCAGAGTTTTTTCAATTTCATTGCTCACCTTTACTAACGCATCCAAAGTAGATCTACCTTTACGGAATCCACTTTTACATTAACTCAATAAACCTCTATGTTCCAGGAAACATGACAATCTGTAGACTATCCTCTTTTCCATCCATTTACACAAGTTAGAGGTCAATGCTATTGGTCTATAACTATCAGCACATGAAGGGTTCTTACCAGGCTTTACAAAAGGTCATATTACTGCACGCTTCCAACCAGAAGGTATAACCACCTCACTCCAACTCGTATTAAATAATTCCAGAACATGTATGACCTCATCAGGTAGACGCTTAAACATTACATAGAACAGCTGTTCATGAGCTGGGGCTGTATATCCACAGCCTTTTAAGACTGAACACATCTCATATACGGTAACAGTATCCCTTTTCTTATACACATTAACATGAGCATTTAAAATCTCAAACGTTGCTTATACTTAATCCAAAGTAACCCCCACTATGTGCCCAAGCAAATGTCTTCCTGAACAAGTCATCTTTTTCTTGATCAGTTACAGACATTTTCTGACCCACAACCAAAACTGGAATTCGAGTGGACTTGCTTATTCCAGTCATCTTCTTTAACATAGACAATACATGTCCCAGCTCAGTACCCCTGCCTATTGTAGAGCAGAACTGTCTCCATGCATTTCTCTCGACAGACTTAATGACCCCACGTACTAAACCTCTCTTCCTTTGGAAATCAAGTTGATTCTCTGGAGTCATATTCCTACACAACATTGTAAGCCCTATTTATTCCTCGAATAGGAGCAGTGCACTCTTCAGTCCACCAAGGAACCACCTTCCTTTTTGCCCCTGTTTGTTTTTCTTCAGAGAGGAAGAGGAGAAGCAATAGGGTTTACTCCGCCCAAAATCTGTCTACGAAAATAAGACCATGAAGTGAGTAAAGGTCCATTAGTGTCGAAATTTCCTAAACAAAAAATGTAATTGCTAATTTGTTCGAATAGAAGTGTCGTAATGGTTAGGTTGTTACGGTTGCAATGATCTAAGTGGACACACGTAGCATTTCGCCAAACCGACTTTATATCGGAGTTGTGCCTGTTCACACGCGCCTCCTCCTGCCTGCCTTCCATCTTTGAGGACATGCATTTCCATTGTTAGAGCGGTCACTTCTTCTTCTTCTTCTATGAGGTTTAACGGCAGTTGGCATCCAATTTGTTGCATTACCGCCACCTACTAGACTGGAGTACAACTCCCTTATACTTGCTTGAAAAAATAAATAAATAATAACTAAATAAATACCCTACCATCTAATACTACACTCACTCATTTCAAAATGATCAAATAAAATTAACACCACCCTACTCCACTAATTAAATGTATTTATTCCTATTTCATGCCATCATCCTGAAAGGATAGGAGATCACCCCTTAACACACCCTGTAACTCTTCTGATGTCAAGTCTCGCACACCCAAATACCTCTCTGCAGCTGCCACCACAACCTCAATTTTCAGAGACTTCCATTCCATGCCTACAGTACAATTGATAACCATTGCTATAAATCCAATCTTACTGAAACTTATTTCACTGTTTGGCCTATCCCTCTGTACTGGTATATCTCTACTACTCTCACCACCCCTTAACCCATCTTCCTCAACTTTCTTCACTGCCTCAGCATATGACAACTTCTGCACTACTCTAACCCTGGAAACCTCAACCTACCTCTCTCGCATATGGGACATTACTATTAACACATTCCACTACGTTCCCCAATACTACACATTCCTTTGTCGCATGCCCTTCTGCACATTTCCCAGACCTTGGACCCTCCCTCCTACACACTGCTGCCACATGCCCATAAGCTTGACACCTGTAACATCTTAATGTCTACGGCACATACGCTCGTAAAGGATAACTTATATATGCTAAATTCACTTTGTTAGTCAAAGACTCAACTTTAAAACTCAAAAGAACAGACAATGACCCTTCTGTTTACCCACTCTCGCCACCCCGTCTGCGTCGCATCAAACGACGAGCATCATATACACCGGGAATCTTTGCCCTCAGCTGGTCAACTTTTATATCTACTGCTACCCCAGTTATCACTTTTTTCATTGGTGCCCCTTTCTTGAGAACGAAACGATTCACTTTTATTGCCCCATTCGTTTTGCTTCAGGCGCATTCTCCCTCTGCCCAACAGAAACACAAACAATTATCACTAGACCACTTCTAGTTACCCTCACCGATTCCACATGACCCAACTCTTTTTTTCACCCACCGTAAAACCACAAATGGATCAGCCAAAAGGCAAGAGTCCACTTTTTCCATAAACGTCACTCCTACTGTCACAGACTCTTCTTTATCCTGATCATCGGTGCATACCTCGGTCTCCGATAACTTTCCCGCATTTACCACCTCTGATACTTCACCCTCATTCACTTCCATTTCTCCTCCTGTCTTCAGCTCCCTCTGCTTACATTTCCCCCCCTTCTTCTTTAACAAACCATCTCCCTTTTTTCCCCACCATTCTTATCCGACTCAATCTCACCCTCTCTTTCTGTTAGACCTTCTCTCCCTCTCAATTTCCCTTCATTCCTCCTCCGTTTTCCAAGTATACGTCTCCTCATGATAAAACTGCACTACTCCTGACCGCCTTCTCCAGGGACTCCATTCCATTTCCTCACTTTAGAGCGGTCACTCGACTATTTTATCAATCTAATAGATAATCTTTGTTTACTTTAGTGTGCACAACCTACCGGAAATGATATTGTTTATTCTCCATGGCCCAAATTTGTTCCAACTTCTATTCCAAAGCAGCAAGAGAAACATGGAAATACATTCTTTATGACCGTGTTTTCTTTCGGCTTGCATTTCTATTTTTTGTAATTTATGTAATCCAGGGCTCATATGTAAAAGAGACATTGGTCTCAGTATGACTCCCTGATAACGGTTAAATAAATAATGCATGAATGATATCGTTTGCTAAAGTGCCCACATCTTCCAGAAATACTGCCGCGCTCAGAACAACTGGGGGCTTGGAACGCCGAAATATCGGACTTCAGTGCGTTCAAAACAACTGGGATCTCCGGAAAAACCCGAACTCGACTTGAACGAGCTCGATTTGAACGGTCATCCGACTTGGAATTCCAACTCCAGAACTCGGGCCTCATTCTAGATCTCCGACTTTCCGACACGAGGATCACTGAGGTCATGATTTCACCGTATCTGTCCGAGTTCACAGTTGTTTTGAACGCAGCATACATTGCGACCCCTCTTCAAAATGGATCGAGTTTACAAATTGTCGTCGTGACGTCATGTGCAATCGATCAGATCAGTTTTGGTCAAGGCCGGGGGTGGTGCAGTTAAATATGTGGCATTCGCAATAATGTATTCCTTTTAGTTGTATCTAGGCTATGTGTGTTAACACTGATAAATCTTTGTGGCTTCGGCTTAAATGTATTTAGGCCTAGCTCTACCTGTTTCCTGCTCAAGTCACATGATTGACTACACCGACCGTGCAGCAGGACTTCGTGGGATCTGTCTGGCTAGTCGCTACGAAACGGGGTGATTGTCGGTAACAAACTCAGGCAAGCCACCAAATCTGACTTTTTGTGTTGCGGAGGATAGTTTGTTTTCTTGAAATGCCAGTTTGGACATGATACAGTTGTCTTTTTCTACTTCTGTCTACTCGAATAGCTAGCTGACGAACTTGGTAGCTAGAATCCACCACCACCAGCCAGAGTTAGCCCTTGGGCCATAGCTAAGGTTAGCGTGCTAAGCAGGCATGTATTTGTTTACCGATAGAGCTAACATTAGCTAGTTAACTCTTCTAAATAACTAGTTATAGAAAAATAGCGTACGAGCCACAGAATAACATGGTTAAGGCAATGCATAAACAGTTAAAATGTGAAGCGTTTATGAAGTTTAAATGAGTTATGTGGCTAGCTTTCTGCGTTAAACAACTTGCTAACAAGTTAGCTAACGTTAGCTACTAGTAGTTACCTAGCAAACGCTACCTAGTTAGTTAGCTAACTAACGTCAACATCACTGTCATCAGAAAGCGAGTTAGCTAACGGCTAGCAAACTATATTGTTATCTAACTACCCCATTGGTCATGATGACATGATTGCGAAATAGTAAGTTGGGATCTTGCCATAAGATTGCAACACAACTTCAATAGCTGGACAGTGTTGTCACAAAGGCACATCGACTGATTGTTCACCTAGTCGGCTAGGGGATTCGAACAAGCAATCTTTAGGTTACTGGCCCAACGCTCTTCACAGCTGGGCTGCCCCGTGCTGCATTTGACAACTTGATGGTGACTAATGAAGTCTGTGCTCAATTTGTCAGACTCTGAATTTTTACAAATGAGATTAGTTGTGTTTTTGATCATGGGTTGTTAAATGTGATTGTGATACATAGCTAGCAGATTGCAACGGGCTAACAATGTTGTGATGTTCCATTAGCGGTTACAGGATAGGTACTGTTTGGCTTAGCACAGATCATTTACAATCAACTTTAACTTGGCAACACTATCTTAGTTCTCGATTTGGCCAAACATGTATATTTTAAAATGTCTAATTCCAGGTGGTTCGTTTGAATTTCGAAAATGCTCAGATAATTTTTGGGGGGGCTCCATGAAGTAATCCAACAATGTGTATGCTGCCATCTTGTCTATTTCAAATCTTCTCTCATCAAATCAAGCTTTATTGGTTACATACACATATTTAGCAGATGGTGTAGCAAAATGCTTGTGTTCCTAGCTTCAACAGTGCAGTATTATCTAACAATACACACATCTAAAATGGAATTAAGAAATATATAAATATTAGGATGAGCAATGTGGGAGTGGCATTGACTAAAATAGAATACAGTATATACATATGAAATGTGTAAAGAAGTATGTAAACATTAAGGTGACCAGTGATTCCATATCTATGTATATAGGGCAGCAGCCTCTAAGGTGCAGGATTGAGTAACTGGGTGGTAGGCAGCTAGTGATGGCTACTTAACATTCCTGATGGCCTTGAGATTTACATTTACATTTAAGTCATTTAGCAGACGCTCTTATCCAGAGCGACTTACAAATTGGAGATAGTGGTTTTTCAGTCTCTCTGTCCCAGCTTTGTTGCTCCTGTATTGACCTCACCTTCTGGATGATAACGGGGTGAACAGGCCTTGGCTTGGGAGGTTGATCTTTTTGGCGTGCCTGTGATATCAGGTGTCCTGAAGGGCAGGTAGTGTGTCCCCCGGTGATGCGTTGGGTAGACCGCACCACCCTCTGGAGAGCCCTGTGGTTGCGGGCGATGCAGTTGCCGTACCAGGCGGTGATACAACCCGACAGGATGCTCTCAATTGTGCATCTGTAAAAGTTTGAGGGTCTTAGGGGCCAAGCCAATTTTTTTTCTTCAGCCTACTGAGGTTGAAGAGTGTTGTCCTCAAAGCTGGCAAAGAAGGTGTTTAGCTTGTCTGGGAGCAGGACGTCGGTGTCCGACGTGGCTGGTTTTCCCTTTGTAATCTGTGATTGTCTGTAGACCCTGTTTGTAGACCCTGCCACATACGTCTAATGTCTGAGCCGTTGAATTGTGACTCCACTTTCAACTCAAATTTATTTGTCACATACACATGGTTAGCAGATGTTAATGCAAGTGTAGCAAAATGCTTGTGCTTCTAGTTCCGACCGTGCAGTAATATCTAACAAGTAATATAACCGAACAATTTCACAACAACTACCTTATACACACAAGTGTAAAGGAATGAATACGAGTATGTACATAAAAATATATAAATGAGTGATGGCCGAATGGCATAGGCAAGATGCAGTAGATGGTATAGAGTACAGTATATACATATGAGATGAGTAATGTAGGTTATGTAAACATATAAAGCGGCATAGTTTAGTGGCTAGTGATACATTACATCAAGATGCAGTAGATGGTATAGCGTACAGTATATACATATGAAATGAGTAATGTAGGTTATGTAAACATTATATAAAGTGGCTAGTGATAAATTGATTACAACCATTTTTCCATTATTAAAGAGTCTCTGTACTGACGTTTTTTCTGTTTGATTACCTTACGGAGTGAATAATTAAAATGTTTGTATTCAACCATGGTTAAATGCGTTGGTTTGCACTTTCAGTTTAGTACGAATGCTGCCATCTATCCATGGTTTCTGGTTTGGGTAGGTTATAATAGTAATTGATTGAGACAGGTGTGTCCACCCCTTCTATAAGATTATGGCGGTCCGCAAACAAACGTTAGAGGTGCATGCCGCCACCAACTGTACTGGAGTGTGTAGTCAATCATCCATCCCTGTCCATCCTCAATGACCATCAATCTATCCCTCTCTTCCACCTACTGGTACTTAGAACAATACATCAACACATGCTTCACTGTTTCATCAACCATACACTCCAGTGGGTCCACCCCAAAGTGCAGTATGTCATTATGACACTCACCTGTCTCGATCAATGAGAGAATATTTTAAATAGACAATTTGAGGTGACTTTTCTTTCCTCAGTGGGTCATTAGAGGCCAAACTCATATAAATATAATAACTAGAACTCAAACTAGTTCTGTACCCAGAATTCCTTGAAGTGTGATTATGGATGGTCAAAATCTGCTAATGTTATCTTTCACACGCTGTTGTTGGTGCTGAGTATGGAAGACTTTTCGCTTAACCAGTAGAGTTACATCCGCTGATGTTGTGACATTCAGGAGAAAACATAAAAGTTACACCCAATTTGCTTACTGCCACTCGATGTTCTACTGTGATGGAACTCAGTCTCTTGCTGCCTTTCACTGTGAGATTGCACGTACACACGCACACTCCCATGCATGCTCACCATCAAAGGAGGTACTGAAACTTTGGCATAAGCAACACGAGTTCTCTTAAACCTTTGTATGGCATCTTCACCATTGCTGAGTAACAATCCTATGTTTACAAATGAGGGGACCGTTCCCTATAGCTCTCATGACAGGCTTCGAATAAAGTACAGAATAAAATGGATTAAAGGGCATATTCCTAATTTCCTACCTCAGAATGTCTGCTCCCCCTAGACATGGAACTAAATTAATGTAATCTATTTGACCAAAATTATATTTTTTAAGTAAGGTTTTTGAATTAGTCCTCTTCAGGAATCAATGGGTGTATATCATGAATAAAATGGATGTAGCAAATGCAGATATCCCCTTTAAAAAAAAAAAGATTTTATAATGTATTGGGAATGCCTCCTATGATTTAAATTCCACCAGTCTTTGAGAACAGTAGCACCCATTTCCTGGACAAAGGTTCCTGATAAGCTCTACAGAACATTGGACTTGTAATGAGCAAGGGAGTGAGGTTACTTTAGGTCAGTGGCCCACAACCCAATGATCCTCATTCACCCAGTCAACTCAAGCTTTCAAACCAGCTGCAGCTTTCCTGTCCTCTAAAGTGGAAATTGTTAGCCTAGGACACAGTACATTTTAAATAGGCAAAAAGTCTTGAAAGGAACAATCCTTCTTTAGTTTTTCATCAACGACAGCCCAGGCACTTGTTTTGCCATAACTTAGAAATGGGCCTGGAGAAATGTAGGCCTAATCTCTCTTACATTCATAGATAGTACTTGGATACAACTGACAGTCCACGATATCAAAAACATCTTTTTAAACTTATTTTGAAGCTTTTTTACAAACAAGTATAGCCTATTTTATTTGGGGTTGTCAATAGTGGTGCGGGTAAAATCAATAGTTACATATCAAAATATTATATTGATAATTTGACTCCCAAGAATCGATTTGTAAAAAGCAGGGGTGTAATGTACTTAATTAAAAATACTTTAAAGTACTACTTCAGTAGTTTTTGTTACTTTACTATTTATATTTGACAACTTTTACTTCCCTGCATTCCTAAAGAAAACAATGTACTTTTTACGCCATAGATTTTTCCCTGACACCCAAAAGTACTCGTTACATTTTGAATGCTTAGCAGGACCAGAAAATGGCCTAATTCACACACTTATCAAGAGAACATCCCTGGTCATCCCTACTGCCTCTGATCTGGAGGACTCACTAATCACAAATGCTTGGTTTGTATGTAATATCCTAGTGTTGGAGTGTGCCATCTGGTTTGCTTAATATAAGGAATTTGAAATGATTTATAGTTTTGATGCTTAAGTATATTTTAGCAATTACAAACTTTTTATGCTCAAGTATATTTAAAACCAAATATTTTTACTCAAGTAGTATTTTACTGGTTGTCTTTTACTGATTTTGAGTGATTTTTCTATTAAGGTATCTTTTACACAAGTATGACATTTGGGTACTTTTTCTACCACTGGTGCTAAGATTCGTTAGCTAATGTTAGTTGGCTGTACCTGCACATTAACGCGGGTATTTTTCATCCTATAGCTTGTTACCCATCTTCCTTTTTAAACAGTGAGCCAACACATTTTCAGCACTTTTACTTCCATGACTGATCAAAAGAAATGTTCTTATGCTCTGTCTTGTTTCTCAGCAGAGGACATGTAGTGAGCAATATGTTTGGAACATCAAATTGCAATTAAATCGCAGTATCTAATCGCAACACATCTAGAATTTAAATACATTTTACATCGGGGCACCAAAGTGTCTTGATCAGATCGTGAGGTCCCTGGCAATTCCTAGCCCTAGTTATCTTGGTAAGACGGTTGTACTAAGCTCATGCGGAGTCTAGCGTAGCTGTGGTTCTTTTAAAGAATCAATTTATTTATTTTTTTAACAACTGTGATTCTCATGAAACCAGCTTTAACCATGGCTTAGCAAATTGAGTTCGAAATCCGTGATGCATCTGCAACGGTGAACTATAATTCTGAAGACTAAGATGCCTAGTTTATGGCACTGTCTTTATTATAATGGGAAAAAAATGTCATCCCAAAGTCTCATTACCAAAATGCGTCCGTATTAAATCTTCAGGTCATCTTTATTAAGTTTATTTGAATAGAACATGGCTGCTGTAGTTTCGCCATAAATTGTTTACATTAAACTATAATATTTATTACTTCAACACCTGTGGACATGTTTCTCATAACAATGTTTGAAGTTGCTGTACAAACTCATTTTTTTTCAATACATTTCTATTCACCCATGATGCATCATCCATTGGAGTAGTCCTTAGTTGAGCACCGATTCATTTAATTTCTTCACTTCTGTTTTCAGAATGAGGATATATTTCTCAAAAATAACCTTTATGACACTTGTCCTTCTCATTACCGAAATGACTAAAGTTCAGTTCCGCTCAGGTAGCACGTCCGGTGAACAGGTCAGGGTTCCATAGCCGCAGGCAGAATAGTTGAAACTGGAGCAGCAGCACGGCCAGGTGGACTGGGGACAGCAAGGAGTCATCATGCCAGGTAGTCCTGAGGCATGGTCCTAGAGCTCAGGTCCTCCGAGAAAGAGAGAATTAGAGAGAGCATACTTAAATTCACACAGGACACCGTGAGGTGTTATTATATATATTCCCCCCCCCTTTTCCCCCCCTCCAATTTCGTGATATCCAATTGGTAGTTAGTCTTCTCCCATCGCTGCAACTCCCGTACCAACTCGGTAGAGGCGAAGGTAGCGAGCCACGCCAAGCCACACTGCTTCTTAACCCGGAAGCCAGCCACACCAATGTGTCGGTGGAAACACCATACAGCTGGTGACTGAGGTCAGTGTGCCTGTGCCCTGTCCGCCACAAGGAGTCACTAGAGCGCGATGGGACAAGGACATCCCGGTGGGCCAAACCCTCCCTTAACCGGGACGTCGCTGGGACAATTGTGCACCGCCTCACGGGTCTCCCAGCTGCGACACAGCCCGGGATTGAACCCAGGTCTCTAGAGACACCTCTAGCACTGCGATGCATTGCCTTACATTCACTTATGTTAAAGCTTAGAGCCTACTTTATATCATCTGAGGTTTTTGTGTTGTGCCTGCCATCGGTTGAGACATGCTCTTGATTACAAGGTGGCTGTCATTTCAATTATAGAAACATAATTCATAGAATGGACCTATTCCTGAAATGGACCACTGCAATTTAGCTGGTACACCATTAACATTTTTATTGAAATGTGAGAAATGGTTGCACTGTGGAGCCCTGAAATGTGTCATCATGCATAGGCTATTCTCATTGAGCGTGGCGACGTACTGTTAACGTTTTATCCACTATCTGTCCATCGCTGTTGTAATCTGGCAAGGCATAATGTTCCCAAACTGGAGATTTAAACTAGTTCCTGGCTGCGCCTCACAAAAGCACAGTTTCAAATGCGACAATTAAGATAAAATGTTTTATGGAATAGCCTGAAATGTTTTTCAGCTCAGATTTACTTGAGGCATAGGCCTACAATAGCTTATAGGCCTAGTGTACTTTTATTTTGTACATTTTAAAAAATGTATTAATTGGGGTTCAGTGCAGACAGACCTGAGGTCCCCATACTGAACGGTTCAGTACAAATGGTGTACTATTACACCCTAACTTGTGATTTGTTAGTTCTCTGTTCACAAGCCTACTTTAAACTTTGAGAAGGCCCCTTTTTTGTATTGTGTTTGAGAAGTGGCTGGTTAGACACACTCCAAGATGAACATATTTGAGCAGCACAAGGCCCTATGGGGATTTCAGAACCATACAAACGACCAATAGTTACCTCGCCTGTGTTCGTGTTTCCACCCTGCCTCCCCTCCCTTTCCTCCATCTCTCTGTTTCTGTCTCCAACAGGATATTGGCTAGCAGAAGGGTTTGCGTTTCTCTCAAGATATTCTTGAGTCATAAAACTTCCACGAGACCGAGGACAGAGGGATGTAGTATTTAATTTATTATTCTTTTTTTTTTAGCGTGGAACACAAACGGGCCTGTCCTTAAAGCCGTTCGCTTGTCAATGCCAGGGTAGCAGCCACATTGAATGAGGTTTCAGTCTCACATGGGCAAGATGGACAGATCATAACAAGACATTACTTCAAAGGTATGTTGAACACCAGATGCCCAGTTTAACGGTCTCTCTGGTCAATCTCTTAAACACACTGACAAGTTACTGACATGCAATACACTTGTGCTGCTCAAACGAATAACAGGACTATGCTAAGTAAGTCTGTTTCTTTAATTTGTACATTTTTATTATGCCTACATTGCCGAAATGGTTGAATTGAGTCAATGAAGATGGGGCAGATGGCATTTTACATTTACATCATAGGAATTTAGCAGACGCTCTTATTCAGGGATTTACAGGAGCAATTAGAGTTAATTGCCTTACTCAAGGGCACATCGACAGATTCTGGGCCTAATCGGCTCGGGGATTCAAACCAGTGACTTTTCGGTTACTTGCGCAAACGCTCTTAATCTAGGCCATCTGCCGCCCTGCTTTTTTTCTTAATTGCTCACGTTTGAACAAAGCTGATGTAGGACAAATACTGGTGTTTTGTTGCAGGCACAGCCAACTTGTGCAGAAATAAAATTGTGCCATTGTCAAAATTATACGACATCTCAAAAACAATATCCTTATAAGTAACTATCGACCCCCCCCCCCATCATTCGTTTTTAGGCTATACAGTTTGTTTACACGTACGTTGTTTACAAACATTGGAGTAAAGCAAGCTTCGTGAGGCATTTCTAAGTTATGTTCTTGAAAGAATCAATGGGTATCAATCAATCGTTCCACAAAGAGTACTATTCGAATCCCTTGAATATTTTAAAGCCTGTTCTAAGTTATTACGAAGTGCCCTTTTAATATAGACCACATGGACATTTCAATAAATCAATTTCAACCCACTAAACCACAACATGTCTCCTAGCTACAGACAATTCCACTGTAATAGAATTGCGCTGAGACACTTAAAATGTATACCAATCAATAACCTTTTGATTTCAAACTCTATGCACAGGCTACTTTTAAGATTTGACCAAGAACATTTTATAAAAACACAATTACTCGAAGAACTGTGGAGATGCAAAGTTTGGTAGCAGAATTTCACCCCAAAGTGACCACTTTTTGCCAGAACTGTTAAATATCGGCTTCAAGTTAAGATTCAAAGATGTCTGCAGAAGGAATGGGGTGTCAACTATGACATGTTGCGTCTGAAAACATCTAATTTGGTCATTAAACTATTTTTACACCTGGTAACAGAATTGTGTTAACGGAATTTCATCATGGGTCCCTGATCTGTACTATACACAAATGCATAATTATGGATATGAATGTCATTCTCTTCATGGTGATGTATCCTAAATAGGTACACAAAGGTTGAAATATTTGGGTATTATTCTACACTGGCTATTAATTTAATGAGCTCCACCACCAAACAAGACCAAATTTGGTTGCTTTGGACCGGACCAAATCTGAACCCTTCATAGATGCCTGTTGCACACGTTTGGACATTAAAGTACAGCACACTATATTCAAGTAAAGTATACTACATTATAGTGTACTCAACAGGGGTCGTGTTAATGCAGAATTCTGCATCTTTGAGACTTTTTTTTTGCCACATAAATATCTTGCAGCGTTTTGTAAATCAGATCTAAAATGCTGCATATTGTCAGCACACATTTTGTACGTCAGTTGCACTTCTCCAATTGGATGAGAATTCACAAACGGGCATTTTATCAGCAGACCATGCTCTGACTAATGTGTAGCTACTTTTCTCAGTGTAACCTACCGTTCTCCCTTTCTCTGGTAATATGTGACAATTAGGAAATGTAGCTGGCTATATGTAGCTGGCTACATTCTTTTTATGATAAACATTAGAAATATGATGGCCATGCATCGTTTTTGCCAAAACTACATTTTTTTCATTCTAAGCTCATTTTAAATGTGGCTGCTATAAATAGAATTGCACTTTGGTGGCCATCCTGATGAAAAGGAAGCTATTTTCTGCCGAATGTGTTGCGCTAATGTATTTTCTTTGAAGGAAAACTATATTCTAACACCCCTGATCACTCTATTGATGCAGGAAATACACTGACTTTCAATATGAAACACAGGTGACTTTTTCTTTTTTTTCAAGGTCTTTTTTTTTTTTAAATGCAGATTTCTGGACCTCTCAACTCGTGTGCTCTACTGTCTACTAAACTCCATTCTATTGTACAAAGAGTGTTCTGATCTATACTCTATAATACAGTAAAGAAAAGTAGTGTAGTAAAGTACTGTACTCTTACTGTGCTGTACTGTCCAAACTTTCGAAACCCAGACGTCCATGATTGGTTCAGATTCCGTCCGGTCCAAATCTGAACCAATCATAGACGTCTAGGTTTAGCCAATTAAGGACCAAAAAATATTTGTGGATGTTGAAATTAATGCCAGATGACGGACCGACAATTTCAACTACAATACATTCAGAAAGTATTCATACACCTTGACTTGACCAAATGTTGTTCCAGCCTGAATTTAAAATGAATTAAATTGAGATTTTGTGTCACTGGCTTAATGTCAAAGTGGAATTATGTTTTTAGACGTTTTTGAAATGAATGGTCTCTAGTTTCAAAACTAGTTTTGAAATGAATGAAAAGCTAAAATGTCTTCAGTCAGGTATTCAACTCCTAGAAGTTAGCTCAAGTCGCATGGACTCTGTGTGCAATAAGTGTTTAAAATGATTTCTGAATGACTACCTCATCTCTGTACCTCATACATGAAATTATCTGTAAGATCCTTCAGTCAAGCAGTGAATTTCTAACAGTCAACCACAAAGACCAGAGGTTTCCTAATGCCTCGTGAAGAAGGGCACCTATTGGTAGATGGGTAAAAATGTAAAAAGCAGACATTGAATATCCCTTTGAGCATGTTGAAGCTATTCATTCTACTTTGGATTGTATATCAATATACCCTGTCACTACTAAGATACTTCCTAACTCCGTTGCCAGAGAGGAAGGAAACCGCTCAGAGATTTCACCATGAGGCCATGGTGACTTTAAAACAGTGTAGAGTTTAAAGGCTTTGATAGGAGAAATCTGATCGACAGCATTGTACTTAACACCACAATACTAACCTAAATGACAGAGTGAAAAGAAGGAAGCCTATACCGAATGAAAAACGCAGCCCCGGTCCCAGCAATTTTGCCACCTAGTCAAAATTTCTAATAGGCTATTTTTGCACAAGAAATAGGTTAAAATACTAGAGATTCTTAAGTGGCCAATTTTTATATATTAGGGTAGCTGTCTTTTTGGGCTATATCAGCCAATAGTGTAGATGTAGTTGGGGTGAAATATAGGAGCGTGGACACTTGCTTACTTGACTAGAGCTACGTTTTGCATAACTTTTAGGAGCATTTTGTATAAGTGGTGGTGGCAGGAAGCTGAGCGGTTAGTTGGGCCAGTAACTGAAAGGCTGCTGGTTCGAATCCCTGAGCCTACAAGGTGAAAACCTGTCTGTGCCTCTGAGCCCTTGATAAGAGCATCCGCTAAATGACAAATGTGAGCCGGATGATTTTTCAAGCAGTGTAAAATGTATTTCCAGTCGACGTTGGAGTCTAAACTATAGCCTATCATATTTAGGAAGTTAAAGACGACTGCGCCATGCTTCCCTGCCCCATATAACCTAGTCTACAGGCTATTTAATTGAGACCACACGTATAGGCGCACTTGATATTGCACGTTTTATACTTTATCACTTCTTTATGGCGTTAAAGTACGGTCTATTGGCTCTCATATTATAGTTATATGATATTATTGCATTAACCCCAGGTGCAGATTTGATTTCGTAATGACAAGCTGCTGTGCAGATGTCCACACTGTCTGGGACTGATATCACAGATGTTGGTCATGGTTAAGAGCCCCATGTTGTTTTAGTCATGATCTGACTGGGTACTTGTCCTTAACGCCCATTCATCAGCTGGGTTCTCAGTCGACCCCCGCTTGTCATTGCACTGACATTGTAGGTTACCCCACATAGTACACTACAGAATGAAAAAAAAAAAAGTGACAATTTTAGATTAAAAATATATATATCCTTTAAAAAAATTATATTTGAACTGGCTTAGTCATGAAAATATGAAATGTTTAAAGAAATTAATTAGCTCAGTATGACTTTTTTACCCTGTCATAATCCAAAACCCATCTGTTTCAGGGATGTGAAGTATTATATTGTTTGTTTTCAACCTCCTAGAACCAACAGTGTAACAGGAAGACGTTGCTATTTCTATACATTGTCATAGAACCTAGCGTTACCAGCCGATCGGCAGTAAAACATCTACTTTTTATAGCTTCAAGTTGTTAAATTATAATTTATTTTACTACTACAGATAGGCCTATATCATTGACATTTAGGACTGTTTTCAGGTGTAATTGTTGCATGTAGTCAGCATATTTAGGCCTAAATGTGAACGTCTCACAATCTTGTGACTTTATTAGAACTGAGTGTCCTATGTGAAAGGTGATGTGGTCATGTATGATTTCAAAAGTAAAGCCACAGCAAGTGACCGTAAAGTGGTCTAACATCTCAATGTGGAGGTTGTCCGCCCACTCTGCCTACAGTGGGCGAAATGTTTTCTTATGGTATAAAATACATTTTACCAAGGCAAATATGATTATTCTTCTTCTGAATCGTTCAGTGGGGTCCTTCTCGAAAACATAATTTAACATTATGTCTAATGCATCCAATAATAAGCACCGGGCTCTGTTGACATAGCTATTGAGGATTTTACATTTTTGTGGTTGTCATCAAAGTTGTTTCCGTAGGTTGCAAAAAGCTAATTTTAGCATGACACAAGCAGAATTAAATGTAAAAGGATTTGAAAATGAAAAGCTTGGTATACGCTCAGTGCTCGGTTGACATTTCAGAGATGCGCTTGTTTTTGTAAGAAATCTTTTAAAAATTACAGGAATTTTGAATTAATATGAAAAGCATATACTAAAATATGACATGACGTGTCTGAAAATCGCTATCCATCTAACCTCTATTGTTATGTCCTGCGGATTCGAGAAGAAAGATAATGAGTTCAACAGGAAAGTGAGCCTGTCAGGTAGCCGGTTGCCTAAATTATTGCACAGAATCTAGCCTGGGGGAGGGGCTCCATTTTAATTTAGTCACCCTTATTCTGCCCATCCTACAAGGGTAAACACTCCAATACATTTTGAACAGATTATGATAGGGACATGCGGTTTGGACCATTGACTTTCTTACAGGATTATCTACACCGGCAATTCTCAACTGGAGGTTTTGAATGGGTCGTGGGTAAAATAATACTCCAGTCTGAACTTAAACCAGGTATGTAGAATAATAATGAACTTACATTTGGGAAAAAAGTATGGACTCAAGTCACTCTTGATAAGATAAATGACACATTTTAAATGTTTTAATCTTTGAAGAATTGTTCTTCAATCACAGTATTTTCAATATAGTGCTATTAGCAGTGCTATTTTTGGTAGATTGTGGTCTTAAACCAGTGAGTTCATCAAGAATATGGGAAAATTGTATCATCCACAATGAGAGGTGGAAAGGTTGTTCCCTTGTCATATAATTGCTACATTTACTATCAATATAGCATTAAAAAAATAGTTTTCCAGAATGTATTTTGGCAACAAAAAAGTGTGAATATTGGGTCACGACTGAGACAACCTGGTTCAATTTGGGTCCTGAGGCAAAACCCAGTTGAGAACCACTGATCTACACAATTAACATGATTATTTTACCCATTGGTCAAAAAATTCGTTTTTGATTGGACACCCTGCAATGTGTGTTTCTGTATCGCAGGTGAGGTGTTTGACGGGGCCTCAGAGCTGCAACTGGACTGCCTCTGCAGTGGTGACGACCGCAGCAGTGCAGAAATGAAGCATGAGGGCAACCTCCTCCCCCTGGAACTACCCCACCATGCAGGGTTTTCCAGCCCCCCCCAGAAAGGGCCTTCCTCACTAGCTGAGAAGAGCAGCCCGCTGCTCATGGAGCCCAGCAACATCAAGGCCGACCCCGCCGGCGACATGCCTGCCAACACAGGTGCGCATGTTTTTGTATTTATTTAACCTTTTATTTATCCACAAAGTCCCATTTGAGGTTAAGATACATATTTTGTGAGGGAGACCTAGCACCTGTGTGTTCAGTGATGTCATCAAACCAGTCGGACTGGTTCAAGCATCAGGCTAATCCGTTTGTTTTCGACAGTCTCATCTTATACAGTACCAGTCTAAATTTTGGACACCTACTTATTTAAAGGGTTTTTCTTTATTTGTACTATTTTCTACATTGTAGAGTAATAGTAAAATACATCAAAACTATGAAATGACACACATGGAATCATGTAGCAACCAAAAAAGCGTTAAACAAATCCAAATATATATTCTTCAAAGTAGCCACCCTTTGCCTTGATGACAGCTTTGCACACTTGTCACTCTCAACCAGCTTCACCTGGAATGCTTTTCCAACAGTCTTGAAGGAGTTCCCAAGTATGCTGAGCACTTGTTGGCTGCTTTTCCTTCACTCTGCGGTCCGACTCATCCCAAACCATCTCAATTGGGTTGAGGTCGGGGAATTGTGGAGGCCAGGTCATCTGATGCAGCACTCCATCACTCTCCTTCTTGGTCAGAAAGCCCTTACACAGCCTGGAGGTGTGTTGGGTCATGATCCTGTTGAAAAACAAATGATAGTCCCACTAAGCGCAAACCAGATGGGATGGTGTATCGCTGCAGAATGCTGTGGTAGCCATCCTGGTTAAGAGTGCCTTGAATTCTAAATAAATCAGTGTCACCAACAAAGCACCCCCACCTCCATGCTTCACGGTGGGAACCACACATGGAGAGATCATCCATTCACCTTCTCTGTGTCTCACAAAGACATGGCAGTTGGAACCAAAAATCTCCCATTTGGACTCATCAGCCCAAAGGACAGATTTCCACCAGTCTAATGTCCATTGCTTGTGTTTCTTGGCCCAAGCGAGTCTCTTCTTCTTATTGGTGTCCTTTAGTAGTGGTTTCTTTGCAGCAATTTGACCATGAAGGCCTGATTTCATGCAGTCTCCTCTGAACAGTTGATGTTGAGATGTGTCTGTTACTTTAACTCTGCATTTATTTGTACTGCAATTTCTGAGGCTGGTAACTCCAATGAACTTATCCTCTGCAGCAGATGTAATTCTGCGTCTTCCTTTCCTCTAGAGCCAGTTTAATCATAGTGCTTGATGGTTTTTGCAACTACACTTGAAGAAACTTTCAAAGTTCTTGAAATTGTCAGTATTGACTGACCTTCATGTCTTAAAGTAATGATGGACTGTCGTTTCTCTTTGCTTATTTGAGCTGATCTTGGCATAATATGGGCTTAGCCCTAGTTTGTAAAAGACCATCTTCTGTATACCACCCCTACCATGTCGCAACACAATTGATTGGCTCAAATGCATCAAAGAAATTTCACAAATTAACTTTTAACAAGGCACACCTGTTCATTGAAATGCATTGCAGGTGACTACCTCAAGAAGCTGGTTGAGAGAATGCCAAGTGTGTAAAGCTGCCATCAAGGCAAAGGGTGGCTACTTTGAAGAATCGCAAATATAAAATATGTTCTGATTTGTTTTTTTGGTGACTACATGATTCCATATGTGTTATTTCATAGTTTTGATGTCTTCACTATTATTATACAATGTAGAAAATGGTACAAATAAAGAAAACCCTTGAATGAGTAGCTGTGTCCAAACTGGTACTGTATATTTAGAGTACATGCCTATATTTTCCCAGATAGTTCCATGTATTATATTAACTAGAGGTCGGCCGATTATGATTTTTACACACCAATGCCGATTTATTGGAGGACCAAAAAAGCCGATTTAAATTAAAATATACTTAAAAAAAATAAAAATAAAAATTTATTTGACTTTTTTATTTATTTGTAATGACAATTACAACAATACTGAACACTTTTATTTTAACTTAATATAATACATCAATATAATTAATTTGGCCTCAAATAAATAAATAAATAATGCAAAAACAGTGTTGGAGAAGAAAGTTAAAGTACAATATGTGCCATGTAAAAAAGCTAACGTTTAAGTTCCTTGCTTAGAACATATGAAAGCTGGTGGTTCCTTTTAACATGAGTCTTCAATATTCCCATGTAAGAAGTTTTAGGTTGTAGTTATAATAGGACTATTTCTCTCTATACCGTTTGTATTTAATATACCTTTGACTATTGGATGTTCTTATAGGCACTTTAGTATTGCCAGTGTAACAGTATAGCTTCCGTCCCTCTCCTCGCCCCTACCTGGGCTCGAACCAGGAACACATCGACAACAGCCACCCTTGAAGCATCGTTACCCATCGCTCCACAAAAGCCGCGGCCCTTGCAGAGCAACTACTTCAAGGTCTCAGAGCGAGTGACGTCACCGATTGAAACGCTAGTTAGCGTGGTGCGCGCTAATAGCGTTTCAATCGGTGACGTAACTCGCTCTGAGACCTTGAAGTAGTTGCTCTGCAAGGGCCGCGGAGGGGCGAGGAGAGGGACGGAAGCTATACTGTTACACTGGCAATACTAAAGTTAGCGCGCACCCCGCTAACTAGCTAGCCATTCCACATCGGTTACACCAGCCTAATCTCGGGAGTTGATAGGCTTGAAGTCATAAACATCTCAATGCTTGAAGCACAGCGAAGAGCTGCTGGCAAACGCACAAAAGTGCTGTTTGAATGAATGCTTACGAGCCTGCCTACCACCGCTCAGACTGCTATATCAAATCATAGACTTAATTATAAAATGATAACACACAGAAATACGAGCCGTAGGTCATTAATATGGTCAAATCCAGAAACTATAATTTCGAAAACAAAACATTTATTCTTTCAGAAATACGGAACCGTTCTGTATTTCCCTAAGTCTAAATATTGCTGTTACATTGCACAACCTTCAATGTTATGTCATAATTATGTACAATTCTGGCAAATTAATTACGGTCTTTTGTTAGGAATAAATTATGTTCGCAACGAGCCAGGCGGCCCAAACTGCTGCATATACCCTGACTCTGCTTGCACAGAACGCAAGAGAAGTGACACAATTTCCCTAGTTAAAATAAATTCATGTTGGCAGGCAATATTAACTAAATATGCAGGTTTAAAAATATATACTTGTGTATTGATTTTAAGAAAGGCATCGATGTTTATGGTTAGGTACACATTGGTTCAATGACAGTGCTTTTTTCGAATGCGCTTGTTAAATCATTACCCGTTTGGCGAAGTAGGCTGTGATTTGATGAGAAATTAAGCCACCGCATCGATTATATGCAACGCAGGACAAGCTAGATAAACTAGTAATATCAATCAACCATGTGTAGTTAACTAGTGATTATGTTAAGATTGATTGTTTTTTTATAAGATAAGTTTAATGCTAGCTAGCAACTTACCTTGGCTTCTTGCTGCACTCGCATAACAGGTAGTCAGCCTGCCATGCAGGCTCCTCGTGGAGTACAATGTAATCGGCCACAATCGGTGTCCAAAAATGCCGATTACCGATTGTTATAAACTTGAAATCGGCCCTAATTAATCGGCCATTCCGATTAATCGGTTGACCTCTCTTATTGACATTACATATATGCATTTACTTTCTCTGATATTTGTATATCATATTGACAGTATGTTCTTTATATTTTTTTTATTTTATTTGAAAGGATTTTCTTTTGCAATTTAGTACAAAACAATAGCACACGACAAGAAAAAAACACAGCTGCCAGACATATGAAATGAAGTATTGCTTAGGCAAGACATGGAACAAGAATAGAGCAAGGATGACAGTTACAACAACATTAAGTGTTCCTCGTCAGTTTTCAGTCAGTCTCTGTCCAGATGGTCCAGAAACATACCCCAAATCTTGAGAAATCTGCTGGAGGGGTTGGTTCTAAAAAAAACAAAACTAATATTTTCTAAGTTAATGGTGTAAAACATTTCTGCTAGCCATCTACTGAAGCAAGGGGGGTGGGTGACTTACATTCTGCAGCCACCATTCCATACATCAGAGCCTGTTGTTCCTCCATAGGACGATCTTAGAACAGACTCTGAGCAGCCAAAGAGAGCGAGTTCTGCGTCAGGATCAGTGGCCCTCTCATATACCTTTTTGAGTACCAATCAAAGATGTTCCTCCAATAATTATTGAGAAGGGGGCAGAGCCAAAACAGATGAGTTAAGGAACCCTCTGAGGCTTTACACTTGTCACACAGTGGGGAGGCCTTGGGGTAAATTATATGTAATTTGGTTTTGGGAGTAATGAAGTTTATGCACAACTTTGTATTGTATCAATTGATATCTGGCATTGATGGAATTCTAGACAGGGTTTCTCTCCATAGTTCATCTGAGATCTCAATATTTAACAATTTTTTCCCCCCAAGTCTCCTTGATGACCAGTAAAGGCCTGTGTAGTTGGAGAAAAAAGGAGACAAACTGAGATTAGGTGTTTTGAATTGGGAGGGTGCTGTAGCAAATCATAAAATAAATGTTGTACAGGGAGGGTGTCAGCATTTTGAATGTTCCCTTTTGATATAGTGTCTGTCTTGGAAGTAACATAAAAAATGTGAATGGGGGAGTGAATGTATTCTTTAATTGGACAAATGATGCTAATTGCTTATCTATGTATAAGTCTTCAATTGTGGCCAGTCCCTTCTCCCTCCATTCAAGAAATACCTTATCAGACTGAGATGGAGCAAAATAATGATTAAAGCATATCGGGGTGTATACAAAGGTATCAGGCACCTAATCTGGTTTAAAATTCTTAAAGAATTTCTCAAAGAAAAGTTGTGAGTTTGTGTGGGCACTCTGCTTTGGAGAAAAGCAAGACTGGAAGAGAGGAATTTGTGACAGACTTGAGTTGCATATTTAGCCACAGGGGGGAATAATGTCCAACTTATCAGGGAAACCCAGTTGCTAGTATGTTAATGCCCTGGCATTTGCAGCCCAGTAATAATGCTTAAAGATGGGTAGGCCTAAGCTGCAACTTTCCTTGGGCTTTTGCAAGTGGGCCTTTATGAATACGGTGGTTTTTGTAACCCCAGACAAATGACAAGGTTGTTGAGTCCAAAGTCTTAAAAAATTGATGTGAGAAATTTGAAGATTCTGGAAAAGATAAAGGAACCTGAGAAGAGAAACCCCATCATGGAAAGAGGCATACTCCTGCTCTGTTTTTTGTTGTAGCTTTGCAACCAGCTCACTGTAGTAGTTAAGCTTGAAGATGAGCTTTGGATTTCTAGGTATTTTTAGTGCCATGTAAGTTAAGTGGTCATGCACCACTTTAAATGGTATCCTCTCTAGCTCACTTGTCGTAAAATTATCTGAGATGCACATGAGATCACTTTCCCCCAATTTATTGAATAGCCAGATAGTTTGCCAAACGAATTGATTATAAGTCTAGTGGGTTAGGGACAGAGGCTACTGGGTCCAAGATGTATAAAAGTCGCCTCACAAGTCCTCAACTGGCAGCTTCATTAAATATTACCCGCAAAACACCAGTCTCAACGTCAACAGTGAAGAGGCGACTCCGAGATGCTGGCCTTCTAGGCAGAGTTGCAAAGAAAAAGCCATATCTCAGACTGTCCAATAAAAAGAAAAGATGAAGATGGGCAAAAGAACACAGACACTGGACAGAGGAACTCTACAATTTTTTTTCTGATTTTCTTTTGATTTCCCCATGATGTAACTTCTGACCCACCGGAATTGTGATACAGTGAATATTGAGTGAAATAATCTGTAAACAATTGTTGGAAAAATGACTTGTCATGCACAAAGTAGATGTCCTAACCGACTTGCCAAAACTATAGTTTGTTAACAAGAATTTTGTGGAGTGGTTAAAAAAGAAGTTTTAATGACTCAAACCTAAGTGTATGTAAACTTCCGACTTCAACTGTGTGTGTATATTTTTTGTTGTTGCAAACTTGGAAATGAAACGATAACAATTCAAGATTTCAAAATAAGAGGAGAGGAGATCTGAAGGAGCGCTTCTACTCCATGCGCACTAGCGCCCCCTCAGTACATACATTTTCTATGTTTCCACAGAGGGTCAGCCGGTGAAGAGGAAGAAGGGTCCAGCACCCAAGATGCTGGGTAACGAGGTGTGCAGCGTGTGCGGGGACAAAGCCTCGGGCTTCCACTACAACGTGCTGAGCTGCGAGGGCTGCAAGGGCTTCTTCCGCCGCAGCGTCATCAAGAGCGCCCAGTACTCGTGCAAGAACAACGGCCGCTGTGAGATGGACATGTACATGCGCCGCAAGTGCCAGCAGTGCCGGCTGCGCAAGTGCCGTGAAGCGGGCATGCTGGAGCAATGTGAGTTGTCTCTGAGCTACAGTTCCCTGTGGCAGACATTTTTATTTTTTATATACACATTCATCTTCAAACACCTGTGCTTTTTTTTTTTTACCCTAGATATGTAGGGGTTGTGCTAAAAAACAGTAGAAGATGCACTAATATTAAATGTATAGATACTGATTGGAGATGGCTTGGCAAGAGCTCTATAAAAAGCTATAGTACATCATTGAAATTGACCTCCCAAACTATGGTAGTATGTCTTTATCCTACTTGTCATTACTGTGCTGATTTGATGTGTTCCTGGCATTCCCAGGCGTTCTCTCAGAGGAGCAGATCCGAGTGAAGAAAATGAAGAAGAACGAGGAAGAGACTGCACGCACGTCTGCCGTGGTGACCCCCACCCCGGTGCCGGAGGTGGTCCCGCTGGCGCCCGAGCAGCTGGAGATGATCGAGAAGCTGGTGGCCATGCAGAAGCAGTGCAACAAGCGCTCGTTCATCGACCGGCCCAAAGTCACGGTGATTGTCTCTGAGTGTCCCAATCCTTTTGTGACGCCACAGGGCAAACTACTAACATATGGCTAGATATCTTAAACAGTTTTGCTTGATTGACAGTTGCACTAATGTAGGGATTGGTATGAAATCTTCATCTTGATATGGAGGTGGAAAACAACATTTCTGTATTCCACAACATTTACACAATACCTCCGCATGTTCAAAGACATGTTAGCCAAGAATACTGCACAAAATATTGTTACTGTTGAATTTTTGGAAAATTAACTTTGTAGCCAATTTTTGGTAGGTCTGCAGCTCTGAGCACATGGTGAAATCTCTGCATTGTATTAGGTGTTAATTTTTTTTATTGAATAATTTGTTAATTCATTCATCTATTGACATCTTTGTCTCCATCTAATTTCCAGCCGTGGCCCCAGAGTCAGGACCCCCAGAACAGGGAGGCGCGGCAGCAGCGCTTTGCCCACTTCACCGAGCTGGCCATCATGTCGGTCCAGGAGATAGTGGACTTTGCCAAGCAGTTGCCTGGCTTCCTAGAGCTCACCAGAGAGGACCAGATTGCCCTGCTGAAGACCTCAACCATTGAGGTGAGTCTCAATCTCCTCACCGTTTACCTTCTTTCCCCTCATATTCTCAGACAGGTTTGTTAAAGTGGTAAATACAGTAATAACAAATGCCGGCTTGATATTGTCTTTTGCCTATTTTAAACACTCTTTCGCCTATTTAAAAAAAAAAAAATCACTTCTAGTAAAGACCACTGGGAGGAGGGGAAATCCTGTCTGGCTCTATATCATTATGTTGGTTTTCAGGATCACATGTCTCAATATGTCAAGTAGATTATCTACTTTGCAGGATGTCTCTCACTTGATCCCCAGTCACTGGTGTGCCTTGTTTTTCTGCAGATCATGCTGCTGGAAACATCGCGGAGATATAACCCTGCCATTGAGAGCATCACGTTCCTGAAGGACTTCAGTTATAACAAGGAGGATTTTGCCAAAGCAGGTACAGCATCATCTTTCCTTTTTGTCTGAGATGTTTATGATCCACATTCAAACTGCAATCAGTCAAAAACAAGCTGCTCACCTTCAACTCCCTCCTGTTCTGTACCCCATACTCCAGGGTCTCCCACCCTTTTTTCCTCATGGCCCCCTTTTTAACATTAAAAAAAAGTAATTTGTTGTTTTTGAAGCTCATTTCCTGCAATTCCATGTCGTTTAACAAGATTCATAACATATTTTAGGTAGGCTATTTGATGATGATAATAATGGATAAGGAAAATGAAGTTTATACCCAATTTCCCCAAATGTTTTATTACTAATTTGTTTGAACCCTCAATTTAATTACACATATTCTCTTTTACAAAAAGTGATTAGATTAATTGAAAGCGACAGTCACACACACAAGATTACTAATCAAGCAAGGTCCAATTTCTTGGACTCCACTTTAGGTTGTAGCTCAGCTTCTGAATGTCATGGAGACAAACCAAAGATCTCCCCGTGTGCTTCAGTTGCATCTTCCTCTATTTTACAGCTTGTTTTTTTTATACAGTACTAGTCAAAAGTTGGGACACCTACTCATTCAAGGGTTTTTCCATCTGATGTAGCACTCATCACTCTCCTCCTTGGTCAAATAGCCCTTACACAGGCTGGAGGTGTGTTGGGTCATTGTCCTCTTGAAAAACAAATGCGCAAACCAGATGGAATGGCATATCGCTGCAGAGTGCTGTGGTAGCTATGCTGGTTAAGTGTGCCTTGAATTCAAAATAAATCCGTGTTACCAGCAAAGCACCATCACACCTCTCCCCCATGCTTCACGGTGGGAAATACACATGCGAAGATCATCCGTTAACCTACTCTGGAACTAAAAATCTCACATTTGGACTCATCAGACCAAAGGACAGATTTCCACCAGTCTAATGGCCATTGCTTGTGTTTCTTGGCCCAAGCGAGTCTCTTCTTCTTATTGGTGTACTTTAGTAGTGGTTTCTTTTCAGCAATTTGACCATGAAGGCCTGATTTCATGCAGTCTCCTCTGAACAGTTGATGTTGAGATGTGTCTGTTACTTGAACTCTGAAGCATTTATTTGGGCTGCAATTTCTGAGGCTGGTAACTCTAATCAACTTATCCTCTGCGGCAGAGGTAACTCTCAGTCTTCCTTTCCTGTGGCGGTCCTCATGAGAGCCAGTTTCATTATAATGGTTGATGGTTTTTGTGACTGCACTTGAAGAAACTTACAAAGTTCTTGAAAAGTTCTGCATTGACTGACCTTCATGTCTTAAAGTAATGATGAACTGTCGTTTCTCTTTGCTTATTTGAGTTTTTCTTGCCATAATATGGACTTTACCAAATATGGCATCTTCTGTATACCACCCCTACCTTGTCACAACACAGCTGATTGGCTCAAATGCACTAAGGAATAAAATTCCTCAAATTACTGTAACTTAACAAGGCGCATCTGTTAATTGAAATGCATTCCAGGTGACTACCTCATGATGCTGGTTGAGAGAATTCCAAGAGTGTGCAAAGCTGTCATTAAGGCACAGGGTGGCTACATTGAAGAATTTCAAAACATTTTTATACATGAGTCCATGTGTGTGTTATTTCATAGTTTTGATGTCTACACTATTATTCTACAATGTAGAAAATACTGAAAAACCCTGGAATAAGTAGGTGTCAACTTTTGACTGGTACTGTGTGTGTTTTATACATGCATACATACAGTACACAGGCTGGAGGTGTATATTTGTGTGTGTATGTAATTTTCTTTTTATATGCATATATAAAAATAATCACACACACACACACACACCCCTGAAGTCAAGGAAGGTCCCGCACCCACTCAAGGAAACTTTGGTGCAACCCCTAGGTAGGGAACCCTTGACATACTCTGTGGAGACATTGACCTCTTACCCTTAACCCATATTTGTATCCCTCTGTCTGGATTTCCCTCTCTCGCTCTCATCCCCCTCAGGGCTGCAGTTGGAGTTTATCAACCCCATCTTTGAGTTCTCCAAGGGCATGAACGACCTGCACCTGGACGAGGCGGAGTACGCTCTGCTCATCGCCATCAACATCTTCTCTGCAGGTCAGAGGTCAAGTGGTATGCTAGTGTGGAACAGAGCCCATATGCAAGGTACCTTTATTACGAAGGTCTGGACATCGAAGTAATCATTAGGGATTTACTGATGTGGATATTCTGGGGCGATACCAATATTAAATATTTCCTTTGCAATATCGATTTTTAAGCCATCATCGGCCTATACCAATATGGTCACTGATATATTGTGGATCCCGAGTAATCGTATGCGAAAGCTTCGAAAAACAAACACATTTATAGGCGTGTGTTTTCAAAGATTCTACAGGGTTTGCAGTGTAAAATATGAAGTTAAGTAAAGGTGGCTGTAGATATTTTGAAAAACTTTT
This sequence comes from Salvelinus namaycush, assembly GCF_016432855.1. Taxonomy (NCBI): domain Eukaryota; kingdom Metazoa; phylum Chordata; class Actinopteri; order Salmoniformes; family Salmonidae; genus Salvelinus; species Salvelinus namaycush. Next base: position 27,994,225 of record NC_052336.1, on the reverse strand, counting down.
CAGTAAATAGAATGGCAGTAAAGCAGTTAATTTATATGGTGCCTTCAGAAAGTGTTCCTACCCCTTGACCTATTTAGAATTGTTACAGCCTGAATTAAAAATGGACTGAATAGATCATTTTTCTCACCCATCTACACATAACACTCACATAATGACAGTGAAAACAAGTTTTTAGAAATTGTTGCAAATGTATTAAATTAAATACAGATATCTCATTTACATGAATATTCACACCCCTGAGTCAATACATGTTAGTATCACCTTAGGCAGTGATTACAGCTGTGAGTCTTTCTGGGTAAGTCTGAGCTTTGCACACCTGGATTGTGCAAATATTTGCACATTCTTAAAATAATTCTTATAGCTCTGTCAAGTTGGTTGTTGATCATTGCTAGACAGTCATTTTCAAGTTTGGCCATAGATTAAGTCTATTTAAGTTAAATCTGTAACTAGGCCACTCAGGAGTATTCAGTGTCATCTTGGTAAGCAACGTCAGTGTATATTTGGCCTTGTGTGTTTATTGTCCTGCTGAAAGGTGAATTTGTCTCCCACTGTCTGTTGGAAAAAAGACTGAACCAGGTTTTCCTCTTGGATTTTACTTGTGCTTAACTCTATTGTTTCTTTTTATGCCCACAAAATTCCTAGTTCTTGCTGATGACAAGCATACAGTTGAAGTCGGCGGTTTACATACACCTTAGCCAAATACATTTAAACTCAGTTTATCACAATTCCTGACATTTAATCCTAGTACAAATTCCCTGTCTTAGGTCCGTTAGGATCACCACTTTATTTTAAGAATGTGAAATGTCCGAATAATAGTAGAGGGATTTATTTCAGCTTTTATTTCTTTCATCACATTCCCAGTGGGTCAGAAGTTTACATACACTCAATTAGTATTTGGTAGCATTGCCTTTAAATTGTTTAACTTTGGTCAAATGTTTCAGGTAGCCTTCCACAAGCTTCCCACAATAAGTTGGGTGAATTTTGGCCCATTCCTCCTGACAGAGCTGGTGTAGCTGAGTCAGGTTTGTAGGCCTTGCTCGCACACGATTTTTTTAGTTCTGCCCACAAATGTTCTATAGGATTGAGGTCAGGGCTTTGTGATGGCCACTCCTCCGATATACCTTTGTTGTCCTTAAGCCATTTTACCACAACTTTGGAAGTATGCTTGGGCTCATTGTCCATTTGGAAGACCCATTTGCGACCAAGCTTTATCTTCCTGACTGATGTCTTGAGATGTTGCTTAAATATATCCACATAATTTTCCTCCCTCATGATGCCATCTATTTTGTGAAGTGCACCAGTCCCTCCTGCAGCAAAGCACCCCCACAACATGATGCTGCCACCCCCGTGCTTCACGGTTGGGATGGTGTTCTTCGACTTGCAAGCCTCCCCCTTTTTCCTCCAAACATAACGATGGTCATTATGGCCAAACAGTTCCATTTTTGTTTCATCAGACCAGAGGAAATTTCTCAAAAGTACGATCTTTGTCCCCATGTGCAGTTGCGAACTGTAGTCTGGCTTTTTTTTATGGTGGTTTTGGAGCAGTGGCTTCTTTTTTGCTGAGCGGCCTTTCAGGTTATGTCACTATAGGACTTGTTTTACTGTGGATATAGATGCGTTTGTACCTGTTTCCTCCAGCATCTTCACAAGGTCCTTTGTTCTGGGATTGATTTGCACTTTTCGCACCAAAGTACGATCATCTCTAGGAGACAAAGCGTCTCCTTCCTGAGCGGTATGACAACTGCGTGGTCCCATGGTGTTTATACTTGCGTACTATTGTTTGTACAGATGAACGTGGTGCCTTCAGGCCGTTGGAAATTGCTCCCAAGGATGAATCAGACTTGTGGAGGTCTACGATTGTTTTTGAGGTCTTGGCTAATTTCTTTCGATTTTCCCATGATGTCAAGTAAAGAGGCACTGAGTTTGAAGGTAGGCCTTGAAATGCATCCTCAGGTACACCTCCAATTGACGCCAATTAGCCTATCAGAAGCTTCTAAAGCCATGACATAATTTTCTGGAATGTTCCAAGCTGTTTAAAGGCACAGTCAACTTAGTGTATTTAAACTTCTGACCCACTGGAATTGTGATACAATTGTTGGAAAAGTTACTTGTGTCATGCACAAAGTAGATGTCCTAACCGATTTGCCAAAACTATACAGTTGAGAGTTAAGTTGGAGTCATTAAAACTCATTTTTCAACCACTTCGCAAATTTCTTGTTAACAAACTATAGTTTTGGCAAGTCGGTTAGGACATTTACTTTGTGCGTGACACAAGTAACTTTTCCAACAATTGTTTAGACAGATTATTTCACAATGTTGTTGACCTCCCTACCACAGCCACTAAACTCTAACGGTTTTAAAGACACCATTGGCCTCATGGTGAAATCCCTGAGTGGTTTCCTTCCTCTCTGGCAACTGAGTTAGGAAGTATCTTTGTAGTGACAGGGTGTATTGATATACCATCCAAAGTAGAATGAATAATAACTTCAACATCCTCAAAGGGATATTCAATGTCTGCTTTTAAAATTTTTACCCATCTACCAATAGGTGCACTTCTTTGGGAAGCATTTAGAAAGCCTATGGTCTTTGTGGTTGAATCTGTTTGAAATTCACTGCTCGACTGAAGGATCTTACAATTATCTGTATGTGTGGGGTACAGAGACGAGGTAGTCATTAAAAAATCATGTTAAACACCATGCAACTTATTATGTGACTTGTTAAGCAATTTTCTTATTTTGGCTTGCCATAACAAATGGGTTGAATACTTATTTTCAAATAATATTTAAGATTTTTTTTTTAAACATTCCACTTTGACATTATGGTGTATTGTGTGTGTGTGTGTGTGTGTGTAGGCCAGTGACACAAAGTCTAAATTGAATCAGTTTTAAATTCAGGCTGTAACGCATACTAAAATGTGGAAAAAGTCAAAGGGTGTGAATACCTTCTGAAGGCACTGCATGTGTTTGTTGAGGAGTTCACTATGAATGTGTTTATTTTTTCGACTTTGGTGAACCTTCCGTGCCATTCACTCAGTTATTTTCACTCGCCTCGCTGGTCCCTTCGTTTAGAGTTCTCCCGCATTTATGCGAAGAGTTATGGGATTTCAAACTATTAATGTCTTGACCTGGGTACTACAGAGACCTTGCCCATATGTAGGAAGTAACATTCAACATATCTATGCATTAGGTATAAAACGTTAAGCTGTATTCGTATGTTCCCCAGACCGGCCCAATGTGCAGGACCATGAACTGGTGGAGCGACTGCAGCAGCCGTACGTGGACGCACTTCGTTCTTACATCATGATAAAGAGACCAAACGTGAGTGCCCTAGTTACATATGATTTAACTTGCACAAGCCGCCATGTGTAGGTTTTGAGGATGTTTCAGTTTCACACACACTTGAGTCCACGTTGAGTTGAATTCAATTTTCAATTCCAGTCAGTACAGAAAATGTATTGAAATTCAGGTCATGAGTGGGAAAATCCAAATAGAAAGTAATAGGAAAATGTTTAAAAATACAAAATGTAATGGTCCCCAACCCTGAATGATGAGTGGGGTTATATTAATCTCTCTTCCTTCTAGGATCACCTGATGTTTCCACGCATGCTCATGAAGCTGGTCAGCCTCCGCACCCTCAGCAGCGTCCACTCTGAGCAGGTCTTCGCCCTACGCCTCCAGGACAAGAAGCTCCCGCCGCTGTTATCTGAAATCTGGGACGTCCACGAGTAACTTCGCCGACACCCTTGCGGAACTCTGCCGCGCTCCGCAAACCTGCGTACTGGGATGGACAGAAACAGTGGGTTCGTCTTTCGAGTGTCGAAAAAAAGACTTGAGAATGAATCGATGCCTCCCAGGATACCCAAACACGACGGATCAAACCTACTGATCGGTTGCCAGATTGGAGGAACTTTTTTTCTTCTGTATCTTCGATGCAGTTTGGGAGGATAGTGATGGCCCTCTGTCCTGCAGACTGGGATACTAATCTCATGGGGAGGTTGGGGCAAAGAAATAGAATTACCAATTATATTCATTCTATTTCTATGGGTTGAGGATTGTGCACACCTGATTTCTCTCCCTCGCCCATTTCGTTATTAAAGGTGAGACAGGCTTGTGGTGAGATTGTGCTGCCATGGTCAGTGTGGCTCAGACTTGCTAGCCAGTGTTCACCATTACATCTACTGATATCTGTTGATAGTCTCGTGATCGGCCTATCTATAACGACAATTACCATGAAGGTTTTGGCAATGCCCCCCCCCCCTCCACATCATGGATGACAACCCCAAAGTGGAAATAAACAAAGACGTTATAGCCCCGTGTTGCAATGGGATAGGATACAGAGGTATCCTAACTGCTGGCCAATGTTAAGCAATGTGTCTTATTGGTGTCCACTGTCCAGATGTATTTTAGAATGGTAGGTCACCTGCTTGATTATTGTTGTGATTTAGCAGTTTAATAGTCAGCCATCTGATTTGTTCTCCTCTCGGTGAAGGAACAAGAAAGCAATTCTGATTGGTGTTGAATTGTTTAAGGGAAAGTGATTGGAAGTGTTGGTATAGAGATGCGTAGCCTACCACTTTCGAGTGCAGGACCCCCACCAACCATTTTGTAAATGCACTCAAACATTGATTTACATGTACAAAGTATATATTAATATGACAAAATATATATATATTTAGTATGCCCACAAGTGAAGACATCCATACAAAATGACTTGTACAATCACTCACTTACGCACAAGCAAGCAGTGAATTTTTAAATTGTATTTTTTTAAAGCATCACTGTATATGTGAGGTCCAAGCTGAGGCCTTATACACTGGAACAACTTCAATGCTACGCTAGGGAGTAGTAAGCTTAGGCCAGGGATAGGCTTCTTTGATGCGGCTGGTGGCACAAAAAAACAGAACTCCACATGCAGTGGGTCTGCGTACCCACAATCTCCCCCGCCTACCTTGCGAGCAAAACATTTTAGAGACACCGGTCGGTAATTTGACCATGCTTACTACAAGTTTAGATAGCTGGCCGCTAGAGTAACTTAGCTGACATGAGCTAATTGACTGCTGATGCACAACCAAATTTCAAAATTGCACATAGAATATACAAACTCTGAACAGTAAGTTGAGACCCCGACAAATTAGTCCGAGGGGTCCACCAGTTGTACATCCCTGGTCTAGTTGTATGTACTGTCCTCCCTTCTCCCAAATTAGCATGGTTCCAGACATCTGAGTGGCAATTTCATCCAGATGTCTAAAATGTGCTTTGCATCCCACAATAGTTGGAATAGCAAAATAAGTTAAGTTGCGCTCCTGCAGTACTTTCTGCAACGTTAACATTTTTGGGTTACACTATAACTTTCATGAATAAACCATTGTAAATGTTTAGAAATGCTTACAAATAATAATGAAAAACTCAATAGTTTTACACTATTTATAAATGGTTGTTCGTGAATGTTATAATAGTCTTACCCATTTCTGATTGCTAATAAGGTCATACGATTTCACTCGACTAAGCTGTTACTCATCAGTTTTTTCCCCATGATGCTGTTTCTATCACAGTCCTTTGTATGATGATGACTTTGCTAATGTGACACTTTTGAAAACAAACGTTCAGAAGGAATTAGAGAAGGAAAGCTTCTTTTAAAAAAAATGCGATTTCTGATCGACAAGACAGTTTTGTCCATTACTGACCCCACTTTACAACTCAGATCAGTGTGAAACAGAGGAGAGTTGATGACTCCAAGACAAAATAGGGAGATTTATCATAACAGTTGCACAATATGTCAAAGTAGCACAGAGATAAGGGAGTAAGCTATATGGAACAATTACTAGACGGAGCTTTCAGTTAGGAGAAGAAAATCAATGCAATTTTTTAACAAATATGTGTAATATTAGGGTTGGTGGTCTTCTATTTGTAGTCTGATGTCAAACATCAGGTTTTTATGGCTTTGTTTTATTTAGTTCGGTTGATATTGAGATTGATTGTCTTTGATGGAGCTGACTCATAACCTGAAGATGGTTCAAAGTTCACACTATTCAAAGGGTTTGCTCTTCCCTGGGCATGCGTGTGTGGAGCCATCTAATTTGAACTACTCTTGAGACTTAAATTGCAAAACCATACAATCCCAGTTTTCCTATTTTTCCTTTCAATATGTAACTCATACCAGCAAATGATTGTCTACATTGAAATGACATCAGTATTTTCAGTCTGAATAGAAAACCTAAGCATTAACACAAAGTATGGTGTCTTAAGTCTAAATTATGTTTTCAGTTTAGAATACGCAATGTTAATACTGTAGGTAACTGAAAGTTGACTGTAATAGCATTTATGACCTTCTGGTGTGCAGAACCCATTTAATTCCCTTCTCTACATCTTAAAAGGTGAAGCTGTAAACCATATTGACATAAAATATTCAAATAAGTTTGCATTTCTAACACTTTAAGACATGTATATTCTGCTTTATATGTATAAATTAAAACCTGACAGATATTGTAGCCTATTGCCAGATTATATATTTGTGTACGAACTGAAACCAAAAACCACTAATTTTTCCGATTTTTGTTTTATTACAATTTCAAAGTGATTTGAGTTATGCTTATACAAAATAAATGCTTTATTGTAATTAGTTCTCTTAAATATATCACGGCCAGTAAAATGAATTTATTTGTTCTGTTGTCAAATAGAGCAGTCAACAGTTGTGGCTATTTATTCATTTTTATCAGAAGAGCTTGTAAAACACAGAATGAATTTGGGCAACTTGGAATTTTACTGCATTGACAAGTATTTACTTTATGACACAGCGGGCTTCATGCAATTATAGTTCTAGTCCTTTCGGGGTCTATTTTCTTGTCATTTTAAATGATATGCGTAGTGACAACTCCCAAATATACTGAACAAAAATATAAACGCAACATGTAAAGTGTTGGTTTCATGAGCTGAAATAAACGATCCCAGAAATGTTCCATGCGCACAAAAGCTTATTTTTCAATGTTGTGCAAAAATTTGTTTACATCCCTGTTACGGAGCATTTCTCCTTTGCCAAGATAATCCATCCACGTGACAGGTGTGGCATATCAAGAAGCTGATTAAACAGCATGATTATTACACTGGTGTACCTTGTGCTGGGGACAAAATGATAGTGTAAAATGTGCAGTTTTGTCAACAATGCCACAGATGTTTTGAGTGAGTGTGCAATTGGCATGCTGACTGCAGGAATGTCCACCCAGAACTGAATGTTCATTTCTCTACCATAAGCTGCCTCCAATGTCATTTTAGAGCATTTGTCAGTACGTCCAATCGACCTCACAACTGCAGACCACGTGTAACCAAGCCATCCCAGGACCAACACATCCAGCTTCTTCACCTGTGGGATCGTCCGAGGCTAGCCACCCGGACAGCTGATGAAACTGGAGTATTTCTCTCTGTACTAAAGCCCTTTTGTGGGGAAAAACTCATTCTGATTGGCTAGGCCTGGCTCCCCAGTGGGTGGGCCTATGCCCTCTCAGACCCACCCATGGCTGCACCCCTGCCCAGTCATGTGAAATCCATAGATTAGGGTTTAATGAATATATTTAGTTGACTGATTTCCTTATGAACTATAACTCAGTAAAATCTTTTAAATTGTTTTTGTTCAGTATACATTGTAACGATAACTAAAGGTACACTAAGCAAGTTTTAGTTGCTAATGAATTCAGTGTTGGCGATGTTTTCTTTAACTATACAATCCTTGAATTTCTGGACAATATTTCTGGCTATTTAGGGGACCTTTTTTGTCCATTAACTAATTTCATTTAAATGGATGTCAAGGCCCTGCATTTGAGATTGGACTAAGAACTGACAATAACAAATCCACCCAATGTGGCACAATGTAATCATTTGACAAATGCATGTAAAACGTGTATAAAAAAAGGGTGTGTTCTGCTGTAGTGGCAGCAAAGTGACTTTCTAGCTCTCTGCCCTGTTCTCCCAATAACCTATGTGAAGCTAGCCATAGTAAGGATTACCTACCTACAAAAAACAAAGTCCCTTATTGAAAGTGATGCAAATGGATACAAATAAACTTCAGAATTGCATTGGGGGCATACTTGTATTTCACTGTACAGCCTTACCTATGGATTGGCGATCAATGGAATTGGGTATCAGTTCACTCAGTGACACCCACAGAACACAACTGTGAAGGATTACACAAATATGAGTCTCGTAGCTCATATTGCGGGACTTTTGACTGTGGGAAATCACCTCCCCTGTCAGCCTATTGTGCGTATTGACATTCATATTGTACTGAAGTGATTTCCCACAGTCAATGTCCTGCAATAAGAGCTACACCGCTAATATCTGTAGCCCTGGATGTCACTGAGCAGACTGATACCTATGGATTGTGGATCAATGAAATGGGGTAAGACTGTACAGTGCAATATCATTATGAATATAAATATCCACAGTAGGCTGACTGAGCCCATAGTCAAAGTCCTACAATAAGAGCTATGATACTAATATTTGTGTAAACTAGACTGATACCCCATGTCATTGATCCACAAGCCATAGGTAAGGCTGTACAGATAAATAAGTATGCCCCCAATGCAATGATGAAGTCTAAGACATCCACAGTGCGATTTCAACTGATTGTTAAATGTATATAACATGCCCACCTTGTTTAACATATTGTCCAAATATGACATGATTCAACTATTTGTATCCGTTTGCATTACTTTCAATTAGGGACTTTTATGTTGAAGACAAACCGCAAATTCCACTATTGTGGCTAGCTTCACATAGGTCTCACAATTGTACAGTCTGCCCCCACCCGCGGAACTCCAGTCCCTGCAGATGATCTGGAGGAAATGTTATGAAGACGGGTTTTATGCCAATAATCATACGTGTGCAAGCAACTAGCATTTCACAGGCTAAAATTAGGTGTGGATTTAAAATACACATTGAAGAGCTGTTGAATCACCATCTCTGGAAAATGGATCCAGGATACTTGTTACACCTCGCTATTTGAAATACGTCTCAATTCATCTCCTCGCTGGCTTTCTTTCTACCACCAACAACATACCAGGCCGACGTCGACGACAGCTAGCGTGTATTGCTAGCCACCTAGCTAACATACTGCTAGCTACTGGTAAGATGTTCTTGCATTTTCAATTCGTATCTTGGTTGATAATTTCACAACTATCACAAATGTGACAACGTCAATGAGTACAGATCGATCAAATATTATATTACTTGCCATGGTAAACAAACTTAAAGATAGACAGTCAGCTACTTATGATAGCTAGCTACCTACGATAGCTGTTAGCTAAATCACTCGTGACGTACGTATACGTGATGGAGTTGTTTGCTCTCTACCTGTCCTGAAGGACGCTGATTATAGATGGTGCTAAACACTGGAACAACAATTACATGCGGGTCGTTGTAGATAGAATATCCACGTCCTTATTGTAATTAAACATGGGACTTGTCAACCATTTGGAGGTAACTTTTCCGTTTCACATAATTAAGTCACCTTCACCACTGTCTTCCTTATTCCGTCAAGACAGCGTGAGGTAGTGTCATAGTTTAGCTCTATCTAGCCAGCAAACCAGGCTATGTGTAGCTAGCCCGAGAAGGGTGCCATTGAGACCCGCAATTTGGGGCGTTACTGCATCAGCAGGAACCTCTCTTTATACTTCTATTGGTCAATTTTTAAGCTAGGGCTCTGGTACACAGGCGGGATTCGGGGGCGCTCCAGTACAGTAGGTGGCGGTAATGAACCATAACATTGGATGCCAACCGCTGATAAACCCCACCGAAGAAGTGACGGGGCAACAATCCTTAGCTAGTGATGGGGAAACTAAGCTTCCTGAAGCATTGAGGTTTTTCACACAATTCTGTCAAATAGGTCCATTACTCGAGTCTTTGACCAACACGGTTACTATTGGCACCTGCTGGTCAAAAGAATTTAGAGCAGCCAAATTATTATAGATGACGTCCCACATCCCTTAAGCTTGTGCGCAACGTAGCCTTTTTGTCTTCTACCAAACCGATCAGGTGGTTGTTCAACGAAACGAAGCTTCGGATGTCATTGATCACATGCTTCTGATAAATTGATACAGGCATCGGCACCCTGCTTTGAAGTACACTTATCGATTGCGACGTGTGCCTCTGAGCTCCAGTATCAAACGTAGCATCACTAGGTAGACAGTGTCCTTTGCCCCGGCCTATCGGCAGGGATGCAAACTAGTCACCTTTTGGCGAAATTCGCCGTTTAGAATCCAAAATAGGTGACCTACGTGTTCGTGTAGATCTGACGAGTGATGTGCGTTTGGAGCAATACTGGCTGTATCCAAGGCTCAGCCAATCGTTCACATAACAGAATGCAGCACGCGACTGAAGAGAGAAGAGACAACCGATTTGCAAGTTACAGCATCAGCGTGTGCTCTGGAAAGACAGCAGAGAGTAGGACGGCAGTTTGCCATTTACAGCAGCACGTCCTCTGAATGATAACGAAGAGGTAGGTGTAAAGCCTGTCCATGGAGACGGGGGTGAGAAGGTGATGAAGCGTACTTCATGAGCTGTAACCGAAAAACAACTGGCATTTGGAAAATTTGAGGTGAGGGAGAAGGTGTGGTGGAACAAGTATTGTTAGCATTGTTAATTATCCTGCTAGCTGGATCGAGGCTTAAGCTGGATGCCACTATAGAGGTGAAAGGAGCACCACACACTTTCCCTCTTTCTCACTTTTTCAATGCAGTGGATAAAAAGGGGTATGCCAGGTGTACTCTCTGCCTGAAAGAGATCGATTATGCCAACAAAGGGCATCATGCTCTGCTGGCACATTGTAGAACAGATATCCACAGGCAGAAAGTGTACAATGTAATAACCTGCAGTGTAGCCCAAGATATTGCTTTTGTTGTGTTGAACTTGACACTACCACTTGTGTGTGAGTGAGTGGGGATTATTACATTTTTTACTCTGTGAATGTTATTTTTGCACACATGTAGCCTTGTGCACTTATCAATGTCTACTATAGTGGCCACTATAATAGAGCAAAATAGAATGCCTGTTTGTTTCATTCTATTTCCACTTTAAGATGTTTTTTACCCAAGTGCAATATTTAGATGTGTGTGGTCACAAGCGTTATATTATAAAGGCTGTCATGGCTAACTGCAATATTAGTGTATTGTTTTGATTGTCATTTGCAGTAAAGTCTAGGCAACAAATAACATTGGATTGCTTTCTTGACATTTTTCAGCTGTGAGTTAGGTTCACATGAACCACTTTTTTATTTTACACACACACACAGACTGAGCATGTAGAGCATATTCTTTGTTGTTTAATTAGCTAAAACCCGCATGTCTCCGTGAAGAAAAAAAAAAGTGTCACCTTTTTGGGCCCTCACCAGTTTGCGTCCCTGATCGGGCACTCCTTTCCGGCAGTTTTGTTACCGATGGCGAGGGCAGGTGTTCGGCAGGCGGGAGCGAAGGACACTGTGTGAGCCCTCTAGCTAGCTAGGACTCCTGTACACAGCAGGTGGGAAAGGTAGCTAGCTAGCACACCGGTAGACTGTACTTCACTCCCGCTTGTCTGTTAACAAAGGCGAGGGCAGGTGTTTAGTGAAGGACGCTGGGTGCTACCTAGGTAGCTAACAATAGCTAGGACACCAGTAGAAGGTGTATTTGGCCACCGCCTGTCGGGAACTGCTTTCCCGCAGTTCTGTCAACGACGGCGAGGGCAGGCGGGAGCAAAGGACACGGTCTTGCACTGTCTAGCTGCAGTTGCACGTCAGGCAAATTATGATGACATTGCAAGAATGAGAAAGAAGCTCAAGCCTATAGCTTAAATACTTGCATGAGTACTACTCAAGCAGTTTTGCTTGTACTAGTCGGTGTCTTCTTCATTTGATAGAAGGCATAATATTATATTTTTTTATTTAACCTTTATTTAACTATATTAGGCCTATGTCTGAATGCTGACACACTAGCCACAACATCAAGATCCGTCCCTTTAGGGACCAAGAGAGAGAGCCACATTTGTTTATTTACTATGAGACCATGGCCAACCAGCTGGTGTGATGGAGTCATTTTCATGTTTTGAAACACCATCAAGAGCACCAATTTCCAGTGAATGGTGAAAATGCAGTACTTCAGAATATTCCCAACTGTACAGCACTTTTGTGTACCTATGTTTACTGTTTCTAGGTGTCTTTCCGCAGTTTTAGTTTTGTTCGCAGCAAAACTATCAAGACGTTGTCTTGTCCAATAAAGGGACAATCTGGCCAGTTTAAAAATGTGAGGCAACTGCAATAGGCTACATCCTTTCCATCTTGGTTGCGATTCAGTGTTACTGGTAAAAGTTGGTTTGCATGTTGTGTGAATCATATCTCCCCTCAATGCTTACATAACCAGTCAGTGCCTCCTGCAGAGTAGACCGCTCTAACCAGATTCAGCTGTTGCCTTAATTAACCTGTGCCATTATTTAGACTGTGAAGATGATTCGATTTGTGGGGGCTTGCTTTCTCTCACATGGCTCAGTCATTACGCCAGCCTACTCTGATTTCCTGCTCTCCGAGAAAGGAAGGCTTTGATTGCTCGACCCAGATCTCACCTCTTGTCAGATGAGGCAGCTGAGAGGTTTACAGTGTATCTTGTGTTTTGCCAGTGTTGCTGTTGCATTGGTAAACTTTGACCTGGACCTCTAGCTCTGTTACCCCTACCCTAAAATGTGTATTTTCAATAACTATTTCAATATGTTAAAATTGTGCAGCTATTGAAACCTGGCATGCAACGCATAGTGTACACAGTGACGTACACTATGCATAGTGAAGAAGGGTTATTGGTTTTGGTGGGGAAATGGTGTATGTTGTCAGCTCTGTATGTTGATGCTGGGGGCCTTCACGTCCAGGCCAGATATAAAAACTCTGGTGTTGTCATTAATGTGGCATACTGAAGGTGGCAGTTACAAATGTTTTGCTATATACTGGACAGAAATACCGGCCTAGCTAGGCCCTAACTGTAAACATAAAACAATAAATTGCCCAATCAAAAGGACATTTCTTAATCAGCTTGGCTATGTGGCATTTCCAAACAGAATTTGCTAGTGATGGGGGGGATTGATATTATTTTGGACTAATTTATATTGATACTTTGACTCCAAGTATCGATTAATTTTTATATACACTGAACAAAAATCTAAATGCAACATGTAAAGTGTTGGTTGTATGAGCTGAAATAAAGATCCCCGAAATTTTCCATATGCACAAAATGCTTATTTCTCTCAAATTTTATGCACAAATGTGTTGACATCCCTGTTAGTGAGTATTTCTCATTTGCCAAGATAATACATCCACCTGACAGGTGTGGCATATCAAGAAGCTGATTAAACAATTTGATCATTACACAGGTGCACCTTATGCTGGGGACAGTAAAAGGCCACTCTAAAATGTGTGGTTTTGTTACACAACACAATGCCACAGATGTCTTAAGTTGAGGGAGCGTGCAATTGGCATGCTGACTGCAGCAATGTCTACCAGAGCTGTTGCCAAATAATTGAATGTTAATTTCTCTACCAATAAGCCACTTTCAACATTATTTTAGATAATTTGGCAGTATGTCCAACCGGCCTCACAACCGCAGACCACATGTAACTACGCCAGCCCAGGACCTCCACATACGGCTTCTTCACCTGCGGGGTCGCCTGAGTGGGGAGTGCTGAGGATTATTTATGTCTGTAATGAAGCCCTTTTGTGAGGGAAAAGTAATTCTGATTGGCTGGGCCTGGCTCACAAGTTGGTGGGGCTATGCCCATCCATGGCTGCGACCCTGCCCAGTCATATGAAATCCATAGATTAGTGCCTAATGAATTTATTTCAATTGACTGATTTACTTATAGGAAGTCTTACAAGTTCTTCATTTTTTGTTCTGTGTGTGTGTGCATATATATATATATATATATATATACACTGCTCAAAAAAATAAAGGGAACACTTAAACAACACAATGTAACTCCAAGTCAATCACACTTCTGTGAAATCAAACTGTCCACTTAGGAAGCAACACTGATTGACAATAAATTTCACATGCTGTTGTGCAAATGGAATAGACAAAAGGTGGAAATTATAGGCAATTAGTAAGACACCCCCAAAAAAGGAATGGTTCTGCAGGTGGTGACCACACACCACTTCTCAGTTCCTATGCTTCCTGGCTGATGTTTTGGTCACTTTTGAATGCTGGCGGTGCTTTCACTCTAGTGGTAGCATGAGACGGAGTCTACAACCCACACAAGTGGCTCAGGTAGTGCAGTTCATCCAGGATGGCACATCAATGCGAGCTGTGGCAAAAAGGTTTGTTGTGTCTGTCAGCGTAGTGTCCAGAGCATGGAGGCGCTACCAGGAGACATGCCAGTACATCAGGAGATGTGGAGGAGGCCGTAGGAGGGCAACAACCCAGCAGCAGGACCGCTACCTCCGCCTTTGTACAAGGAGGTGCACTGCCAGAGCCCTGCAAAATGACCTCCAGCAGGCCACAAATGTGCATGTGTCTGCTCAAACGGTCAGAAACAGACTCCATGAGGGTGGTATGAGGGCCCGACGTCCACAGGTGGGGGTTGTGCTTACAGCCCAGCACCGTGTAGGACGTTTGGCATTTGCCAGAGAACACCAAGATTGGCAAATTCGCCACTGGCGCCCTGTGCTCTTCACAGATGAAAGCAGGTTCACACTGAGCACATGAGCACATGTGACAGACGTGACAGAGTCTGGAGACGCCGTGGAGAACGTTCTACTGCCTGCAACATCCTCCAGCATGACCGGTTTGGCGGTGGGTCAGTCATGGTGTGGGGTGGCATTTCTTTGTGGGGCCGCACAGCCCTCCATGTGCTCGCCAGAGGTAGCCTGACTGCCATTAGGTACCGAGATGAGATCCTCAGACCCCTTGTGAGACCATATGCTGACACATGCACATTTGTGGCCTGCTGGAGGTCATTTTGCAGTGCTCTGGCAGTGCACCTCCTTGCACAAAGGCGGAGGTAGCGGTCCTGCTGCTGGGTTGTTGCCCTCCTACGGCCTCCTCCACGTCTCCTGATGTACTGGCCTGTCTCCTGGTAGCGCCTCCATGCTCTGGACACTACGCTGACAGACACAGCAAACCTTTTTGCCACAGCTCGCATTGATGTGCCATCCTGGATGAACTGCACTACCTGAGCCACTTGTGTGGGTTGTAGACTCCGTCTCATGCTACCACTAGAGTGAAAGCACCGCCAGCATTCAAAAGTGACCAAAACATCAGCCAGGAAGCATAGGAACTGAGAAGTGGTGTGTGGTCACCACCTGCAGAACCATTCCTTTTTTGGGGGTGTCTTACTAATTGCCTATAATTTCCACCTTTTGTCTATTCCATTTGCACAACAGCATGTGAAATTTATTGTCAATCAGTGTTGCTTCCTAAGTGGACAGTTTGATTTCACAGAAGTGTGATTGACTTGGAGTTACATTGTGTTGTTTAAGTGTTCCCTTTATTTTTTTGAGCAGTGTATATATATATATATATTCTTTTTTTGCTAGGGAGCGTTAGCTAGCGCTAGTCAGCTGTACCTGCTCCAGAACAATTTTTCTATCTTATAGCTTGTTATTCATCTTCTTTTTAAATGGTTAGCCAACATGTTTTCAGCACTTTTGTTTCCGTGACTGATCAAAACTAATTTTGTCATGCTCTCTCTCTCTGCAGCAGACATGCACTACATGACCGAAAGTATGTGGCCACTTGCCCGTCAAACATCTAATTCCAAAGTCATGGGCATTGATATGGAGTTGGTCCCCACTTTTCTGCCATAACAGCCTCCACTCTTCTGGGAAGGCTTTCCACTAAATGTTGGAACATTGCTGTCGGGACTTGCTTCCATTCAGCTATGAGCAGTAGTGAGGTCGGGCACTGATGTTGGACGATTAGGCCTGGCTCGCAGTCGGCGTTCCAATTCCTCCCAAAGGTGTTCGATGTGGTTGAGGTCAGGGCTCTGTGCAGGGTCAGGGCTCTGTGCAGGCCAGTCAAGTTCTTCCACACCGATCTCGACAAACCAATTCTGTATGGACCTTGCTTTGTGCATTGTCATGCTGAAACAGGAAAGTGCTTCCCAAACTGTTGCAACAAAGTTGGAAGCACAGAATTGTCTAGAATGTCATTGTATGTTGTAGCATTAAGATTTCCCTTCACTGGAACTAAGGGACCTTAGCCTAAACCATGAAAAACATCCCCAGACCATTATTCTTCCTTCACCAAACTTTACAGATGGTACGATGCGTTCTCCTGTCATCTGCCAAACCCACTTGAAGATACTAACAAAGTTCTTGAAGTTTTCCATATTGACTGACCTTATCTTAAAGTAACGATGGACTATTGTTTCTCTTTGTTTATTTGAGCTGTTCTTGCCATAATATGGACTTTGTCTTTTACCAAATAGGGCTATCTTTTGTATACCCCCTACCTTGTCACAACACAATTGATTGGCTCAAATGCATTAAGGAAAGAAATTCCACAAATTAACTTTTAACAAGGCACACCTTGAAATGCATTCCAGGTGACTACATCCATGAAGCTGGTTGAGAGAATGCCAAGAGTGTGCAAGCTGTCATCAAGGCTGTTTTGAAGAATCTTAAATATAAAAATATATTTTGATTTGTTTAACACTTTTTTTGGTTACTACATGATTCCAAGTGTGTAATTTCATGGTTTTGATGTCTTCACTATGATTCTACAATGTAGAAAATAGTGAAAATAAAGAAAAACCCTTGAATGAGTGTTCTAAAACTTTTGACCGGTAGTGTATTTGGAATGTCAAATAGCAGTATATTTGCAGTATCAAATCGCAATCCATATAGAATTGTGAGAATCGCAATATATCTGTTATCGGCAGCTAAGTATTGTGGTAATATTGTATCGTGAGGTCCCTGGCGATTCCCAGCCCTAGTTTTTGCCCATAGTTTCATTAGAGTTGAATCTAGTGATGCACCTATATGACATTTTTCGCCAATACCGAAATACTTTTAGCTTCCTTTTTTAAGCATTCTAGTACAGTTAAATATTTAACACACACACATGGACCCAGCGGTCTAAATCACTGCATCTCAGTGCAAGAGGCGTCACTACAGTCCCTGGGGTCGAATCCAGGCTGTATCACATCCGGCCGTGATTGGGAGTCCCATAGGGCGGCGCACAATTGGCCCAGCGTCGTCCGGGTTTGGCCGGGGTTAGGCCATCATTGTAAATAAGAATTTGTTCTTAACTGACTTGCCGAGTTAAATAAAGGTTACACACACAACACTGACCAAAAAGTTATTTTGTTTGCATTTACGTATGTCCCCATTACAAGTTAAAACAATTCTTTCACTTACTTGCTGTGCTGTTTTGTTGTTCATTTGTTCAGTCGGTTCATTCTCAACCAGGGTTGCTATGGAACGCCGTTTGGGTCTTTGAGTGTCAAAAATATACTATTTAACACTATATTTGAAGTGTCAAATAACATAACACTATTTGACGAATCAGGACCTGAATATGACTGCACGTCACATAATAATTTAACGCGTTCATAAATTTGATGTAGTTATTACACATTGATTACACTATCACTCGTATTTCATATGTCACAGCGATTCATCGATACGTATGCTATGATGCTGGTAAAGTTGTCTTGCGCCCCTACAATGCTGGCCATAAAAAGAAAAGCTAGCTAGCTCATGGATGCAAATCATGTTCTTCCTCCAAATACATAGCAAAACGACATCTGTTTCAGTAGCTATAGTTAGCTAGCTAAATATATAGCTAGGTGTCATCATCTAAAATAACCCTAATTTATTAAACAGTTATTATTTGATTAATGGTGGTCAGACCCATCTGTGAAGCTAGCCACAATAAGAATTAGCCACAATAGTGGCTTTGTGGTTAGCATTCAAAATAAAAGTATGGCATAATTCTACTATTTGTATTAATTTGCATCACTGTTAATTGCACTTTTATTTTAAAGGCAAGCTGCAAATTCCACTTTTGTGCCTAATTCTTATTGTGGCTAGCTTCACAACACATAACCTGGTCGGGTTGAGCCTCACTAGCCAGATGAAGCTAGCGGGCTGCTTATAACGTTAGCTTTGGGCAACAGGGTTAAGTAGCTGGCTAGCTATTTATTTTCACAAACTGAAGTTCAATTTCAATAGGCGAACAACAATTGGAAACCTAGCTAATACTTAATCACAAGGATTCCTAAATCATTGCTAAGAATAATTAAAAAAACTGCAGTTTCTACTGGTCATTGTTTTCAGGCTGGTTGTATTAGTGCTAGCTAGGTACCAAGAAGTTGCGGTCAAACAAATTATTATTCATTACCAATGCTGTATTGTAAACACATCGTTCGTGGCTGGTGTTTGCTTGTTTGCAGACTTTTTTTTGTACGGCTTTGATAGTGGTACTGTTTCTTTTTTGACACGCAAAGACCCAAACGGCATTCCATAGTATGTATGTCTTGAAGCTAACAGCAGTGGCTCTATTACTGTGTAACTCCGGTAGGGCAACATCTGAAAAATTGCGCACTTGGTAGTGTGTAGCGGTGCTCGACCAGTCGACGAAATCCAACATTACTCATGACGGTGAATGGTTTATTGTCAAGGGCAATGAATTCCATTATCTTGGCTTTAATGGATTTTGCCTTTGAGTTGTCTCGCTGAAATTTTGTTTCTCTTTCAAATGACTGCTCGACTTGTTGACTGCTCGATCCACACAGCAGACATTGTGGGCTAGTTTAGGAATGCTGTGTTGCACGTATAGCTCAACATTTTACCTGGCGTCATTACGTCATGTACCTAGGTTATATAGGTATGCACGTCAGCTTCGACATTGGTTTTGCACATCGGCGTTAAACTAGACATCGGCCGATACTGATGTTGGCATTTTTAGCTAATATCGTCCGATCACCGATATATCGTGCATCCCAAGTTGAATCCAATTGGAGGAAGGCAGCCTAATGGTGGCTTGTTTCTTGTACAGGTTTGAATTATTTTGTAAATGTTGTCAAGGCCCCATAGGCATTGAAATTCAGCGGCTGAATATCAGTCTTTTGCAGTCTGTTGTGTGCTACAGGCTGTTTCAGTCATAGCCACTCCAAATGGCAAACTGTTAGCAAATGAATGGCACGAACAGCCTGTATTTCATGTCTCCATCTCCGGGTACACATACTATCCAGACGGTCTGGTGCTTTTACTCCATTCTCCGTGGCTATTTCCTTTTGCTGAGCACTTGGGCCTAGTAGGCTAATATTTGAGGATGCCTTTACCCATCAGATCAAACACAACCAACTTTAACATATAGGCTACTGGTAAGCTGATCTGGTTGTGGAGTGTTTGTCTTTCTGGGTGTAGTTTCAAAGGCACCACTTGCAAATGTATCTAGTTTCTAGTGCAGAATGCACCGAGTAGTCCAGATGTAGGTACTGGACTACTTTGTTAAATGATCACGTTGTCTGGCTCTAGATGTAGCCTAAGCCTAGTTTGAATTATAGATGCTAGGTGTAGCTGAGATTTTATCACCATTTAAGAAGGCTACTGGGAACAAGATATAAGCGTGCACAGTTTTTACATGGCCACATAGATTTGTTATTTGCTGACACTTCACTGCTGAGGTCCCCAGTGCATTAGCGCCCACACATTTGTAAGTTAATTATGCTACTCCGAGAAGGAATGTAAACAAACCAGTGAAGGCGGCTCAGGCAATATTTGCTCTGTTATTGATAGGGAGGAAAAGCTAGGCCTACGTACATGCGGTGGCATCTTAAATGAAGATTCTAGACCGTTTATAGGCCTAGTTACTTTGTTGACAATTTATAGTAGTAAGCCTAGTGGGCCTTTTTTGACAACTGAGAATAACCTTCCATGGACATTTGTTTATACCAGCCTTTGACGTCTGCGTAATATTGTACGGGTATGACCTGAAATTGAGCACGCAATTAAGCTTTATCAATATCCCAGGCCTGTGGGTAGGTAATTAGGTTTTATTGTGAAAGGAGCAACTTAAGAAATGAGCCACAGGCGTCATTGAGGAAATTGAATGAACTAGAGCTGTTGTAATCAAACATTAGGCTACCTTTTCAGTGAATGGCCAGTTATGCCTATTTTAGATCACAGCCTCACTTTTTATGAACCAATTCACATTATTCTTTGAGTCTACTTGAGGTACTTGTCCTCTTCCGTTCTTTGCCTGTCAGGTTTTTTGTTAATGCTTGCCATTTGGTCAGGCCTTGTCCAGAGCCATATATAGGCTACATTCTTCCTGGTTTTTGCTTTGTAGCTGTCATGGTAAATTTCCTAATTTGACCTCATCATATTTTGTAAAATGGCCCATTAGCCTCGATAATAAAACCTTTGGTGCCACTGATAACATGGTGCCCTGCTCACTAGCGTTCTCTGATTTAAGAATAGCCGACACACAGCTGCACAAGAAGAAAGCAGAGTTGGGTTGCTATGACGACTATGCTGAATGTTATTACCTCAGGCCGATAGGGCTGTAGGCGGAATAAAAAATGATCGACTGGGAGGCAAGTAGGTCACATGACCAGTTGAGTAAGGACGTTAGACTTCCATTCTCTTCTATCTTTTTAGAGATTTTTCTCTCAGATCCACCTTGTTTTTCACACACTCAGTAGGCTAATATTTCCTCAATGAATTATGCCTTAAGCCTAGTTTATACCCTATGTACAGACGCATTGAAGAACTACAAGTAGCTATACACAATGGTGTTGCGTAGGAAACCTACACAGACATGTGCAGCCCCACAATTCATAATTTGACACAAGAATGCGTACTGTTTTTGTGTTGCGTATGTAATTTAGAAACCAGCCTTAATTCTTTTAGATGGGAAAGGTATGGCAAGCCTAAATAAGTTCAGGAGTAAAAATGTGCTTAAGTCAGCCACAGACTCACTGTGAGTGGAATAATAGCTTTAAACATGATTTTTGAATGACTACCTTATCTCTGTACCCCACACATAATTATCTGTAAGGCCCCTCAGTTGAGCAGTGAATTTCAAACCCAGATTCAACCACAAAGACCAGGAAGGTTTTCCAATGCCTCGCAAAGAAGGGCTCCTATTGGTAGATGGGTAAAAAAAAAAACAGTCAATGAATATCACTTTGAGCATGGTGAAGCTATTAATTACATTTTGGATGGTGTATCAATACACCCAGTCACTACAAAGATACAGGTGTCCTTCCTAACTCAGTTGCCGGAGAAGAAGGAAACCATTCTGGGATGTCACCATGAGGCCATTGGTGACTTTTTAAAACACTTACGGCGTTTCACCTCTCTGGGATAGCGTCCCACATGGCCAACATCCAGTGAAAATGCAGAGCGCCAAATTCAAATAAATTACTAGAAAAATGTAACTTTCATGAAATCACACATGCAATACACCAAATTAAACCTACACTTGTTGTGAATCCAGCCAACGTGTCAGATTTCAAAAAGGCTTTACGACGAAAGCACACCAAACGATTATGTTAGGTCAGTACATAGCCACCGAAAAACACAGCCATTTTTCCAGTCAAAGAGAGGAGTCACAAAAAGCATAAATAGAGATAAAATGAATCACTAACCTTTGATGATCTTCATCAGATGACACTCATAGGACTTCATGTTACACAATACATGTATGTTTTGTTCGATAAAGTTCATTTTTATATCCAAAAATCTCAGTTTACATTGGCGCGTTACGTTCAGTAATGTTTTGCTTCCAAAACATCCGGTGATTTTGCAGAGAGCCACATCAATTTACAGAAATACTCATTATAAATGTTGATGAAAATGTGTTATGCATGAAACTTTAGATAAACTTCTCCTTCATGCAACCGCTGTGTCAGATTTCAAAAAAGCTTTACCGAAAAAGCACACCATGCAATAATCTGAGTACAGCGCTCAGAGCCCAGCAAGCCAAAGAGATATCTGCCATGTTGTGGAGTCAACAAAGTCAGAAAGAGCATTATAAATATTCACTTACCTTTGATGATCTTCATCAGAATGCATTCCCAGGAATCCCAGTTCCACAATAAATGTTTGATTTGTTAGATAAAGTCCATCATTTATGTCCAAACACCTCCTTTTGTTCGCGCGTTTAGTACACAATCCAAACTGCCGACGCGCTGGCAGGTCCAGGCGAAAAGTCATATTACAGTCCGTAGAAACATGTCAAACTAAGTATAGAATCAATCCTTAGGATGTTTTTATCATAAATCTTCAATAATGTTCCAACCGGAGAATTCCTTTGTCTTCAGAAATGCGATGGAACGCAAGCTACCTCATGTGAATTCGCGTGACCAGCTCGTGACACTCTGCCAGACCTCTGACTCAATCCCCTCTCATTCCCTCCTCCTTTATAGTAGAGGCATCAAACAAGCTCCTAAAGACTGTTGACATCTAGTGGAAGCCGTAGGAAGTGCAACATGACCCCATTTCCACTGTATCTTGGATAGGCAAAGAGTTGAAACACTACAAACCTCAGATTTCCCACTTCCTGGTTGGATTTTTTCTCAGGGTTTTGCCTGCCATATGAGTTCTGTTATACTCATAGACATCATTCAAACAGTTTTAGAAACTTCAGAGTGTTTTCTATCCAAATATACTAATTATATGCATATTCTAGCTTTTAGGACAGAGTAGCAGGCAGTTTACTCTGGGCACCTTTTTATCCAAACTACTAAAGAAGTTAATGGCTGTAGTTACTCCACAAAACTAACTTAAACGACAGAGTGAAAAGAAGGAAGCCTGTACAGAATAAACTATTTCCAAAACATGCATCCTGTTTGCAATCAGGCACTAAAGTAAAACTGCGAAGAACATGTCAAAGAAATTAACTTTATGTCCTCAATACCAAGCATTATGTTTGGGGCAAACACAACACATCACCTCTCTTCATATTTTCAAGATGCGTCATGTAATGGACATGCTTGTCATCGGCAAGGACTAGGTTTTTTTAAGGATAAAACGAAATAGAATAGAGCCAAACACAGGCAAAATCCTAGAGGGAAAACTTGGTTTAGTCTGCTTTCCAACAGACACTGGAAGATGAATTCATCTTTTCAGCAGGGCAATAACCATTTCTTTTTAAAATATTTTACTATGTAGCTAATATTGTTTTAATTAGAACAATTTTGATAAAGGGGGTGGATTACACCAAGATGGGTGCCCTAGTTTTTTGTTGTTGTCATGTGGAGGTCTGTGCTCTCTTTTTTTTAATGATTTTCACAATTCTGTATGTATTGTGATTTTATTGCGATTCGATGTTCCAAACATATTGCTCACCATATGTCTGCTGCAGAGGGACTAGAGAAAATGAGAAAACGAGTTTTGATTAGTCATGGCGGAAATGAGGGTTGAAAACAAATTGTGCTCCCTATTTAAAAGGGATATGCAGAACAAGCTATGACGGACAAGTACTGGAGTTTAATATAACATAATGCAGAGCTGTGGTAAGTGTCCACTTTGAGAGCGCACACTACTAGATGGAGTTGGGTTGTCTGTCAATTAGGCTATAGTTTACCTTTGTTTGTATTGTCTCCTGACTCTCCAATTACTCCTCTGATGGGTGCTGTAGCACTGGTTTTAGACTACAGTCCTCGATTCCACATGTCAGACACACACCTCCATTAAGTTGATTCAGTCTCTTTTAGTATGTTAAAATCTGTCCTGTAGCCTAAACGGTACTTGGTGACAGGTTTATGTCTTGTGGTATTTACTATCCAAATGGCCCATTACTGGTAACTTACTATGTCATCCCAGCTATCAATCTCCGATCTCTGTCCACAGGTTGATTTGTGAGCTATTTTGCCTCTTAGCAAAAACTGCTATACGAGCAGAAGTGTCTGTACTAATCACTGAATCATGCCTTCATTTCCACCTCATTGCCAACGAGGCAGATTGATCGTTTTGCTGGTTCGAGAGCTGCGAGAGACTTGCAGCCCGAGCGATTCTCCACAAGCAGGATCTAATCAGAGTATTTCATTATATTATAGTAGTATTCATCTTATCGAAATGTGTTGTATTGGAAGAGGAGTACTAGGTGTTTGAATGTGACACAATGTGACCTATAGCCTATGATACAAAATAAACTCACTGGTCCATTTCCTGATTTTATGTTGAATTGCAATGTGTATTTTGAATTCCTACATCTTAGTCATGGGTTGGAGAAGTTGTAAAGGTGGATGTGGAGAAAGCTTATTTCCACATTTCATATCCTCTGTCCTTTGGGCTACATCTCCATAAATCCTTAGCTAGATTACTTCTCATGCTCTCAAACACTTGAGTTTGCAGTCCTCACGACAGATTATTTGACACACCTGATCTGTCTTCTGTAAGATAATTGCAGTACTGTAGCTCAGCAAATGCCCTCTCTAGGGTTAGATAAGTGCCTCGTCAGATGGGCCTATAATTCAACACCAGCACAGTTTTTCTGGGAATATTAGGTACCTGTTAGGCATACCAGAATGCCACGGGCCTTGCAGGCATCACTTTGTGTTGTCATGCACAATGAATTTAGCTCGCTTTAAGTAACTGTCCAGTGTTTCCATATTTCTGTGAAGTATACAATATGAGTGAAATAGTTTTCCTTCCATTTACATTTTTTTTTTTGTTAAACAGCTTTTCTGTGTTGGAATGGTTAGGGCGTACCACAACAACAGAATGGTGTGGGTGTACAACGGTTATAAAAAAAATATGAATGCGAGTTAGGGCCGTCCTCCAAAAAATCCCCCAACCAAGAGTCGTCTGTTCTGTTACCGAAATCCTTCATTTGTTTAGGAAAAACATTCCCTATTCCCTCCATCCTTGCTCTCTTTACGTGACAAATGTATCCAACGCAAATACCACTTCGCACAGGACTAGTATTACTAGAGAACGATTATAGATACAGAGTATAATTACAGTATAGGTGATAGGGCCACACTGATAATTCTTCCAGAGAAGACAAACAGCAGGACAATGACCCTAAGCATACTGATAAAGCAACACTCGAGTGGTTTAAGGGGAAACATTTACATGTCTTGGAATGGCCTAGTCAAAGCCCAGGCCTCAATCCAATTGAGAATCTGTGGTATGACTTAAAGATTGCTGTACACCAGCAGAACCCGTCCAACTTGAAGGAGCTGGAGCAGTTTTGCCTTGAAGAATGG
This sequence comes from Salvelinus namaycush, assembly GCF_016432855.1. Taxonomy (NCBI): domain Eukaryota; kingdom Metazoa; phylum Chordata; class Actinopteri; order Salmoniformes; family Salmonidae; genus Salvelinus; species Salvelinus namaycush. The sequence goes on along the minus strand of NC_052336.1, from coordinate 27,969,062 downwards.
GAAAAAATCCCAGTGGCTAGATGTGCCAAGCTTATAGATAGAGACATGACCCAAGAGACTTGCAGCTGTAGTTGCTGCATAAGGTGGCTCTACAAAGTATTGACTTTGGGGGGGTGAATAGTTATGTATGCTCAAGTTTTCAGTTTTTTTGTCTTATTTCTTGTTTCACAATAAAAAAAATGTTTTGCATCTTCAAAGTCGTAGGCATGTTGTCTAATTCAAATGATACAAACCCCTCAATCTATTTTAATTCCAGGTTGTAAGGCAACAAAATAGGAAATGGCAAGGGGGGTGAATACTTTTGCAAGCCACTTTACTCAGTACTTTGTTGAAGCACCTTTGGCAGCGATTACAGCCTCGAGTCTTCTTGGGTATGATGCTACAAGCTTAGCACACCTGTATTTGGGGAGTTTCTCCCATTCTTGTCTGCAGATCCTCTCAAGCTCTGTCAGGTTGGATGGGGAGCGTTGCTGCACAGCTATTTTCAGGTCTCTCCAGAGATGTTCGATCGGGTTCAAGTCCAGGCTCTGGCTAGGCCACTCAAAGACATTCAGAGACTCCTGCGTTGTCTTGGCTGTGTGCTTGTTGTCCTGTTGGAAGGTGAACCTTCGCCCCAGTCTGAGGTCCTGAGCGCTCTGGAGCAGGTTTTCATCAAGGATCTCTCTGTACTTTGCTCTGTTCATCTTTGCCTGGATCCTGACTAGTCTCCCAGTCCCTGCTGCTAAAAAACATCCCCACAGCATGATGCTGCCACCACCATGGTGCCAGCTTTCCTCCAGACATGATGCTTGGCATTCAGGCCAAAGAGTTCAAGCTTGGTTTCATCAGACCAGAGAATCTTGCTTCTCATGGTCAGAGTCTTTAGGTGCCTTTTGGCAATACCCAAGCGGGCTGTCATGTGCCTTTTACTGAGGAGTGGCTTGCAGAGATGGTTGTCCTTATGGAAGATTCTCCCATCTCCACAGAGGAACTCTAGAGCTCTATGAGAGACCATTGGGTTTTTGGCCATCTCCCTGACCAAGGCCTTTCTCCCCCAATTGCTCAGTTTGGCTGGGCGGCCAGCTCTAGGAAGTCTTGGTGGTTCCAAACTTGGAGGCCACTGTGTTCTTGGGGACCAAGGATGATCAATGGAAACAGGATGCACCTGAGCTCAATTTCAAGTCTCATAACAAAGGGTCTGATTATTTTCTGAAGGCACTGTGTGTGTGTGTGTGTGTGTGTGTGTGTGTGTGTGTGTGTGTGTGTGTGTGTGTGTGTGTGTGTGTGTGTGTGTGTGTGTGTGTGTGTGTGTGTGTGTGTGTGTGTGTGTGTGAGAGATACTAGGAATACTTACTGTTGTTGTAACTGTCATCCTTGCTCTATTCTTGTTCCATGTCTTGCCTAAGCAATACTTAATTTCATATGTCAGCCAGCTGTGTTTTTTTTCTTGTGTGCTTTTGTTTAGTACTAAATTGCAAAATAAAATTCTTTCAAATAAAATATTTTTTTTAAAGAACATGTACTGTCAATATGATATACAAATATCAGAGAAAGTAAATGCATATACAGTGGGGAGAACAAGTATTTGATACACTGTCGATTTTGCAGGTTTTCCTACTTACAAAGCATGTAGAGGTCTGTCATTTTTTTTATCATAGGTACACTTCAACTGTGAGAGACGGAATCTAAAACAAAAATCCAGAAAATCACATTGTATGATTTTTAAGTAATTAATTTGCATTTTATTGCATGACATAAGTATATACTGTCTATATACTACATGGAACTATCTGGGAAAATATAGGCATGTACTCTAAATATACAGTACCAGTCCAAAGATTGGACACAGCTACTCATTCAAGGGGTTTTCTTTATTTGTACCATTTTCTTGTAGAATAATAGTGAAGACATCAAAACTATGAAATGACACATATGGAATCATGTAGTAACCAAAAAAGTGTTATACAAATATATTTTGTATTTGAGATTATTTAAAGTAGCTACCCTTTGCCTTGATGACAGCTTTGCACACTCTTGGCATTCTCTCAACCAGCTTCATGAGGTAGTCACCTGGATTGCATTTCAATTAACTGGTGTGCCTTAAGTTATTTTGTGGAATTTACTTCCTCAATGCGTTTGAGCCAATCAGTTGTGTTGTGACAAGGTAGGGGGGTATACAGAAGATAGCCATATTTTGTAAAAGACCATATTTATTTGCCATATTTCTGGCAAGAACAGCTCAAATAAGCAAAGAGAAAACAGTCCATCATTACTTTAAGACATGAAGGTCAGTCAATACGGAACATTTCAAGAACTTTGTAAGTTTCTTCAAGTGCAGTCGCAAAAACCATCAAGCGCTATGATGAAACTGGCTCTCATGAGGACCGCCACAGGAATGGAAGACCCAGAGTTACCTCTGCTGCAGAGGATAAGTTCATTAGAGTTAACAGCCTCAGAAATTGCAGCCCAAATAAATGCTTCACGGAGTTCAAGTAACAGACACATCTCAACATCAGCTGTTCAGAGGAGACTGTGTGAGTCAGACCTTCATGGTCGAATTGCTACAAAGAAACCACTACTAAAGGACACTGAACCAGGTTTTCCTCTAGGATTTTGCCTGTGCTTAGCTCTTTTCTGTTTCTTTTAATCCTAAAAAATGTACTAGTCCTTGTCAATGACTAGCATACCCATAACCTGATGCAGCCACCACCTTGGTTGAAAATATGAAGAGTAGTACTCAGTGATGTGCTGGATTTGCCCCTAACCTAACGCTTTGTATTGAGGACATAGTTTATTTCTTTGTCACATTTTTTGCAGTTTTACTTTAGTCCCTTGCAAATATTATGCATGTTTTGAAATATTTGTATTCTGTACAGGCTTCCTTCTTTTCACTCTGTTATTTAGGTTAGTATTGTGGAGTAACTACAATGTTGTTGATCCACCCTCAGATTTCTCTTTTCACAGCCAATATACTCTGTAACTGTTTTAAAGTCACCATTGGCCTCATTGTGAAATCCCTGAGCGGTTTCCTTCTTTTCCGGCAACTGAGCTAGGAAGTACGCCTGTATCTTTGTAGTTACTAGGCGTACTGATACACCATCCAAAGCGTAATATATAATTTCACCATGCTCAAAGGGATATTCAATGTCTGCTTTTATTTGTATTTTACTCATCTGGCGATATATGCCCTTTGCTAGGCATTGGAAAACCTCCCTGGTCTTTGTGGTTGAATCTGTGTTTGAAATTTACTGCTCAACTGAGGGACCTTACAGATAATTATATGTGTGGGGTACAGAGATGAGGTAGTCATTCAAAAATCATGTTTAAAGCTATTATTCCACTCACAGTGAGTCTAAGCACATTTTTACTCAACTTATTTAGGCTTGCCATAACAAAGGTGTTGAATACTTATTGAATTTGTAAAAAATGTCTTAACATAATTCCGTTTTGACTTTGAGGTATTCTGTGTAGGCCAGTGACAAAATCTCAATTTAATCCATTTTAAATTCAGGCTGAAACACAACAAAATATGGAAAAAGTCAAGGTGTGTGAATACTTTCTGAAGGCACTGCACGTTGCACAAGCCCTGCGGTTTTAAAATGGCTGTGTCCCTATGTGAATTTGCGCATGTTTAGAGCGCCACCATTGGGTAAAAGATCAACAACAACATTTTATTTTATTTTTGTCCTTTTGAACACTAATTGGCTTCCAAATCTCTTGTCTCTTAATTAAGACACAAACAAAACAATTTTTACATCTTAGTTTTGGGTTTTGTAGTAATCCTATTGTTTCTGACACCTTTATCAGAATCTCACAGTTCTTCCCTTTCTAAATGTACTAGGCAGGTGTTTGTAGAAATTATAGTTTTGAAACTGAAATGTACTTTATGAGGGTAGTATAGAATATTGGGGCTCTTGGTTTGTTTCTAGAGCAAGGCTAATCCTTGCAGGCTTGATTGCGCCCGCCCAGTTGACTGAGTGTCTCATGCTGATGTCTCATCCACTTCTGAAGGGTCTTGCCAGATTCGCTGGCTGTGCGCTGGGGTAACTAAAGGACACACACACACACACACCGCAGTGTAGGTCTGTCATATGAGGATATAACATAGCCACGGAATCTTGCCTTTTTATTGGTTAGTTTGCCTCTAACAGTCACCATTGTTAGTTCTCAAAGATTTTATTATTTTAATATATATATGTATGTGTGTACAGTTGAAGTCGGAAGTTTACATACACCTTTGCCAAATACATTTCGACTCAGTTTTTCACAATTCCTGACATTTAATCCAAGTAAAAATTCTCTGTTTTAGGTCAGTTAGTATCACCACTTTATTTTAAGAATGTGAAATGTCAGAAAAATAGTAGAGAGAATTATTTATTTCAGCTTTTATTTCTTTCATCACATTCCCAGTGGGTCAGAAGTTTACATACACTCAATTAGTATTTGGTAGCTTTGCCTTTAAATTGTTTAACTTGGGTCAAACGTTTCGGGTAGCCTTCCACAAGCTTCTCACAATAAGTTGGGTGAATTTTGGCCCATTCCGCCTGACAGAGCTGGTGTAACTGAGTCAGGTTTGTACGCCTCCTTGCTCGCATACGCTTTTTCAGTTCTGCCCACAAATTTTCTATAGGATTGAGGTCAGGGCTTTGTGGTGGCCACTTCAATTCCTTGACCTTGTTGTCCTTAAGCCATTTTGCCACAACTTTGGAAGTATGCTTGGGCTCATTGTCCATTTGGAAGCCCCATTTGCGACCAAACTTTATCTTCCTGACTGATGTCTTGAGATGTTGCTTAAATATATCCACATCATTTTCCTCCCTCATGATGCCATCTATTTTGTGAAGTGCACCAGTCCCTCCTGCAGCAAAGCACCCCCACAACATGATGCTGCCACCCCTGCGCTTCACGGTTGGGATGGTGTTCTTCGGCTTGCAAGCCTCCCCCTTTTTCCTCCAAACGATGGTCATTATGGCCAAACAGTTCTATTTTTGTTTCATCAGACCAGAGGACATTTCACCAAGAAGTACGATCTTTGTCCTCATGTGCAGTTGCAAACGGTAGTCTGGCTCTTTTATGGCGGTTTTGGAGCAGTGGCTTCTTCCTTGCTGAGCGGCCTTTCAGGTTATGTCACTATAGGATTCGTTTTACTGTGGATATAGATACTTTTGTACCTGTTTCCTCCAGCATCTTCACAAGGTCCTTTGCTGTTGTTCTGGGATTGATTTAAACTTTTCGCACCAAAGTATGTTAATCTCTAGGAGACAGACCGCGTCGCCTTCCTGAGCGGTATGACGGCTGCTTGGTCCCATGGTGTTTATACTTGCGTACTATTGTTTGTACAGGTCTACAATTGGCTGATTTATTTTCTTTTTTCCCCCATGATGTCAAGCAAAGAAACACTGAGTTTGAAGGTAGGCTTTGAAATACACCTCCAGTTGACTCAAATGATGTCAATTAGCCTATCTGAAGCTTCTAAAGCCATGGCATCATTTTCTGGAATTTTCCAAGCTGTTTAAAGGCACAGTCAACTTAGTGTATGTAAACTTCTGACCCACTGGAATTGTGATACAGTGAATTATAAGTGAAATAATCTGTTTATAAACAATTGTTGGAAAAATGGCTTGTGTCATGCACGAAGTAGATGTCCTAACCGACTTGCCAAAAGTATAGTTTGTTAACAAGAAATTTGTGGAGTGGTTGAAAAATGAGTTTTAATGACTCCAACCAAAGTGTATGTACACTTCAGACTTCAACTGTGTGTGTGTGTGTGTATATATATATATATATATATATATATATATATATATATATATTCAAATAATATAATCTTTGAGAATTATTGTACATACTCTATCTGGTTTTAGTCATTTAAGTTTACACTGAAAGCACTTTTCCATCTCAGAAATTATCATTTTTATTATTAACACATAAGCCCAAGGATTTAAATAGTAGAAAATCATTGAAATATTCCCAACAATATCAAAAAGACTTTAATGTTATCTACCCACTAAATAAACCGCACAGCAGACCAGGGATAACTATAGTTTTAACTATGCTTTATGGAAAGCGTAGTTAACTTGGGGGGAACAAATAGTTACACATCTCAGAAAGTGAATACTTAAAAAAAAATGTTTTAATACAGATCTCAGGAAGTGACTACTTTTCATGAACTATTGGATTGGCTGCTTTCAACTAATGAAAGGGCTGTACCTGGATCTGCATGTTGAATAGAGCGCACTCACAATCTTAAACTATTCCAATCCATCTGACAGACATATTTAATCTACACAATACATTTTCTATTTAAATATTCTGTAAATGTCCATTCAAACGACTGTCCATTGACCAAGGTGTACATAATCAAGTCAAACCAGTTATATTTTTATATTTAGATGTAATTATAAACAAATTGTGACGCTCCACTACTGTATGACTTTTTCAACATGCCACTGAAAGTCAAAAGCTGTCATTATTGTTATGATACCTGAAAATACTACAGAGAAATTGAAAGGCATTTGCAAACAGCAGCTTGGAGCTTAGCAAAAACAACTTTAACCTCTTTGTTCATCTGAGGGTAAGTGCTCTTGTTTCTAACACACTATGACATCTTTAAAGGGATAGTTCACTCAGAATACAAAACTAACATTATTGGCTGTAGTTCAAGATGGCAGTTTTTGGATATTTAGTTTCCTTTCAACACTTAATAGACATATTTTGTTAGCATTCTCAGTAACACGACATGAAATCGTTATTATGCCTGTGTAATAAAATCAATTACTTTTGGAGCAACATTTTATTAGCATGTTGTTCCGTAATACTTTGGTAATTGCATTTTAATTGCGTAGCACTACTGTACACGAGGAATAGTGGCTGTTCCTTATTCCACATATGTAATAACTCCATTACTATGCATTATAAAGCAACTTCCAAAGGCCTTTAACAACCATTTTGCTATTGTAATAATCAGTTACTACACATTAGTTACTACAAAAACTGGATGCCAAGTGTTCCTCTATTACCTTATGTCTCGCTCATTATGAAAATATATTTGTTTGTCATTTTGAAGCTGCAAAAGTGGTGCTAGGTTCTAATTATCAGAGTAAGAACTTGACGGACACTATGAAAGCTTAAACCAAGTTTATTCTTCCCAAAGGATCGAGCAGCTGAATCGACAAAAACATGTTTACAATAGTGGTGGTATTTGTATCATCTCCTTTGTTTTGTTGACGTTCAGTGAGAGGTTATTTTCCTGACACCACACTCCCGAGGGCCCTCACCACCTCCCTGTAGGCCGTCTCGTCGTTGTTGGCAATCAAGCCTACCACTGTAGTATCGTCTGTAAACTTGATTATTGAGTTGGAGCAAAGAAGTTGTTTAATTTGTCTGGGAGCGAGACGTCGATGTCCGCGACGGGGCTGGTTTTTCTTTTGTAATCCATGATTGTCTGTAGACCCTGCCACATACGTCTCGTGTTTGAGCTGTTGAATTGTGACTACTTTGTCTCTATACTGACGCTTTGCTTGTTTGTTTGCTGTGCGGAGGGAATAGCTACACTATTTGAATTCGGTCATGTTTCCAGTCGCCTTGCCGTGATTAAAAGCTATCCTAGCAAGAAACTGATATCCTAGCAAGAAACCATGTTGATATAGCAATGCTCCAAGAAACACACCTGGTTCAAAAGGACTCGCATAGAATAGAGAACCATTTGTACAAACTGGCTGCTTTTTCATCAGCCCCAAACAAAACTAAAGGTGTAATCGTAATGATGCATAAAGGCTAATTAACTAAAAAGTTGGTTACAAAAAAGAGACAACTGATCATAGATTCTTAAGATATTTGCCCGGGGGCGACATATTACCAATGGTAATTGTCCGCACTGCTGAGGTGGGGTGGGAACTCTCTTTTCTGTAGAGTCTGTGACACTACATGGCACACGCTACCTCAAATTAGTCATTTTTAACAGACGTGTTCAAGTTGTCATAGCAGTATTAGCTAGACGAGCTTGAATGACAAACAAATGGTTAAACAAATAAGCCTTGTGTGGTTAGCTGATTTTTCAATTTACTGTCAGTTTTAGGCAATAGATTTCTATTCAAAACATTTACAATTACCCTTGCTACTTTAGCCTTGTTCACACTGCAGGCCTTAATGCTCAAATCAGTTTTGGAATGCTGACTGTTCAAACAGTAAGTTACAAGTGATCAAATTGCATTTGTGTGTATTCAGACCTCAGTCATTTGCTGACGTGGCTGTGCTAGTTGTCATAGTAACGACGGGTGTGTGCGCAGTGTTGTAGGTTGACTGGTGGTGGTGATTGTGCTTCCTATCACTCAGAAGTGATGTAGCAAGCTAAGCTAACTTTCAAAACGAGTCCTTTTTGGCTAACCACAGCATTCAACTACCTAGCTAGGTAGCTGTTCAGCTTTGAAGCACATTCACAATTTTTTTTGTTAGCAATTAACAAGCAAGTTAGCTACCACATGTTCTTGTCAAACTGTCAACAGAGTAGCTAGAAAGCAACAAAATATGCCAAATAACGATCTAAAAAACACTTGAGGGCAAATAAATCGCATGGCCAGGACTCAGATTTGTATGTGGCTTGAAATATCCCATTCCATGTGCTTTTTGGCTGTTCAGACTGCAGGAAAAATAAAATATTTGAATTGGATGTGCCAAAAAATAGGTTGAGAGTCACTTCAAACTACCAGTGTGAACAAGGCTTTAGTGAAGGAATAAAGCTGATAACCGTAACACACTACATTTTCTTGTTTTGCAGGTTTCCCCATTTCTTTTCTCAGGTGTCCACAATGACAACTAACGTCCTGCATGCTCCTCCCACACCTAGCCCTGCCTCTTCGTGATTGAACAGCTGCTGACTGACCAGAGAGGTGAAAAATGTCTGTGTTGCCATGACTTAAAGACATCAATCAAAGATGGAGAAAAAGAAAATGTGCCCCCGTCTTCTGGACTACCTGGTGGTGGTCGGAGCCAGGTGAGGACTTCATAGGGGTGGTTGGGAGATAACTGATTCCTACTACCTCACATTATATCTTTAGGCCTTTGTTTTTTTAAATTCAAGACTGTTTCTAATGCCCATTCTCCCTCCATGCTACTTTGCAGGCAGCCCAGCACTGACAGCGGATCCCAGACCCCCCAGCTCCTCCGTCGCTACCCGCTGGAGGACCACCCAGACTTCCCTCTGTCTCCGGACGTGGTCTTCTTCTGTCAGCCTGAGGGATGCCAGAGCATCCGGCAGCGCCGGGTCAGCCTGCGAGACGACGCCTCCTTCGTCTTCGCACTCACTGACAAAGACTCGGGCATCACGCGCTATGGTATCTGCGTCAACTTCTACCGCTCCTTCCAGCGAGGGGGGCACCGCCGCGACAAGGCGGGTAGCGGTGGAACGGCGGCGCAGATAGTGGAAGCGACCAGCGAGGGTTCCGATGGCAGCGGTGGCTGCACCACTGCCTCCACGTTGCCGACGCCTGCCAGTGCTGACACAACAACCACACCTGTGCCAGGCACGGAGCCGGGACCACCCGGTGGCGAGCCAAATGCCGGCAGGTCCCCTCGGCACAAACGCAGCACGGCCAAGATGGTCAGTCGGAACCGCGACAGCACGCTGACCTCGCTGTGCATGATCAGCCACTACCCCTTCTTCTCCACCTTTAGGGAGTGCCTGTACATCCTTAAGAGAATGGTGGACTGCTGCAGCCACAGGTTGACCCAGCGTGCCGGCCTGGCCCGCGCAACTCAGAGGTGAGACCTATGCATAGTGCCAGGCTTATCAAACGATGGAGCCCCCTGGTTTCCATTTCTTTCAGGAGATTTAGTTGAGTAAATTCACAACGTTGCTAAAATTATCCTAAAACTACCCAGGCCAGAACACTTCCAACCGCAGTACTAACCACGCTCATGATATTTAATGGACAAGATAGAATTGCCCCACTCATTCTATTTTAAAACAACACTGTGGTCTGAAATGCCGGAGGATTCAAATGGACACTGGACAGTGAGAAACTTGTGGTAGTGTCATCAGTGAGTTAGCAGGGTCTTGCCTTATCCCCTATTGTGGGGTCTCCTAACAAATGCTGCAGGAAATGTGTGGTTCCCTTGCTCTCGAAGACACACACACACACACACACCGGCACAGGGCCTATCATGCTGCTGTCAGCTGGTGTTCATGCAAGGCAATTGATGAAGATCCGTGAACATTGTGTGCATGCATCTTTACGCACACAGGATATTGAGACATTCCCATGCAAAGCATTTTGTTTTACATGCAATAATGTTTATTATTATAGTTCTATTATGTTTTCTTAGAGATATGTAACGATCAACACCACAATGGATCCATATATTGTCTGCCCAGACAATAGTAATAATGGTCCCTCCAGTAACAATTGTAGCTCAGCTCCATGAAAAGCACAGCATGACCAATTCCTGTGTGTAGTAGGAACAGCAGATGTCGGTAAACAACAGTACCCTATCAGAAGCAGAGGGGAGTAAAGCACAGATAGAGCTGTAAAGATGCTTCTGCTTCGGGTTAATGAAGACCTCACTCACTGTCGTGACATTTTCCCTGGTCTGTGTATAGCGCGGTGACGAAGACCGAGAGAGAGACCCAGGGATTTAAATAAAAAATAAAAAATTGGTAGCACTTGTGCTCCTAACTTCAAAAAGTTAGGAGCACCACATCAATCTTAGGAGCACCAGAAAAATAGATTTAGATATAGCCTGCATTGGGCCTATATGAATCCTACTTACTTTTGAAGCACAGCTCCTGAAAAAGATATCACCTTTTCTTTCTTTCTGTGCAGCCAAATGTTTGCATACACTGGTAAAGTTACCAGGTTGTTACTAGGGCCGCACAATATTATGGGGGGAAAAAATATCATTGTGATTTTTCAACCGAATCTTGTAATTTGACTTGCGATATAGATCAAAACACTTGGGTGAACTGTTAGAATTTTGAATAGTATTTATATGATTCCATGGTTGGTGTTTGGCATGACAACAAATTAAAAAGCCAGCTAGGAGTTATGACAGGGTGGGAACCAACGTGTTGGTCAGTGTTTCCCAGGGGACCCTAATCACATTTAAATAGATGCTGCATTTGGACAAAGATTTTAGAATAGGCTATCTGATTCAGAACATGCCGTTGCACAGACAACATGCTGATCTACACCACCACTGGTAACAACCTGTATGAAAGCTAATGTTTGCTTTGCCCTAACATGAGCTTTTAGCTAAATGGCATTTTAGCTAGCTAGTTAGCGATCAGCATTAGCATTATTTTAGGCATATGCCAGCTTCCTTAGACTAACTTGGGTTTTGCAGAGGGCAAGATACACAAAGTAATCGTATAATAGAGAAGACATGTAGTTTCATATTTAGAAACAGCCTGGAAAGCGCCATCGTTCTTGTTTTGGAGTGTGGAGTGTATGAATTGACACCATGCTGAGAGAGAAAAAACGGCTGTGGAGGAGCTGTGTGCTCTCTGCTTGATTAACAGGGGCCGGGGCTTGGTGTGTGTGTGTGTGGTTCGGGAACTGGAAGCAAGCAGATGCAGGAGGCAGTCTTATTTGAGCAGTGTAGAGAAGTGTTGCGGTGAAATACTGTTAGACATTTATTTATTTGTGATTTTCTTTTAGTCGCGCTGGTGCTCCCAAAATAAAACCCCAGGTCGTACAGCAAAATATTTAGTCGTATATGCGTCCAAATTGCGCACACTTTAGAGCCCTAGCCGTGCTGCCTGACCTGTGAGGGTCTACTGCGTTGCGGGCTGCTGCGGCGCATAGTCGCACAGACAAACACGCACACAGTCACACTTACACACTCTCGGAAGTCTATGACATGCGCACACACATTCACACACAGCGCTCGCCTGACAGATTGAGGTCTCTGACTGCCTTCAGGGAGCAGCTGCAGTGGGCGGCGGCCCGGGGCGAGCTCTGACGAGCTAATGATTAATCTCCCTCCCTAGCCAACAGACGCCAGGCAATTGCAAAGAGGGTTTAATGCCGCCACGTTGTGTGTACAGGTGTGTAAGTTCAGAGTGGAGGGCTGTCGACATATCGGCGGCTCATATCGGCGTCTTGTTTGCTCATTACACATTGACAACGTACAGTAGAATGCAGAGGGAAGGCTGTTTTGTCTGTGTAAATGTAGTTAAAAGGCTTTGATGATGTAGCACTCACTTAATATTAGAATAATGTATGTGAACAGGTGGTGTTGCGGTACGGTTTGATTGGGTGGATTATCTCGCAGGATATGCTTTTATCACCTGTTGAGAAGTATGATTGTAATATGATTTGTTGACTGTCTCCTGTCAGGGACACCATTTCCCTCTGCATGTAACAGAGGCCTCTACATGTGTATCTAAACTGTCAGTTTGTTGACTGACTTGTCATTCTGCCATCAGGGACACCATGTGGCGCGTGTTCACGGGGGCCCTGTTGGTGGAGGAGAAGGGCAGCCAGCTGCTGGCTGACCTGCGGGAGATCGAGTCCTGGGTCTACCGCCTCCTGCGCTCCCCGGTGCCCGTGGCGGGCCAACGGCGCGTAGATGTGGAGGTGCTGCCCCACGAGATGCAGCCGGCACTCACCTTCGCCCTGCCCGACAACTCTCGCTTCTCCATGGTGGACTTCCCCCTGCACCTGCCCCTGGAGTTGCTGGGTGTGGACGCCTGCCTCATGGTGCTCAGCTGCATCCTGCTGGAGCACAAGGTTAGGGGAAAGGGTGGACGTTTTGAATGGAGTTTACCCTGAGAACTGAGTAGTTATTTAGGATGCAAAATGATTTGCAAATCAGTCAGTTGGTGCAGTCGGTGATCAGCGACTCAGGAGAATTTATGTTCTCAAACAACTCTGGGTGCGTTCGAAATTTCAGCCAACTTTAAAGGCAAGTCGAGATTGACTGATCTACAAATCACCTTGCATCATAAATAACTACTCAATATTATTTGTTTATCAGTCAGTCACAATTAACCCATGATACATCAAGCTTTTGATACTGTCGAGCACGGCCTCTGCCTTAAATAAGGCTATTGCTCAGTCACAAATCAACCCATTTGCCTCCTAGGTGTGTCAGTGGAATGAGTGCTGTTGTGTGTGTGTGTCCCTGGCATCAACAGCTAAACTCAGCAACAACAAAAAAAGTCCTCTCACTGTCAACTGCGTTTATTTTCAGCAAACTTAATATGTGTAAATATTTGTATGAACATAACAAGATTCAACAACTGAGACATAAACTGAACAAGTTCCACAGACATGTGACTAACAGAAATTGAATAATGTTTGCCTGAACAAAGGGGGGATGGGTCAAAATCAAAAGTAACAATCAGTATCTGGTGTGGCCACCAGCTGCATTAAGTACTGCAGTGCATCTCCTCCTCATTGTCTGCACATTGTCTGCAAGTTCCTGGACATTTCTGGGGGGGAATGGCCCTAGCCCTCACCCTCCAATCCATCAGGTCCCAGATGTGCTCAATAGGATTCTGATCCAGGCTCTTGGCAGAACACTGACATTCTTGCAGTGTCTTGCAGAAAATCTCGCACACAACGAGCAGTATGGCTGGTGGCATTGTCATGCTGGAGGGTCATGTCAGGATGAGCCTGCAGGAAGGGTACCACATGAGGGAGGCGGATGTCTTCCCTGTAACGCACAGCGTTGAGATTGCCAGCAATGACAACAAGCTCAGTCCGATGATGCTCTGACACACCGCCCCAGACCATGACGGACCCTCCACCTCCAAATCGATCCCGCTCCAGAGTACAGGCCTCGGTGTAACGCTTATTCCTTCAACGATAAACGCAAATCCGGCCATCACCCCTGGTGAGACAAAACCGCGACTCATCAGTGAAGAGCACTTTTTGCCAGTCCTGTCTGATCCAGTGACGGTGGGTTTGTGCCCATAGGTGACATTGTTGCTGGTGAGGACCTGCCTTACAACAGGCCTACAAGCTCTCAGTCCAGCCTTTCAGCCTATTGCGGACCGTCTGAGCACGGATGGAGAGAGTGTGCGTTCCTGGTGTACCTCGGGCAGTTGTTTTTGCCATCCAGGTTTGGATATACCGGTCCTTAGCAGGTGTCGTTACACGTGGTCTGCCACGTCTCCCTGTAGCGCTGTCTTAAGCGTCTCACAGTACAGACATTGCAATTTATTGCCCTGGCCACATCTGCAGTCCTCATGCCTCCTTGCAGCATGCCTAAGGCACGTTCACGCAGATGAGCAGGTATCCTGGGCATCTTTCTTTTGGTGTTTTTCTAGAGTCAGTAGAAAAGCCTCTTTAGTGTCCTAAGTTTTCATAACTGTGACCTTAATTGCCTACCGTCTGTAAGCTGTTCGTGTCTTAACGACCGTTCCACAGGTGCATGTTCAGTAATTGTTTATTGTTCATTGAACAAGCGTGGGAAACGGTGTTTGAACCCTTTACAATGAAGATCTGTGAAGTTATTTCGATTTTTACAATTATCTTTGAAAGACAGGGTCCTGAAAAAGGGCCGTTTCTTTTTTTGCTGAGTTTATATGTTAGGGTTGTGAACAACGGACAATTTTGCATAGTGTTTAAATTGTCATTTTTTTTTTAATCATAAAATTCTACTTCAATTCACAATGCGGAATAATAGTCTGATTACATATGTATGACCGCTAGGGCCGGGCGATTTAAGTTATATCTACCGCAGGTTTCCGTTCAAATTAATTAGAAGCCAATAAATACAATTGTAGCCGGTCAAATTGTCCGGAATTGCACATTGTACATCCTGATTTCACCATCAGCACCATTCTCACTCCTTGCGTGTTGCCTTACGTGTGTGCTACTGAGGAGAGAGAAATGGTGAGAAAGGAGCCTTGGGCTACTTTTGATTGCGAAGATAGTCATTTTTCTTTGAAGTAATAGATATTATGCCTATAGTTTCAATATTGTAGTAGACAATTATGGGAAGAGCTTTGGCGCGGCCAAATCCAAGCTACTGTGCAACTCGCTATTCAGGTAGGATGCAATTTTTTTAATGTAATTAAATTTGATCGTATTTATAATACTTTATCATTACTGTATATCATTGTTATTGTAATGCATATTTATTCATCTAAACTAGTTCTTTAAAAATGCAAAATGTGTTTTGTTTAATTCTGTTGAGACATTTTTGTTGGTTAAATTAATTTCAATCTGCCTTTTTAATTGTTGGCTCCGGATTTAGTTTAAGATAGGTTTAAAGTAGGCCTATTGTTAAATCAATATCATTGGCCTATTGCTGTCATTTGTTGGGTACGGTAGGCATTGGCCCTTCTTATTTTATTTTTTGACCTTTATTTAACTAGGCAAGTCGGTTAACCTCTCTGCGCTACAGATCCCTTTAGCGGGATCATTTTCCTAAACAACCGCTGAATTGCAGGGCGCCAAATATTACTAAAAATATTTATAATCATGCAATCACAAGTGAAACATTCAAAAACACAGCTTAGCTTGTTGTTAATCCACCTATCGTGTCAGATTTTGAAAATATGCTTTACAGCGAAAGCAATCCAAGTTTTTGTGAGTGTATCAATCAATGCTAGAACAGCTAGCCCCAAATTAGCATGGTCACGAAAGTCAGAAAAGCAATACAATTAATCGCTTACCTTTGTGATAATCTTCGGATGTTTGCACTCACGAGACTCCCAGTTACACAATAAATGTTATTTTTGTTTGATAAATATTACTTTTATAACAAAAAAACGCCATTTGGGTTGCGCGTTATGTTCAGAAAACTACAGCCTCGTTCCGTTCGACGAGAATTCCAAAAAGTATCCGTAATGTTCATAGAAACATGTCACATGTTTTTTATAATCAATCCTCAGGTTGTTTTTAACATACATAATCGATAATATTTCAACCGGACCGTAACCTATTCAATAAAAAAGAGAAAGAAAATGGAGAGCTACCCCTCTCACGCGCAGGAACTAATCAAAGGACACCTGACTAGTTTTGAAAAATCTTGCTCATTTTTCAAAATAAAAGCCTGAAACTATGTCTAAAGCCTGGTCACAGCCTGAGGAAGCCATTGGAAAATGAATCTGGTTGATACCCCTTTAAATGGAAGAAAGACGGGAAATGAACCAGAGATAAAAAAAAAAATCACTTCCGGGTTAGATTTCCTCAGGTTTTCGCCAGCAAAATCAGTTTTGTTATACTCACAGACAATATTTTGACAGTTTTGGAAACTTTGGAGTGTTTTCTATCCTAATCTGTAAATTATATGCATATTCTACGATCTGGACCTGAGAAATAGTCTGTTTAACTTGGGAACGTTATTTAAAAAATAAAAATAAAAATCTGACCCCTAGCGTCAAGAAGTTTTGGTTACAAGTCCAACGCTCTGACCACTATGCTACCTGCCGCCCCAGGTAGCCTAGTGCAGGCTGTTCAAAACTTTTATGAGATTTGTTTCATTCGGTGTAATTTTCTTTGGCCAAATTCAATTCCAACTAATGCTGTGTTTGCTGCAATATAATATCCTGCTCGTATTTTCCATATAAAAGTTTGAGTGACTTACTTTTGATACAGTATTACATTAATGGAGTTTAGAAACATTTTTGAAGGTTTGATGTGGCTATTAGCCTGCAGGCCTATGATAAGAAGGCAGTGCGCACCTATAATCCAACTAACCCTTGACAGTTGAACTAGAGATGAGGTAGAATGTTTTTGGCCTACCAGAGTTACTCCTATAATCTTACAATATAATGCCTATCTTTATAAAAAATATTGTAATAGAAAATTACTATTTGGCCTCCTTCTGTACGCCTATACTGTGCAGCAGATCTAGTAGCCTAGCTTATCTGACAAGGATAATGAAATGCATGTGAACAAGCATTGTGATTGGTTGAGAGGCTTTCTAAGCCAAACTAGGGATCCTGTTTGGTAAGAGTTAACTTAACCTATGATGCAAAAATGGGAATATTGTTTTCTGTTCAATCTGAGAAAGTAATTTCGAAGCACCACTGAACGGGCATTTTACTTTAACCGCCATCGATAGAAAACAGTACTGTGCAGCCGTCTTCATCAACATTGCCAAGGCTTTCGACTCTTGTCAATCACCGTGTTCTTATCGGCAGACTCAACAGCCTTGGTTTCTCTAATGACTGCCTCGCCTGGTTCACTAACTACTTCTCAGATAGAGTTCAGTGTGTCAAATCAGAGGGCCTGTTGTCCAGACCTCTGGCAGTCTCTATGGGGATGCCACAGGGTTTAATTCTCGGGCCGACTCTCTTCTCTGTATATATCAATGATGTCGCTCTTGCTGCGGGTGATTCTTTCATCCTCCTCTACTCAGACGACACCATTCTGTATACTACTGGCCCCTCTTTGGACACTGTGTTAACAAACCTTCAAACGAGCTTCAGTGCCATACAACACTCCTTCCGTGGCCTCCAACTGCTCTTAAATGCAAGTAAAACTAAATGCATGCTCTTCAACCGATCGCTGCCTGCACCTGCCCGCCCGCCTAGCATCACTACTCTGGACGGTTCTGACTTAGAATATGTGGACAACTACAAATTCCTAGGTGTCTGGTTAGACTGTAAACTCTCCTTCCAGACTCATATTAAGCATCTCCAATCCAAAATTAAATCTAGAATCGGCTTCCTATTTCGCAACAAAGCCTCCTTCACTCATGCTGCCAAACATATCCTCGTAAAACTGACTCCTACTGATCCTTGACTTTGGCGATGTCATTTACAAAATTGCCTTCAACACTCTACTCAGCAAATTGGATGCAGTCTATCACAGTGCCATCCTTTTTGTCACCAAAGCCCCATATACTACCCACCACTGCGACCTGTATGCTCTCGTTGGCTGGTCCTCGCTACATATTCGTCGTCAAACCCACTGGCTCCAGGTCATCTATAAGACTTTGCTAGGTAAAGCTCCGCCTTATCTCAGCTCACTGGTCACCATAGCAACACCCACCCGTAGCACACGCTCCAGCAGGTATATTTTACTGGTCATCCCCAAAGCCAACACCTACTTTGGCCGCCTTTCCTTCCAGTTCTCTGCTGCCAATGACGGGAACGAATTGCAAAAATCACTGAACTTGGAGACTTATCTCACTCACTAACTTTAAGCATCAGCTGTCAGAGCAGCTTACCATTTGCTGCAGCTGTACACAGCCCATCTGTAAATAGCCCATCCAACCAACTACCTACCTCATCCCCATATTTGTTTTAGTTTTTCTGCTATTTTGCACACCAGTATTTCTACTTGCACATCCCATCTGCACATCATCACTCCAGTGTTAATTGCTAAATTGTCATTCCTTCGCCACTATGGCCTATTTATTGCCTTTCCTCCTTACTTCATTAGCACACACTGTATACAGATTTTTCTATTGTGTTATTGACTGTACGTTTGTTTATCCCATTTGTAACTCTGTGTTTTTGTCGCGCTGCTTTGTTTTATCTTGGCCAAGTCGCCGTTGTAAATGAGAACTGGTTCTCAACTGGCCTATCTGGTGAAATAAAATGTAAAAAAATCTGTAAAGTAATGCTTCTTTTGAAGTTTGACTAAGGTCCATCACTAGGTGACTAGAGCTGTCAATCAAAAAAAGCCTGCCTGCTGCCTGCTGCCTGCCCACAAACCACTCTCTCCAAAAAAGTACTTTACAGTTTGCTAAATACCGTGACTTACCATGACATTTAGTAGAAAGAAAACACATTTTCATCTAGGAATCGACTCCAAAAATCCAGTATTCTTGGAACGAAGGAGACTGATTAGGTGGCTTACTTTCGAGAATATTAACACTCGCTTCTTTCATAGCTAGCTAGCGAGGGACGGAGAGAGGCACAGTATAGGAAGGTCGGTTACCAGGCAGACTGTCAGAACCGTGCACTAGGGCTACCAGCAATCAAAGCTGTATCTCACTGGAATGCTGTATTTTGCAATTTCCTGGCTTGTAATGTCTCGCAACTTCTTCAGTAAAGCAGGGCCTATCACCAATGAATAGGCTAGGATATTCTACACGCAACAGACTGAAGTATGAACACACACTTGCACCATTAGTGAACGAGAAATAGCAGGTGAGCCAGCTGCACTGTGATTTTAATTTTGTAGAACAAATAAAATAAACATTGTTTTTCCGTTGGGATCCTTAACGTTAAGAAAGAACCCTAATCTTTTTAACGTTTAAACATTCTCACCCCTACTATATATCCAACTCTTGATATTGAATAAAAGGGCCTACTCAAACATTTAGTTCACAATCTCACTAGATTATTAAAGACCAAGTCCCACACTACACATACACTCATTTTATAGGTAGCAGGGGTATTCAACTCTTGCCCTACGAGGTCCGGAACCTGCTGTTTTTTCTGTTCTACCTGATAATTAATTGCACACACCTGATGTCCCAGGTCTAAACAGTGCCTGCTTAGAGGGGAACAATGGGGAACAAAGCAGTGGAACTGGCTTTGAGGTCCAGAGTTGAGTTTGAGGGATATATAGTATACTACTCTTTGCTCCTAAGCTAACATCCTGTGTTGTAAACTGCTTTTAAACCCAACTCTCATCCATTCTCCGTTCTTAACCCACCCACTCATACAGTCACTGCTGGAACCCTCCTTGGGTTGAAGTCACCACTGTAATCGTCACGCTCCCTTATTCAGTCCCCTTGTTTCACTGTCTGAACACCTCCAGTGACTACGCTCTACCCCCTTCCCATTTACCGTAAGAACAATATGTCAGGTTAACCTTGAAGGACCTCCTTTCGCTGTTCAAGCTTAAACACGCCACTGTTTGTAGAGTGAAAACAGCAGATTTTGGTCTGTGTGGCTGTTGAAACAACCACACAACTAGTCAATGCTACATCTCTTATTGTGAAGGAATACAACTCTTTGGGAGAAAAATGAAGATACTTTCTCGGGTGGTAGTCATTGAATGTAATTGAATTGATCTTGTATGGAATAAACAGCATGTGATCACCTATGCCCAACAGTCTTCTGAAGTATTTATTGTCCATTTACAATTGAGATGTTTAAATGCACATCAAATAGTTTGTTTTGTGTCTTCCAGGTGGTCCTCCAGTCGCGGGACTACAATGCCCTGACCATGAGTGTCATGGCGTTTGTGGCCATGATCTACCCCCTGGAGTACATGTTCCCTGTCATTCCCTTACTGCCCACCTGCATGGCCTCCGCTGAACAGGTACGTCAATCAAACCAATGACTGCAGCACTGGTAGTTATAGTACTATTAGGAGAACAAATAGAGGGCTTTTTAATAGCTGGAACCAGAGGTTGTGGATGGATTTTTTTTAAAGGGATGCACTTCCACACACAATGTTTGGGGGAAAAAATAAGGAATTCCTGCGCCGTAATTGATTGCCTTTGAAAGTTTCACTATTTTTTATTTGATTCATTTTGTCAGTTTTATCATCCATTGCTTTTTTTTTGTCAGGACATTTGTGATTGTAGTTGTTGAATAAGATATTAGTCCCTGTATTATGTTGGGTGTTTTACCTGGGATTTGAATCCATGCCTAGTGGAGTTCATGGTGTGAGGCTCCTCCTATTGGAGCTATTCTTGCTTGTGTGCTGGTTTGATTTTGTCTGATCGTGACATCATACAATGTCCTTTCTCTCTCCTTTTGTAGCTTCTCCTCGCCCCCACCCCTTACATCATAGGTGTGCCTGCCAGCTTCTTCCTCTACAAATCCGATTTCAAAATGCCCGACGATGTGTGGCTCGTGGATCTGGACTGTAACAAGGTAAGTGCCCCAAAATGGAGGTGCGCTTCAGCGTCCTCGCAAACGGTCTCTGCAGATCTATGCTATTTTTTGGCAGATCTATGCTGTTCCTTCGCAGATCTATGCTGTTTATTCGCAGATCTATGCTGTTTCTTCGCAGATCTATGCTGTTCCCTAGTCCATT
Organism: Salvelinus namaycush; assembly: GCF_016432855.1. Lineage (NCBI taxonomy): Eukaryota > Metazoa > Chordata > Actinopteri > Salmoniformes > Salmonidae > Salvelinus > Salvelinus namaycush. Next base: position 27,948,180 of record NC_052336.1, on the reverse strand, counting down.
CGAGTCCCATACAGCATTATCTCTGATTGGGAGGCAAGATTCTAGACACTTGCTTGAGATGTCTTTATTTTCACTGCTAAATCCCTTTTGGGGTTCAGTTCTCTCATTGTGACAGATATTGTGTTAGGCTAGATATCGACTTGATGCAGGAGGGAAAAGCCTTGCTCTTGTCATCCTCATTTCAGACCTAAGTCCTCCCTCTCTGAGACAGAGAGAGCATCAGGGTTTTCAGTGCTAAAACACACACCCACATCCCAGTCTGTCTTTCTAGGGGCAAATTCCTTCCCTCTCATCTACTACTTAGTAGGTAATAGGTGACTGATGTATGCTTTCATCTTTTGAAGGGGTATTTGTGTACCCTCGTATGTGTGTAGTGTACATGGTTGTTTTGCTAACATTTGACAGTTTGAGCATGCTCTGTTGCTCCACAGGTCAAAGCACCCACCAATGCAGAGCACCTACCCCCTCTTCCCGAGCCGGAATCCACAGAACTCAAGAAACACCTGAAACAGGTAAATATAGCCTGTCGCAACATACCCGATAGCACTATTTTCAGTGGTCGTTCATGAAGCATGTATGTTATCACTGCCAACCGTTAACTCCGTTTATTTCTACCTCTTGTATTGATTTATTACATTTTTCTTTTTTAAAAACAGCGATATGTGCGATATGTGTTATATTAACTATTTGTTTTCAAGTGATCACCTTCTCTTCTTTCAGCTTTAGATATTTCAAGAGAGGTTTGATGAATTGCGCCAGGCACACGGGTGTCCTTGTTCTCTTACCGTGTTGTATGTACTAACTATGCATATAGCGTGGGAGCATTGTGGAGTTAAGCATTGTAATGTCCTAATGACGACAAGTGTTTTTTTCCCTTGTTTTTTTTCTGTCTCTCTCTCTCTTCTTTGCATGCGCTAGCTCTTGGAGGTAAACGAAGCTACTAGGTCCCTGGGACCTTAGTAACAGCTGTAGCATTAGAACTAACCAAATCCTCCTAAGCCCAGAACCTCAAATAACAATACGTTGATTACAAGCTGGTTCTGATTCACAAACCTCTCTTACTCGTGTTGTGAAATGCCAATCAAACATTCCACTCTAGTACCACGTCACAGCTTAGCATTGTAACTAAAAGCACCTTGAATTATCAGCGGACATCTAGTTGCCCCCACCCGCCATCTTGACATCAAGCTATCGTTAGTACATGTTGCCGTTTAACTATTCCTACCCGACATTGTCATCATCTAAGTTTTGAGTTTATTTGATTTGAAAGTGCATATTAAGCACAAGATGCTTTATGAAGAGAAGTTTCACGAAAAGAACAACAAAACAAAAATCCGCCATATGAACAAATGTCACGTTTAAACATTCTAGGCACAATTCCTCATCGCCATTTTAAAATGCGTCTCAACTCGTCACCAAATGATATTCAGCGATTGTTTTTTAACATCCAAACCCAGTAAGCCCAATTTGAATCCCCAATCAAACCTCATCATGTTGAAAATCCCTGCATATCATAGTTTGTTGATATGCTTTGAATCAGAACCAGTGTTGTTATTTGTGTGTGATACACTTGGCCCTATCACAGAGTGTGTGTGCGATTGATTAAGATAGACCTGTGTGTTGGCAGAGCCAAAAATCGGTTGTGGTAACAAGCCATTTGAGTGACAAAATATGGGTAAAGGTGAGTTTTCATAGGTTCTATTGTTTTAAGGGTTAAAGCAGTCCTCAGCAGTCCTCAAAACAGTAACAAACTAGTGGTAGCTGGTAGGTCCTTGCAGTCCCACACAGAGAATGGGTTAGTATACACTGAGTGTACAAAACATTAGTTACACCTTCCTAATATTGAATAGCATCCCCTTTTGCCCTCAGAACAGCCTCAACTGCTTCCCACAGTTGTTAAGGTGGCTAGATGTCTTTTGGGTGGTGGACCATTCTTGAAAAACCCAGCAGCGTTGCAGTTCTTGACACACTCAAACCTCTGTGCGCCTGGCACCTGCTACCATACCCCGTTCAAAGGCACTTAAATCTTTTATCTTGCCATTCACTCTCTGAATAGCACACATACGCAATCCATGTCTCAATCCTCTCACGGCTTAGAAATCAATCTTTAACCTGTCTCCTCCCCTTCATCTACACTGATTTGAAGTGGATTTAACAAGTGACATCAATAATGGATCATAGCTTTCACCTGGATTCACCTGGTCAGTATATGTCATGGAAAGAGCAGGTGTTTTGTAATGTTTTGTACACCTAGTGTATGTCAGAATCTCACAGGTTACGAGATGGGAGAATTTGAGTTGGGGGGAGTGTATGGACAGTGTAAACAAAAAGCCAAAAGGTTTTTAATTTAAAACAATTATTGTCAAGAGATCTGCTCCCTTCTGTGTCTCAGTGTCACCTCTCCATCGTTGCCACTGGTTATCCTCCCAGTTGGTAACCATCGATAGGCTCTTTAGTCTTCAGTGGCTAACTTGTGTTGGGTGTGGTGTGGTGAATTACTGTTCCTTTTTGTGTGTTGTTTTGTCGCACTCATGTTTGTTTGTGTCTCTCTCTCACTTGTCTCTGTCATGGTTTGTTCTCTTCCTCTCTTGCACCTCTTCTCTCTCTCACTCTACATCATTCTTTCTCTCTTGTTCTCTGGCTATGTCCCAGTTCTCTAAAACTGCCCCTTTCCTGTTCTCCCTTCTTTTGCAACCACTTAGCTGAAAGGGCTGTATGTGAAAGCAACAAGGAGGCATCTCCATCTCCCCACTAGCCCACTTATTGGCTAGTCAAGGTTCCGACGTCGCTTTCAAGCATCCCGTCCTTTCAGCTGTTTAGTAGTCAGGATTGAGAGGAGATGAGGAAAGGAATCCATTTAAAGGGAATTGGACCACACAGACTCCTATCTTGACCCTTTTTGTCATGTGTGGTTTCAATTCTGCTCAGCAATTGGTCAGCTCAGCCTTTTCATGTGATCCTCTTCCTGGCATCTCTCTTGTCCCTCTCCTCCCCTTCCCTAGTGTCTGGTTAGGTTGACCGTGATCACCCAAAAGCAGATCTTCTCCTCTGACAATAAGGTTCCTAATTTCTCCTTCTGCGGAATGTGCCCATGCTCCTTGCACGGATATTCTTCCTAACCAAACTTAAATATTTTTTGTTGTTGCTTGTTATTGTTTCAGTTTTCTCAAGTGTCGTACACTATTGTTGAGCTGTTGTAACAGACTGGCGGCATAGAGAGATATTTCGTAAGACCCACCACTGGCTGCTTAGTTTTGGCTTGAGCATGCCTGAATGTATGCACATCTATCTTGTCATCAGTGGGTGTTCTTGTAAGCAAACACAGTGGATATGCAGATCTTTGCTGTAACACATAGGTTGCGTCCAGGACTGAACCTGGCCATCAAACGATCCACTGTGCTAACATCGTGCAAAACCCTGAATGAGTCTGCAGCAATCCCAGAGTGCTAGTGAATTCCCTCTGCTGTTACTTCTTCCGCCGACCTTTCCCGAAGTGACGCTCCCATTTCAGGCATCTGCAAAAACATGCACTCTTCGGATTAATTTGCTGGGGAAACGGGCTTCCTCATTTTAGCCCACACTCTCACCTGTTAGCTTATAACATAATCACATTGTGAGTCCTCCTAGCTTAGTCCTTGTGTTTTATCGATGATTTATTCTCAAATGAGAACTTACATCATACAGACAAAAAAATAATAAAGCAGCACAATACATAAACAAATAAATGATAAGTTGTAACTTATTTTTATCAAATTTTGAGGTCTCCAAAACCCTGTACTACTCTCTTGCATCGTTTTGAACCTCAAACAGACAGTTCCACACTGGTCCTAGTGAGACCATTCTGTTGCACTACCCTTCAGCTGATGCCTGAGGTGAGAGTGCCCCCTAGTGGGGCCGAGTGACCCCTCATCATCACGACAGTGTGTTGATTAAAACCTTCCTCACCTCTACCCGCTCCAGGCCCTGGCCAGCATGAGTCTCAACACCCAGCCCATTCTGAACCTGGAGAAGTTCCAGGAGGGCCAGGAGTTACCCCTGCTCCCCCCCGGCCAGAACAAGGCGTCGCCCTCTTCCACCGAGTTCAACCCCCTCATCTACGGCAACGACGTGGACTCTGTGGATGTGGCCACCAGGCAAGGCTTGACAACGTTTCTCTGTCCCTTTTTAAGTAGATCTCATATTATCCATGCAAGGCAATTTGTGAGGTTGGTTCAATTTGAACTTTGAGTTTAGCAGAATAATCCAGTCAGGACCTAGACACTACTCCATTTGATTTAGTTCCTGAATATTGTAGATAGTTAATAGATATGAACGCCTATTTACATATGCACAATTTATGGATTGACCCCTGTTCCCAATTGCAGTTTTTAAATTCTGAAGTGTATATTTGTATTTGTATTGTATTTATTATGGATCCTGCCAACTGAACAAGAGGACATGTACATTAGAGTGTCTAGTTTGAGAAACAGACACTTCACAGGTCCTCAGCTGGCAGCTTCATTAAATAGTACCTGCAAAACACCAGTCTCAACGTCAATAGTGAAGAGGCGACTCCGGGATGCTGGCCTTCTAGGCAGAGTTGCAAAGAAAAAGACATATCTCAGACTGGCCAATAAAAAGAAAAGATGAAGATGGGCAAAAGAACAGACACTGGACAGAGAAACTCTGCCTAGAAGGCCAGCATCCCGGAGTCACCTCTTCACTGTTGACATTTCTAAGTGACCCCAAACTTTTGAACAGTAGTGTATATTTTGATTTGTTTAACACTTTTTTGTTTGTTCCATATGTGTTATTTCAAAGTTTTGATGTCTTCATTATTATTCTACAATATAGTAAAAAATAAAGAAAAACCCTTGAATGTGTCGTTCTGAAAGTCATAATGTCATGTGAAACAATGTGTTTAATTTGAGCCTCATCAAAGACGCATGTCTCTCGTATGTAAACTTGATAAACAAGAAAGCTTTTTTGAATTTAATTACATTTGACTCATTGAAGTGTTAACACACTCACCTTTCCTTCTTTCTCCAACAGAGTTGCCATGGTGCGGTTCTTCAACTCCCCCAATGTGCTCCAGGGTTTCCAGATGCACACGCGTACGCTGCGCCTCTTCCCCCGGCCTGTGGTGGCATTCCAGGCCACGTCCTTCCTGGCCTCGCGGCCCCGACGCTCAGGCTTCGCTGAGAAGCTGTCGCACACCCAGGCCGTGGAGTACTATGGCGAGTGGGCCCTCAACCCCACCAACCTGGCCTTTCAGAGGATCCACAACAGTAAGTCCCTTACCCTAGCCTACACACCTGCTGTACTGCATATACCATGCACTGACTGACAATTGGTGTATTTGTGTTTAGAGCTGACCCGAACCATACTGTGCTAGCTTGGATATTTATAGTGTGAAGTGAAGTGTAGCCCTTTACACTCATACCCGTATACGAGTTGAAAATGGCAGATTTGTGCACTAGTTGTCTAAATTGGAATGTTAGTGGCTGTACAGTAACACGCTATATATGAAGTTAGAGCTCTGGCTCTGCGCTTCACAGATGACGAGGATGCTACACTACAGGTCTGTTTTGCTAGCACAGACTGGAATATGTTCCGGGATTCATCCAATGGCATTGAGGAATACACCGCCTCAGTCATCGGCTTCATCAATAAGTGCATCGATGACAGTGACTGTACGTACATATCCCAACCAGAAGCCATTGATTGCAGGCAACATCCGCATCAAGCTAAAGGCTAGAGCTGCTGCTTTCAAGGAGCGGGAGAACAATCCGGACGCTTATAAGAAATCCCGCTATGCCCTCAGACGAACCATCAAACAAGCAAAGCGTCAATACAGGATTAAGATTGAATCCTGCTACCCCGGCTCTGACGCTCGTCGGATGTGGCAGGGCTTGAAAACTATTGCGGACTACAAAGGGAAACCCAGACGCGAGCTGCCCAGTGACGCGAGCCTACCAGACGGGCTAACTACCTTTTATGCTTGCTTCGAGACAAGCAACACTGACGCATGCACGAGAGCACTAGCTGTTCTGGATGACTGTGTGATAACGCTCTCGGTAGCCGATGTAAACAAAACCTTTAAACAGGTCAACATTCACAAAGCCGCTGGGCCAGACGAATTACCAGGACGTGTACTCAAACCATGCGCGGACCAACTGTCAAGTGTCTTCACTGATATTTTCAACCTCCTTGACCGAGTCTGTAATACCTACATGTTTCAAGCAGACCACCATAGTCCCTGTGCCCAAGGAAGCGAAGGTAACCTGCCTAAATGATTACCGCCCTGTGGCACGGTAAGTGCTTTGAAAGGCTGGTCATGGCTCACATCAACGGCATCCTCCCGAACACCCTAGACCCAATCCAATTCGCATACCTCCCCAACAGATGACGCAATCTCAATCACACTCCACACCGCTCTTTCTCACCTGGACAAAAGGAACACCTATGTGAGAATGCTGTTCATCGACTAGAGCTCAGCGTTCAACACCATAGTGCCCACGAAGCTCACCACTAAGCTAAGGACTCTGGGACTAAACACCTCCCGCTGCAACTGGATCCTGGACTTCCTGACGGGCTGCCCCCAGGTGGTAAGAGTAGGCAACAATACGTCTGCAACGCTGATCCTTAACACTGGGGCCCCTCAGTGGTGTGTACTTAGTCCCCTCCTGTATTCCCTGTTCACCCACGACTGCGTGGCCAAACACGACTCCAACACCATCATTAAGTTTGCTGACGACACAGCAGTGGTAGGCCGGATCACCGACAATGATGAGACAGCCTATAGGGAGGAGGTCAGAACTGGCCATGTGGTGCCAGGACAACAACCTCTCCGTCAATGTGAGCAAGACAAAGGAGCTGATGGTGGACAACAGGAAAATGCGGGCCGAACAGGCCCCCATTAACATCGACGGGGATGTAGTGGAGCGGGTCGAGAGTTTCAAGTTCCTTGGTGTCCACATCACCAACAAACTTTCATGGTCCAAACATACCAAAACAGTCGTGAAGAAGGCACGACAAACCTTTTCCTCCTCGGGAGACTGAAAAGATTTGGCATGGGTCCCCAGATCCTCAAAAGGTTCTGCAGTTGCACCATCGAGAGCATCCTGACCGGTTGCCTCACCGCCTGGTATGGCAACTGATCGGGCATCTGACCGTAAGGCGCTACAGAGGGTAGTGCGAACGGCCCAGTACATAACTGGGGCCAAGCTTCCTGCCATCCAGGACGTATATAATAGGCGGTGTCAGAGGAAAGCCCATAAAATTGTCAGAGACTCCAGTCACCCAAGTTATAGACTGTTTTCTATGCTACCGCACGGCAAGCGGTACCGGAGCGCCAAGTCTATGACCAAAAGGCTCCTCAACAGCTTCTACCCCCAAGCCATTAGACTGCTGAACAATTCATAAAAATCGCCACCGGACAATTTACATTGACCCCCCCCTCCCCTTTGTACATTGCTGCTACTCGCTGTTTGTTTGTTACCTATGCATAGTCACTTCACCACCACCTACATGTACAGATTACCTCAACTAGCCTGTACTCAGCACACTGACTCAGTACCAATGACACCCTGTATATAGCCTCGTTATTCTTATTGTGTTACTTTTTATTATTTTTATTTTAGCCTACTTGGTAAATATTTTCTTCTTCTTGAACTGCACTGTTGGTTAGCATTTCACGGTTTCACGGTAAAGTCTACACTTGTTGTATTCGGCGCATGTGGCAAATAAAGTTTGATTTGTATGGGTTTTGACTGACAGACGTTCTGAACTTGAGCATCAAGCGACTCGAAGTTGCTCCCACCCCTCCTGGTAATTGGACAACTTTAGCACATTTGTGGTTGTCTTAGTGAGGGAAAATGCTGTAAATAACGATGACTCGATGTAGTTTGAAAGATGAGAGGCTGAGGATTATAATAGGTACCGCTTTCATGTCATAAAAGCAAGTCAAACAACCGTGAGTCCAAATGTGCACTTCACATTTCCAAATTCTACAAATGAATGTTTATGATCACTATGTTTGATGTTCAGTTACAAGATGACATGGCGTCATCCCCTGGGTTGTTCTGATCAGAATGAGTCTACGTTTGTTTATTGTGAAGGAAATTTGCCGCAGGACACACACCTGAATGCACTAATGACTCCTTTCTAAGCGCACCAATCTGTTTCTTGTGAAAGCCTGATAGTATTTTAGAACGTAGCTAGTCACGTTGGCAATAGGACAAGCTTTCAAATAATGCACATCTGACCCAGATTGCGATTTTATAATGGGCCATTTTTGCATCGCGTTAACAACAACAGGAATTGTGTGATTGCAGGGTTGTGTTCCATGCGATACGACTACAAGGGTTCTTGCTACAGTTCCTCAACGGCACAGCAGGAGAGCTAAAAAAAAAAGTACCTGTATGGTTGAAGACTCTTCTTTTGAGTCATAAAAGTGCATTGAAATTGCTTAGGAACTGTGCACACTTTAGAAAGGTGTGTAGCCACTTAGTCCTCTCACTCAAACCCTTGTCATTTTCCAGTAATAGTCGTATCATGTTACTGAATGTATCCAGAGTATTTACAAATGCGGCAAAAGTACAGTAAATGTAAAATGCACATGAAATCAACAGTGTAATGTTTGGAGCATGAACAACCCAGCAGCGTTGCAGTTCTTGACACAAACCGGTGTGCCTGGCACCTACTACCATACTCCGATCAAAAGCACTTAAATATTTTGTCTTAACCATTCACTCTCTGAATGGCACACATACACAATCTATGTCTCAATTGTCTCAAGGCTTAAAAATCCTTCTTTAATCTATATCCTTCCCTTCATCTACACTGACTTGAAGTGCATTTAATAGGTGACATCAATAAGGGATCATAGCTTTCACCTGGATTCAACTGGTCAGTCTGTCATGCAAAGAGCAGTTGTTCCTAATGTTTTGTGCACTCAGGTGTAGTTCAATGAGCGATACAGGCAGTTTGAAGGTCTCATAGTGTTTCTGAGCATACCTCTGTGTTCTGCAGACGTGTATGACCCATCTTTAATCGGAGACAAGGGCAAGTGGTACGCCCACCAGCTGCAGCCAGTGTTCTACCGTGTGTATGACGGCAGCTCCCAGCTGGCCGAGGCCATGAGTGGACCCGTAGAAGATGAGGCCAACGACTCGGACCCCACAGACGACAGGTAAAAAAACAAGACCTCCACGGTTGGAAGGTATAATGTTTTTTTGATAACATTTTGTCAATTATATTATCACAGTGGTAAATTGAAGATTTTTTCAATGCCAGGTACTGTCAACGGTCTAAAAGCTATTTTTCAATGTGTAAAACATGTTAGTGTGCCATTTAGCTGCATATAAAACTAGATCTGAAAGGAGGTCCTTTCCAGTGTTTGATCTGTGAATGTGTGCATCATTTGTGTGTTTGTGTGTGTGCAAGTGCGGCCGACGGAGACATAGCAGAAGAAGCAGCATGGTAGGCTATAGAATGTTGATAGACAACACATTAGCCAGTAGATGGCGAACTCTAAACATTAACTAGTAGATTTGCTAGTTGGCTCAATGGTTAGCTTGCTAGTCTTGCTAGAAATGATGTATGAGTTGAGGTTAATTTTAGTCTGAGAAAGGTTTAGTTAGCGTTTTTCAGTTAGCCTTCTGTAGACATGTAAGATGTCACCAAGATGGTGTCCGGGGTAATGCTACTCTGTTTTGTCTCCGTGGCAGCGACAGTGAGGCTGGCTACGATGACTCCAGCTCTTCCTACTCGTCACTTGGAGACTTGGTGAGCGAAATGATCAAATGTGACATCCAAGGGGACACGCCAAGTAAGTATCTGTGCCATTTCACCAAGGTTACATTTACCCAGGCAACCCAATTCTATTATTTTGCCCAATTATTGACAAAAGAGCTGATCTGATTGGTTAAAAGACCAATAAAGTGAGAAAAAGATCAGATTTGGACTGCCTGTGTAATTGCAGCCCAAGAACCACCCAGCTTACACATACTTATTGTTATGACAAAAAATGGTAAATTCCCCTGATTATAATAACCGACAATTGTTTTCATCTTGAAAAAGATTCCTTTCAGAAGCGGTCACTAGCTAAACATTTTGTTTTGTGAACCTTTGGCCATCAATACTAACTAATATCTGTCCTTTGGTATCGTAGACCTGGATCCCCCTACCCACGCTGCACTGGGAGACGCCAGCGAAGTGGACTTCCAGGACTTCCAGGAGTTTAAGGGAGGAGAGGGTCCTCTCCCCCAAGAGAAGGCACTGCCTGAGGGGGGTGACGGAGCTCCTGAACCTCCTGATGGACAAGCCCTCCGCTCGAGCTCCAGCACAACCGCCAGCTCCAGCCCCAGCACCAGCACAATCATCCAGGGAGTCAACAATGTCAGTGAACCGCTCAATTTACACCAGTATAAAATTATGCAGTTAACACGATATATGTTTTTAGCAACTGGCATTTTTGGCAACTTAAGTTTTGAATTTGAGAACATGAGAACATAATGGCAATAATTATATCTTTGCTTGAGTTTTTTGTTCTTCCTCCTCATAAAGTGGCAATCTCGTGTATTTAATATCAACCATTAGTGTCCATTGATTGATGTTCATTGTGTCCAGGAGCAGGCAGAACCAGTGGAAATGGAGGCATTGGCCAGTGCAGCTCTACAGAACCCTGTCCCCGGATTGGGCGCTCCGCCCTTCTCCAGACCTCCCCCAGACGCCACCCCTGTGGGACCAGCCAATAAGAAGGGAGAGTACGACAACCCCTACTTTGAGCCCCAGTATGGCTTCCCTGCTGAGGAGGACCCTGAGGCAGAAGACCAAGAGGAGACGTACACGCCCCGGTTCAACCAGAACCTCAATGGCAACAAGTACGTTACAACACACCTACGTTACAACACACCTACGCCATAACGATGTACACACAAACAAGCATCATAAGCCACACATTCTGAAAACATAGTTCAAAAAAAAAAAAGTGATGTATACGTACATCTCTTAAACATACACACCCAATTAAGTCTCAGCTCCTGAATTCTGCATCTGTGATATGCCTCTGGTGTAGCAGTCGAAAAACTAAGCTAACAGAGCGTGACAGACCTCTAACAGACCCAGACCTCAAACACTTTTTCTGCTCCACAGAGCCCAACGCCCCCTGAGGCCTAGCAGCCTAAAGCTGCCCGGAGAGTCGGACGGGGAGGGCGACTCCCGCAACAGTTCTCCAAACTCCACCATCTCCAACAACAGCAGCGATGGCTTTGGGGGCCTCATGTCCTTTGCCAGTGAGTCTCCTTAACCGGAGTCTATTTCAGTTGTATGATAATCACAGATCTGAAAGGGCTGGATAGGTGACGGTTACACTTTGTCCTCCAAAGCTGAGCTTTTTTGCCCTTCTGCTTGTCTATCCTGTCCTATGGGATCTTTGAACACTGAAGGGGGAATGGGTAAGGATTACCCAGCGGGCAATACTGGTTGCTGGTCTTCTCAACCAAGAAGACAACCAGAAATGTACAGTTTACAACCAGAAATGGACAATATTTGCCAGCTAGGTAGGGATTGAAATGGAACTTGACGATGGGCTGCAAATCATCACGGGTAATACTATATGATGGTGAGACATGGTTGAATGTTGGTTTCTTTGATAGACTTCATCAGCGACACTCTCTCTTTCACTGCAGGTAATCTGTACAAGAACCACGGCACCAGCTTTAGCCTCTCCAACCTGTCTGTACCCAACAAGGGGGGGCTGAGGGAGAAGGCCGCTGGGGCTGGGCCCTTCCCCAATCTCAAAGGTACCATACTAATGCAGCCCTTTGCCCTGTTTTGTCCACCTTTCACGTTGTCTTCACTCATCCTTCATCTCTCTTTCTATCTCTGACTTTTATCCATCTCATCTCCTTCTCCATGGCTGTATTCCCCTCTTATCTGTTTTTTGTACAGTTTTTGTGCCCTACAGCCGATTGCGGTCAGGTTTGTCAGTTGAAGGCAGTAGAGGCAGGCTGTCTACCAAAACAATGACCTTTCAAAGTTCAAAGGGTTGTCATACAGCTCTTGCAGTGGTTACAAAGTGTAAATGTTTTCGTTTTGTCATGGGCATTAAAAATCATTTTTGGAGTGCAAATTTCTACAATATTTTATACACCGTATCGTGTCTGCTATTTATCTTGTTGAGACACATTGAGCATAAGCTACAGTCAACTTAATCATTTAAAGTAACTGTCCAGTGTTTCCAGATTTCTTAGAAATTTGACCAATAATTAATTACAATATGAGTGAAATAATAGTTTTAATTAAAAAACATTTATTTTATTAAGTGTGTTTTAAAAGCAGCTTTTCTTTGTTTGAATTATGTGGGCATACCCCAACAACAGAATGGTGTCAGAGTATACAAGTCATTAAAACCACTGTAGACTGCTGATTGGCCAGCTCAATGAGCCAACATGATGTCATGTTCTATGAGGAAATAACAGGCATTTTTAAACGGTTTGACTTTGAGGTGGGGTTTTTTGAAGTGTTTTTTCCCTCCAATTTATGCTTTGGCCACAAATACAAGTATGGGATGAGTTAACAGAATATTACTTTTAAAAGTAAGATTTTCACTGGACAGTTAGGCCTACTTTAACCTGGTGTGGAGAAGGAAGGAGAGAAGATGACATAATAATGTGTAACTCTGACTGACATGTTGAACTTCTTTAACATCAGCATATTTCTTCCTCAGAGGCTGTTGCTTTGTTTGCACTAAGTAGAGTTAGTATTGACAGTATGTCAAGTAAGCATTCAGTGCTCATGCTGAAATGTCTGGCAAGCCAGTTTAGGCTACACGGTATAGCATTTATGCAACTTTACATTGTAGATTTTTACCTTTTTTCCGTTTGCCTTTTCTCCTCTAATTATTTTAATTTACAAAAATATAGAATATTTTAATTTTGACAGAGGAGAACATTGAGGAAGGTTTGTAGAAATCTTTATTTAGATTTTTTTAATAGAATGAATGGACTTTCATTCTAAATTTGTATTTGTCCGTCTGTGGACTGTCATGTTGATGTAAGTTAGGCAATAGGTGGATATTGAGGACCCCGTTTTCAATGTTCCCAATCCCACATGGTTGCCTGATTTTGTTATGGGAACATTTGTGAGAGAAAATAAGAAATGCATGTGTTAAATTCAATAGCCCCACGCTGTGTGGGACAGTAGCCATAGCAAACCAACGTTTGTTTCTTTTTTCCTTTTGATGGTGATTTTGTTTTGTCTTGACTGTTCAGATGACAGCCCGGCTAGTACCCCGGGTAGCCCGGGTCCAGACAGTCCGGGTATGTTATTGTCTGGTGTGGTAGTTTGTTTTGCCCTACAACTAGCTCCATCTTTGACCCTTATTCGATCCTACCTGAGTCCATATTACTCAGGTTGCATACTAGGAGATATACCTGTATATACATTCATGTATATCCATATCCTTCCCTCTGTTTCCTTGTTATTCCTCTCTGTTTGGTGGGAGTCTGATGCGCTATGATGCACACATTTATAGACGACAGATCTCTCAATTTGCATACATATTTACCCCCTTTTTATGTGGCATTTTCACGTTTTGTGTTTTTTCTCTTGGTTTCCCAGCAGGGTTGGGGTCAAGTCAGTTTTCAATTCCACTCAATATTTGAGGATGAATTGACATTCAGTTCCTGAATGGCAAATTACCCATTGCTTTCGATGAGGATTTTTCATTTCATCGATTGAAGCACAATTGATTACCCAAGTGGACTGGAATTGAAATGAAACTGACACCTGATCTCCTTGCTCTGTGCAGTCTGTTACCTTGCTTGCTCGCTTGTTCGGTGGCTCTCCATCGTTCTTGTGTGTTCTCCGTCTGAGGTCTCTGTGGTCCGGGAGCCCATAAACTCGCTCTCTTCTGGACATAGACACTTAAAATTGGCAAATGCTTTCTCCCACCCCTAGATGGTCTAAAAAGATATAGGGCTCCTAACAATCACCACATGTAAGATTGGCCATGAAATTTAATGGCCATAACCTTTTGAGATTAAAAAATGTCCTTCCCCCTTCCTTGGTCTGTCTCCCTCGTTCTTTTTCTTCTTCTTTTTATTTTCTGCACTCTTTGTGCGCTCTGTCAATGTGTTGCTGTGCATGTGTGTTGTGTGTTGATGTTCAGACTGGTTCGGTCTGGGCCGGTGTCCCTCTCTGTCCCTCTTCCCACTTCTCTGCACTAATTCTGGGTTTTGTGTCCAGTATTTGGACTAAATTCTCTAATGGAGATAATTACAGAGGCCGGTCCGGTGAGTGGAGAAGGTGGGTTCCGCCCTTTAAAACTGCGTGGGCTGCATGCTTCTCCTAGCCAGTCAACTACATCTCCCGGCATCCTCCTCGCTCACCCTCTCACTCTTCTGTCACCTGACATTCACCATCGAGAGATCATTCATCGTCATACATCGAGTCTGTCCTGTTGTCTTTCACCATCCACAGTGACTGTTCCCCCAATCACTAACCTTTGCCGAGTCACACGTCTTTGTGTTAGTTTGGTTCGGGCCCTCACGATCTTAGCTTGTTAGAAGCTGTGCATCCCATATTGACAATTGTGAAGATGATGCCATTCATTTTTTATTTTTTTTATGCCAATCTAAGTCTGCATTCCACAGTATTGTATGGGACCTGACAAGATGTTGATTCGAGTTGGTCAACATCAGCTTTCCCATTATTCTCCAAGCCAAGCAAGAAGCTATATTTGCTTGTTTGGCCACCTCTTTGGTCTCACACATACACACCTAGACCTCTCATCACCTTGCCAGTGGAGGCAGGCCTTAGCCAATCAAAACTGCTACCCTGTAGGTAAGGCATGACATCATTCTTCCAGTGCTGTGAGTTATTTTTAAACACTGTTTTATTGATAATTGAATTAAGGAGTGCGGTCTCACAGCACCAAGAGTGCTGTTCTGTCTTACTTCCTAAACGCATAGTCGCCGGTTTTGATTGGAGTTGTCATTGGACACTTAGCTGGTTTTGTGGTTACTGAGCATCTGTACCAGTACCACAGTGATCAAATGGAATGGAATTGTTTGAAGTGCTTTGATGCATGTTGTACAACTTATGGACGATGCTTCGGAAAATGTGGGGGGAAATGGCATCGTTGTCAGGTGAGGTCTTTGGTAACATGCGGTCATAGAGCCTACAATAATGGCTACGAAATGCCATGACAAAATTGGATATACTGGTAACAGCCAATGTCTGTTTATGACAAGGACCCAATGCATGTTTGGTGGATGTATTAATTTGTATCCTCACATTCAAGACATTACCTTTAGCTTAAATGTTCAGTGTCAAACAGGCTACCCACTGGGCAAAAACTGGTTGAATCAACATTGTTTCCACATCATAAAAAAAAGTGACTTTGAATCACTGTGGAAAACTGATTGGATTTGCAAAAAGTCATCAACGTAAGGGAATACATTTTTTTGGTGTTGATTCTCTTTAGTTGACAACTCAACCAAATGTAAATCAAAAATAGACGTTGAACTGAGGTCTGCCCAGTGGGTAAGTTATGTAGGCGCAACAATATTATAATCGGTTTGATAATAATATTGTTCACAGGCCAAATCTCTGCAGGGGATGCACTATCTGCCATGTCACTGTGTGTTCATGTGAGTGTCTGTCAAACTGTACAAGGTGACTAACCGTATGAACACTACAGTGTGGAGCTTTCCGTTAGCCGTGTGTGTATGTGTGTGTGATTGTCGACCCATCTGTATTTTTCGTTCTTTTACTGCATGACACACAACTTGTCTTGTTGCCATGCAGATCCCGCTCCAATCTGACCTCGCCTCTGTTCTCTGCCAATGTGTGATGCCCAAACACAGCGCCATTTTGACTCCTTCTGTGTGACGTCCCAGTTGATCTGTCCCTCACCTTTTAGTGTCTGAATATGAAACCTGTAGCTCAGCTAGTCATTAGCTAGTGTCCCTGCCACTGAAAATGTATGTGTGTGAGTGTGTCCTTTCATGTATGCAGGATGTGTCCCGTCTTTGTTAGTCTTTGATGTGGTTTTCTAATTAGTACACCGTAGACTATGTGATTTAGGGGCTTTGTAGTGAAGTGTATAAGCTCTTCCTGTATCAAGTCGACTAGTATTTCTTTTTGTATGTCCCCGACTTGTCGTTGGTTATGGTTTTGTGTTTTCCATGGTATTTACTATAGAGACCTCATTGTTCTATATGGCTCCTGCAGGAGGCGCCCGCGGTCCCCCCAGGGCGCTCGTTGACCAGAAGTCGTCGGTCATTAAGCACAGTCCCACGGTCAAGAGAGAGTCCCCTTCGCCCCAGGGTCGTGCCAACAACACCAGGTAACAGACCCCTATGAGACTGTATTACCAGCACTTTGCTGTCATGGCATTCTTTGACAACTCACGCTGACTGCCATATTTGAATTAGTTTACCACCTTCATGGCATAATGTCTAAATGATATCATGTTGGCCATCAAAAAACAGAAGCTGGTTGTTATAAACTTTCTGGCCAATATAATGTCAAATGACAGACCTGGATAGGGGATAGACAACCCTTCTCCTGAAGGGGATTGATATAACTTAAGAGCCAACGGTGACATATACAAAAAGGGGAGTGTGGTCGGAGTGACTGAACCAGAGCTGTGTCTCCCAGTGAGAACCAGCAGTTCCTGAAGGAGGTGGTGCAGAGCGTGCTGGATGGCCAAGGCGTGGGCTGGCTCAACATGAAGAAGGTGCGCCGCCTGCTGGAGAACGAGCAGCTGCGTGTCTTCGTGCTGAGCAAGCTGAACCGGGCCGTCCAGTCAGAGGAGGATGTCAGGCAGGAGGTCATCCGGGATGTGGTGAGTGGAGAAAGGAATTGGGCAAGAGAGGGGGAGAGAAGTTGTAATTGTGTTTTTAACCTTGATTTTGAATTAAAGCTGAATAACACCTTTCAATTAAACTGTGCGTGTGTGTTCTACTCTTCAGGAGATTAGCAGGAAGGTTTACAAGGGCATGTTAGACATACTGAAGTGCACCGTTTCTAGTCTGGAACACTCGTACACCAATGCCGGGCTTGGAGGCATGGCCAGCGTCTTCGTTCTGCTGGAAATCGCACGCACCCACTACCAAACCAAAGGTAACGTTCAGGAAACCTATACTCGACTGAAAGTGTCAACATTTTCTCTCAAAGGACACATTCAATCAGCATGTCATGCCCCCTCCCAAAACTACGACTTAACTATTTCCTCTGAAAAAATGAAAGTTACTGATGCTTGATTCTTGTTTGAAACCAAAGAAGTGCTTGACAGCGTTTCATATGCTCCACTTAAAGGCAACGTAAGTATTGGATAGGAAAAGGAGTGCAATCTAGATCATTTCTGGGGCCAGCCTTTTTTGTCTTTTTCTTTTATCAACTCATCTGAAAAGTAAGCCGTATGTTTTTACAGCAGTGAGTTCAGGTTTAATCTCTGAGTCAGTACCGTCAACGCATGCCTCATTTTTAGGTGTCCTTTGTAGTTTAATTAAGCATTCACTGAGCGAATTTGGGTCATAAGAGCAGACAACTAGGGATGTGACAAACTATTAAAAAAAACATTTAATAGAAATTCAACTCAAATTCACAATGCAGCTTTGCCAGCAACGGGTTGGGTCTCGGTGCATCCCTTTTAGATTGCACCTCTACTGCCATTACTGGACCTCAATTCCACGTTGCAAAGTTTACATTTCCTTCTTTGCGTAACTTCTTAAAATATTGCAATACAGGACTTCGCTACTGTTGCTTGCCTTTCTCTGCCATTTTTCCAACCATTAATAACGACGATGATGTAGTGTTGGAGCATCGACTCCAAAATAATTGATTCTTCGACTC
The DNA here is from genome assembly GCF_016432855.1 of Salvelinus namaycush. Taxonomy (NCBI): domain Eukaryota; kingdom Metazoa; phylum Chordata; class Actinopteri; order Salmoniformes; family Salmonidae; genus Salvelinus; species Salvelinus namaycush. Next base: position 27,930,333 of record NC_052336.1, on the reverse strand, counting down.
CTTGCATGTCGACTCCCATTTCTAAGTGCTAAGATTCGATTCCGCTAGGAATCACTCCTAAGATTCCGATTTTTTTGGAACGGAAGAAACTGATTAGTTTCCGTACTTACGAGAATACAAACACTCCCATCTTTCATAGATAGCTAGCAAGGGACAGGGGGAGGGGAGGGGCACAGTATAGGCAGGTCTGTCACCAGGCAGACAGTCAGAACCGTGCACTAGGCCTACCTATCAGCAATCAAAAGCTGTATCTCGCAATTTCTTGGCTTACAATGTCTCGCAACTTCAGTAAAGCAGGACCTGTCATCAATGAATAAACTAGAATAGTCTACACGCAACAGACCGAAGACTGAACACGCACTCGCATTGCGAAGAGAAAGAGCAGGGGTGTGTGTAATCATTAGTCTAAATAGTTGCAAAACGTTTTGCAACTTAAACAAGTTTCTATTGGACAAATGCAAGTAGCTCCCTACTTTTTTTGATCCGTTTAAGAAACGTTTTGCAGAATGGGCGTAATGAATACTCCCCAGGCATCCAGAAAGAAACGTGTGCATAGACGGGTTGGTTGTTTTGCAACAACGCCGATGCGTGCGCAACTATGGGGCGAAACAGACTGGGTTGGCTTAGATTGTTGACATGTAAACTATATTTCGTCTCCAATGTTTATTGAAAACAAACACATTTGCACAATGAGCACTTTTTGTCTCTCAAATACATCTTTACAGTTGTTGATTAGCTAGCTAGTGAATTATTGCCATATTAGCATTGACATGAAAATCAGTCAACATACCTCAAAACAAGACCTGGTATCAAGAACAAGATGAAACTAGCTGAAATGTGTCACTTACGATTCCCCACATGGCAGTTTCTTGTCAGTGTTGGTAGCTATCTGGCCATCCAGAATCACAACTCACGGACTTCTGCGCAGCTGCTGTATGCACATCGTTTTCTTAATGTTAAGGATCCCAATTTCGTTTTAGCGTTTGAACGTTCACACCCCTACAAACAACCGTCTATTCTAACCTTCAAACCTCCTACTGCAACTCTACACTGTTTCTTTCTTCTCTCGCTACTATCTCTTTCCCTTCTTCCCTATTCTTCTCCCTTTTTCCTCTTTGGTGGCCTCAGTAGACCCAGAGAAGCACAAGAGGAGCCCCAGTGACTCTGCAAGCAGCCCGGGCAGCAAGGAGAGCCCGTCTGCCCGCATGGAGAGCACCAGGCCCCCGGTGCTCCTCGTGGTGCCCCGTCTCCAACTGCCGCACCCCACCTCGGGGGGCAAAGGCACCCACCACTTTGACACCCGGAGTCTGAACGAGGAGAATTTTATTGCCTCCATTGGTGTGTAGCCCACCCCATCCCCCCTTGCATGCGCTCTGAGAGCACCCCTTGCCACCCTGCTCACCAGTCTAAACCCTGCCCTACCCCTTGACCCACCTCTCTCCAACCAGGCAACAAGGGGAGTGCTTTCCCCTTAGAAAAAGAGCCCCTTATGATATTCCATCCACTTTGACCCACACCACTGATGTGCGCCCAATGGGTCAGCATTTAAAGCTGTAAAACTCGGAAATATATTTAGAACATAAATACACTATACTGGTTTGCCGTAATATTTGTACACAGGTTGCATATTTGCACATCACGCAACTCCAACCAAATTTTACAAATAACCACATTTGAATTCCAGATCTGGCCTTGGATCATATGTTGCTATGTGTGTGAGATTGGAACAGCTTTGAGCGGTGTAGGCGTGTGTGAAATATTGCATTGAGACCCCCCCCCCCCCAGCCTGGATGTGTTATGTGTTCCTCCCACCCTTCTCTGAATGTTGAGTGCCCCTGTTTGCCGCCTCCTCTCGTGGAGTCCTCCTTTGTTTCCCTCCTAGCACCTTGACTGTGCATGTCTTCGTTTTCTGTTGTCTTCTCGAAACTCCAAATCTGCAGTACCGTGCTAAGGAGTCTGACCACCTGTCTCTGCCTTTACTGCAGGTTTCCTTAAAGCGTGCTGTACAAGTAGCAGCTCTCTCAGCTCTAGCATGGAGGGTGGAGCGTCACTCCCCAGTAAACAGGCCCAAGGAAGAGACAAATGTCATGCTCACCGTTAGCAAGCCACGGTTGGCATTTAGCTTAGGGATAGGGCTAATTTAACACTGAACATCGTGGAGAAGGAGTGAAGCATTGCTTCTCCTTTCGACCACCATTCTACTATCTCAAATGTTACTTTGGGTCTGTATACAGGGGACAGATTCACCCAACTCCCTCAATCTCCCTACCTACCAACCTACCCTCACTTCACCAGTCCCTTTTCTCTCTTTGGGAAGATGCAGCTTCAATTCTACAGAATGTCTTTTTGAGACTTGCACCCCTGCTTCTGCAACAGCTCCATTCAATTTGCCTGCTAGCTGGCTGGCCACTCCATCCCCATTCCATGCCCTTCGCCCAAGCCCTGCTGCCTCTGTCACACTGGTTCTGGAGAGCCACACACTGCTAGCCAATAAGTTAACGCCTCGGTCACAGAACATTTTCAAGGAACCGCAGTATTCTCCCTTGTGTGGTTCTCCAGGACCATGGTCCAGGAGTGTTGGGTGTGTTGTAATATTACACCTCAGTAGCAGTAACTGGCAATGGATCAAACTCTTCATACAGATAATTATGTCATAGTGTTCCATATTGCCAAGCTGAAATGTGACTACTCGCAGACATTACAAAAACATCCTCAATTGTTAAAATAACTTTTTTTTTATGTTATGGTTTATCTAATGCTCATCCTCCATACCTGCCTACTCAACCAGCTCTCTGACACTCTCTCTGTCTTTCTCTCCTTGCTTGCAATGCATCTTGGGTAGAATTGTGGAGCAGGCACCATGAAAAGGATAAGCAAAAAGCTATGGAAAAACAACAGAGTAAGATATTTTTCACACACAAAAAAAGACTGGGGTATTGCATAACTGCCAGCTCTTAACACTTCCACGCCCTTTTTTCCCAACCTACTTATGTTGATTAGTCACAAATGATTTAAATAGTTCATGTAAGTGATCATGTTGACATGGATAATGATTCTAGGACTCTAGGTCTATAATCTTGATTTGCGGTGTGTACGTAACGTTTTGTGAATTTGGGTTGAATCACGTCTTGATATCAGTGGAATAACTGAGTTACGCTTGCATATCTCAAATCAGGAGTCATAATGTTGGGAGTTCCTCTTTCTTTCCATAGAGCTCCTCTGTCATATGTTTGCCAACAACTTTTTCCATTCCTATTCACTGAGTTGTGAAATAGTCATTGGAAACGTAGTCTGTCAGATCCATACCTAATCCCAAACATTCCCTATTTTCCTGGGCTCTTGAGGTGCTATCAAAGTTAAGACAGTGGCATTTTAATTTAGCAAATGTGCTTTTCTGGAAAATCACTACATGGCAAGAAGTTAAAATGTACAACAACAACAACAAGAAAACATAACTGAGCCATGAATGAATACACACTAGTTTGTTAGAGTACAAACATCTCTTGCAGGTTTGTTGGCTGCATGACCAAATGTATCACAGAAGTCAAGTCATGGTTACATTTGCACTTTTGCCCCATTATAATTGACTGTACTTTCTTCCAATGTAAAGGTTTGATGTCCTGGACTCTTCAAAATGTACAGATTGCAGGCCAGCGTTTGTTTCATTGTAGTAACATTTTCCTAGAGGTGCATTATGTGAGTCGTAACAAGGTGTTTCTGCAACAACTGACTGATATATCAACAACAGTGCTGTTGGTCAATGCTTGTCTAAAAGCAAACTTGTGCAGAAAATGGTCCCCTATTTTGACTGTCCCTCAGTTTGTCTGCATGCCTAACTGCCTGAGTCTGTATGTCCATTTTTTGTAACTTTGACCTCTTTTATATTGGTATCTGCCTTTGTCAATTACAGTTTGATGTACATCTATCAATATTCCTACTGATTTTGCACTCTCCACTTGCCTCTAAATAGTCACATGCTTGGTCTATTGAAATCTGACGGCTGGGTCATGTTCATTAGGGCACACAAAACAATGTTTTGCAACAGAAAACAAATGGGAATTGATCTCTCTGTTTTGAGCCATTTTCTTCTGTTTTGGCCTACTGAACATGACTGATTTATTATACATTTTTTTGCTTCCTGAATATAAAAAAACAACATAGCTGTTGTAACTGTTGTTCATTGAATTCCACAACAAAAAAAGAAAGGCAAGATCCTCCGGTTAAATGAAGTGTCCCTATTGTAGGGCCAGTATTTCCGGTCAATCCCAACGTGATGATATTAGAGGTCAGACACACCAATAGCGTTTGCTGGACGAGAGTACCTTGCACCTCTGAAAGTAATTTGCGAACCGAGTGCGCGCCAATTTTACATGGAGAATCGTGTGAAAAGTGTCGTCATTCAGATCAGAAGACAAACGCTAAATCCACATTCAGTGCGATGTGTGCAAGCCTTTCAGTAGCAGTTAGGTCACCCGCACCCTCCCCCACTTCTCTGCCAGTTGCCAATCATGTGACACTCCGTAAGGGGGCAGTGTGGAAGTGTGCATGGCACCCGTGCTGACAACAACATGTATCCTGCAGGAGCGGAGGGGGCTAAGAAACAGCACCCTGAGCTGACTGACACAGAGGAGAAGAAGTCCCAGATCAGTGCTGACAGTGGCCTCAGCGTCACCTCTGGATCCCAGGTCTGTTCTTTTCCAAAGCCAGCTCTTGTAACTAAGGGAAGAATGCACATGTTGAATCTGACACTTGTTTCATTTCGGTTATCCCCCAACTCTGGTGCTTGTCTGCTGGTTTTCATTCTTGTCAAAATGTCGGACATTTTCCTGTCAAAATGTAACGAGTACTTTTGGGTGTCAGGGAAAATGTATGGAGTAAAAAGTACATTATTTTCTTTAGGAATGTAGTAACGTACAGATACCCCAAAAAACAACTTAAGTAGTACTTTAAAGTACTTTAGACCACTGTCTGTCTGCTCACCTCTCTTTCTCAGTCTTTCTCGGTCTTGCTTTGCAGAAGAGTGACACAGAGTCTGTGACCGGCACTGAACCGCCAGTCCTTACCAGAAGCACCAGCCAGGACTCAGAGGCCAGCACAGTGGTAGGGCGCGGCCAACACAGAGAAACAATCTCAACCCGATCCTTAGCCCCTCTCAACCTTACCTCAGTGTGACTCATCCCAAGGCCCGCTTATCCCAAAGCTCAATTTTTATCCTTAGTCTTACAAGGTTTACACTCAAGGTTCTACAGACTCATTAAAGCTCAAGACATACATCCCCAGTAACACTTATCCCAAACCAGGTTGCTTCCCAATCTTACTAAATTCCAAGCTTGATTCATTTCTAGTCTTTGCTAACTTTAGTCCTACTCATCTCTTGTCTTGCTTTGTCTCAGCCTGGCACAATGGCTGTTGCCAAAACCGTACGTGTCATACTAATCTACCTTTTCCCCAGTGTTTCTTAGCCTTAGTGTAACTCAGTGATCCTCAAAAAAACCTGCAGCTCTCCAAGAGCAGGGTTGAGGAGTACTTATCTAACTCTTGTCTCTTTTAGCCTTAGTCAGTGTGAGTTCTCTGTGTCTCAGTATGCCTGATATTCACTAGTCTCCTGACACTTTGACCCCTGACCCCTCCAGATAAGTAACAGCTCAGGGGAGACGCTGGGAGCTGACAGTGACTTGAGTAGCACCACTGGGGAGGGCTTGGGTGGCAGGCAAGCCCCCCACCTCAACCTCTCCAGGGGAACACTGTCCGACAGCGAGATTGAGACCAACCCGGCCACCAGCTCAGTGTTTGTGAGTGGAAAGTCCTTCCTGGCTGATCACACTGCTTGATTCACCAGTTAATATTCGTGCAACTGTTTTGTTTTTTGGGGCGTTTTCGATAAGTGCAAATGCATTCGCTGCGGGACATGAAGTCTGCCCGTGGATGTCAATCTTGTAAATGCAGGAAAACCTTGAAAATCTTTGGCAAGACGAATTTATCCCATGATTTATGTTTTGTGGTGTTTTCCCAGGGTAAGACCCAAAAGATGAAGCCTTGTGTGAAGGAGGTGAAGGCTAAACTTGTGCCTGTCGTGGCTAAGGGGCCTCCCACCCAGCCCTTGGAAGACATCAGCATGAGGATTTACCTGTGTGATGGCCTGCTGGGTACGTTCCAGATGACTGATGTTTTAGAAAGGCTGTGGGTTTTAATATATATTCCAGTGCCTTCTTTAGTCTCCTTCTGTTCAACTTTGTGGTTAAAAAGTTACAGTAAATATCTAGTAGCCTCAGCGAGATGTTGCATGCACAAGGTAAACACAATATCAGGTCAATTTCCGCAACATCAAAGAACGTTGAAGCGCGATGCTAAATGTCTCTGCTGTCTTGCATCGTGCTCATCTCACATCTGCGGTGCTGCTCATTGTAATGTCATCTTGCTGAGTGAATCCTTCCTATAAGGCAAAACACGTACATACCTACCTACACCTACCTACCTACACCTACCAACCAACCAACCAACCAACCAACCAACCAACCAACCAACCAACCCCAACCCAACCCAACCCAACCCAAACAAAACAAAACAAAACAAAAGTTAAGACACACCTACTCGCTCAAGTTTTTTTTTTTTTTTTTTTTTTACCTTGTAGAATAATAGTGAAGACACATGGAATCATGTAGTAAGCAAAAAGGTTTTGAACAGATAAATATATTTTTGATTCATCAAAGTAGCCACTCTTTGCCTTGATGACAGCTTTGCACACTCTTGGCATTCTCTCCGTCAGCTTCACCTAGAATGCTTTTCCAACAGTCTTGAAGGAGTTCCCACATATGCTGAGCACTTGTTGGCTGCTTTTTCTTCACTCTGCGGTCCAACTCGTCCCAAACCATCTCAATTGGGTTGAGGTCGGGTGATTGTGGAGGCCACGTCACCTGATGCAGCACTCCTCTCCTTCTTGGTTAAATAGGCCTTACACAGTCTGGAGGTGTGTTGGGTCATTGTCCTGTTGAAAAACAAATGATAGTCCCACTAAGCGCAAACCAGATGGGATGGCGTATCACTTCAGAATGCTGTGGTAGCCATGCTGGTTAAGTGTGCCTTGATATCTAAATAATCACAGATGGTGTCACCAGCAAAGCACCCGCACACCATCACAACTCCTCCTCCATGCTTCACGGTGGCAACCACACATGCCACGTCTTGCTTCCGGACAGGCTAAACACATTCTTCGCACGCTTTGAGGATAACACAGTGCTACCAACGGGGCCCTCTAACAAGGACTGTGGGCTCTCCTTCTCCGTGGCCGACGTGAGTAAAACATTTAAATGTATTAACCCAAGCAAGGCTGCCGGCCCAGACGGTATCCCTAGCCGCGTCCTCAGAGCATGCGCAGACCAGCTGGCTGGTGTGTTTACAGGCATATTCTATCTCTTCCTATCCGTCTGCTGTCCCCACATGCTTCAAGATGGCCACCATTGTTCCTGTACCCAGGAAGGCAAAGGTAACTGAACTTAATGACTATCTCCCCGTAGCACTCTGTCATCATGAAGTGCTTTGAGAGACTAGTCAAGGATCATATCACCTCTACCTTACCTGCCACCCTAGACCCACTTCAATTTACTTACCGCCCCAATAGATCCATAGACGATGCAATCGCCTGCACACTGCCCTATCCCATCTGGACAAGAGGAATACCTATGTAAGAATGCTGTTTATTGACTATGGCTCAGCATTCAACACCATAGTACCCTCCAAGCTCATCATTAAGCTCGAGGCCCTGGGTCTGAACCCCGCCCTGCGCAACTGGGTCCTGGACTTCCTGACGGGCTGCCCCCAGGTGGTGAAGGTAGGAAACATCACCTCCACTCCGCTGATCCTCAACACTGGGGACCCACAAGGGTGCGTGCTCAGCCCCCTCCTGTACTCCCTGTTCACCCATGACTGCGTGGCCATGCACGCCTCCAACTCAATCATCAAGTTTGTAGACAACACAATACTAGTAGGCTTAATTACCATCGATGACGAGACAGCCTACAGGGAGGAGGTGAGGGCTCTGGGAGTGTGCTGCCTGGAAAACAACCTCTCACTCAACGTCAACAAAACAAAGGAGATGATCGTGGACTTCAGGAAACAGCAGAGGGAGCACCCCCCTATCTACATCGATGGGATCGCAGTGGAGAAGGTGGAAAGTGTTATTTCATAGTTTTGATGTCTTATCCTACAATATAGAAAAAAGTAAAAAAATACAGAAAAACCCTTGAATGAGTAGGTGTGTCCAAACTTTTGACTGGTACTGCATATCTATCTGATTCGTCTAACTCTTTCTCACTATTTGACTAACACTGCATGAACTGTACTATAAAGCGTGAAGGTAGGTCTGCAGTGAATGAGGTTGGGTCTGTTTATTTGTGCTTTCACCCCTTCCTGTGGTCTCTCTCTTCTCTTGGTTTGTCATTAACCCACTCAGCTCTGAGCTTAACCCTCTTTGCTCTGCTGCTCCTCTTCCTCCCTACTGCGTGTCCCGGGAACACCTTGCAGGGCGAGACAAGAGCTCCATGTGGGACCAGCTGGAGGATGCTGCCATGGAAACCTTCTCTCTGAGTAGGGCTGACCTCTTTCACCTTTTGACCTTCTATGTTTGTGCTTGGATGAAATGCCCGCCTGGGCTCTGGTGCTCACTTGTGTATTGTCTGGTGCTTTGAAGTGCTGCTTTGATCTTTACCGCCACTGGATTTCCCATCACACCGAGTGGATGGTTTTGTAAACAATGTAGCAGGACAATGGACAAGTAAACAAGAGACAATATCTCTTGGTTGACAATACATTTTCAACAATCACATGGTCAGGTCTGTGTGTTCCTATGGATGTGTGTTCGTATGGGTGTTTGTTCGATTGTGTGGGTGTTTGTGTGTGTGTGTGCAGTTATGTAAGGATCTGTGGGATCATGTGTATGTTAATGCATGTCTACTGGCGAGTGTGTGCTGACATGTACAGTAGTTGTCAGTGTGAAGGGGATTTTGACCTGGAGATGATTTTGTAGAATAGTTTTGTGTTTTTGTGTGCCCTTGTGATTGTGGTCATGATGTGTTTTGTGTAAGTGTGTGTCCTTTTGGACACAGATAAGCAGTGTGTGTTGTATTTATGTAGGTAAGGAGCGCTCTACACTGTGGGACCAGGTCCAGTTCTGGGAGGATGCTTACTTGGATGCTGTCATGTTGGAGAGAGAGGGGATGGGCATGGACCAGGGACCTCAAGAGATGATTGACAGGTACAGGTTGCCTATTAGAGTGGATCTGTATTTTTGAAATGACAGCCATCCTTGTATAGCTGTGTTTCCTGTTTAGAGGCTGATGGTTACTACTGTTTACACAGATACCTGTCACTCGGGGACCACGACCGTAAGCGCCTGGAGGACGATGAGGACAGGCTGCTAGCTACTCTACTGCACAATATGATCGCCTACATGCTAATGGTTAAGGTGGGTCTATCACACACAATGTTTCACTCCGTAACCCCCGTATGTCAACTGCAGCAACTACGAATGTTCAGATAAGTAGGCATCGCATATTTTCCGACGTCTCTTGCTAAGTTTGTCTGTATATCCTTCTCTGTCTGTCCAGGTGAACAAGAATGACATCAGGAAGAAGGTGAGGCGTCTGATGGGGAAGTCCCACATCGGCCTTAGCCACAGCCAGGAGATCAACGAGTGTCTGGACAAACTGGCTAATTTGGTAAGAAAGAACCAAGGATTCTCTCTCTTCAATAAAATAGGAGCCACTAAGGCAGTCAACTGTTCTACCAAGTGGCATAAAGATTCAACGTTTTATGTGGTCCTTCGAGCCAGATCCTTTTACGCAACACATGTTTTTACGGTGTGTGAGAATATCAGTGTTGCTGATACAGTATCTCTGTTTTTAACCCTCTAGAGTCTAAGCCCTGTCTAAGCCGGGGATGAAACATTTGATTTGGCATTATTGCTATTAGCCCATAGAAAAGCGTTGAATAACAGATTCAATATATGGAACAACAATCCCCCCCATAAAAAATCTAAAGGAAATTCTGTCCTATATCTGAGAGATATAAGAAAGGACACATGTATTTAACCCCTTATTCAAAGCACTAAACAATCTCCATTAGAGGTCGACCGATTAATCGGAATGGCCGATTAATTAGGGCCGATTTCAAGTTTTCATAACAATCGTAAATCAATATTTTTGGACACAGATTTTTTTTTTTTTTTACACCTTTATTTAACTAGGCAAGTCAGTTAAGAACACATTCTTATTTTCAATGACGGCCTAGGAACGGTGGGTTAACTGCCTCGTTCAGGGGCAGAACGACAGATTTTTACCTTGTCAGCTCGGGGGATTCAATCTTGCAACTTTACAGTTAACTAGTCCAACGCTCTAACCACCTGATTACATTGCACTCCATGAGGAGCCTGCCTGTTACGCAAATGCAGTAGAAGCCAAGGTAAGTTGCTAGCTAGCATTAAACTTATCTTATAAAAAACAATCAATCAATAAATCAATCATAATCACTAGTTAACTACACATGGTTGATGATATTACTAGTTTATCTAGCGTGTCCTGCGTTGCATATAATCGATGTGGTGCGTATCGTTGCTCCAATGTGTACCTAACCATATACATCAATGCCTTTCTTAAAATCAATACACAGAAGTATATATTTTTAAACCTGCATATTTAGCTAAAATAAATCCAGGTTAGCAGGCAATTTTAACCAGGTGAAATTGTGTCACTTCTCTTACGTTCATTGCACGCAGAGTCCATGTATATGCAACAGTTTGGGCCGCCTAATTTGCCAGAATTTTACGTAATTATGACATAACATTGAAGGTTGTGCAATGTAACAGGAATATTTAGACTTAAAATACGGAACGGTTCCGTATTTCACTGAAAGAATAAACGTCTTGTTTTCGAGATGATAGTTTCCGGATTTGACCATATTAATGACCTAAGGCTCGTATTTCTGTGTGTTATTATGTTATAACTAAGTCTATGATTTGATAGAGCAGTCTGACTGAGCGGTGGTAGGCAGCAGCAGGCTCGTAAGCATTCATTCAAACAGCACTTTCCTGCGTTTTGCCAGAAGCTCTTCGCTGCGCTTCAAGCCTATCAACTCCCGAGATTAGGCTGGTGTAACCGATGTGAAATGGCTAGCTAGTTAGCGGGGTGCGCGCTAATAGCGTTTCAAACGACTTGGACTAGTTATTCCCCTTGCTCTGCATGGGTAACGCTGCTTGTCGTTGTGTTCCTGGTTCGAGCCCAGGTAGGAGCGAGGAGAGGGATGGAAGCTATACTGTTACACTGGCAATAATAAAGTGCCTATAAGAACATCCAATAGTCAAAGGTTAATGAAATACAAATGGTATAGAGAGAAATAGTCCTATAATTCCTATAATAACTACAACCTAAAACTTCTTACTATTGGAGACTCATGTTAAAAGGAACCACCAGCTTTCATATGTTCTCATGTTCCGAGCAAGGAACTTAAATGTTAGCTTTCTTACATGGCACATATTGCACTTTTACTTTCTTCTCCGACACTTTGTTTTTGCATTATTTAAACCAAATTGAACATGTTTCATTATTTATTTGAGGCTAAATTTATGTATTATATTAAGTTAAAATAAGTGTTCATTCAGTATTGTTGTAATTGTCATTATTACAAATAAATTTTAAAAATCGGCCGATTTAATTGGTACCGGCTTTTTTTGGTCCTCCAATAATCGGTATCGGCGTTGAAAAACCATAATCGGCCGACCTCTAATCTCCATATATACTTCCATTGATAGAAAAAATAAATAAAAAATGGTACAGGGTAACTTCAGATGAGTCTTGAGGCCTTGTGGGCATCCTAGAGCAAAACAACCAACATGAACGTGTTTGTGAGAGACTCGCCTTTCCACAGAGAGGGGTCATATTACTGTGTAGCCCAAACTGTTCGGAGGCTACAGACAGAAGTTGGCAGAAGGGGATGTACCAACTTCGTAGAGCAAAACGGAGAACACCATTGGGTTCATGAGTCATCTTTCTACAGAGGAGTCATAATAGTTTTATAGGCCAAACCGTTCAGACGTTTTTGGGAGAGGACCGATCTTCTGGATATCTCATGGTCTGACAAACACAGTTCTTCTAATTCTGCCACCTTTCACCACAGATGTGGAAGGGCGATCTCGGCGAATATGGTGGATTGAGACGCAGCCCATGCAAAAAAAAAACATATCTCTAGCTTAAACGGATGCATTTCGATGGGGATTTATTTATTATGTTAGATTTCCACGGGGCCGCAGAAATTGTAGAAGGGTAAAAAGTCTTGTTCACTCACATTTCAGAATGGCCGCGAGCTGTCCATCAGACCTAGCGGAAGCCGTCACATCAAGAAGCAGACCTTCGTGGTGCATGCTGGGACAGATACCACGGGGGACATCTTCTTCATGGAGGTATGAGAGACACTTTCAGCATTCACTTTCCCAGCCCTTCCTTGTACATACAGTTCATGTTTTCTTTTTATTGTGCCCCCAGAGATGGCTTGATGAGTATCTGAATAGATCAAATTTACAAATCATCGTCAAGAACTGTCAAACTCTGCAATTTGTAGTTTTAGTAGATCTAGCGTTTAGCTCTACAGTGGATATCAAATAATTGCATCCTTTGCCTCTGTCCATTTCCCCCATTCAGGTGTGTGACGACTGTATAGTCCTGCGCAGCAATATCGGCACAGTGTATGAGCGCTGGTGGTACGAGAAGCTCATCAACATGACCTACTGCCCCAAGACCAAGGTCCTGTGTCTGTGGAGACGCAATGGCCAGGAGACCCAACTCAACAAGTTCTACACCAAGAAGGTGAGCCCCTACCGTTAGCGCTTCGAGTACTGAAATGCAACTAGCAATTATGAACACCATGATATCCGTGTTAGTGGAACCTGTGACTAAGGTGACTGCAAATTGTGACTTTCGTGTCAGACTTTGTACAGCCACTTTTTGTATTCCATAATCTGAATTCAAATGTTTTGTTGTCTAGTGTCGCGAATTGTATTACTGTGTGAAGGACAGCATGGAAAGAGCTGCTGCCCGACAGCAAAGCATTAAACCAGGTATGTGGGTGTGCACGTTGGCTGGAGTCTCTTTCTTTGAGGCAGCACCAATGTATTCTTGCCCTGCGTTTTGAAAATGGATAGCCCTAGGCCAGTGGTATTCAAAGTCTGGGTCGGGACCTAGAGGAATTGCAGTGGGGTCACCAAAATATATTTCAAAGAAATGAAGAGTACAGATTAATGTATGAGACAATATATACAAACGTTTTTGAGAAAGATCATTTGAAAAATGAATTATTGAATTTATTGGTTTCTTTTCATTTTGATAAGAGAGATGAAAATGTCATGAAATAAAGGTTATTTGTTCATGTAAAAATGGAAATGTGCCGATTTTTAAGGTTGTCATTACATTTGGCCAAAAAAACGGGGTCCCGATGAAGAAGTTTGTATACCGCTACACTAGGGGTTAATAACAGTTAGTAATAGTTCGTAGTCTATGGAGAAGTAGAACTTTGGGATGTAGGAATAACTCTGAGTGAAGGTGAGCTCTACCCTACTGCTTTATTGTCCAATAAATTCTATAACCATTTGAGTCAATCAGCTCAGTTGGCCAAGTAAAGACTTTTCTGTCTGTTATCACGAACACTTTTCGAAAGGGATGTACAGCGAAATGGATAGGGGAGGGATCCTTTGGCATAAGCGATCTGCCCCTCTCTCCATAGGGCCAGAGCTGGGTGGAGAGTTCCCTGTGCAGGACATGAAGACTGGCGAGGGAGGACTGCTGCAAGTCACCCTGGAAGGCATCAACCTGAAATTCATGCACAGCCAGGTAGGAGACCTGTATTACCACATACACACGCACACGCACACGCAAAACCATTTAACCTTCTTCCAACCGCCGCAATTCTTCTCCTCGTTTTCTGTTTTCTTTCTCTCTCTCACACACACACAACAGTGGCTCACTTCCTCTAAGGTCTCTTTAAAAAAACAAAAGAGAGAATAGAAGGCATTTATGGTTGTTTATCTTTGACATTGATACATTTTTATAGCCTACTGACTTGAGTGAAAAAGCAGAGTACATTTTAAAGGTACTTCAGTCACTGTTTTGATCAGGACCTTAGAGGAATAACTCATTTTTGTGCTTTGTCTTTCTATGATTTAAAATATGTTATGATTTATTTGTGCAGTCACTAAGATGTATGTTTTAAGATGAAAACACATATCCACTTCTGTTAAAGGCCTCCCGAGTGGCGCAGCGGTCTAAGGCATTGCATCGCAGTGCTAGAGGCGTCACTACAGATCCGGGTTCAATCCCGGGCTGTGTCGCAGCCGGCTGCGACCGGGAGAACCATGAGACGGCGCACAATTGGCCCAGTGTCGTCCAGGTTAGGGGACAGTTTGGCCGGCTGGGTTGTCCTTGTCCCATCACGCTCTAGCGACTCCTTGTGGAGGCCGGGGGCATGCACGCGGACTTCAGGTCCCCAGTTGTACACCGTTTACTCCGGGTTAAGGCAGCAGTGTGTCAAGAAGCAGTGCGGCTTGGCAGGTCGTGTTTCGGTGGACGCGTGGCTCTCGACTTTTGCCTCTCCCGAGTCCGTATGGGAGTTGTAGCGATGGGACAAGACTGTAACTACCAATTGGATATCATGAAATTGGGGAGAAAAAATGGGAACATTTGTAAAAAATTTATATAATCATAATTGGACATTAAAAAAAAATATATATATATATAAATACTAAAATATTCTGTTAATACTTAGCATTCTTAGTTGTGGTGCCCAAACCTTGTCGTTTGTGGGGGAAGGCGAGTGTTCTGTTTGTGTAAGAGAGATTTGTGCATCAGAGGTAAGACAGATGACCTTGCGCAAAGACTTTTCATTAATAATTGCCATTTTATTTTTCCCTTTTAAAGTTTTGTCCCCTTGACCTGCATATTAAAGTTCGATGAAAAATACCTCAAGTATTCACAACTTTTGGGGTTGGGGCAATTCCATTTCCTGAATCAACTTGAGTAAGAATATAATTGACCTCAGTCCTCACCACTGTCACAAGTAGATATTTTTGGACCCAAAGGAAATGCTTGGAATCTGAAATAACAATTATAGTGATTTGAGGGTCATAGGAGTGGCACTCATTTAATATAACCATAGTGAAGAAACATACTGGACATATCACACTGTAGGATTGGGGCAAAAACGCATTGAATCAACACATGGGAATGCCTACTCATAAAGTAATACTCAATTGTAGTAGAATAGAAAACAATGTTTTTGACCACTACTTTCTTTATGAAAGGTCCTAGCTCTTTGAACTGCTTTCTTGATTTCTTTAGATCACACAGCGCACACAGTGTTGCTTCAAAAAGAAGGCACAAACAGGTTAGAACACATTGCTATGGTTGAAGAACAGTTACATCATCATCATCATAGAATTTAACAAGGGTACCACAGTCAATGTTATAATACCCTTCCCCTACTACAGACACTTAGCCTAATTTACCTTTTAGGAACAACACATACCTTTGTGCAACCTGATTGTACGATAATGGTCATAGTTCTCATTGAGATGCTGCTTGGAGAGTTCAAACCACCTCTTTTTCCAACGTCAGCTCTGCAGGAGCTTATGCACCAGTAGTAGATGTCATATTCATGCAATAAAACATTACAAAAAAACACTTAACTGTCTTGTTGTGAAGAACTTTTTCATCTAATAGTTAATGCCAAACCATTACATTTTGCCAGTGCAGGCCCACCCAAGCTTCCAGTGACAGACATGGGTCACCGTAGGGTTAAATACGCGGGCATGTTACAGAGTGGTGAGGTTGTTATAGGGGGCAGCCTGTTTTGTTGGGGAGGCGATGTGGCTGACTGCCCTCTTGTACCTGTACTACTGAGCTGTTGTTGCCAGCCCTCGTTGCTGGAGGAGGGGGCATGGAGGGCATTGGGGGCGGGAATGGGTTCCCAGCAGTCAAAACTGGTTGAAATTATGTCATTACAACCAGAGTATT
Source organism: Salvelinus namaycush (assembly GCF_016432855.1). NCBI lineage: Eukaryota > Metazoa > Chordata > Actinopteri > Salmoniformes > Salmonidae > Salvelinus > Salvelinus namaycush. Next base: position 27,914,284 of record NC_052336.1, on the reverse strand, counting down.
GGTTTTGGTAAACTGGTAGTAATTATGTCATTTTCTGGGTTAGGCCCAGGAACGAACCAAAAGAAAAAGGCCAGCTGTTTAAAGTATAGACTAGACCAACTTTCAGTAGTTATTTTTCAATTTTTTGTACTTTAGTTTAGCACTTCATCATTCCAGTAGAATTTTATTGGCATTGATAGCTGTTAATACATCAAGTCCCGTCCATTATGTTGATCGTTTTTGGGGGATAGTGCCGCGCCCTCTTTGAGCGCCGTCCAGTGTTTGTGCTCTTCTGTCCGATAATAATCCAAACCGTTTCTCTTCCATGCTCTCTCCCCCTGCAAGGAGCGGAAGGTACACAACCTCTGCCGTGTTTGCTTGTTAGCGGTTATGACTTTTTTGTTGGGTTCGTTTTCCTCAATTTCTTTAGCTGTGTGTGGTAAACTTTATGTTATGTGTCCTCATCTCTGTTTTCATATGAAATTTCCATGTATGCTTAGCATTACATGGGCCACAGTGCATTTGCATTAGTAGGGAAAACGGAAATTAGTTAGCAGTCGCCATTGCTTCACTGTTGACAACAAATGGCCACAATAGCTTTGCTGATGCACAGTTTAGCTAAGGCGCTATAGTGCGAACAAATTGCCATATTATAGTTTCATTCAGCAAGTAATCATTAATAGCACTCACTTCATCATAGACCTTTCCACAATGCATTTCTACTCACCTAACCCCAGCCCATGTAAGCATTCAAACATGGAAACTTCTGTTTTGTGCTGTCCCATTTCATTTTGGTAGCGTTTAAAAGCTTGCATATACCATCTTCTGTATTCTTTCCCTTTTAGTATTGACTAGATGAGAATTTAACGTTGTTCATTTTCTCTCTGAAATGTTTAATTTCAGCATGTTGTCATTGAGTTACTAATGTTCTGTCTTGTTGTTTTTTTGTTTTTTTTGTTTTAGGTTTTCATAGAGCTGAATCACATTAAAAAGTGCAATACTGTGAAGGGAGTCTTTGTCCTGGAGGAATTTGGTAATTACCACATCTATTGATTCTAGGTCTGTACTCGACACGGCAGTAACTCACGACAAACGCAACGCTGACGCACAGAGTTAGCAACTGCAACGACTCGGGGTTCAGTGGATTCACAACAGCTCTTGCTTACCTCAGGGCAAATTATAGTCAGTGCTAGAGTTAGCTAGTTTCCTTTTGCAATTTGAGAAGTCCAGCTCTCACAAATATGAATGTTTGCTTATTTTCATATTTATTGCTGATTTATAAAACAAGAGAAAACAGCCCTATTTGTGAGATTTCTGTCTTTATCTGCTGTGTTTTTAGTTTTTAACCATGAGGTCTTAGGAGTCAGGCCTGCTGTGTTATGATGGAAGACTTGATGCACAGCTTGTTTCTGGATCAGACTTTTGTAAGGATCAAATGTTGGAAATGAGAGCTTTAGGGTAGGAAATCGTTTTTTAGGGTTCACTCGACCAAATAAGATGCTATGTGCGTGAGAGGGAAATTCATCAAAGCCCAGAGCAGAGGGAAGCGGAGCCACAGATCGTATTTGAACTGTTTTAAACGCTCATTAGGAATAAAGGACACATACGTTAATGATGTTCTCAGTTGAAGCTGAATTATCTCGCTCGATCTTCAGGATGGAAGGATGCTAACTTGCTGGAAATGGCCACATTTGTGTTGCGTTGAGTAGGCACAAAAAATGTTTTCAGAAAGAAAAGGAAAATGTACTTTCTTAGGCACGTTCAGGTAGTATCTCAGCCATTTCAAAACGTTTTCTCCCAATGGTGCCTACTAAATGTGATTGGGGATTCCTTTCCTGAGACCAGGGCTAGTATTTAGATATTTAGAGCATTTCCTTCAAGATGTGTACAGTAGATGGTTTATCGTGTCTGTTTATACTGCCATATTTGAAACAGACAACCAGTGACCAATGAGATTGTTATGAGAGGCCTAGATCTGTGAGGTTATAGCCCCCATTTATATCAGCGCTGGACTGGGTTACTGCCGTGTCTCTGTGCTGCTTTTGTAATACGTTACCCTCATCCTTGCCGCTATGAAAACCTTCATTCTCCAGCAGGTAAAGTGCTGTCACCTTTCTCTTCTCCTTTCCCTTACGTAAGAGCATTCCTCCTCTCCGTTCCCGCCTTCTCTCATGCCCCTCATTCTTTTTGCCGAATCCCCCTCGTTCCTTTCTTGTAAACCTTGGCTGAGTTTTTTCCTGTCCTGACCGTTTATTAAACTGAACCTTTCTGCTCCTCTCCATCACTTTAAAAAAGCAAACCCCTCTAGTGTTGTTTTTTTCCCTCAGTGCTTTGGGGTTTTGAGGCCAAGAAACCTGGCGACTTGACAATGTGGGGAGCAGAGGGCTTTGACTGCCCCCCCCCCCTTCCCTCCCCCTTTTTTCCGACCCCTACTTATCATTGTCCCCTCTTTCATAGGTTCACAGTTACTAATGAAAAGTCTGTCCACCGACACTGGCTTTGAGCTTGGTCTAGGGAGTTGGGCCTCATTAAAGGGATACTTCGGGATTTTGGCCGTCTACTTCCCCAGAGTCAGATGAACTCGTGGATACCATTTTTATGTCTCTGTGTCCTGCGTGGATGTAGTTTCGTGAGCCCATAAACTTCCAGTCATTGCGCTGACGCCAGTTAGCAACTTCCTTCAAACTGCACGCAGAGACATAAACAGTGTATCCATGAGTTAATCTGACAATGGGGATGTAGATAAAGGGCCTCAATGCCAAAATCCCAAAGTATCCCTTTAACAGCTTATGTATTTGTGTCTTTAAGCATTCAGTTTCTTGGTTGACACACTTTGTTTTTTCCCTATAATGTCCTGCTTTGTTTCTTTCCCATTCTCCACAGTTTTACATTGTTGTTGCTGTACACATTTGCTCACACTGTGTGACACTGATGTTTTTTGTATTTTCAAGCCATTAGTGGGAGTTCTTTCCTTTTCCGTGCGCCACATATGTCCTTCTTTACACAATAATTTTGATGTCTGTGTTCAAATGGCTTGCTGCTACAAACAGTTGAATCTATTCACCAAAACAAATCTAGGAACAGTAAGTAGTGGGGGCAGTAAAAACCACTTTTTAGGAAACAACAGAACCTACACTACCGTTCAAATGTTTGGGGTCACTTATAAGTTTCCTTGTTTTTGAAAGAAAAGCACATCTTTTGTCCATTTAAAATAACATCAAATTGATCAGAAATACAGTGTAGACATTGTTAATGTTGGAAATGACTGTTGTAGCTGGAAACGGCAGATTTTTTTTAATGGTATATCTACATAGGCACACAGAGGCCCATTATCAGCAACCATATTTTTAAAAGGCTAATTGATAATTGGAAAACCCTTTTGCAATTATGTTAGCACAGCTGAAAACTGCTGTGCTGATTAAAGAAGCTTCACAGGTCCTCAACTGGCAGCTTCAATAAATAGTACCCGCAAAACACCAGTCTCATCGTCAACAGTGAAGAGGCGACTCCGGGATGCTGGCTTTCTAGGCAGAGTTGCAAAGAAAAAGCCATATCTCAGACTGGCCAATAAAAAGAAAAGATGAAGATGGGCAAAAGAACACTGGACAGAGGAACTGCCTAGAAGGCCAGCATCCCAGAGTCAACTCTTCCTGTTGACATTTAGAATGGTGTTTTGGGGTACTATTTAATGAATCTGCCAGTCTGTTTCTCAAACTAGAGTCACTAATGTACTTGTCCTCTTGCTCAGTTGTTCACCGGGGCCTCCCACTCCTCTTTCTATTCTGGTTAGAGCCAGAATCCCTTCTGTACACAGCGTTGTATGAGATCTTCAGTTTCTTGGCAAATTCTCGCATGGAATAGCCTTCATTTCTCAGAACAAGAAGAGACTGACGAGTTTCAGAAGGAAAGTTATTTGTTTCTGTCCTTTTTGAGCCTGTAATTGAACCCACAAATGCTGATGATCCAGATACTCAACTAGTCTAAAGAAGGCCAGTTTTATTGCTTATTTAATCAGAACAGCAGTTTTCAGCTGTGCTAACATAATTGCAAACGGGTTTTCTAATGATCAACTTGGATTAGCTAACACAACGTGCCATTGGAACACAGCTGATAATGGGCCTCTGTACACCTATGTAGATTTTCCATAAAAAATCAGCCGTTTCCAGCTACAATACTCATTTCCAACGTCTACACTGTATTTCTGAATAATTTTGTTTTTTTAATGGACAAAAAAAATGCTTTTCTTTCAAAAACAAGGATATTTCTAAGTGACCCCAAACTTTTGAACGGTAGTGTATATATTTTTTATCAGGTGAGAAACTGAGCCAGCTCATACAGGTATACTGTTTGACATGTACCACAAGGATAAAGCTGGCAGCAAGCTAGAAGCGAGGTCGAAGTTTGGGTGGTTCTCGGAAACGAAGCTAAATAAACAAACTAGCCAGCTGTTTGTCAGAGGTGTTTGCAGTTGGCCGCATGCTGTGGACTGGGCAGACTAAATTCTCTAACGTTGCGAACTCATCTCTGGTGAACTATGCAGACAGTCATCAAGATGGTAGTCTGGTATGCAAACATGGTGGAAACATAACCAAACTGTCCCCAAGTTATATTCACACAAGCAGTTTTCCATAGTTAGCTTGAAAGATGATGGCTAGCTACCTAACTTAGCAGTGGCTGTTTGCCAGTCAGCATAGCTTGTAGAATACTGTGTGTTATGCCCTGGGAGTGCGACCCTAGCCCCTGTGTCTTCGGTCAAAAAGACGATGCAAGTCGTTGATTCACTGTGTAACCAGAATAATGGTGAATATGTAGTAGTACAAATTTCTACTAGAGAAAAGGAATGATAATACAATATTAGTCATGTATAATAATTCACTAGATAAAACACTGACATAGGTATACAATAGGAAATAAGCAGGGGAAATATGCATAAATATACAGAAAAGAATATGCATAAATAGTCATAAGGAATGTACACAAACATAATTGCAAGAATACCTAAGAAATATGCATACGTAATATGTGGTTGGTATATATACATAATAGGTGATACACATGTAAACAATATGCATATAAACTGTGCCACTAGGCGAGCCCTGTAATAGCTCTAATTGCAAAGGCTGACTGACATCCGTGAACATGCCAGAAAGGGCAGTGCTGGAAAACGACAACTCTTAACGGCTGCGTTTCAAACTCAAAGTAGACAGCCCTCGGCCCTGAACTCTAAGCCCTTGACTGGCATTTTACATCGTCACATCCGAGTGTTCCTTAAATGTCCCTTGCCCAAGCGAGGGAGTGTTGATCGAAGAGGCAACGTCCTTGGTGGAAATCTTGAAGTTGAGCTTCAAAACAACCAACCTAAGGCTATTAATGTTAACGACGCTGGGCCTATTGTACGTTGGCTTATGGGACTCCCAATCACGTCCGGTTGTGTATACAAATTTCAGAATTCCCCAAAATATGTTTATGAATCTACTGTTTATAGGCTCCTCACTATGAGACTAAGCCAATTTTACAACGCTAAAATCAATGTTGTCTAGATATATTTTTTATCAAGTTAGGTTAATTTTTTCTGGCATGCCGAAAATGCAGCCTTGTTGATTAAATGTATAACTTTGCGGCCACCAGAGTTTGAGTTTATTTTTACAGGGACAGTGCACATTAATCAACGTTTCAGTAAAAGTGCCGGTTTTAGCCCTGGGCAGGTTATTAAAAACAATTACAATATAGACAATAGCAACATAGAACAAGACATAGCATACAGACATAGCAACATAGGACAAGCAAGACGTAGCATACAGACAGAGCAACATAGAACAAAAAGCAGCAAGACAAAATTCATAAAAGCAACAAAGTGTTTCCACACCTCACAAGTTACAGACAACAGACATGGAAAGCGGCAACACACAGCTAGGGACCATGTTCACAAATCTGATTGACCTTTAGCCATGTCTTCAAGCATTTTGTGAAAGTGTGATATGTGGTGCAGTTATGTGTGTCTGATGGCAGTGTATTCCAGACATGGGAAGCTCTCACAGAAAAAGCGGATTTACTAAAGGTGCTTTTCCTTAGGGGAACTAAACAGTCACCTCTCATGGCAGACCTTGTGGATCTGCTGCCATATGTTTGGGTTTTCTGTTTAACAAAAATACTGAGTGGAGGGGGAGCCAAGCCATTTAGGATCTTGAATACAAGACATGCATCGGTGTATTGCACAAGATTTTCCCAACTCAGGAGCTCATGCTTTCTGAGGATGTGACAGTGATGATGGCTATTGGGCTTCCTATCAAGCACTTTGAGAGCCTGTTTGTAGACAGACTGCATAGGTCTTACTGTTGTACAGCAAGCTTGGGCCCAACTAGTCAAGCAGTATGTTAAGTGGGGGAGTATCATAGATTTGAAGTACAGTTTTGCTACCTCTGTAGTCAAACAATTTCGTATAAATCGGAAATTAGCTAGGTTGAATTTGGTTATTTGAATTACCTTTTTCACATGCTTTTTAAAAGAGAGGTTGGAATCAAGTATGATGCCAAGGTACTTAAAATCAGATACCACCTGGAGCTTCTCCCCTGACACATAGACATCTGGCTCAGTAGCATCTGTTGCCCTCTTTGTGAAGAACATGCAAACAGTTTTTTTCACATTGAGATGCAAACACGAGTCACTGAGCCACTTTGTAACCTGGACCATTACAGTAGTGAGTTCTTGTGCAGCTTGTAGTTTGCTCTTTGCATGCACATATATCACTGTATCATCTGCATACATTTGAACTTCAGACCCAGTACAGACAGAAGGCAGATCATTAATGTACAGGCTGAACAGGAGGGGCCCCAGTATTGACCCTTGGGGCACGCCCACATCATAGCTAAGAGTGGGCGACAGCCCACATGTGACTACAGTTTGCATTGAATTGTGGGTCATATCAACCCTGCAAGTGACAAATTCTTCACTCGCTCCGTCAAGCAAAATCGAGGGCCAAGGGGGCAACGTTTGTGAATTTGACCTCCATTTAAGGTGGCAATCAAACTACATCCGGTTTCAATGGGGATTCCCCGAGGGAAAGTTACTAGACCAAGGGCTGATGGGGTAAAAATCGCGTATTTGGACTGCAGCCTAGTGAGTGCCTTATTTTTCCATAGAGATTAACAGGCACAAATGGTGAACTGCCTAAATGGCCTACAGTTACATACAACACTGTAGAATAGGAATGTACAGGCACAAATAACATGCAGGGTGTAAGCATACATGGTAACAAAAGGGATAGAAGTAAGATTTGATGGAATATAAACCTGTACATGGCTGTAATGGATATAACAAAATACTGTTCTGACCACGGTTTACCTCAACGGTGAATAGACCAGTCAGAGGAACAGTAATGGAAGCCTACATAATATGCAGCGAAACAAGGGGAACTATATGTTGTAACCCAATACTGATATATTCATTTGTAATAGACAATATATAAAGGTGAGTAGCAAGGCTACATTAACTGGGAACTAGCATAGGCTGACCGGGATAAGTTAGCAAAGGCAAGATGGCAATGACGCAGTATAAAGTTATCTGTGGGGATATACAACAGGCATAGCAAAAATATTGTAATCAGATTGTAGATACTTTAGAGCAGGGGTGTCAAACTCATTCCACGGAGGGCCTAGTGTCTGCAGGTTTTTGGTTTTTCCTTTCAATAAAGCCCTAGACAACCAGGTGTGGGGAGTTCCTAACTAATTAGTGATGTTAATTCATCAATCAAGTACAAGGGAGGAGCGAAAACCCGCAGACACTCGGCCCCCCGTGGAATGAGTTTGACACCTGTGCTTTAGAGGATTACTTTTTGGATGACATGTAAGGATTTTTGTAGGGGAAAAATATGACACCGTTTTCTCTCAATTCAGCATTGGGAAAAGGACACATTTTAAGTTTGTTCCACCTGAGTGAGTCTGACCACCAGTCAGAGACCACAATGACAATCACCAAATGCATTTGGAAACTTTTTGTCTTCTTCTCGGTAGCGATGCATGGGTAATATCACTGGGGAAGCCAGGACCATGCGGACGCCTCCGAGCGATCGGGGAGGCTGTTTGGAATATTTATCCGACAGGATTAAAAAAAAGTGTCACCCCTACTTCTAAAACCAAAGTTGCGCCCCTGAATTCAACCACACCTTTGTTTCATCCCAAAACCGGAGAGCGACATCTGTCCGGTGAAGTCCACAAAGTATATGGCATGTAACAAACAGTTACGTGACCTACAGCATGGTCAAGCAAGTTAATGTTTACGACATTTTCGGACAACTAAACTATTGATTTAGAACTAAGGAGAGTTACCGCAAGTTGCAAAGAAAACAGGAGCTGCCTCCATTATTCCAGCACCATTTCAACTTCAACATTTCAACATCATCAAATCATCTATGCTTAGTCTAGTAGTGACAACTAAAATATACCAAAAACAATATAGTCTGATCAACATAAGCTAAATATCATGTGGCTGTCCATTGTTCTGATTTGTGTGCATGCAGAGAAAAACATGTTGACTCACCCTACTACAAGCATTTCACTACACCCGCAATAACATCTGCTAAATATGTGTATGTGACCAATACGATTTGATTTGTAGAGAAACACCAATGCCATCCTCCTCTCATTCATGTTGACGAAACGGTCTATGACTGTCATACAAAATACACTTTTATTTTTTGTTGTCCTAGGCTACCTGGCTAAAATGCTTGCTCGCTAGCCTAACTTCCTTTTCGTGGGCAACATTAGCTAGTTAACATTATCCTTCTACATATACAGTAGCTACATAGCTATTGAACTTCCAGTCCACTTCAGTCCAGGGGCACAATGTCTGAATTTATGGCTGGATCAGAATTGCTTTTATAATCATTGGCCAATACGGAGAATTAAGTAAAACCAAATCCCTATCTCCATCCATGGCAAGGAAATGGCCAATTTTAGCTAGCTATCCATGGCAAGGAAATGGCCAATTTTAGCTAGCTAGCTAGCCACCGTAGGACAACACAAGATGCAACAATTGAAGTTGTTTCTGTCAATTATGTATTTTTCTTGAAGCGATGTGAAAGAAGTGAAGCCAAATCCAAACTGGCGTCCCTTGATACTTTTTTTTGGTGCGCCAGGAGCATTCACAGTTGAGCTCACTCAGTTCAGCGCAACGCTGATTGGCTATTATTTTCATTACAAAATTATCAAGGGAGGCCAAATGTTCGCTGGCTTCCCTTGCATTCAATGCTACGGGTGGCAACAATGTCATACTCTTTAAGACTGTAAGTCTGTGTTGTTTTTTGTCGCACTGCTTTGCTTTATCTTGGCCAGGTCGCAGTTGTAAATGAGAACTTGTTCTCAACTGGCCTACCTGGTTAGATAAAGGTGAAATAACATTTTTTTAAATTAAAAAGACCAGACAGCATCAGATAGATGGCCTACACATACGGAGACAGAGGGGTGCTGTGTCGCTCTCTCGGATGCTTTCTCCATGATATACATTCAGCCTCTTGCGAATTGAAGGACAATTCTGAAAACACAAAGAGACGAAAGATATATTTTTTTTTGTCAATTTTTCAAGGAAGCCAGGCTTCCCTTGGTATCCATGACTACACACCACTGCTTCTAATGCCTCATAAGGGGTAAGTAATCCAAAAGTAATCAACTATGTTACTGAGTTTGGGTAATCCAAAGGTTACTTAACTGATTACAATTTTGGACAGGTAGTAACAGATTACAATAAGAAAGTAACCTACCCAACCCTGCTGGTGACTGAGTGAGGGAGATGGGGATTCTTCACCTAGCTAGTGCACTAGCTAGCTTATTAGCTGGCTAGCTACCTACAGTGGCTTTCTTAGCGCATTGTTAGCGCATTATTGAACTTCGCTTCGCAAAGACTATAATTTGAGATGATTTACGAAGAACGTATTTTGCCTACAAGAACCACCCAAAGTTGCACTTTGATTCTACTGTCCTTCCCCCTTAAATATCAAATATATTTGCTAGACCTAGCAGTGGCAGAAAGGTAATTTTGAAAATGCCACACATTTTCAGATAGTATATGAGAGTATCCACCGTCTTAGACTTCAGATTTTCATCATGCCCAAGTGAAGCGTGTCCGTGTTTTTGATTCGATCCAATCTAGCATATGCCCAAAGCAAATCAGGTAGCATCATTTTCGAGCTAAGTGTGAACTCTGAACCAGTCCAGTACTTGTGTGGACTCTTGGCCCACAGCCTCTTTTGCGTGCCCTCTCATAGTCTGAAAACTCTAATCACATGCTACACACGCTGCAACCCCCAGCTCTAACACTCTTTCTTGAAGGGTGGTTTCAACCTCTTGAATCCTTTGTTTTGTCTCTTGCACCTGCACTTGTAGTTCCTGAAACTAAAGAAGTGGTGATCCACAAGTACAAGACACCCATGGTGAGTTAAACTCTTCCGCTCTTGTAGCTAATGCCATGCTTTTGGTATTCAATAGCCACCAGATCTGTTTTAACAGTACTGCGTTGCATATACAGTTGAAGTCGGAAGTTTACATACACTTAGGTTGGAGTCATTAAACTCATTTTTCAACCACTCCACAAATTTCTTGTTAAACTATTTTTGGCAAGTCAGTTAGGTCATCTACTTTGTGCATGACACAATAATTTTTTACAGACAGATTATTTCACTTATAATTCACTGTATCACAATTCCAGTGGGTCAGAAGTTTACATACACTAAGTTGACTGTGCCTTTAAACAGCTTGGAAAATTCCAGAAAATGTCATGGCTTTAGAAGCTTCAGATAGGCTAATTGACATCATTTGAGTCAATTGGAGGTGTACCTGTGGATGTATTTCAAGGCTTACCTTCAAACTCAGTGCCTCTTTGCTTGACATCATGGGAAAATCAAAAGAAATCAGCCAAAAAATTGTAGACCTCCACAAGTCTGGTTCATCCTTGGGAGCAATTTCCAAACGCCTGGAGGTACCACGTTCATCTGTACAAACAATAGTACGCAAGTATAAACACCATGGGACCACGCAGCCGTCATACCGCTCAGGAAGGAGACGTGTTGTCTCCTAGAGATGAACGTACTTTGGTGCGAAAAGTGCAAATCAATCCCAGAACAACAGCAAAGGACCTTGTGAAGATGCTAGAGAAAACAGGTACAAAAGTATCTATATCCACAGTAAAATGAGTCCTATATCGACATAACCTGAAAGGCCGCTCAGCAAGGAAGAAGCCACTGCTTCACAACCACCATAATAAACCCAGACTACGGTTTGCAACTGCACATGGGGACAAAGCTTTTTGGAGAAATGTCCTCTGGTCTGATGAAACAAAAATAGAACTGTTTGGCCATAATGATCATCGTTATGTTTGGAGGAAAAAGGGGGAGGCTTGCAAGCCGAAGAACACCATCCCAACCGTGAAGCACGGGGGTGGCAGCATCATGTTGTGGGGGTGCTTTGCTGCAGGAGGGACTGGTGCACTTCACTTCATAAAGCTTGGTCGCAAATGGGTCTTCCAAATGGACAATGACCCCAAGCATACTTCCAAAGTTGTAGTAAAATGGCTTAAGGACAACAAAGTCAAGCAATTGGAGTGGCCGTCACAAAGCCCTGACCTCAATCCTATAGAAAATGTGTGGGCAGAACTGAAAAAGCGTGTGTGAGGCAGGAGGCCTACAAACCTGCTCTGTCAGGAGGAATGGGCCAAAATTCACCCAACTTATTGTGGAAGCTTCTGGAAGGCTACCCAAAACATTTGACCCAAGTTCAACAATTTAAAGGCAATGCTACCAAATACTAATTGAGTGTATGTAAACTTCTGACTCACTGGGAATGTGATGAATGAAATAAATCACTCTGTACTGTTATTCTTACATTTCACATTCTTAAAATAAAGTGGTGATCCTAACTGACCTAAGACAGGGAATTTTTACTAGGATTAAATGTCAGGATTTGTGAAAAACAAAGTTTAAATGTATTTGGCTAAGGTGTATGTAAACTGTATCTCCTGACATGATTATGAAGAGTAATCCCTTTGACATAACTGCTAAAATGCGTGTAATATTCATTTTTTTCAAGGAGCCTTTTTATTTAATCTCTAACTATTTTTAAAATAATGTAATCCCCTTTTTGTTCATAACGATTAGTGTAAATTCTACAGAGTCATGACATCAAATAATAAAGTGAAAGGTGGCAGAAGTAGTATAACTATGCCACAAGTAGCTTGACTTCCCTCAAGTTCCCTCTTTTTTTTTCTTGCTCTCAAACAGGCACACCAGATCTGTTACTCCGTCCTCTGCCTTTTCTCCTACGTGGCTGCGGTGAAGGGGAAGGAAGCAGAAGGCAAGCCCAAGCTTCTATCTCCAAGACCCCTGGCCAGCTAGTCTACGACCCCTCCAATCTACCCCCCCCCCCCCATCCCCCCCGTGCCTCTCACTCTGCAACAAAGTGGAATCTCGGTCCTACTATGACATTGAGTTCTGACAATCCTTGATCCTACACACCGCTTTACTCCTCTTTGCACCCTGTAAGTACATCTCCAAGAAATACCCTCTACTCTTTGCGCCTCGCCATGTAAGTAAAATCCCTATGGTGTGTGTATGTATATGTGAACCCTGGTCTGTGGCATCGTGTGTACCCTTCCCAACCATGGTCACGTCCACTAGGCTCCTCCCATACAGGCCCAGCCTGATGTCTTGGCCGTAAGCTTGCTTGATCTTCAAGGCGAGGTCCGTCTGTCCCCCATCTCTGTCCCCTCTGAGACTGTGTCCTTCTCTCGGCCTGGCCTGCTGCCAAGGTCTCATTGGTTGTTTTTAATGGGATGGAGACAGGCAAGGGGGAGGGGTGTGATGCACAGCTCTGCAAGTCGATAAGAAAGCAACCAACCGCCCCGTCCACACTCTGCTCCACTCCCTATGACTGTGATGAATATTCTATGTGCTACTACTGTAAAACTCCAGTCTGTCCAAGTCCAAACCGGTGAAACGTTTAAAAAGCATTCTAGTACTGACGGTTGTCACTTTGTTAATAAACGCTACTTCTGCATGGTGCATCAAACACTGCACGTAAAAGCTTTTATTCCTTTTGATCCCAAAATATCTTGTGTGGTCCAAGATGTGTGCATCTCTCTTTAGCTTGCCCAGTGAGGCTAAACTACTGTCAAATGTCTTGTCTGTGGTCCTCTGTATTGAATTGCATGTTACTATGGAGAGAAAAAATGCTGTACATTCCACCATAAGATGTTTTGCAAAGTGTGGTTTATTCACTAGATGTGCAATACTTTACGTAGTTAGCCAGAGCCAGATCATTGTTCAGATTTTTTTTAAATCTTGGCAATTCTGGCTTACAAAGAGCAAAGATTGTAAAAAAGGACTTCATTGTCATACATATTTATTGAAGTAAATAAATATGATGACCTATTGTTTATATGTGGAGATTGTAGAGATGTGTAAACCTACTGCTGTTATGGTTTTGTCTGTTGGAGAGGTGTGTTAAGTCTTCATGTTGTGTCTGTATTGTAGTAAGATAAATAAATCCAATCTAGCCCAACTGTAAGTGGTGTGTATGTGAGTGTATACATGCAGTGTGTTGTTTTGCCAGATCAGCAATATATGAGTAATACAGCTATATGATCAGGATATTGTTTTTAATGTTTACGTGGCTTTTATTTTTTAGAGATGAAATGCGTGTGTAAGAAAAATATTGTTACAACTTCCATGAGAGGTATTTCATTCTTGACAATAAAAACACTGGTGTAAATATGAGAGTAACTGGATGAGGAGTGTCTCAAAACGGTAACAGAACATAATAGTATAGTTTGTTAGACTAGTTACATATAATGAGAACATTACGAAACGGGAGTATTTGAAACCAACCAACCCTATTATTGTGCTAGCTAGCCTACTGCTGTTGAGAGAGAAAGTGATGGAATAATTGAAAAGGTTGTAAATATTTGTGTTTGAAATAAGTATTTATAGAACATGTACAGCTTTGGCAATATCAAAATAAAAGTTGTCAACTAAAGCCCTCCATTTTGTCTCAAAGTTTGGATGAACACCAAAATGATGTAGCACATATCCAATGTGCATACATATATTTGGAAAACATAAGAATGAAATCTAGAGTAATATTTGTGAAGATTTAATGCAATACTAGCATGGTCTCAGACAATACCCTTTTTTAAAATTAACACATTTGTGAAGGCACTGACTCACATATCACCGCAAATTATTACAATGAGTGCTGTTAGCATTAACTATATATGTAATAAAGAATAGACGATTGTAACTGAATAGCAAATATTTGTTTGTACTGGAACTGGAGTAAATGCCAAGTTGCACAATGTGGCTTTCAACATGCACGTGTACTGAAGAGGACGAGTTATTTATAATAAGGGTTACATGGAGAAAATCAAACCTCTTTAAAATGAAAATGGAGTGCCCTCCCTTCAGCAAAATATATTGTACCTGCACCTTAGATACGCACTTTTAGAAACTGTTCTTCATCCTGTAAGCATTACATGGCAATGCCGGAATATTGATATCGCACTGGTCTGCGGGCCAGAAGCATGCAGACCACCATGGACAAGAGTAGCCTAGGGGTGGAAACATCTCCTTTTATAGTAAAAGCATTGCATTAATCAATCATATTTACCGGTTTAAAAAAAGAAGCCTTTTATGAAAATGTAATTAAATTCATAATTTCACATGTATTTTTAAATACCACACAAATTACCGAAATTTCATTCTAAACATTAACAGAGAGGCTTAAGTGTTAATCTTACAATATTTCTCCAATGCCAAATCCGTGTCTTGTTTGCAAATAATTAAATCTGAGACGTCATTAGGAATCTAAACATGGTACTTTCAAAAGGTTGACCTACCTTTCAAACCCAGACAGAGTAGGCCTACCTTTCCAACCCAGACAGAGTAGGCCTACCTTTCCAACCCAGACAGAGTAGACTTACCGACGCCACAAAATGTAAGCTTTAACTGCTGGCTTCTGTTCTTACGTGGTTTAACACAACGAGGGAAGGTCAAGTGTTTCCCTAAAAGCTTTCTGGTTTTAAACATTATTTTAGCCTACAGAAAGTGAATAGCTTAATCAATTGATAGTGACAGAATGAAATTACTTCCCAAGCAAAGTCTGTTATGTCTTCTCAGGCTATAAAAGGTTGAATCTCAGCCTCTGAATGGGTATTTTACACCTTCATGCTTGTTTCTAGACACAAGCATAAAGCATCTCGGGCCAAGGCACTGTTATACATCACTTTATATAAATCGGATCAGTTTAATTTTATTCCAAATCTTAAGCGAATAGGCCGATGGCTTCCCCTTTCATACCCCGTCAATTCGAGTCTTGGTTTTAACTTAACAGCCTGTCATTGACATGGATATTTAAAGAGCGGGTGGAGTAATTGAGCGACAAATCTATGGATATAGCAGTCCATAGCCTAATTTCGTCTGTCAAACAGGTAGGCTTACCTAATTTCTTAAATAGGAAGAAATAGGCTCCAACACAAAGACCTCTTGTTGTTAGTAAAGTCTCATTCAAATGAAGACTGCTGAAATGAATTATTCCTACTTTCAGCACCATGAGCTGTCTATTTCTGATTGATTGTGCCGCGGCTGCTGCTTCAAGTTTCAGCGACACGATGTAAGTTACTCGAGTCTGGCTTCTTGTGAGGTCAATGACTCTGATAAATACATAATGGGCGAGAAACATATTGTTGCGCTCTCCTTCTCAAACTGAACAGAACATAGGCTAGTCCATACTAGCTAGTCCATTTTTACATTTGTAGAAGCCTCCTGAACTGCCACTGTAGCCCTACACAGCACAGCCATTGGTTAGGCAGCACACAAAAACGTTTTTGATCAGCCAGAGCAGGCAGGGGCTCCGGATTGGAATATCCATTGCGGTGTGTAATGCAGCCAAGTTGTATTTACACCATCATCAGCTATCTTAGAAATATAACTTTGCTCTGTGCTTCTCTGAGCATGCACTTCGTAGCCTATAGGCTATGGATCATTTGATTGAGACTACACTAAAGAGTCTATATGCACACTTGATATTGAGCACCCAGCGAAAAATCAGAGAAAAGTTCTTCTAAAACATTGATAAATATTGAAATTTCATAAATTACATGACCCTCCCCCTGGACTAGATAACAAAAAAAATGACTAAACCCTCCCCTTGACTGAAATTGAAAAAGCATGACCCTCCCCCAATTTCCTTCAGGTAACCATTCTGTAAATTTAGATTAATCACATAGCTTATGCTTTTATCCAAACTTGCATGTGCATACATTTTACGTACGAAGAGTTATTGTAAAGAGAGTTATTAAAAAATGATTGATTTGTGGGGCTGATACTAGTGCTATACACTTTTTTTGTCTTAAGGTTAGATGGCTGAAACTGAACTATACTACTGGATACAAGAGGTAGAAAATGTCAAAAACTTCATCACCTCTTGTTGACGTGACACCCTTAAGACATTGATGTAGTAAAGTGCTGCCAAATTATGACCAGCAGAACACAGGCCGATAGAAAAATTGATTAGAGCAAAGGGAAAGATAGGTCAATATTTTCGCTTACACAACCCTAGGAACAAAGGCACTATAGTCTACCGGCTTCATACAGTAACAGACAGATTCTTCATAGGTATGCTACTCATAAACAGCTTCTATGCCTCTGTTAGCACTTATAAAGGGGAGTGTGTATCATTTAGGAAAGTGCTCAACCCTTTTCCCCATCTTCTTGCACTTTGCCCAATTGTCACTCTGTTCAAAAAACTGGCAGCCATCTTGACTCACACACGAGTAGCCGTAGCCCACTAGACAATTAGCCTCTGCCTCTTTTGGCCGCTCAGAAATTCTGTAGATCAGGGCTCTCCAACCCTGTTCCTGGAGAGATACCCTCCTGTAGGTTTTCACTCCCAGTTGCAACTAAACTGATTCATTCAACTTATCAACAAGCTAATTAATAGAATCAGGTGCACTAGATTAGGGTTGGAGTGAAAACCTACATGACGGTAGCTATCCAGGAAAAGGGTTGGAGAGCCCTGTTGTAGATTGATGCGGTTCTATATAGTTGGAGGAGGCTTCGCTCTGGGGGCTTGGCGGGTCTAGCTCTCTCCGTGGACAGACTTGCAGAGTATCCGCAGGCGAGACATGACTTCGTCCCAGTCTAGGTAGGCTCCCTCCAGGTGCCTCACCCGGTCTGGGTGGCTCTGAAAGCTCTTCCGCCCATGGAGCAGGCGCCAGTTGTCAAAGGTGACCAGGTCGCCTGCAGGAGGAGGTGGAGGGAAATGCCGACTCAGTACTCAACCAATGTTATACAGATATTTCAAGATGAAAGTTCAAACGAATAGGCTAATAGGCTAACGAATACTAGCACTCTTAAGTGCTAGTACAGTATGTCACATATTAGATTAGTCATAGACGGTAAGTCTACCATCTCTACAACATTTGTAACTACAATGAATGAAATATTTTACAATACAATCCTATTCACATTGCCAACTTTTATCCAGGGAAGCTTCACTTGAACTGCTAATGTTGAAGGGGCACACTCATGCACACACACTAACCAGGCTCCATCTTGTAGGTGAGCATGTTTTCTGGTCGCGTCATCAGCTGGACGTAGGCCTTGAGGGAGCTGTAGAAGGCCTGGACCTGGTGCAGGGGGAGGTCCAGCACAGAGTCCCTGGTGGCATTGTTGTAGTTGATCCGGACCACCCGCCCATCACTGTCAACACTGCTCAGAGAGAGGAGGGGTGCCACTGTTAGTAAGTGTGTGTGTGTCAACCTTTAAAAAACTATGAAAAAGATTGCATGTTGGACATCTAGGCCTTGTTGCATAATCAGACTCGGCAGTTGTCAAGTGTCAGATGTACATATCTGATACAATCGTATAAGAACGATCAGTAGCAGTATATATCAATTCCCACAGTGACCTTGCTTGCTCACTTAAAATCATCTTCTTACCCATCAGTTGCAGGCTATGTTCCCTCAAAAAATGTTGGGCACTGAGCAACATTCTGTGCAACTTCCGGGGCGCGTTTACAGTGAACACTGATGCTGTACCTGCTTTAAGTTACAGTTTTAACAGTGGCTGGCTATTTGATCATAATGTAGGTCCTACTAGAGTGGCCTACCATCAAAAACAATGAGAAAAAATGCATCGCATAACAGCCTACAGTAGCAGCAAATGT
This sequence comes from Salvelinus namaycush, assembly GCF_016432855.1. NCBI lineage: Eukaryota > Metazoa > Chordata > Actinopteri > Salmoniformes > Salmonidae > Salvelinus > Salvelinus namaycush. The sequence goes on along the minus strand of NC_052336.1, from coordinate 27,896,099 downwards.
GTGATATGGAATGTAGGTCTGTCTACATTCCATGAGACTTTTGAAAAAAAAGGCTTGATATTAACCTGTTTAGCTACTTGTCCTTCAGACAAGGAGGTGACTGAAAATGTTGTGTGATTTGATGCAAGAATCCACAAAATTCATTATTATTACCTGACTAGCTTTTCAAAGATGACTAGAAATGCACACATTTTGTGCTCTTGTAGGAAGCAACCGCTCCCCCATCGTTGACAAAACATTAGCTATAACTGGGCTAATAACTCACTAACGAGCAAAGAATATGAACAAATGTGCACAGGTGGCTACATGCAGCCCTCGCTTTGATCTCAAAACAAGCGCATCTACACACAACCACTCACGCTGTAAACACAGTCCAGTTCAAAGTGAATGGCACAGATCCATATTTGGCAATTCAAAGTGAATGGCACAGATCCATATATGGCAATTATATAATTGCCATATATGGATCTGTGCCATTCACTTTGAACTGGACTGTGTTTACAGCGTGAGTGGTTGTGAGTGGTTTGTGTAGATGCACACAACATGTGTCCTGCTGATATTTATTCTGCACAGCAGTCCAAGGGGAGCTGCGCTCCTGCGCACAGCTTAGAGTGAACATTGGTTGAAGGTTGTGTATTATACATTTATACTGCGGTTTAAATTCTGAGCAGCAGATGGCGACACATATCCATCAAGCTCCTAAATCACATCCATGTAGCTTTAAAATAATCCTGGGAATGTGACTGACTGTCTGTCTGTCTGTCTGTCTGTGTGTATTTTGGTCCATGTGCTACCTGGAGCAGTTCTAGACTGACCTCCTGTCAAGTCACATTAATATGTAAGCTGAGTGATGTCTCTTATGTGTGCGAAAAACAAGCCAATGCATCCATGTCTTATGTATTTTAATGGTGTGGCGCTCACTCACTCTATGATGTGGTTCTTGGACTGCACCATGAAGTCACAGTAGTCGGACCCTGTGTCGGTGAAGTCCACCCGCAGGGAGGTGAGGGTCCTGAAGGCCTCGGGGTCTTCTCTCCTCAGTTGATCTGCCATGTGGAAGCCGTCCACCGCTTCACTCTCCCCGCCCTCGCCAGCCTGGCTCAGGCAATGCAGGAACTGCACCTGCAAACAGCCATACAGGATATTAGTACCGTTGCTAACAGCCATCCCATATAGGATACATACATCTTACAATATGGGGGGTGGGGACTGTGTGCAGTAAACTGCTTAAAATATATATATATATATTTTGTGTGTGTGTGTGTGTGTGTGTGTGTGTGTGTGTGTGTGTGTGTGTGTGTGTGTGTGTGTGTGTGTGTGTGTGTGTGTGTGTGTGTGTGTGTGTGTGTGTGTGTGTGTGCGTGCGTACGTGTTTCATCCAGATATGACTCAGGTGTCTGACCGATAGTGGGATAGGAGAGGATTAATGTAGATTTCATGAACATGATGGTGGATACTGTCTACTCACTCCAGGTGGGTAGTGCAGTGCTGGATAGTCAGTGTGGAGACTGAGTTTGCCAGAGGTGTAGGCCACGTTGTTAGCCTGGGATTTGTCCTGCACCTGCCATGTGTGCCTGAAAAAGGAATGAGACAAGTTGAGAAAGGTCCATTATTAATGATTATTAACTAATTGTCTAATCACAAAGGTGTTGAGCACTAATTGCCAAGGCATTATCTTTGGAAACATTAAAAAGGTTCAAGAGCAACAGGACATGGAAAAAGTTACTCATCGTCCTACATTTCTAGTATTTTGTTAAATGGATACTGTTGAAATAGTATGTCAATTGTGACCCGATTCAGGAAACTAGGTGTATGTCGCAAGTCACGACTTCACAGGAGAAGCGTTTGAACGTACATTTTTTTTAAAATCAAAATGTGTTTTCAGCCAGAAGTGCCTTCTCGAACATGTGAACTTTCATGCCATCTGTAAATACGAATAAAGTTGTTAAATTAAGAGCCTTGTTGGTTTAGCTAAAGAAAAAGTCAGGAACCTTCCCGCTAGCCATGATTGGCTGGTAAAATGAGTGGGCTGGACATGCCGAGAGATGAGTTTCAGATTGTTCTGCGGTGTAGCATCTTGTGTCTATAAAATTAGCTGCTAGTTATGCATAAATAATCCTTTCTACTACAGTTTTTTTCTAAAGATATAACGTTAGCCATGGAGAACTGCAAATATGTTGCTACTGCTCTCAATAACGTTGCTGCCCTGAATTTATCAGGGGCTATCGACAAAGGTCAGTGGGAAAAAGTTGTGATGGACTACTTTCTGGAGGACGATCGTGCCATGCTGACTCCCGGACTCTGAAAATGAATCAGACAATGAAGACATCCCTGACTTAGGTAAAAACATTTTCATTGAAGAAGACATTCTAGAGTCTTCTGATGACAGTGATGGCGAAGAAACGGCGATCAACAGTGTTGTTATCACGGAAGAAGAACACCGAGTTTTGAAATCAGTGGAACATAACGGGCCAAACAAGCTGTGCAAACTAAATGGAAACGACACAGGACATCTTATTTAATGAAACGGGTTGCAGTCTGCCGTGAAGCTCTCATCCATGTATATGGGTAAGAATCTAGCTACACTTTCAGATATTATACATTTCTAATTTAGTCAGAAAGTTGTTTTCCTTGAAAGTTAAGACTTGCTGTTAGCTAGCCTTGCTTGCTAGCTAACGTTAACATTGAACCTAACTTATTTGGTTAACTTTAGCTATGACAATTGGTTTGTATTGCTAGTAACGTTACTCTATGGATTGGGATTATAGTACATTTTTTAGCTAGCTAACGTTAATGTAACATGTCCAAACATAAGACCCCAAGTTAAAGCTTGCTGTTAGCTACCTAATGTTAGCTGAGGTTAGATGACTGGCTGGCTTGCTAGCTAACATTCATTTAGGTATATGAATTGTGTGTAACATTAGTGATGTTTTCTCAGAATGCCATTTCGCAAGGCTAGTTATAGCCTAATGTTAGCTAGCTAACAGTGAACTTATTTGGTTAACTTTAGGTAGCTATGCCAATCGGTTTGTATTGCTAGTTAAAGCTTGCTGTTAGCTAGCCAGCTGACGCTAGATGGCTGGCTAGCTAGCTAACATTACGTGTATGATGTGTGTGTAGTGATGTTCTCAGAATGCCATTTCGCATCTATTGTATAATAATGCTCAAATATTTGTATCTGGAATTTGTCTTTCAGCATCAGTAGGACATGCCTAACTCTCCTCCACCAGTCATACAAGGAGAATGGTCTAATGCCTCCCATCAAAAAGAGAGCTGGCCCAAGCAAGCAAAGGCAGCAGCGCAGTCATCAACTACATGCACCATTTTTTCATCAACTATGGAGTTGGGGAAACACGTGTGGACCTGAATTGTGATAACTGCTGTGGCCAAAACAAGAACAGGTTTGTGCTCTAGTATTGTGCCTGTCGAACCATGCACAAGCTCCACCACAGTCTGGACCTTCACTTCCTTACAGGCCATACCAAGTTTGCCCCCGACTGTCATCAAGCAGCGCTTCAGAAAGACCAGAGTGAACACTTTGTCTGAGATTGCTGGTGTTGTGAAGGACAGCACTGTGAAATGGGCCAACATCCCACAGCTGGTTGGACTGGAGGATGATACGGTGCTGGTGGAAAGCTATGGCTGGTAACAACACCTGACTCCATACTTCAGGCCGCTGCCACAGATCAAGCAGTACCAGCACTTCAGGTGAAAATCCTTTTCATTGCATTGTATGAGGTGAATCTTCTTATCTAAACTTGGGAGGTGAATTGATGTTGTGCAGGGTTGTAATGTCTCCTGATTTTTTTTAAATGTTATTCCCTGTTTTACAGCTTCGAGGCTCTGGAGCCTGGTGTTGTTGTTGCCAAGGAGTGTTCGGACTAGAGGTCGACCGATTAATCGGAATGGCCGATTAATTAGGGCCGATTTCAAGTTTTCATAACAATCGGTAATCTGCATTTTTGGACATCGATTGTGGCCAATTACATTGCACTCCACAAGGAGACTGCGTGGCAGGCTGACTACCTGTTATGTGAGTGCAACAAGGAGTCAAGGAAAGGTGCTAGCTAGCATTAAAATTATCTTATAAAAAACAATCAATCTTAACATAATCACTAGTTAACTACACATGGTTGATGATATTACTAGTTTATCTAGCTTGTCCTGCGTTGCATATAATCGATGCTGTACCTGTTAATTTATCATTGAATCATAGCATACTTAGCCAAATGGGTGATTTAACAAGCGCATTCGCGAAAAAAGCTCTGTCGTTGCACCAATGTGTACCTAACCATAAACATCAATGCCTTTCTTAAAATCAATACACAAGTATATATTTTTAAACCTGCATATTTAGTTAATATTGCCTGCCAACATGAATTTATTTTAACTAGGGAAATTGTGTCACTTCTCTTGCGTTCTGTGCAAGCAGAGTCAGGGTATATGCAGCAGTTTGGGCCGCCTGGCTCGTTGCGAACTGTGTGAAGGCCATTTCTTCCTAACAAAGACCGTAATTAATTTGCCAGAATGGTACATAATTATGACATAACATTGAAGGTTGTGCAATGTAACAGCAATATTTAGACTTAGGGATGCCACCCGTTAGATAAAATACGTAACAGTTCTGTATTTTACTGAAAGAATAAACGTTTTGTTTTCGAAATGATAGTTTCTGGATTCGACCATATTAATGATCCAAGGCTCGTATTTCTGTGTGTTATTATATTATAATTAAGTCTGATTTGATAGAGCAGTCTGACTGAGCGGTGGTAGGCAGCAGCAGGCTCGTAAGCATTCATTCAAACAGCACTTTCCTGCATTTGTCAGCAGCTCTTCCCTGTGCTTCAAGCATATCAACTCCCGAGATTAAGCTGGCAATACTAAAGTACCTATTAGAACATCCAATAGTCAATGGTATAGAGAGAAATAGTCCTATAACAACTACAACCTAAAACTTCTTACCTGGGAATATTGAAGACTCATGTTAAAAGGAACCACTAGCTTTCATATGTTCTGAGCAAGGAACTTAAACGTTAGCTTTTTTACATGGCACATATTGTACTTTTACGTTCTTCTCCAACACTTTGTTTTTGCATTATTTAAACCAAATTGAACATGTTTCATTATTTATTTGAGACTAAATTGATTTTATTTATGTATTATGGTTCGGACGGACCAGTCATCAGCACTATCTGCAGTGCTTCTATTCAAATGATTCTCTCCTAACACAATTAGGGGTAAAGTGATTGTGATACACAATCAGGGGTAAAGTGATTGTGATACACAATCAGGGGTAAAGTGGCTGAGCAGCAGGATAAAACAAAAAAAATAGTAGCAGCAACGTATGGCGTTTATGTCATTTAGAAGCTTCTGATAGGCTAATTGACATCATTTGAGTCAATTGGAGGTGTACCTGTAAATGTATTTCAAGGCCTACCTTCAAACTCAGTGCCTCTTTGCTTGACATCATGGGAAAACCAAGGAAATCAGCCAAGACTTGGTTCATCCTTGGGAGCAATTTCCAAACGCCTGAAGGTACCACATTCATCTGTACAAACAATAGTACGCAAGTATAAACACCATGGGACCACGCAGCCGTCATACCGCTCAGGAAAGAGATGCCTTCTGTCTCCTAGCGATGAACGTACTTTGGTGCGAAAAGTGCAAATCAATCCCAGAACAGCAGCAAAGGACCTTGTGAAGTATCTGTATCCACAGTAAAACGAGTCCTATATCGACATAACCTGAAAGGCCGCTCACCAAGAAAGAAGCCACTGCTCCAAAACCGATATACAAAAGCCAGACTACGGTTTGCAACTGCACATGGGGACAAAGATCGTACTTTTTGGAGAAATGTCCTCTGGTCTGATGAAACAAAAATAGAACTGTTTGGCCATAATGACCATCGTTATGTTTGGAGAAAAAAGGGGGAAGCTTGCAAGCCGAAGAACACCATCCCAACCGTGAAGCACGGGGGTGGCAGCATCATGTTATGGGGGTGCTTTGCTGCAGGAGGGACTGGTGCACTTCACAAAATAGATGGCATCATGAGGGAGGAAAATTATGTGGATATATTGAAGCAACATCTCAAGACATCAGTCAGGAAGTTAAAGATTGGTCGCAAATGGGTCTTCCAAATGGACAATGACCCCAAGCATACTTCCAAAGTTGTGGCAAAATGGCTTAAGGACAACAAAGTCAAGGTATTGGAGTGGCCATCACAAAGCCCTGTCCTCAATCCTATAAAAGATTTGTGGGCAGAACTGAAAAGATGTGTAGGAGCAAGGAGGCCTACAAATCTGACTCAGGAATGGGCCAAAATTCACCCAACTTATTGTGGAAGGCTACCCAAACCGTTTGACCCAAGTTAAACTATTTAAAGGCAATGCTACCAAAAACAAATTGAGTGTATGTAAACTTCTGACCCACTGGGAACGTGAGTAATAAAAGCTGAAATAAATCCTTCTCTCTACATTCTTAAAATTAAATGGGTGATCCTAACCGACCTAAGACAGGGAATTTTTACTAGGATGAAATGTCAGGAATTGTGAAAAACTGAGTTTAAATTTATTTGGCTAAGGTGTATGTAAACTTCCGACTTCAACTATATGTATGGAATACTATGTGATAAGTACGTGTGTAACAGTATATAAAGTATGTTAATGTACTGGTGTGTACTGGTGTGCATTTTGGCAGTGGTAAAAAGTACTTAAGAACTTAAGTATTTTTGGGGGGTATCTGTACATTACTTGACTATTTATATTTTTGGCACCTTTTACTTTTACTTCACTACATTCCAAAATAAAATAATGTACTTTTTACTCCATACATTTTCCCTGACATCCAAAAGTACTTGTTACATTTTGACAGGAAAATTGTCCAATTCACACACTTATCAAGAGAACATCCCTACTGCATCTGATCTGGCAGACTCACTAAACAGAAATGCTTCGTTTGGAAATTATGTTGGAGTGTTGGAGTGTGCCTCTGGCTATCTGTCAATAATTTAAAAAAACATTTGGTTTAATATAAGGAATTTGAAATGATTTATACTCAAGTATGACAATTTAGTACTTTTTCCACCCCTGGATGTGGCTGGGGGTTATAGCATTTATTTCACATCAATTTAGACAAGTGTGTCTGGGTAAGTGTCATCTAGTATTTATCAAATATTTTTAGCATCTGGACCACTTTCTGTTTACCTGGAATTTTTCCCTTATTGTAGGCTACTACCACTTTTAGTCTTAATCTTTACTACACTACTCACTGTTTAGCACATGACCTCATGTGAATCCTTAAAGAGATGGGTGGGGCTGGCTTAAGAGGGTGTGAACAATGCTGAATGGGTGTTGACCAAGTATTCTCAAACGCGCAATGTCATCATGGGTACGCAAATTAAAAAAATGATTCACATTAAATGAATAAAGGTTTTTAAAAATGAGGGTTTTTTCTTGTCTGAGTAGCCTCGTTTCACTGACAAAAATCAAATTAAACCATCAGCGAAATAACAACACAATGTCAAATACAGGTAGCCTAATCAAATAATTAACATCCAATCACAATAACCATTACTCTCTCGCGGGAATTCCACTAACGGTCCATATGTAGCCAAACGTAGCTGCTTCTCATGTTGGTATCTGTACTGATGGCGCAAAAGCCATGACAGGGAGACATAGTGGAGTGGTAACGCGCGTGCAAGCAGTTGCTCCCGACGCAACTTGGGTACACTGCAGCATCCACCGAGAGGCTCTTGCTGCCAAGGGAATGCCTGACAGCTTGAAAGACGTTTTGGACATTACAGTGGAAATGGTTAACTTTGTTAAAGCAAGGCCCCTGAACTCTCATGTATTTTCTGCACTATACAATGATTTGGGCAGCGACCATGTAACGCTTTTACAACATACAGAAGTGTGCTGGTTATTAAGAGGTGAAGTATTGACACATTTTTTTTTATTGAGAGACGAGCTTAAAGTTCTCTTTACTGACCATAATTTTCACTTGTCTGACCGCTTGCATGATGACAAGTTTCTCACATGACTTTCCTATTCGGGTGATGTTTTTTCTCGTCTGAATAATCTGAATCTAGGATTACAGGGACTCTCCGCAACTATATTCAATGTGCGGGACAAAATTGAGGCTATGATTAAGAAGTTGGAGCTCTTCTCTGTCTGCATTAACAAGGACAACACACAGGTCTTTCCATCATTGTATGATTTTTTGTGTGCAAATAAACTCAAGCTTATGGACAATGTCAAATGTGATATAGCGAAGCACCAGAGTTAGTTGGGTGCGCGATTACGCAGGTACATTCCCGAAACGGACGACACAAACAACTGGATTCGTTATCCCTTTCATGCCCTGCCTCCAGTCCACTTACCGATATCTGAACAAGAGAGCCTCATCGAAATTGCAACAAGCGGTTCTGTGAAAATTGAATTTAATCAGAAGCCACTGCCAGATTTCTGGATAGGGCTGCGCTCAGAGTATCCTGCCTTGGCAAATCGCGCTGTTAAGACACTGATGCCCTTTGCAACCAGGTACCTATGTGAAAGTGGATTCTCGGCCCTCACTAGCATGAAAACTAAATACAGGCACACTGTGTGTGGGAAATTATTTAAAACTGAGACTCTCTCCAATACAACCCAACATTGCAGAGTTATGTGCATCCTTTCAAGCACACCCTTCTTATTAACCTGTGGTGAGTTATACACAAGGTTTTATATGTAAGATGGTGAAATAAAGAGCAAAATTATTGATTATTATTATTATTTGTGCATTGGTCCTATAAGAGCTCTTTGTCACTTCCCACGAGCCGGGTTGTGACAAAAACTCACACTCATTCTTATGTTTAATAAATGTATCGTATAGTGTGTGTGTGGCAGGCTTACAATGATGGCAAAAAACTAAATTTGAGAGTGTGCTGACCCTGGTGCTAGATGGGGTACGCAGCTGGAGGTTGAATGTTTGAAGGGGTACGGGACTATAAAAAGTTTGGGAACTACTGGTGTAGACAAAGGAGAGCTCTCCAGTAGGTACCAAAACATTCAAAGGCCCTTTTCTCAAAAGTGAGTGTATCAACTTTCAAAGCAGAATTACTTTCCCATTGTTCCTCAAAAATGCTGTGTATGATATACCATTTTGTTGCGCTGAGTCTCTTTTGAAAAAACATTTCAAATTTTGCTACATAAGACCGAATCCAGCTGATGAATCACAATTATACTAGGTCTCTTCTTTGCTCTTGGCATGGAGTCTCTGTGCTCAAATATATGCAAATATGTGCACTGGTATTTTGTTGTGTCTCTTGGGTTGTTATTGGTGGAAGACATAAATACTGCAGCTTCTTTTTTCTTTTTTTTTGATCAACAAAAACTGCAGCTTCTTTAATGACATGTCTCTTGCTTTGGTTCGCAGCTGTTAGCTTCCACTGACCTGGGCTTATCTGCTGGCTGTGGGATGCTTGTTGTTCCAACCTCAGCTTTGATTATTGACCAACATGCAATCATTGGAAAACTAACTGGATGATCTACAGTCGAGACTATCGTACCAACCGGACATTAAAAACTGTAATATCTTATGTTTCACAGAGTCGTGGCTGAAGGGCAACACGGATAATATAGAGCTGGCTGGGTTTTCTGTGCATCGGCAGAACAGAGCAGCTACGTCTGGTATGTAAATGTAGTCTGAGGAGAGATTAAATAGCATTAATACAACAAAAATAATTCTAAACACACCTTTAGTTTACACCAAAGTTAAACAGATGTATTTTTTCTTCATAATAAGCAGTAGTAATATTCTTAGATCAGAATGACAGCAGACTGTACTTCACTCAACGAGCTGTATAAGGCCATAAGCAAACAAGAAAATGCTCATCCAGAAGCGGCACTCCTAGTGGACGGGGACTTTAATACAGGCAACCTTAAATCTGTTTTACCTCATTTCTACCAGCATGTCACATGTGCAAACAAAGAGAAGAAAAAACAACTCTGGACAACCTTTACTCCACACACAGAGACGCATACAAAGCTCTCCCTCGCCCTCCAGTTGACAAATCTGACCATAATTATATCATCCTGATTCCTGTTTACATGCAAAAACTAAAGCAGGAAGTACCAATGACTCGCTCAATACGGAAGTGATCAGATGACGCGGATGCTACACTACAGGACTGTTTTCCTAGCACATACTGGAATATGTTCCCGGGATTCATCCAATGGCATTGAGGAGTATACCACCTCAGTCACCGGTCTTACTACACCGGCTCTGACGCTCGTCGGATGTGGCAGGGCTTGAAAAATATTACGGACTACAAAGGGAAACCCATCCACGAGCTGCCCAGTGACGCGAGCCTACCAGACGAGCTAAATGCCTTTTATGCTCGCTTCGAGGCATGCATGAGAGCACCAGCTGTTCCGGACGACTGTGTGATCACTCTCTCCGTAGCTGATGTGAGCAAGACCTTAAAACAGGTCAACACTCACAAACGGATTACCAGGACGTGTACTCAAAGCATGCGTGGACCAACTGGCAAGTGTCTTCAGTGACATTTTCAACCTCTCCCTGACCGAGTCTGTAATACCTATATGTTTCAAACAGACCACCAAAGCCAAGCTTCCTTACATCCAGACCCTATATACCAGGCGGTGTCAGAGGAAGGCTCAAAAAATGGTCAAAGACTCCAGTCACCCAAGTCATAGACTGTGCTCTCTGCTAACGCACAGCAAGCGGTACCGGAGCGCCAAGTCTAGGACCAAAAGGCTCCTTAACAGCTTCTACCCCCAAACCCATAAGATCGCTGAACAATTAATCAAATGGCCACCCAGACTATTTACATTGATCCCACCCCCTTTGTTTTGACACTGCTGCTACTCACTGTTTATTATCTATGCATAGTCACTTTACAAATTACCTCGACTAACCTGTACCCCCGCACATTGACTCGGTACCGGTACCCCCTGTATATAGCCTTACTTTTTGATTTGATATGTTTACTTTATTTAGTAAATATTTTCTTAACCAACAATGCAGTTCAAGAACTAGTTAAGGGCTTATAAGTAAGCATTTCATGGTAAAGTCTACACCTGTTGTATTCGGCGCATGTGAAAAATAACATTTGATTGAGTGTATTGGGTAATACCTCGGGCTTAATGTCCCCTGGATACATTTGACTGGCCTCCCAGTCTTTGTCCCTGTGCAAGCATTACTGAACTAGAACAGCCCAAGTTGAGATGGATTGAGGCCTCACCTACCAAAACCCAATTAGGTTGCATGTCCATAAAACCTCTGGTTAATCGAGACTGAAGGTAACAATAATAAGTGTAGCGTTCAGTCTGGTTTAACCAGGCTGTCCATGTTATCCTCAGTATACAAAGGAGCGGATAGCTGAGAGTAGCAATGGTTTCTATAATTAGGATGTTTAGGAAAAATCGGACATGATGGCAAAGTTAAAAAAAACACACCCTAGTAAATCTACTGCGGTGAAAATATAAAGCTGTGTGGAAAATGCAGAGCTTTTACAAATGATATCACCGTGGTTTGGTTTAAGAGTATATGACGCTAATAAAGTCAGAGGGAAAGGTTTCTCACCCATAGAATGTCAGTCGGAGGTATCCGATCCTCTGGCTGAGGCGGGCCACCTGACCCTGCTCCACCGGCGCCCCCTTCAGGTAGACGATGCCCACGCGACGTAGAGCCAGCAGCCAGGCCAGGGCGGCCTTGTCGTCGTGGAGGACCTCCTCGAAGTTGGCCGTGGGGATCCGCAGCTCTGAGTCCCAGTACACACGCTCTGAGAGAGCCAAGGAGATAGATGCACTTCATTAAAGTATTGTATCATCCTGTATGGTCTGTATCATACCGTCCTGTATCGTATCAGTTTGTCAAAGTTCCCAGATTTTTCTGAAATTCCAGTTGGAGGCTCCCCAGAATCAGGAGGGAATAAGCTGGGAGGGAATCCTTCAGCTGAAAATCCTTGAGGCAGGATTTCTGAAAAACCTGGTAAATTTCCGGAATTTTGCAACATCAGAATTTTGCAATGCATAGAGAGTGCAACTTCTAACTCTAGAGATACAAATTTCGGCCATTTTCTACCAATATCGACAACTGACAGTTTCTGCTCTGTGCAGTGATTGAACTGCCTGGGGTGCAGGTCGGGGACAGAATAGAATGTCCTGGTTTGTTTGCCTTGGTTTCAGGACAGCTGAGGTTGTCAAAACCATATGGACAGACACCACAGCCTGTCAATGAACAATGGACTCTAACGGCAATATGTGTAATGCTCCCGGTCACAGTCTGTACTGGCTGTATATAATGTGTCTGTGTGTCCATGAAACGTTTCCTCCTAGGGATAGGAGGGAGGGAGGCCAGCTCGCTATGGTTGAATACTCTGTGAGGAGGAAGAGGAAGGGGGAGAAAGGGGTGAGAAGAGTGCATGTCTCGACTGACAGCAGTGGAAAAAGCCTCCCACTGCTTCGCTTTGCACCAAGCTGGCTTCAGCCCTTTTTCCATAGAGGCTCTCTCCAGTGGCTCCTGCATTGCAGACACAGCTGCCGAGCTCATTTAGTGTGTGTATGTATGGGGGGTACAACAAACCTCTTCAGTAGCAATTCATCAGGATTAAGTGGAGAGATAATCCAAGTCAGATGTTAGAAAGCTTGACTTTGCATCAACTCAGTTGATGTAATTCTTTGTGTGGCGTAGTCAATGGATTTTGCTCCGTGAGTACAGCTATGGTAACACATGGAGTGTCTAGGGGCTTTGCAGGAATATGCTGCAGCTTGATTGTCACTCTGGGGGATGATCCTGAACCTTTTCACCTGCAACAATGAGTCATCGAGATACAATGATATCTTTCACTGATACTGCTGACTTAACCCACAGCAGGTTTTTACATCTCCTGTCACGCTGTCATCTCCAAAACAATTCTCTGTCAAAAAGTCAAGAAGAACCCCCCCAATCCTAACTCTGTAAATGAAGAGGGTTGAAACATGTTTGGAAGGGAAATAAGATCTTTATTAAAGGCTGGCTGATCTTGAGGGTCACCGACAAAGAGAAGGTTGAAGTATGAGGAACTTCTAGAATAAAGGCTAGTTCCTTCCAATGTTACAAGCACTCCCATGAAATCAGACTAGCCCATAGACACCATTTGACCAGTCGGTATGTATCTGCACACAAAGGGGGACATAAAGTTCTTGGCTAGAGGCAGAACGGTGCTTCAGGGACAGAGCCCTGGGGTTTTGGATATCACACATGACGTAGTAAGCCATAACAGCAGAGGTAAAAGCATGTCGTATCGAATTAGGAATTTTGGCTGAACTTGCCTTCCCCCTGTAAATTGACCTTTTCTTGTCTGGTGAACTTGTCATGTTCGGCTAACATCATTGGTTATCTCCTGATTGACTCAAGATCAGTATTAACTACCTTCACTGTTATGTTTTAAACCAAGGACCGTTATGTTTTGAACAAACCGATTTCAATCCTTGAGGTCCAAGAAAAATGTAGAGAGCGAGAGTAAGGAGAGAGGAAAGGATAGGAAGGGAGAGACAAATGGAGACAGAGGGAAAAAAGTGAGAGAAAATGGAGAGTGGAAAGGAGCATAGAGAGAGTCAGAGCAGAGAGCGCTAAACCCGGGTAGGCCCTTTAGTGGGTGATGGATGGGGTAAAAGAGCGGCTGGCTGGGCAGTGGGCCCGGGCTGGAAGGGTTCAGATGGTGCAGGGCCCAGAACATTCTGCTCGACACTCAAATTCTCACCAAGCGCAAAATCGCTGCTCTGATTTCCTGAAACGTGTAGCGTTAGTCCACCAGGCCAATCAGCGATTAGTCTCTCTGACTCTTGCATAGTTTCCAACCGGGGTTAACTGAGATACAATGTCAGGCTGTGTGTGTGTTTGAGAGAGAGCTAGTGCCTGTCCTAGTACGTATGTGTCGAAGAACGCAGGAGTTTTAATTTGACACTATTATGCTTGTGTATGTACGTGTTATCTGTCTGTTTGATGGGAGTGTGTATTTGTAAATCCTTTCCTCCCTTCCGTTGGTCTTCTGCGGTTTTTCCAGACGAGGTACTCTCTCTCTCGTCGTGGAGTTCCCCAAAAAGCTGCTCTGGGCGTAGACAGGGTCTTTCACAATTCAATTACACTAGATCAACTTCCTCACAAGGTCAACTGTGGAGTTCAGTTCTTTTCGACTGGAGGTATTAGACGCCGTATTGTATTTGCTGTAAAGGCCTTCACAAACATGGTGGCATTCATCAGTGCTTTCATTGCAAAGGGGGCTGATGCCAGTGGGTGTGCCCACTACAACTATCAGGACAAGCCTGCAGCTGTACTGAAATTTTATTTTATTTTTTTAATTTTTTTTAGGGGTGGATCAGCTTAATATTGCGGAAAGAATGTTGCTTCCAATGTAATTGTCTGCATCATTTCCAATCCCCCATATTTTTTGGGGTAAATATATATATCCATACACGTATGCATACATATACACATATATACATACACATACCTATATAGACATACATACTTTTTTAAAGAATATACCTTTATTATTATTCCCCGCAAACCCTACCACCGATCCCCCAATTGGAGTAAACTGATAAACATTTCTGTTTTTACCTTCGATTTATACATCTTATACACATTTTACAGACACAGTCTACTTTATAATAGTTCTCTCTTGTTTGTTCTTAGTCCTTCCTCTATTTCTGTTGTCGATCCAGTACTGAAATTTTAGATGAATGGAATTGGGTGTTATAATCGGCCAGAGAAATGTTATCTAGTTGAATACAGAGGTTTCCGCAAAATAACTACAATCCTGTATCCAATCATGTGAGAAGTGAAGTTGCATAAACACACAGTCCCAGACACACACACGTCGGCACATTGTAGCTGTTGAAGTCCCATTTACAAAGAGCCTGTGTCTTAAACTGACGTGGCACAGCTAGTCCTTCTCTGGACTAGCACCGCTAGTCTCTTCTCTGGAGAATACAACAAACTAACCTTTCTCTGTTTAATGGAGAAACCTGCACCACAGAGCCACCTCTGCCTTCTCAGCTTTAATAAAGAGTCTGGTGACCAATTCCAAACCGACCCCCTAATCCCTACCTCTACACCATAGTACTTTTTATAGATCTGGAAGACATGGATAGGAGTCAGCAATAATAGCTTTCCCCTCTTGTTATAGCTCGACCTAGCCCTCAGATGGGCTGGATGGAATTTCCCCATGTTGCTTACACCTATTCAATCCATTCAGATCTTTAATATCCTTATCACTCTCCTGAGCAGTAAAGCTGAACTGAGCTGTGCTGTGCTGGCCTGGTTACACATCCACCGAAACATACCATACGCATCCATGTGTGTGTGTCTGTGTTTGTGTATGTCCGTGCGTGTGTGGCGCTGTGTGTGTGTGTGTGTGTGCGCACATGCTCAGCGGGAGAGATTCATCTCCTTGATCGACAAATCAGTGTGTGTACATGGAAATGGTGAGGTTTGGGGGGAAAGATGCGTGTTTTTCCATTGATGCACCGGTGCAGCTATGTTTTTAGGAGCCTTGTATTTCCCCCCCAAACTGATGTGTTCTCACGTATCGACCACAAGAGCCCGTAGGTCCAGAGGGTGTCTAAATTCATACCAGATGAGTCAAGGAAGACACAGACTCCCATTAAGTCAAAGGAAAGACATATCAGTTGCTGCTTGGATGAGTAGGAACAAATCAAGTTCCATTAGGACTAACTGAGGCCAATTCGGGGCAAATTATCGTAACATTCAGACAGTTTGCTAGTTGAGCTGATGAGAGTACTTTAGACAGCGAATCTAGTGAATGCAATATCTATGCCGTTAAGTAACTATTTTTTTAAAATATATTCATACTTGTGTTCATCTCTAAGCCAAGCTAGATATCAATTAGGTCCTCATTAAAAAGTGAGAAATAATTCTATCCTATTTTATTACAATTTACAAACATGGCTTGCTTGCTAAAACTACATCAGAGCAGAATGTTCCATTCCTTGGTGGCCAAACAGGGACAGTCTTAAGTATCTATCTCATTATAACATTAACAACTGGCCCAGAGTCAGATTAGGCCTGTTTATCTCATGAAAGGATGCTTTAAACTGATGCATGGCGAGCTGATCCAAAATCTGCACCGCAGGGAAGAGAGTGACTCAGTAGGCACTATGGTAGTGACCAAGCAGACGGTGAGTAAAAGGTGTTGACACATTTCAAATCAAATGTTATTTGTCACATGCGCCGAATACAACCTTACAGTGAAATGCTTACTTACAAGCCCTTGACCAACAATGCAGTTTTAAGAAATATAAGTGTTAAGTAAAAAATTATTCAAGAGCAGCAGTAAAATAACAATAGCGAGGCTATATACAGGGGGTACCGGTACAGAGTCAATGTGCGGGGGCACCGGTTAGTCGAGGTAATTGAGGTAATATGTACATGTAGGTAGTGTTAAAGTGGTTATGCATAGATAATAAACAGAGAGTAGCAGCAGCGTAAAAGAGGGGGGGCAATGCAAACAGTCTGGGTAGCCATTTGATTAGCTGTTCAAGAGTCGTATGGCTTGGGGGTAGAAGCTGTTAAGTATTTTGGACCTAGACTTGGCGCTCCGGTACTGCTTGCTGTGACGTAGCAGAGAGAACAGTCTATGACTATGGTGGCTGGAGTCTGACAATTTTTCGGGCCTTCCTCTGACACCGCCTGCTATAGAGGTCCTGGATGGCAGGAAGCTTGGCCCCGGTGATGTACTGGGCCGCACTCACTACCCTCTGTAGCAGTCGGTAGAGAAGAGTCCAGAGGAAGATGTGTGAGAAAAGACGGTGGCCTCTTGGATAAGCCAGCCAACACTGCTTCGTCACCTCACGGTAGGTAAAAGGCTCAAAGTACGCTAGCTAGAAAGTGAGAAAACACCACGTCATTCACCGGCAATAATCCTCATCCTCCTCAAGCGTTCAAAGAGAGCTTAAGGACACGGTAGTGCCAGTTTACAGGCTTGATTACTGTTCACAGGATGCGGCGAGTTGGAACAGTTGATAAACATACAGAAGATAATGACTACTAGACTTAGAATAAAAGGTGCTATCTAGAACCTAAAAGGGTAATTTAGCTGTCCCCATAGGAGAACCCTTTGAAGAAGGGTTCCCCAGAGGTATCTACATGGAACCCAAAAGGGTTCTGCGTGGAACCAAAAAAGGGTTCTCCTATGGGAACAGCCGAAGAACCCTTTTTCTAAGAGTGTACTGATAATGTTAATAATGTAGGCCTAGAAAGACAATGCCTCATAATAACGGGAATAATAACCACACTACTGTTGGAATATAACGAGTGCTATCCAATATTTCCTATGGAGGGGTGATTGAAACAGGTCCACAGCCCCCCAAAAGCCACATCTCCCAAGACAAGGGTTTTAGAAAATGACTATAGTACCATTCCTAGAATGCTTTTGGAATAAGAAGGCAAAACAACTCACGGTTGCTAAGGTCCTCGGTAAGATATAAACAGGAAGTGTAAACACTAACAAATATAATGATGACAAACACTCCTTGTAGATTCCAATCTCCCTGGGCACAAAAAAAAGTATTTGAGTGTTTGCTTGTATACTATACACACTATGGCCTCAAGCTCTAGCCTAGACGATTTAAGTGAGGTCAGAACCAGACCTGGGTTTAAAATAGTACTTGAAATAATTTAAATACCAGTGCAAACCCCACTCGCCTGGCACTCGAGGCAGGCTCAAAAATGCCAAATAGCTTACTATTTAAATCCAAGACTGGTCAGAACAAGGTCCCCTCAGTTGCATGGGGTGGATAAACAACAGGGCAAATTGGTTCAACGAGTTGAGTTTGGCTTAAAAACGGTGTCTCTAAACATCCACTTCCATTCAGCTTCCCTTTAATTAGTATTCCATATGGCAGAGGGGGGGGGGGGGGGGGGTTGAACATGACTGCACACAGACTCCACACCTTGCCTAAGGTCTCAAGTTATTAAGCTATTTCACATACGGCCGGTGCATACCTCAGTGATGTAGTCTGGTCTAGATGTGTGAAAGCGACATCCTCTGGGTTAGAGATTGACAGGCTGCACACTTTGACAGCAGCAGCAGTGTCTGGGGAACCCCATATAATTAGAAATGATTGGAGGCATGTGGTCCTGGAGGTTGGTCTAGTGGTCAACACAGCCGCCTCCGGACTACCCGTGCCCCTCAACAGCGGGGGTTCAAATCCGTTGTGCCAGTTTCTGTACTGTTCATTCTCCCACTCATTTCCATGCTGTGTAAATAAATGAAATATAACTGTTTTTTTAAGTAAATGGTTAGGGGGAAACTCCTAATTCCTACAAACACCAAAAAACAAGTGAGGGGTGATTCAGTCTGAGTAACACCCCCGCAGCTCATATTATCATATTAACCTCGGCATCTCCCGCGTGTGCTACACTTTGACAATCTTACCGGTCTTCTGGGAAAAAAGGAAAACATACAGATATTCCAAACTAGGTCTGTCTGTGAGTGAAATAGAGAGAGAGAGAGAGAAAGAGGGAGAAAAAAAGAGAGGGGCCTATAGGGAGCTAGGTAGGGATGTGAACAAAACTTGAGTAACAAAACTTCCAGATGTGAACATTGTTTCACCATCCATCCATCTAAAAGCGTAAATTTTTCCAGGGTTTTTGGCAGGAGGAATTTCAGACCAGACCTCAGGAGGATATAATTAAACCCAGAGACAGGGGGGCTGGTGTGTGTGTGTGCGTGTGTGAAAGACAGAGCCAGACAGAACATGAGCTAAACTCTGTCTGATAGGAGCACTCCTGGTGCTGAGCTAGCAACAGTTGAAGAACAAAAACCCTGCACTTACAAAGTGTGTGTGTGGGGGGGGGACCTCTTACACCTGTACTAAAGGAGAGAAGGAGGGGGGGGGGGGCTGCTATCCACACACACTGTCTTTAATCACTCTAGAGTGGAAACAAAGCAGGAGCCACTGAAACCTGTGGATCCTTCAGGACCACGTGTGGAAACACCATCTAGTCTCTCCTCAGTTGAAATGCAGCTACAGCCATCATTTCACCTTCATTACTGCCTTGTACACTGCTCTTTCCATGACATACAGTAGACTGACCAGGTGAATGCTATGATCCATTATTGATGTCACTTGTTAAATCCACTTCAATCAATGAAGGGGAGGAGACAGGTTAAAGAAGGATTTTTAATTACGACACGGCGTGTGGTGCATGAAATGTATTCTTGGATGTTACACATATTCAAGTTTAACAGTCTGTGCTCAACACTTAGCTAACTAGATGGCCATTTAGATCACTTGTAACAAGCAAATACTGATATACAGTAAATACGCTTATTGGTATCAATAATGTTTTTCTAAAGTACTTGTGGCCTGTAGCATATGTTTTTTTTAAAGAACTGAAAATGCAGTTAGTATGGCACAAAGAAAATGTCAATCAAAAAGTAACATTGGAATTTGCACAACAGGATGCTTGGTTAAGGTACTGTACGAGGGCACAGAATCTTACTCTTTTTCAGATAAATTCTTCAGGGACATTTTCAAGAACAAAAAGCATTTATCTCATGGGTCTTCAGAGCACTGTAGCAGTCAGCTACTGTTAGACTAGACAAAAATAGAATGGACACTGTCAGCATGGGTGAATTGGCTGTGTGTGTGTGTGTGTGTGTGTGTGTGTGTGTGTGTGTGTGTGTGTGTATGTGTATGTGTGTGTGTGTGTGTGTGTGTGTGTGTGTGTGTGTGTGTGTGTGTGTGTGTGTGTGTGTGTGTGTGTGTGTACTGTAGCAGTGAATTTCAATAGACAGAGACACATGCTCAACACAAACTAAGAGCTATGAAACTACATAGGCCCTACCAGTTTGGGATTGGATCAAATTCAATCATTATATTTAAAAAAAATGATTTATCCTGATTTATTCCAGAATATCTACTTTCAGCGACAGTGGGGAAATTGCCATATAGCAGTTCTTGGCATAATATTCTTACCATTTAGGAAGAGCTCCTCTTGTAGGGCTTGTCTGGCAGCAGGAGAGAAGCACCGTTTCCTTAGCCATTCTGGGTCAAACTCGCTGGTGTGCTGGTCCGGCCACACTATGGACACCTGAGGACAACCACAGAGGTTGGTTAAGGGTTTGCGTGGGAATCCCAAACCTTTCCCAAAGGCAGCTCATACTAGTGTAGCACATGGGGATGTGTGAAACTTGCTCCTCAGCCTGAAGTGTCCCCACTTGCACTTCTCTCAAATGTTGTGCACAAATTTGTTTACATCCCTATTAGTGAACATTTCTCCTTTGCCAAGATAATCCATCCACCTGACAGGTGTGGCATAGAAGCTGATTAAACAGCATGATCATTACACAGGTGCACCTTGGGAACAATAAAAGGCCACTCTAAAATGTGCAGTTTTGTCAGAGAATATAATGTTAATTTCTCGATCATACCTCACTCCAATGTCGTTTTAGAGAATTTGGCAGTACGTCCAACCGGCCTCACAACCGCAAACCACATGTATGGCACTGTGTGGGCGAGAGGTTTACTGATGTCATCATTGTGAACCGAGTGCCCCATGGTTGCAGTGGGGTTATAGTATGAGCAGGCATAAGCTACGGACAATGAACACGATCGTATTTTATCAATGGCAATTTGAATGCACAGAGATACAGTGACGCGATCCTGAGGCCCATTGTCGTGCCATTCATCCGCTGCCATTACCTCATGTTTCAGAATGATAATGCATGGCCCTATGCCACAAGGATCTGTACACAATTCCTGTAAGCTGAAAATATCCCAGTTCTTCCATGGCCTGCATACTTACCAGACATGTCACCCATTGAACATGTTTGGGATGCCCTGGATCACGCGTACGACAGCGTGTGCCGCCAATATCCAGCAACTTTGTACAGCCATTGAAGAGGAGTGGGACAACATTCCACAATCAACAGCCTAATCAACTCAATGCGAAGGAGATGTGTCACACTGCATGAGGCAAATGGTGGTCACATCAGATATTGACTGGTTTTCTGATCCACGCCCCTACCTTTTTTTAAGGTATCTGTGACCAACAGAATCATATCTACAGTACCAGTCAAAAGTTTGGACACACATTCTCATTCCAGGGTTTTTCTTTATTTTTTACTCTTTCTACATTGTAGAATAATAGTGCCTACATCAAAACTATGAAATAAATAGTAACCAAAAAAATTGAATCAAAATATCCTGTTGAAAAACAAATGATAGTCCCACTAAGCGCAAACCAGATGGGATGACATATCGCTGCAGAATGCTGTGGTAGCCATGCTGGTTAAATGTGCCTTGAATTCTAAATAAAATCACTGACAGTGTCACCACCAAAGCACCCCCACACCATCATACCTCCTCCTCCATGCTTCACGGTGGGAACCTCACATGCGGAGATCATCCGTTCACCTACTCCACCTGCGTCTCACAAAGACAAATTTGGACTCATCAGACCAAAGGGCAGATTTCCACTGGTCTAATGTCCATGGCTCGTGTTTCTTGGCCCAAGCAAGTCTCTTCTTATTATTGGTTTCCTTTAGTAGTGGTTTATTTGCAGCAATTAGACCATGAAGGCCTGATTCACGCAGTCTCCTCTGGACAGTTGATGTTGAGATGTGTCTGTTACTTGAACTCATTTATTTGGGCTGCAATTTCTGAGGCTGGTAACTCTAATTAACTTATCCTCTGCAGCAGTGGTAACTCTGGGTCTTCCTTTCCTGTGGGGGTCCTCATGAGAGCCAGTTTCATCATAGCGCTTTATGATTTTTGAGAATGCACTTGAAGAAACTTTCAAAGTTCTTGAAATTTTCCGGATTGACTGACCTTCATGTCTTAAAGTAATGATGGACTGTTGTTTCTCTTTGCTTATTCGAGCTATTCTTGCCATAATATGGACTTGGTCTTTTACCAAATAGGGCTATCTTCTGTATACCACCGCTACTTCATCACAACACAACAGATTGGCTCAAACGCATTAAAAAGGAAAGAAATTCCACAAATTTACAGGTGTGCCTTGTTAAAAGTTAAGTTAATTGAAATGGATTCCAGGTGACTACCTCATGAAGCTGGTTGAGAGAATGCCAAGAATGTGCAAAGCTGTCATAAAGGCAAAGGGTGGCTACTTTGAAGAATCTCAAATCTCAAATATATTTTGATTTGTATAACACTTTTTTGGTTACTACATGATTCCATATGTGTTATTTCATAGTTCTGATGTCTTCACTATCATTCTACAATGTAGAAAATAGTAAAAAAATAAAGAAAAACCCTTGAAATGAGTAGGTTTGTCCAAACTTCTGACTGGTACTGTATATTCTTAGTCATGTGAAATCAATAGATTAGCGCCCAATGAATTTATTTCAATTGACTGATTGGGGCAAAGGCACTGCATCTCAGTGCTAGAGGCGTCACTACAGACCCTGGTTCGATTCCAGGCTGTATCACAACCGGACGTGATTGGGAGTCCCATAGCGCAGCGCACAACTGGCCCAGCATCGTCCGTGTTAGGGTTTGGCCAGGGTAGGCCGTCATTGTAAATAAGAATTTGTTCTTAACTGACTTGCCTAGTTAAATAAAGGTTAAATTAAAAAATACAAAATATGAGCTGTAAATCTTTGAAATTGTTGCATGTTGCGTTTATATTTTTGTTCAGTATAAATTAACTTAAGTGGAGTAGGATGAGTGCCATTAGATTGACACGGATATAAGGTCAGTTTTACATTTCCCTCCTTATGGTTAAATTGAGGAAAGATAAGTTCATCCAAGATATGTTACCTTGTTGTTGTCAGTGACTTGGACCCGGTCGACCCCAGTGTGGATGTCCAGCTGGGAGAGCAGCAGGCTGCGGGCCTGGGCCGACTGCAGGGTACACAGTGGGCATTGACAATTGTCCCTAAGCCATGTGTACGGGTACAGGCTCTGTCCGCTGCCCTCCCACTCAACCTCCAGTAGCCTTTCCTGCTCCAGGGCCCGGACCTGCCTCACCCCAGGGCTGTCCCCCAGGGCGGTGGAAGGGAGCGGGGCGGGTGCTTGGGTCCCGTGCCCACGGAGCTGCCTCCAGGTCAGGTGAAGAGAAGGAGATCCAGGCCTACCCCCAGCCCTCAAGGCATGGCAGGCCAAGACGGAGCTTCGCTTGAGCATGGTCGGCAGGGTACATCGTGCTATAGTGGTCGTCCACATCCTCGAACCGGGACCTCCGGATGAGAGCAGAAGGGTTGTCGGAAAGGACAGTACACTCTGGGATCCAAGTCATCATAAATATTCCAACGGTTAATAAGGGTACAGGTCAAGACACATCTAGGCATGTAATACTTGTTTTTTTTTACTTTTATTTTGAAGTTATTTTTGAATTATTGTTTTAAATGTATTGTATTATCTAGGCATATTTCACCATAAATGGAATTGAGATGTTTAAAAAAAAGTAACTTTTATTTAAATAGTTCGATTTAAAATAGGCTAGTTTGAGGCAAAAGGTGTAATAATACTAAATGCACCTTGCTACCACACTGATGGGGAGAACAGGACCTTGCAACTTTTTGTATCCAAAATTGCTTTCATTTGTTATTTACAAGCGCGGCAACACTGGGTCGTCCCTAGACACCACAGACAAAGTCATAAACCCCGCCTATTTCTACAATTTATCTTCTTAAATGTGATTTTAAACATTACCCTAACCTTGAAAACACAATGCTAACCCTAATCTTAAATTAAGCAAAAAGCAACAACAAAAAACATGCTTTTTACGATATAGAATATTTTGACGTTGTGGCTGTGCTATCTAGTGGAAACCACAACATTGCGCGACACATTTTTTGTTGTTATAATTCTGTTCTGATACATTGCATGTTTCCGCTTTGGAAACTAGATGAAAGGTCAATACATGGGCAAGCGTCCCGGAAGCAGCTCGCACTACAGATTTAGAAAAAAGGCTAATATATATATAATAGATTGCCTTATTTTGTTATTCCGTACTTTGAGAAACCTTACAAACTATATATTTTTAACTATTTGTACTTATGCGAGTCTGAACTGCTAGGCTAGGTTTACTGTAGCTATCTGCCCAGGCTAGCTCTCGTTCTACTACTAGCTAACGTTACCTTAGCAAGCTACTATTACCATTTAATTTAGCCTCCAATGACAAAATAGTTGACATTAGACGCTCACTTGCTGATATTAATTGAATGATTTACGAAAATCCCATGTTTGTAGCGAGCTAGCTAGCATATATCCCATTCATTTATGTGGAGACAGCGAACTACCGTTACTGTATAATTTATTTAACGTTACTTTGCTTTCACTACGCAACCAGACATTCCAGTGACAACACATGCTATATTTACCGGCAACATTACAATATGTAGTATCTAAAAAATAATTATGAAAAATGTATGTACCTGTATTATTTTGGTAGGCTTCTAAACTTTTGAATGTTCTTTGTCAACGAAGCGTCTATCAAAAATGCAGTGCCGACTGTCAAACTAGGGGAAAGGTTAGCACGTGGGTGAATGACATAACCACTGTCGTTGTGGAGGCATCAGAGATGGTGAGGCAGTGAACTTTGCTGACATGACATCAACAGACCAGGGTTATAGTGTGCCAATATCAAGGTTGGGAACTTAGGAAGTCGATCACAATTAGAATAGCTATTAATCATTCTCCCACTCGGTTTACATATTACAGAATATAGCAGAGCAATCTCTTACCTCTCAGCTCTTTAGTTGTGTCAGTTGTGTAGTTGGTCAGTAACAGGTTTAATTAAACTAGCCTGTGGTCTGGAACTGGGTGCAACAACTGCTTAAAATTATATTTCAATTATATTAAATTAAAATTATTTATTCACACTACTCAGAACCCTGTTAGTGGAGAGTGACAGTATTCTAATTATTTCCTTAATACTGTCTGCTACTTACCAGGTATTGACTTAGAAAATACTTTAAACAATAATAGCTACATTGCAATAGAATACTAATTATCTTCCAATACAATTTGTTGCCAGGTAGTTTCCATTTGTGTTGAATTATTTTATGAAAGTGCTAGATGATTAACTGTTACCACATGAGTAGTGTAATTCTGCAAGGGGACATGTTAACTAATCTCCCCTCCCCTCAAGGCAACAGCAGACAAACTATTGTAACGACCCTGGGTTTATACGCGCGGAAATCGACTCTGCCGTTCGAGCATGCTTTTGCGGCACAGTCGATAGCGCGCCGGACCTCGGGCTAGGAGGTCGAGGGTTCGAGACCTGCTCCCTGCTGTTTCATTACACTATGTAATCCAAGACACATGACTGTTTGTGAGACCAAGACTGCTTTATTCCACTGAGCAAAAGCCTAGGCATTTGATCTGGGAGCTAACACAAGTCTTCAGGTCACAGTTATGAGGTATAATTTCCAGCAATTCTAGGCTATTCCTCCCTCTTGCCTGGCTCTCCTCCTTGCAAATGCGCACAGACTACTTCCTCATGGGAAAACATAGTGTGTAATAAAACACTTCTTGTGGGCATGTAGGGGCACTTTGAAGTATGTCCTTAGAATCTTTGTAAAGTTGCTAACTACTGTTTGTCCTAGAAAGCTGTGCAAAGCACTGGTTTCACCAGCTGTAGTTCAGTCTTGTCTATAATAACGAGGCGTCCAAACCCCTGAGTCAAACACAAAATCTTTAATAAAAAACGGAACACACAAAACATGTTAGGAACGTTGCCACAGACAGTGTTTGAAGTCCATGAGTGCTGCCTGCAGTCTTAAGTGTTTATCATACTTGTTGCCACACATACATATATATCATTTCGAAAAGAAAAACAATAGATATTGCAGATATTGAAACATATTAGCCTAAACAAAAATAACGAGTACAATTAAGCTCTTCTGTCACATAGATATTGACATGCACAGCATTTATTCCCATAACATGCTCTGAACATTTCCCCAAACGATATTGCATCCACAAAAATGCAAAGGGATATACACATCATAAGTCACAACCTTATACGTTTAAACAAGGCAAACATTGTTCAAAGTATTATTTAAAACTCTTGTTAATTGGCCTTACTGTAAAAATAGAAATGCTAATTGTTATGCATTGTAAACATTTCAATAATTTCCAGCCAAATTCCCTCAACTGAATGCAAGATCTCAGAGATACAAGCTGCCAAGTGGATTCTGTAGGTAGGCCATGTCACATACTCTATAAATAACACCTGTTGCGACTGTTAGACAACGTCATCGCGATGAATGAATAGTCATCTTTGAAATCCCCCGTCAGAGCAAGGCATCGACAATTATCAATTGCAAAGGCATTTTAACGCAACACCATATTGCAAATGCCCAAATAATGTTGCCACAAGTAAACCATAGGCCAACCCAAAATGAACTGACAACATTGTCAATGAATTACATTTCACCCTACATGCGAAACCCCACTAGGCCTATTGTATTTTTAGAATAAATAAAACTGGTATCATTTCTGTCTGCATGTTTTATCTCTCCTTTAATATAAATATGCAATGAAATACGACATGATTTCGCCAATATTATTTTCCTCAGACTACTTTTATAACTCGGCTTAAACTAATTTACCCAAGTTTAACCTTCATGTATTCATTTTTCAATCGGCTCAATCTGGTCCCGTGACTTCGAATTATGAGAGAGAGAAGCTCGTGTTTATCCTTCAACCCCACCGATATGTACAGTGTGTTCTTTAGCACGTCTCTTGTGTGGACAACCATGTTCAGAAAGTCGTCGTTTATGCGGTGCTCCTCCTTCAACTCGTTCTCCTGACTCTGTTTGAATTTCACCTCCAGTTCTAACAGAGACTTTTCAGAGTTTGTAAAAGCCTCGCCAATCTGAGTCGTCTCCCTTCTCAAATATTTTCCATAGCTGTCCTCTCCGTCCAAATCAAAATAAATGCTTTTCCCGATCCCCTCTAGCACCCTGGCCGAGTCTTCGATGTGTCTCTTGATGATCGTGAAATCATCTCGGATTACCGAATCGTGGTCCTCGTCAAGACCGCATTTTCGGTCGTCTGTCATTTTAAAAAGCATTTGACATTTTTCCGGATCATCGTTATTCTCATAGTCGCCGTCTGGCACAAAGTAGTGATGGAACGTGCCGTTAGACATCTCTGGATACAGAGGTCCGTTAAAAAACGCACCGCAGATCGGCAATGAAAACATCCCAATAGCGAGTAAGTGTAGAAAAGCCATCCTACCCACTTATTGACAATACGTGAGCAATAGAAGATGCTTTCCTTTAGAGCGCAAAAAAATATGATTTAATTCGCTCACCAATCAAACATTTCCAAACTTGCAATGCATGTGGTATCCATGAGCTAAAATACCGAAAGTAACTAGGTGTCCAGGCAGGCTTTGTGATATTTTTAAATCTTCTTTCAGGTCGCTCCTCGTTTAGCCTATGCAAGTGTTGCCAACTATTTTTCAAGGAAAGTAGCAGTTGGTTCAGCCACAGACAGTCACGTGAAAGTTTGAAATACTTTTTTTTAGCTTTACACATAGAAACCCCAAAGATTTCACGCAGGAGTAGCCTATCAAACAGAGAAATTTGAAAGTGCCTGACCGTAGCTTTGTGACTCAATTTCAAGTTCAACATCTGGATTGCTCAAGCACCGCGTTTGGTTTTGACTAATGATAGCCTACCCTCTCTCAACTCTCAAATTACATCCATGCTCCGTCACTTAAAAGGAAGCGCAGTTTCAATTGACTTCAGGCCCGGTCCTGGCCGATATGCAGCCTAGACAAGACAAAAAAAATGCTCCCCTCCTATCCCCACAAAGTAGAATACAGTCTCGGCCCACAATGCACTTTAATGAATGCCTATCCATCTGGTACCTACTTTTGTAAAACAGGCACGTTACATGAGCTTTATAGTCCTGATACCTGACAGACTGGAGACTAATTATATACTGAACAAAAATTAAATGCAACATGCAACAATTTCAAAGATTTTACTGAGTTACAGTGCATAGAAGGAAATCAGTCATTTGAAATAAATTCATTAGGCCCTAATCTATGGATTTCATTCATTAGGCCCTAATCTATGGATTTCACAACTGGGCAGGGGTGCTGCCATGGGTGGGCATAAGCCAGGCCCACCCAATCAGAATCAGTTTTTCCCTACAAAAGGGATTTATTACAGACATAAATACTCCTCAGCACAATAAATAGACTATGTCAATCTCGACAAACAGAAAATACCTACCTTGTTGGCTTACCCAGTATCAAAGGCTTGTTTTGACAATCTCCAAATGTCATTAAACTTTTTGGTGTTTTGTAACAGATGTCTCTTTCCATTCATCAATTGTCCACTGCACAGTTTGGATTGATTTATTGGTTTAATTTTTCAGAAAAAAAAATACACCTTTCCTTTTTTAAAGTGACTTGGATTGCACAATAAAGTGAGAGACTTATTTCCATTGTGGTCCCTATTTTTTTTACATAAATACATATACAATTACACTGAACAAAAATATCAACGCAACATGTAAAGTGTTAGTCCCATGTTTCATGAGCTGAAATAAAAGATCACAGATATTTCTCGCAAATTATGTGCACAAATCTGTTTAAATCCCTGTTAGTGAACATTTCTCCTTTGCCAAGTTAATCCATCCACCTGACTGGTGTGGGATATTAAGAAGCTGATTAAACAGCATGATCATTACACAGGTGAACCTTGTGCTGGGGACAGAAAAGGCCACTCTAAAATGTGCAGTTTTGTCACACAACACAATGGCACAGATGTCTCAAGTTTTGAGGGAGAGTGAATTTGGCATGCTGACTGCAGGTCAGAGCTGTTGCCAGAGAATTGAATGTTAATTTCTCTACCATAAGCCGCTTCCAACATTGTTTTAGAAAATTTGGCTGTACGTCTAACAGACCTCACAACTGCAGACCATGTGTAACCACACCAGCCCAGGACCTCCACATCCGGCTTCTTTACATTCGGAATAGTCTGAGACCCGGACAGCTGATGATACTGAGGAGTATTTCTGTCTGTAATAAAGCCCTTTTGTGGGGAAAAACTCATTCTGATTGGCTGGGCCTGGCACCCCAGTGGGTGGGCCTATGCCCTCTCAGACCCACCCATGGCTGCACCCCTGCACAGCCATGTGAAATTGATAAATTAGGGCCTAATGAATTTATTTCAATTTACTGATTTTCTAATATGAACTGTAACTCAGTAAAATCATTGAAATTGTTTCATGTTGCGTTTATATTTTCGTTCAGTATATAAAAATATCAATACCATGCAGTGGATCACCATGTGCAATGCTAAGCGTCGGCTGGAGTGGTGTATAGCTCGAATGCATAGCGCCAACTGTAAAGTTTGATGGAGGAGGAATAGTGGTTTGTGGTTGTTTTTCATGGTTCGGGCCAGGCCCCTTAGTTCCAGTGACGGGAAATCTTAATGCTACAGCATACAATGACATTCTAGATGATTCTGTGCTTCCAACTTTGTGGCAACAGTTTGGGGAAGGCCCTTTCCGGTTTCAGCATGACAATGCCCCCGTGCACAAAGCGAGGTCCATACAGAAGTGGTTTGTTGAGATCGGTGTGGAAGAACTTGACTGGCCTGCACAGAGCCCTGTCCTCAACCCCATTGAACACCTTTGGGATTAATTGGAACGCCGACTGTGAGCCAGGCCTAATCACCACAACATCAGTGCCCAACCTCACTAATGCCTCTTGTGGCTGAATGGAAGTAAGTCCCCACAGCAATGTTCCAACATCTAGTGCAAAACGTTCCCAGAAGAGTGGAGGCTGTAATAGCTGCAAAGTGGGGACCAACTCCATATTAATGCCCATGATTTTGGAATGAGATGTTTGACGAGCAGGTGTTCACATACTTTTGGTGTGTATATATAAACTCAGCAACAAAAAAAAAATGTCCTCTCACTGTCAACTGCGTTTATTTTCAGCAAACTTAACATGTGTAAATATTTGTATGAACATAACAAGATTCAACAACTGAGACATAAACTGAACAAGTTCCACAGACATGTGACTAACAGAAATTGAATAATGTGTCCCTGAACAAAGGGGGGTTCAAAAGTAACAGTAAGTGTCTGGTGTGGCCACCAGCTGCATTAAGTACTGCAATGCATTTCCTCCTCATGGACTGCACCAGATTTGCCAGTTCTTGCTGTGAGATGTTACCCCACTCTTCCACCAAGGCACCTGCAAGTTCCCGGACATTTCTGGGGGGAATGGCCCTAGCCCTCACCCTCCGATCCATCAGGTCCCAGACATGCTCAATGGGATTGAGATCTGGGCTCTTCGCTGGCCATGGCGGAACACTGACATTCCTGTCCTGCAGGAAATCACGCACAGAACGAGCAGTATGGCTGGTGGCATTGTCATGCTAGAGGGTCATGTCAAGATGAGCCTGCAGGAAGGGTACCACATGAGGGAGGAGGATGTCTTCCCTGTAACGCACAGCATTGAGATTGCTTGCAATGACAACAAGCTCAGTCCGATGATGCTGTGACACACCGCCCCAGACCATGACGGACCTCCACCTCAAAATCGATCCCGCTCTAGAGTACAGGCCTTAGTGTAACGCTCATGCCTTCGACGATAAACGCGAATCCGACCATCACCCCTGGTGAGACAAAACTGCCACTCATCAGTGAAGAGCCCTTTTTGCCAGTCCTGTCTGGTCCAGCGACGGTGGGTTTGTGCCCATAGGCGAAGTTGCTGCCGGTGATGTCTAGTGAGGACCTGCCTTACAACAGGCCTACAAGCCCTCAGTCCAGCCTCTCTCAGCCTATTGCGGACAGTCTGAGCACTGATGGTGTTGTTCCTGTGCAGCTGTTGTTACACGTGGTCTGCCACTGCGAGGACGATCAGCTGTCCATCCTGTCTCCCTGTAGCGCTGTCTTAGGCATCTCACAGTACCGACATTGCAATTTATTGCCCTGTCCACATCTGCAGTCCTCATGCCTCCCTGCAGCATGCCCAAGGCACGTTCACGCAGATGAGCATGGACCCTGGGCATCTTTCTTTTGGTGTTTTTCAGAGTCAGTAGAAAGGCCTCTTTAGTGTCCTAAGTTTTCATAACTGTGACCTTAATTGCGTACCGTCTATAAGCTGTTAGTGTCTTAACGGCCGTTCCACAGGTGCATGTTCATTAATTGTTTATATTTCATTGAACAAGCATGGGAAACAGTGTTTCCCTTTACAAAGTTATTTCGATTTTTAGGAATTATCTTTGAAAGTCAAGGTCCTGAAAAGGGACGTTTCTTTTTTTGCTGAGTTTATGTATATATAAAGGAAGAGAAGCTTAGGACTAACCCCAGAGAGATAGAGATATGCCGGTGGCATGCTATGACACCAACATGCATTTCTTTATGTCAGATGGCTACTGCTATACAGATATAGACGTACAGAAGGATGGTAATTCGTTAACTCTCGTAGGCCTGAAACAGTCTTCCTCACCTTAAGTTCAACTGTCAGAGTCAGTTGTAGCGCCAGGACGTACTGCCTTCATATCATAGACCTGCAGTAGCTAAAGCTTAATAATAGCCACACCATACCAAACCTTCACAAACGTTTCGAAACTTTATTATGGTAATATCAAAAGTAAGTCCAGCCATTGTTTATAGGGAAAATACGAGCAGAAGAGCAAATGTAAGCCAGGGAAAAAACGCACTACCCTCCCCTGTGCCCACAAAAAACCCATGCAACCCTCCCCAAAGTTAAAAGAACAGTTTGACAACCCTCCCCTATTTTGGACCACACCTCCCCCTAGTAAATTTCGACCTGTCCCTAAAGTAAATTTAAATAAATACTCCTGTCTTTACAGAAATAAATAAAATCATTCAAAAATACTTCAAAAGAAAGCATGACAGCCACAAAGGATGATTAGCTTCTTAATTTTTTTTGCTGTGGATTGTTTCAAATCATATTAATATTTAAGTGAAAAGCATCTGAAATATGTGTGAAAATAATGTGTCTTGAATTGTTGAGAAATGGTGAAGATATAGGCACATCTCTCTCCAGAATGATCTCAGCTCTTCAGAATGTGTTCAGCTGTCTCCCGCCAATTCTTGCACATTGTTTCACAACCAAAACAAACAGCAAATGCATCCAACACGTTTGTAGAGTCACAAGCTTTATGTAATCATTGCGTGCTAGGAATATGATACCAAATACTAGAGCTCTGTAGAGCTTTAAGACAGGATTGTGTCGAGGCACAGATCTGGGGAAGTGTACCAAAACAGTTCTGCAGAATTGAAGGACCCCAAGAACACAGTAGCCTCCATCATTCTTAAATGGAAGACGTTTGGAACCACCAAGACTCTTCCTAGAGCTGGATTGAACTCTTTGGCCTGAATGCCAAGCTTCACGTCTGGAGGAAACCTGACACCATCCCTGCGGTGAAGCATGGTGGAGGCAGCATCATGTTGTGGGGATGTTTTTCAGTGGCAGGGACTGTGAGACTAGTCAGGATCGAGGGAAAGATGAACGGAGCAAAGTACAGAGAGATCCTTGATAAAAACCTGCTCCAGAGCGCGGACTTGAACCTGATCCAACATCTCTGGAGCTACCTGAAAATAACTGTGCAGCGACGCTCCCCATCCAACCTAACAGAGCTTGAGAGGATCTGCAGAGAAGAATGAGAGAATTCTTCTCTGCAGAATTCCCCAATTACATACCGAAGAATACTCGAGGCTGTAATCGCTGCCAAAGGTGCTTCAACAAAGTACTGAGTAAAGGGTCTAAATACTTATGTAAATGTGATATTTCAGTTGTTTTATTTTGATACATTTGCAAAAAATTCTAAACCTGTTTTTGCTTTGTCATTATGGGGTATTGTGTGTAGATTGAGGGGGGGGAAACTATTTCATCCTGTTTAGAATAAGGCTGTAACATAACAAAATGTGGAGAAAGTCAAGGGGTCTGAATACTTTCCAAATACACTGTAGTTGAATTTGTCCTAATACTTTTGGTCCCCTAAAATAGGGGGACTATGTACAAAAAGTTCTGACATTTCTAAACGGTTCACCCGATACAGATGAGAATACCCTCAAATTAAAGCTGACCATCTGCACTTTAACCTTATAGTCATTTTATCATTTAAAATCCAAAGTGCTGGAGTACAGAACCAAAATAACAAATATCTCCCTGCCTAATGGGCGGGCCGGTCCTGATTGACTGTCAGGCAGGACTTGTCATCATAGTGAGAGAAGTCAAGTTCTCTTGAAAACCTAACACCAAATGAATATGCACCATCCAAAATAGGACACAGGGTAAGATGTATAACATCAATAATTTGCAATGTAGCCTGGTTCAAAAAGGTCATTTAGCTACATATTTTTGTTAAACTATAATTGGTAATTTTTGGAAGAATATCCTATTTTAGCCTACATGATTTTGTAGGGAACTAATTCACAATATGTGCAATTGAAGTGGAACAGTGATTGTGCCAGTCTAATTTAAAACATATAGGCTTGCATGTCCTTTTTATGACGGCTAGATTGAAGTGGCCACAATAAGTGTTAAATAATAGATAGGCTTACATGAAAACCACATTTTAAATGTAATCTTTAGTGCTGAGCGATTAGTTCTTTTTGAGGGCGGTTCGGTTTCGGATAATCACAGTTTTGAATTTCATTAGATGTATTATGTGGGTTGAATGCTGTAACAACAGAGAATAAAAGTCCCATGACGGTAGTGACTGCCCGTTACTGCTTATCACTTATTAACCATCATTTATTCACATTACTTTAATGAAATATTTCAGTTGTTGTATTTATTACATGTTTTATTTGATGACTTTATTATTTCATTCCAAGTCATCTCATCTCTATAGAGCTGCTGCCTATGCTTCTGACAAAATCTCTATTTTAGTAGTTCTTCAAAGTAAATAAGGCCTACTTTTATGACTGCTGAATACCAACTATCAAAAAGAAACACAGACTGGACAAGTAGGAGCGCAATGGATTATGGTCATTGTAGTTAATTCCCACATTTTCTGAGCTAAACTATGTATAATATTGGCCTGTTGGAAACTACATCTCCCTACTACATCGCACAGTTCGGGCTTGATCTGATTTATGTCTAGAGAGACTGTGCAATGTGTGCATTGCACCTGTCAGTACTGCACATGTAGCCTAAAATGGGCACAACTGGTTCCTATCTTTGAGTGTGTGTAATAAGACAAAACAGGTTAGTTTATGCCTGTAATACATGTTACATAAAGAGTACATCTGAAAATAATTGTGTACATTTTAAACGTTGAGTAGTATATGAAAGGTTTTTGTTGACATACTGCTCAACATTTGATGGCAAGTAATCTATATTTGAAGACAGTTATCCTCAACTATACACTGTACCTCTATCACTTTCCTCAATCCTACTTATGGGTGAACAGACTCATAGCAGCCTGGCTTTATTTCCTTCTTATAAATCAAATCAAAGTTTATTTGTCACGTGCGCCGAACAAAACAGTGAAATGCTTACTTACAGGCTCTAACCAATAGTGCAAAAAAGGTATCAGGTGAACAATAGGTAAGTAAAGAAATAAAAACAACAGTAAAAAGACAGTGAATAACAGTAGCGAGGCTATATACAGTAGCGAGGCTATAAAAGTAGCAAGGCTACATACAGACACCGGTTAGTCAGGCTGATTGAGGTAGTATGTACATGTAGATATGGTTAAAGTGACTATGCGTTTATGATGAATAGAGAGTAGCAGTAGCGTAAAAGAGGGGTTGGCTGGTGGCGGGACACAATGCAGATATCCCGTTTAGTCAATGTGCTGGAGCACTGGTTGGTCAGGCCAATTGAGGTAGTATGTACATATGTACATGAATGTGTATTATATTGATAAAAGTATGTACCATATTAGACTGTGCAGATTCTGGTCAATAATGCCCAGGGTTTTTCAGTTAAAAACATGCTGAAGCACATTTTATTTTGCCCAAATGTTCCAGCTATAGGCCTATTAATTGAAATAATATGGAACCACTCCTCTCCAAAAATGTGTGCTTTGAGAGGGAGAATTAGGAGTGGAAAAGTGGTGAACCACGATTTTTCACGTTGGAACATTTACATTGTGTCATTCACTGAAAGTAGCATTGTCAAGATGGCTGTAAAACCTTGACCTATGGCTAAAGGTGGTCACGGAACTTGAACCCAACAAGTCCTTTTCATGGTGACATGGTATTTAAGGAAATTCCGACTGCTTATTGCTTTTTTAAAGCAGGAAATTACTAGACATGTAGCACCCTTTGTGCCCCAAAAGGAATCCAAGATGGGGTGCTATTATTGTACTTGCAAACTTAGTGAACGGTCTTGATTGAACAGAGTATGAATATATATAGTATTTAGTGCTACCTAAGTCCCTTCCCTTTATACTGAAGAAGTCCTTCTGTTTTTTTAAACGTCATATCCCTGTGCAGTCTAACCTGATGATATTCTAGACAGGCCTCGTGAGTGATGACTTGGATGTCATGACCCCCAGGAATGGAGCCTGAACAGACCCTTGTCTTGCATTTACATCACCACGTCTTTGCTATGGCCTCTCACTTTATATCCTCCATGAGAAAAATTGTCAATAGTGGAACTAAAAGGGGGTCGCCAAAAAGGCGAATTCATATATTCCAGCAAATATTTAGTTTAGCGTGAAGTTTGTCTCCAGTCCAAATTTCTCATGGACTTTGAGAGGTGTTTGAGGCTGCCACTACTGCACAATGATAGAGGCAGATGTATTATTCTCACACAAATGGGTAATTTGTATTATAACATTCTATTATCATCTGACAAACATAGTTTATGGGTGATTTTGAAATTATGGGCACTTTTGTCATTTCTATTTTTTTAGTTTCTATAAGAAAATGTATCAACATAAATACTTTTCTCATTTTGTCAGGAATCACAAACTGGTATTGGCTGTGACCATTTTAAAATCGACAATAAATGGATTTGACTCAGTTTTCTAATAACACCTTCTGCAGATGTGGTTACCATCAAATCCTAAAACATTTTTGTTTAAAACTGAATGACATACCCAATGGGTTTTTTGATTCTTTTGTTAATCTGTACTACCACATTAAGAAGTAATTATTTGAATTCCTTAATCCATAAATATGGGCCTGTGCTGGCTGTGCTGTATACCAGCACGTAGGCTACCATCAGCAGTGCAAGTTTCTTGTTAAAATGTATATATGCTAATCGAATATATAAACGCAACAATTTCAAAGGTTTTACTAAGGAAAATCTGTCAATTGACAAATTCATTAGGCCCTACTCTATGGATTTCACATGACTGGGAATACAGATATGCATCTGCTGGTCACAGATACCTTAAAAAAAAAGTAGGGGCGAGGATCAGAAATCCAGTCATTATCTGGTGTGACCACTATTTGCCTCTTTCAGCATGACATCTCCTTTTGCATATACTTGATCAGGCTGCTGATGGTGCCTGTGGAATGTTGTCCCACTACTCTTCAATGGCTGTGCAAAGTTGCTGGATATTGGTGGGAACTGGAACACGCTGTCGAACACGTCGATCTAGAGCATCCCAAACATGCTCAATGGGTGACATGTCTAGTGAGTATGGACATTTTCAGCTTCCAGGAATTGTGTACAGATCCTCGTGACATGGGGCCGTGCATCATCATGAAACATGAGGTAATGGCGGCGGATGAATGACATGACAATGGGCCTCAGGATCTCGTCACAGTATCTCTGTGCATTCAAATTGCCATCGGTAAAATGCAATTGTGTTCGTTTTCAGTAGCTTATGCCTGCCCATACTGTAACTCCACCAACACCATAGGGAACTTTGTTTACAACATTGACATCAGCAAACTGCTCGCCCACACGACGCCGTACACGCAGTCTGCCATCTACCCAGTACAGTTGAAAGCTGGATTCATCTGTGAAGAGCACACTTCTCCAGCGTGCCAGTGGCCATCAAAGGTGAGCATTTGGCCACTGAAGTCGGTTACGATGCCAAACTGGAGTGGTTATATCTGGTTTTCGGTTGTGAGGCCGTTTGGACATACTTCCAAATTCTCTGAAACAATGTTGGAAGTGGCTTATGGTAGAGAAATGAACCTTAAATTCTCTGGCAACAGCTCTGGTGGACATTCCTGCAGTCAGCAATTGGCATTGTGTTGTACGACAAAACGACACATTTTAGAGTGGCCTTTTATTGTCCCCAGCACAAGGTTCACCTGTGTAGTTATCATGCTGTTTAATCAGCTTCTTGATATGCCACACCTGTCAGGTGGATGGGTTATCTTGGCAAAGGAGAATATTCTCATTAACAGGGATGTAAACACATTTGTTCATATGGAACATTTCTGGGATCTTTTGTTTAAGCTCATGAAACATGGTACCAACACGTTACATGTAGGGTTTATATTTTTGTTCAGTGTAAAATTGTAAACTTAAGTTTACAAAAACAAATTTGGTTCTGCAATGTTGACAATCCAATAACAATTTCTGGGGGACCCAAAGTTATTTTTCTATTTGAACTTGTTTTCTAAGAAAACGGGGAATTATTTAAGAAAAGTGCAAGGCTGCCAATATAATTGTATATGTACAATAAAAACATCTAAATGAATTGTGTTTTTCTTACCATTCTACCCCGTGAGACACAAAAAAGGCTGTTATTGCAAAATTGCCCTTACATACATGATCATAATTTAGAGACAATGCAATCGGATGCATTACATCATTTTCAAAATCATCATTTTCAAAAGTCACAGATGCCGATTTACTTACTCCCATTATGGTTGGAATAAATGTACAATATAATAAGATTCAAGGTTGTGTCCCTCTGCCTTTTTATTTATCCATACCCTACTGTGTGTCACTGTACGGTAATGGCAAAACCCCTTACAGGTCTGGAGAAGAACAACAACTTCCACTCAAAAGGCTTAGTCTGGCAAAGGAATTCCAGTCTGGTGTCTGTCAAGATGAAATCCCGACAGGAACATTCGAAAAGTGAGTCACAAGATACAAGGGTGTGTCTGCTTCATTTTCGTTAGAACCCTGTTGTGGCACACAACATATTGCACATGAAGCATTCAGGATTGACTCATAAAATCCTACAAAGTGGCTCATGACCTCACTGTCATTATACTGCAGAGACTGGAAAAGAGGTTTGTGGTGAGGATGTGTTGTCCGTGATGAGTTCTGCAGTCAGCCAGAGTGGCCTTCTCCAGAGACTCTTTGAACTTTTATGACAGAGCTAAACACAAGATACCCCTTGGCTTCTTTACATCCCTTTAGGTCCGGGCCCCTCCTGAGATGTCCTTGTATCTGTTTAAAGAGGAGGTCCTGGCCACACTTACATTATATAGGCCTTAGACCAGAGTAACCACCATACCAGTTAAATAACCTATATAATAACCCTGGAACAAGTTAGAACGTTCATGCAGGTAAGGAATACTTTCAAAATTATTACATTACTGTAGTTTGTAATTGCCTGTAGGCCCTACTGCCTGTACATACAAGCATTTCGCTACACTCGCATTAACATCTGCTAACCATGTGTATGTGACCAATACAATTTGATTTGATATTACAGGTTACCTTTCTTGGGTAAATACATTTTGAGAACCTTCAACATATCTAAATTCAGGATTTATAGTCTTGACTGTAGTTACAGTACTAGATCAATGGACACTTCCAATGTTTCTACTTCACCAAGCGTTCTTCTCAGCAAAATGTCACTGACTGACGCTTTACAAAATTCTGATGCACCCACATCTCTGTACAGAGCCCACTGTGAGGTGTGTGGTGAGGCTGTAAATCCAGCCTTGTGCAACACCAATGTGAAACGTACCAACTTTGATCTCCTTCCCTTGCAGACGGCCATGCAAATCTATTTTGACTTTAATATACTGTAGTCTCAAGCTCACCTCACCACATCCTTATTAG
Source organism: Salvelinus namaycush (assembly GCF_016432855.1). Taxonomy (NCBI): domain Eukaryota; kingdom Metazoa; phylum Chordata; class Actinopteri; order Salmoniformes; family Salmonidae; genus Salvelinus; species Salvelinus namaycush. Next base: position 27,857,171 of record NC_052336.1, on the reverse strand, counting down.
TCACCTCCTCTATATAATATTAAAGACCATATGACTAATCAAGTTTTGAAGGAAACACCTGTAGAACCACTTTGTTCAATGCATCAGAGGTTGGACCGATCTCACACAAGTTACAACATAGCATCTCAGGAGAAGCAGGCAACATTTCATAAACTCACGAACTTCACATGAACTTGTACCTATGCCAGTTGAACTGGTCTGGACTACATTTATCGTTATTTATATGGAACCCGATAAAGCATACTGTAGCTGTTTCGGCCTCGCGGAATGTTCCGTGATATAAAAGTTTCAATTATTTGCAGCTCTCTTTTTAAGCACCATGGTATTGGACGGCAATGAACTCCTTAGATGCCAGAGAGGCTGTCACTGGAAATAAAAGGCCAATGAAACACAGCAGGACCTCTTTGTGCTTTATTTACTTTGCCTTTACAAGATATGATGGAGACGAAGTCGTTTTAGGTTTTACTGGTTTCTCGCAGTCGTACACCAATTTGCAATCATAACACCAATCATGAATAATGATCAAATAGTAAAAACCTAAACTACCAAATCACTTTTAATATAACACAACGCTAAAAAATGTAATAATAAAAAACAATACCACAAAGACAAGGTTTGGGGTGGCAGCTTTAGAAACTACAACTTTAGAGTTCTTAGGAAGGCATTCTAAGGCCACTGGGCTATATGGTGTGTGCATTGATCAGTTTAGTGAAGAATGGAATGGGAGAGTTCTGATAGCGGCCTGTGCGTGTCATGGGAGTGTTCAATTCGTGGATGTTGTGGGTTGCCCGTCTGCTGTCTGGTTGAGGGGAGCCAGTCTGCAAACTGGGAGTTCTGGAGGGATTTAGCAAATGTCATGCAGAACTGTTCCCGTCTTGCTCTCCAAGGATGTGATTCTGAGGGTTTCGAGGGCTTCCCGGTAGCGAGTGTACAACCCGCCCAGAATTATTCTGTAGGCTCTCTTCTGGACACGCTCCAGCTGAGCAGTCAGGGTTTGAGTGAGGCCACGGTGTCAGGCAGGGACAGCATACTCCAGAACTCGTCTTACGTAGCCAATGTACACTGAGTATACAAAACATTATGAACACCTGCTCTTTCCATGACAAGGACCGACCAGATGAATCCAGGTGAAAGCTATGATCCCTTATTGACGTCATTTGTTAAATCCACTTCAATCAGTGTAGATGAAGGGGAGGAGACAAGTTAAAGAAGGATTTTTAAGCCTTGAGACAATTGAGACATGGCTTTCTCCTATAGATCTCCATTTTTATGGAACAGTCTGCCTACCCATGTGAGAGACGCAGACTCGGTCTCAACCTTTAAGTCTTTACTGAAGACTTATCTCTTCAGTAGGTCATATGATTGAGTGTAGTCTGGCCCAGGAGTGTGAAGGTGAACGGAAAGGCTCTGGAGCAACGAACCGCCCTTGCTGTCTCTGTCTGGCCGGTTCCCCTCTCTCCACTGGGATTCTCTGCCTCTAACCCTATTACAGGGGCTGAGTCACTGGCTTACTGGTGCTCTTTCATGCCGTCCCTGGGAGGGGTGCGTCACTTGAGTGGGTTGAGTTACTGACGTGATCTTCCTGTCTGGGTTGGCGCCCCCCCTTGGTTTGTGCTGTGGTGGAGATCTTTGTTGGCTATACTCGGCCTTGTCTCAGGATTATAAGTTGGTGGTTGAAGATATCCCTCCAGTGGTGCGGGGGCTGTGCTTTGGCAAAGTGGGTGGGGTTATATCCTTCCTATTTGGCCCTGTCCGGGGGTATCTTCGGATGGGGCCACAGTGTCTCCTGACCGCTCCTGTCTCAGCCTCCAGTATTTATGCTGCAGTAGTTTGTGTCGGGGGGCTAGGGTCAGTTGGTTATACCTGGAGTACTTCTCCTGTCTTATCCAGTGTCCTGTGTGAATTTAAGTATGCTTTCTCTAATTCTCTCGTTCTCTCTTTCTTTCTCTCTCTCTGAGAACCTGAGCCCTAGGACCATACGTCAGGACTACCGGGCATGACGACTCCCTGCTGTCCCCAGTCCGCCTGGCCTTGCTGCTATTCCAGTTTCAACTGTTCTGCCTGCGGTTACGGAACCCCTACCTGTCCCAGACCTGCTGTTTTCAACTCTTAATGATCGGCTATGAAAAGCCAACAGATTTATTCCTGATTATTATTTGACCATGCTTGTCATTTATGAACATTTTGAAAATCTTGGCTCTCTCTAATTTTCTCCTTCTCTCTTTCTTTCTCTCGGAGGACCTGAGCCCTGGGACCATACGTCGGGACTGCCGGGCGTGGTGGCTCCTTGCTGTCCCCAGTCCGCCTGGCCTTGCTGCTGTTCCGGTTTCAGCTGTTCTGCCTGCGGTTATGGAACCGCCACCTGTCCCAGACCTGTTGTTTTTCAACTCTTAATGATCGGCTATGAAAAGCCAACTGAAAATTATCCATGATTATTATTTGACCATGCTTGTCACTTATGAACATTTTTGAACATCTTGGCATAGTTCTGTTATAATCTCCACCCGGCACAGCCAGAAGAGGACTGGCCACCCCTCATAGCCTGGTTCCTCTCTAGGTTTCTTCCTAGGTTTTGGCCTTTCTAGGGAGTTTTTCCTAGCCACCGTGCTTCTACACCTGCATTCTAGCTGTTTGGGGTTTTAGGCTGGGTCTCTGTACAGCACTTCGAGATATTAGCTGATGTACGAAGGGCTATATAAAATAAACTTGATTGATTGATTGAGTGTATGTGTGCCATTCAGAGGGTGAATGGACAAGACAAAAAAAATGGGGTATGGTAGTAGCTGCCAGGCGCACCGGTTTGTGTCAAGAACTGCAATGCAGCTGGGTTTTTCCACGCTCAACAGTTTCCCCTGTGTATCAAGAAGGACATCCAGCCAACTGGAGTCAACATGGGCCAGCATCCCTGTGGAACACTTTTGATACCTTGTAGTGTCCATGCCCTGATGAATTGAGGCTGTCCTGAGGGCAAAGGCTGGTGGTGCAACTCAATATTAGGTAGGTGTTCCTAATGTTTGTTATAATCAGTGTAGATGGATTGTAGATCTTCTGTGGTTACATAGAGCCGCTTAATGTACTTGAGGAGGAACAGCTTCCTGCTGGTGCTTGTGGTCATGGTGTCAACCTGGCTGCTCCAGCGCAGGTCCTGCTGGACAGTGAGACCCAGCACAATGACCTTTGATGTCTCTGACAGGGGGACACCTGTTTAGAGATGGTGATATGCATCCCTAGAAATTGTTAAAACAAGTGGCTGCCTGGATCTTTGCTTTAAAAACTCTTGCTCCCTTCGGTCTCAACGTAGACTTTGATCTGAAGCCATTCTTGTGATTATTGTGATTTTGCTATTGTAAATGTTTGTAGGCCTATGTAGCCAAATTGTATCTATGATCGTATGCTATGCATTCATGTTTTTGGTATCTGAGAATTAACCAACGATATCAGGCCACACCTGGCCATGATTACAGATACCTGTGTGTGTCCTTTGACATTATATATACTAGTCACCTCGCAGGTTTGTCATTATACCCTGATGAAGACAGCTTGTCTGTCGAAACGTTGGTTATTAGGTTATTAAATTATTGCATCTGAGCTCCTAGAGTGTGCGGCTCTCCTTTATTTTCAAGTGTTTCACTCCGCTAGCCAGCACCTCGCCTAAATTGGTGTGCGTTTCTTTCGCCTCTAGATATGCATCACTAAACATTTATTTTCATTAAAGAGCATGTCATTGGTAGAAATCCAGGTGCTGAGCTCGTCCAGTTGCTTCTGCATTGATGATGGTTGCTGCCGTTTCCTGGTTTCAAGCGGATTCATGTCATCACACAGGGTTGGCAGCTGCATGTGCATCATCATTGATGGGGGAAAGAAAAAGGACAGGTCCAAGGAGGGTCCCCTGAGCCACCCCACATGTGAGGGATTCTTGTTTAGATAGGGCACCACGATTGCGCACCCAGCCGTTGTTTCCTGCCAGAGATAAAGTCACAAATCCATAGGACTATTTCAGGCCTCACCCCTATTGATAGGATATTTTTGATGACAGTAAGCTAGACATGCGAACACACACGTTTACACATTAAACACACGCTTAGAGAATGCCAAGGGTGTGCAAAGCTGTCTTCAAGGCAAAGGGTGGCTACTTGGAAGAATCTCAAATCTCAAATATATTTTGATTTGTTTAACACTCTTTTGGTTACTACATGATTCCATATGTGTTATTTCATACTTTTGATGTCTTCACTATTATTCTACAATGTAGAAAATAGTGAAAATAAAGAAAAACCCTTAAATGAGTAGGTGTGTCCAAACTTTTGACTGGTACTGTACACACACACACACATTGTCACATACACACACACACAACTACATACTGTAGGCTACACGACATGCACACATTCAACAGCCATGCACGCAGACATGCATGCACTTATGGATAAATGCAAACCAATTTTACAAATCACATGGTAGAAACATGATTGCTATGTATGAGCAATTAGAAAGTGGATACCATTAAAAGGATTAAATCAGACCGTTAACAACAGTTGAGCTTGTACAACACAAATTATAGTAGATTGCACCACTGTTTGCTTAATTATACAATATTGATGTTTACCCGGAAGATTCAGCCTGGCAGCCATTATAACTACAAATGTGTTGATGTTCAAAGAGAAGAAGCATGATCCATCCCTACTGTACCTATCCCCCTTTTGCAGAGGATGCATGTGTATCCTTTGTGGAAGCAAAGGATGCATAGCACCAATATTGATGTCTTCAAAATGTATCGAAATTGAGTATGCTTAAAGTGTCAGGATACATTTTTTGTCACGCACCCTATTCCACATTTCAGCAAAGGAACATTGGTTCACAGTGAAAGTGTTTCACTGAAACAATGTGTACATTTCCCATGGGGACAGGTGTGCACAGAGACAGCTTGATCGTGTCCCAAAAAATGAGCAAATTTATTACAGGACAATAAAAGGCCTTTTCGTTGGGGGAGTTGAACGGAAAATGGAAGTCGGGTGATTACTCTGGGAACATTTGGCTAGCAAAGCTGTCAGACAGCATGCCAACCTATAAATTTTATAAGATGTGTGTTTTTTACAGCGCCAGATCTCTTACATAAATTGATCCATAGCACAGAACGCAGGCATTGCTGCAAACGAAACCCGACAAAACCCTCTTTATGGGAGCTTTTAAGAAGCCCGGTACAAGTCAAATTAAACCTACGTCACCATGCCGTCGTTTTCTTCGAATTATCAGACACATGTGCTCAATGTGCACTGTCCAATGGTGATCTCAGCGGCCTTTGCTATCAGATGTGACCAGAGGGACTTTTACTGGATCACATTGTTGGATAGTGCAATGACTTTGGGAGTAAACTGGGGTGTTTGTATATATATTGTCACGTCCTGACCAGAGTTCTTATGTGTGTTGCTTGTTTTAGTGTTGGTCAGGACGTGAGCTGGGTGGGCATTCTATGTTGTGTGTCTAGTTTGTCTGTTCAGCCTAATATGGTTCTCAATCAGAGGCAGCTGTCAATCGTTGTCCCTGATTGAGAATCATATATAGGTGGCTTGTTTTGTGTTGGGGATTGTGGGTGGTTGTTTCCTGTGTCAGTGCCTGTGCCACACGGGACTGTTACGCTTAGTTCATTTTGTTATTTTGTATTAGTGTCTTGTTTTCGTGTATATTAAATCATGGAAACTTACCACGCTGCACATTGGTCCTCCGATCCTTCTCGCCTCTCCTCGTCCGAGGAGGAGGAAGAGCTAGACTGCCGTTACATATATACAGTACCACTCAAAAGTTTGGACACACCAACTCGTTCAAGGGTTTTTCTTTATTTTTTAAAACTATTTTCTACATTCTAGAAAAATTGTGAAGACATCAAAACTATGAAATAACACATATGGAATCATGTAGTAACCAAAAAAGTGTTCAACAAATCAAAATATATTTTCGACTTTAGATTCTTCAAAGTAGCCACCCTTTGCCTTGATGACAGCTTTGCACATTCTTGGCTTTCTCTCAACCAGCTTCATGAGGTAGTCACCTGGAATTCTTCAATTAACACACACACACACACACACACTTCCTGTGACATACCCATGACTTTGAGTGGTGATGCACAGGTTTAAGAATTCTGCTTCGGGATATATGACTCACTGTCATTAAGGAAACATTGGAAGAAAGTCTATCTTTCAAGCTGAACAGAATGTTTCTCATGTAGGGCCACTCAAAGCAAAGTAACATTGAAGCAATTACACTACCATTACCCTGCAGGAACAGAAAGGACACAACACAATTACAATATCATTATCCTAACAGGACGTGGAGGGAGTATGATTACCTCTCTTACTCTTTGAAAATGAGTTTCACATTGCTGAGAGGAAGAGAGACAGAGAGAAATGGAGAACCTTTGTTTTACCACTTTTCCCCCGAAAAGTTTACCTCATTAGTGAGACCAGTAACCCTTAACCATTCTGTTTCTTTAGGAGAGCCATAATCATAAAAATATAATGGTTTGCATATGGCTGTCTTTAAAGGATGGCATTGCTCTGCAATGTGACCTTTTCACAATCATTAGATGACGATGACAAGCGAACAAGCGTTGTGGCATTGGAGTAAAAAAAGCCAATAAAGGACACAATGACTTCATTCACAGCAGGAGAAAAGGAGAACATTTTATAGTCTATAGTCTATTTTTACATAGATCTCTTGAGATTATAGGCATTAATCATGCAGCCAGGTGTTGTTGTTGTGCCAAACTACAGTATTAGTGCATTTGCGTTTGAGTAATTCACAGTAAGAAAAGGTTGACTGGTCACTGACGTGTTCAAAGCTGTGCACAAAGCCCACTCTGTTATTAGCCCATATCAACTACTGGTACTGCTAGAACGTCTGTCAGTCAATGAAAAGATAACCATTCCCCCTACACAACGTAATATTATATAATAGCAGGGAATGGGTCATACCAGTTCACGTTTTTATTGAATGTCCTCCAACAAATATCCACATGCTTTTAAGAGTTCCTTTTAACAGCCTGTTGGTGTTTTATGACCCTCCGGGGCTCCCATGGCGAGAATCCGAGCCCAACATCCAGTTCCAGCCTCCAACGTGCCATTCAATATTTAGGGGAGAAGCCATATCTCCCTCTTTGAGAGGTAAAGAGGGGAAAAACAGACTTCAGAACCGATTGTCAGACCCTTTAACAAGGAGCATTTGCTTTGGCCAAGCACCACCAACCACACAACGTGGCTAGAGAGGGAGAGAGTGAATTATCAGACGCCAACTGATGTTTATAACGACGCTAGACACAGTAGACAGAGAGCCAGCACATTTCAGAATGGAAAGAGCAACCAGAAAAACAAGGCATCCATCTTTTTTTATGAACTGAATTGTAGGAGTAGCTAGATAAGCAGAATATGATATCCTTAGGAGAAGCACATTTTACATCCCGACTGAGGCTGAGTGGAATCTTTCCTACCCATTCATCATAGTCGACAGAGGGGACAGATTAATCACGAGAACAATTTGTTCTGACTTGTGGATACTGGTTCAATGGTGCACCTGATCTCACTTCTGATCTTTCAGTTAAATGAAAGCAGACATCAAGTGGACATCAACAACGCTACAGAAAAAAAGCTATTAACGACTTTGGCTCTCCTATGATCAAGAGGGATGTATTTCTACTTAAGTTCCCTAGGCACATAGAATTTGACACATGTTTAGCTTATCGCATGTTTAAACACTTATTCTACAGCAACATCAATACCCTTTCCTTAATAGTCCCAATTGATAAATGAGAACTAAATGAGTGCATGTGATGATAAATACAGTGGGGTCTGAAATTATTGACACCCTTGATAAATATGAGCAAAAATGACCTCATAAAATAAATAATAAATACATCTATTTTATACTAATACAATTGCTCAGAGAAATGTATATTTTTTTCTCAAAAAAGGTAGGGGCCAAAGTTATTGACACCTCGGTTTTCAATACCTTTCAATACCTTGCCTTTGGAGAACACATTATAAGGGATCTTAGTCCATTCCTCCATACAGAATCCTTCCAGATACTTGATATTGTTCGTCTATGCTTATGGCCTCCGCTCTTCATTTCAAGCCTCATATTTTCAATGGGTTTCAAGTCCGGAGACCAAGATGGGCATTGCAAAATGTTGATTTTGTGGCCAATTAGCCATTTATTTGTGGATTTTGATGTGTGTTTGGGGAAATTGTCTTGCTCCAAGATCCACTGGTGGCCAAGTTCTTTTCTGGTTATGCATTCTAAATTCGACGCAAAACCCACCACTGCTGTGCATGGCAAAAGAGCACTATCTTCATGTCATCTAACCAAACCTCAAGTTTACATCCCTGCTCCTTCTTCTCCGACGGGAGCCAGGGTGGCAGGCAAGCCTGGAGGAATGAGCCCATTCCAGGACCGGGGAGCGGGCCACGTCTGGGACAAACATCCGGTTTGCCGGGCCTGGAGTTGAGATACTTGGCGGTGCAGAGATATCCCAGGTTCTTGTGATCCGTCCAAACAATGAATGGATGTTCCACCCCCTCTAACCAATACCTCCACTCCTCCAATGCCATCTTCACCGCGAGTAGTTCTCAATTCCCCACATCATAATTCCTCTCCTTGGCGCTAAGACGATGGGACAAGAAGGCGCAGGGATGCAGCTTAAGGTCCAGGGCAGAATGCTGGTACAGGACGGCCCCCACTCCGACATCCTAAGCGTCTACCTCCACCACAAGCTGACAGGATGTGTCCGGATGGATTAATATGGGAGCTGTAGGGAAGCGGTGCTTAAGGTCCAGGAACACCCAATCAGCAGCTGGGGACCACGTGAACGGGACTTTGGGAGAGATGAGTGCTGAAAAGGGAAAGGCCAGGGTGCTGTAACCCTGGATAAAACGGTGATAGAAATGGGCAAATCCTAAGAAGCGTTGTAGCTGCACACAGGACGTAGGTTTGGGCCAATCCACCACCGCTCTCACCTTTCCAGGATCCATCTGCACATTACCAGCAGCGATGATATATCCAAGGAAGGAGGTGGTAGAGCGATGGAACTCGCATTTCTCTGCTTTGACAAAAAGCTGGTTCTCCAGAGAACGCTGGAGAACCTGTCGAACGTCGACAACGTGTTCTTGAGATGAACGGGAAAAGACGAGGATGTTGTTGAGGTATGCGAACACGAACTGGTTCAACATGTCGCGGAGAATGCCGTTAACCAGGTTCTGGAACACAGCAGGAGCGTTACTAAGGCCGAATGGCATCACCAGGTATTCGTGGTGCTAGCAGTGTTGAAGGCTGTCTTCCACTCGTCACCTTCCCGCATCCACACCAGATGGTAGGAGTCCGCAGGTCCAACTTAGAGAAGATGGTGGTCCCTTGGAGCGTCTCGAAAGCCGAGGCGATGAGTGCTAGTGAGTAGCGGTTCTTAACCGTGATGTCATTGAGACCCCGGTAGTCGATGCACGGGCGCAGGGTTTTGTCTCTCTTCTACACAAAGAAGAACCCTGCGCAGCTAGGGAAGGCAGAAGGACAGATACACCCTGCAGCCAGGGAGTCCTCAATGTACGTCTCCATAGCCTTGGTCTCCGGACCCGACAGTGAATACAGCCATCCCCGGGGTGGTGTAGTGCCCGGAAGAAGGTCAATCCCACTATCATAAGGTCGATGCGGAGGAAGCGAAGTGGCCCGGGCCTTACTGAAAACATTCCAGAGGTCCTGGTACTCCGCGGGAATGGCGGAGAGGTCCGAGGCTTCTTCCGAGCCCACAGGAAGACGTCCCGGGGCAGGCTGCACCTACTTCAGGCAATGGGCGTGGCAGAACGGCTCCAGCCCATTATAGCACCGGCAGTCCAGTTGATAAGGGGATTGTGTCGCTGGAGCCAAGAAAACCCCAATACCACGGGAACCTGAGGAGACTTAATGAGCATGAACTGCATAGACTCGCTGTGGTTCCCTGACACTCACAGGTTGATAGGAGTATTATTGTGGGTGACTGCCCATAGAGCGCCCATCCAGCGCTCTATCGTCCATGGGAATGGAGAGGGGCTGAGTGGGGATGCCCAGCTCTGACACCAGGGTAGCGTCGATGAAACGCCTGGCAGGATCTTGGCCCGGCATGGCAGGCAGAGGTCAAAACCGGAAAAACAAGGGCTAGAGAGAAACAGGAGTAAGGGAAAAACATGCTGGTAGGCTTGACGAGACAAGACAAAATGGCAACAGACAAACAGAAAACACAGATATAAATGTACAGGGGATAATGGGGGAAATGAGCGACACCTGGAGGGGGGTAGAGACAAGCACAAGACAGGTGAAACAGATCAGGGTGTGACAATCTATTGATAATAGCACCTAAATACAAACAATCCTTGAAACAGTTATTGCGTCTACAGAATGTAACATACGACACACATTGCTCTCTAATTTTACTGTGCTGTTCCTAATGTCATGAACATTCTCAGGAAATTGCAATGCCAATTGGACAAATAGACTAATGTTAAAGACTTGTGAATGCGAACTGAATTCATATGTTCATATAAGTAACATAAAAGAAGAGCCATTTCACATTCTGTTAATGTTTTGTTCTTCAATAGGTTTGCAAGTTAGGAGATTAGTACTGTGGTAGCCATCCCTCCATGGTCATTGAATCCCAACACCTGCAAATAGGCTGTAATTGCAGACCAAACTGTGTCCTTTAAAAGTGCAATTCAGACACACAATGGAGTGTTTGAGTGTCTTTTGAAACGCAGCCACGAGGCATGCTTATTTTAGCTCGGTGAGTAGTGAGCACACATGCTTTCCATATGCAGTAAGCATTTTGTGTGGTAGTTGGCAACACAGCTGAGCCGGTGCGGTAATCGTTGGACTGTGCTGTTGGTGAATTGTGGCAGTGGTGCTAAACTCTGTGCCGTCTGCCAAAGTGCCCACCACAGGAACGGACTTGTGTCCTCAGCGTCTGACGGCACCATTAATGCCCCTATTGTGCCCCGATGCTGGTCCTGGCATCTTTATGAGCACAGAAAGCTCTCCTGGGCAAATGTTACTCAAGAGAAAAGGTGCTAACTGAAATACAGTGGGTAGTTTCCTGATTGGAGAGACCTATTGGAGATACTTTCATGGTAATAATACCATTCCAAGTAAGAGAAGTCTTTCTCGCAGACTCTCTCTGCAGTGATGCTCTAATGGACTGTGTTTGAAAAATTTCATTTCAGAGTATTGTGCATAAAATAACAAATGCGCAGAACGTGATCCAGATCCTTAACTTTGAGAAGGAGATTTCTGGAGGGAGAGAGCGGGGCGGTGGAAAAAACTCTGTATTCGCAGCCACGTGCTTAAAAATAATAGAGCCTGCATATCACTTATAAGTAAGTACACACATTTATTTGACACCTCTCAATATAACTGCTGACCACATACCTATACTGCTGACCACATACCTATACTGCGGTCAATTTAACCTAATGAACCTTTCGTTTTTTTTAAAACCACCTTAGTTACATTGACATTTTGTGGTTGTAGTGCCTTTCACCTTTTTAAATCCACCCTGAATCCACCCTTCCAGTGGGATCAACCTAATCCAGATTTTTGGCATCAAGACAATCCTAACCTGTGAGTTTTGAAAAATGCAAAAAATGACATTTAATCCTGATTAAAGGCCAGATTCGATTACCAAATCCGAAAAAAAATCTAAAATAAAAAAAGTGTTAAATAAAAAAAGATATATTTGAGATTTGAGATTCTTCAAATAGCCACCCTTTGCCTTGATGACAGCTTTGCACAATCTTGGAATTCTCTCAACCAGCTTCATGAGGTAGTCACCTGGAATGCATTTCAATTAACAGGTGTGCCTTGTTAAAAGTTAATTTGTGGAATTTCATTCCTTTTTTAATGCGTTTGAGCTAATCAGTTGTGTTGTGACAAGGTAGGTATACAGAAGATAGCCCTATTTGGTAAAAGACCAAGTCCATAATATGGCAAGAACAGCTCAAATAAGCAAAGAGAAACAACAGTCCATCATTACATTAAGACACGAAGGTCAGTCAATACGGAAAATGTCAAGAACTTTCTCAAGTGCAGTCGCAAAAACCATCAAGCTCTATGATGAAACTGTCTCTCATGAGGACAGCCACAGGAAAGGAAGACCCAGAGCTACCTCTACTGTAGAGGATAAGTTCATTAGAGTTACCAGCTTCAGAAAATGCAGCTCAAATAAATGCTTCACAGTAACAGACACATCTCAGCATTAACTGTTCAGAGGAGACCGTGTGAATCAGGCCTTCATGGTTGAATTGCTGCAAAGAAAACACCACTAAAGGACACCAATAATAAGAAGAGACTTGCTTGGGCCAAGAAACACGAGCAATGGACATTAGACCAGTGGAAATTTGACCTTTGGTCTGGAGTCCAAATTGGAGATTTTTGGTTCCAACCGACGTGTCTTTATAAAACGCGTGTGTCCGTGAGCGGATGATCTCCGCATGTGTATTTCCCACCATAAAGCATGGCGGAGGAGGTGTTATGGTGTGGGGGTGCTTTGCTGGTGACAATGTCTATGATTTATTTTTAATTCAAGGCACATTTAACCAGCATGGCTACCACAGCATTTTGCAGTAATACACCATCCCATTTGGTTTGGGCTTAGTGGGACTATCATTTGTTTTTCAACAGGACAATGACCCAACACACTTCCAGGCTGTGTAAGGGCTATTTTACCAAGAAGGAGAGTGATGGAGTGCTGCATCAGATGACTTGGCCTCCACAATCCCCCGTCTTCAACCCAATTGAGATGGTTTGGGAAGAGTCAGACCGCAGAATGAAGGAAAAGCAGCCAACAAGTCCTCAGCATATGTGGGAACTCCTTCAGGACTGCTGGAAAAGCATTCCAGGTGAAGCTGGTTGAGACAATGCCAAGAGTGTGCAAAGCTGTCATCAAGGCAAAGGGTGGATATTTGAAGAATGTCAAATATAAAATATATTGGTTGAACACTTTTTTTGATTACTACATGATTCCATATGTGTTATTTCATAGTTTTGATGTCTTCACTGTTATTCTACAATGAAGAAAATAGTAAAAATAAGAAAAACCCTTGAACGAGTAGGTGTACTAAAACGTTTGACCAGTAGTGTAGGACGGACACTTCAATACATACTTCCTTTTGATACATTTCTGTACTGCCATGTATGAAGGACAATAGAAGTAAGGCCAAATTCAATGTTTCGTCAAATAATAATAATAAAAAACTGTATACCTACTGTATAGTGTCCTAAAATTCCAAATCAAATAGCTAAATGATCCATGGTAGGACCGTCTTAAAACAATTCCTTTGTTAGCTTAGTAGATATCGCCGTCTAAGGGCTTAGACCCACAGGGGTTAAGTTTCATCTTCAGAGTGGTGGACCAACCCATTAACTTAACAGATCTTATACAATTTATTTATGACATTATATGCCTCAGAGCTATGACGTATTCTCAAAATAACCCAAATGGGAAAAGCTAGAGTGAGAAGTTGCCATGACTTTCCATTGCAGTTACGTGCGTTCATTCTCCAAGCCTCACAAAACAAACCCTACCACAGTCCAACTTGTCCACAATGCATTAGGAGCGGTGCCTATTACACAACTCTTTCCATATTGCCGTTGAAACAGCGGTGTTGTCGTTTGCAGCATCACTTGAATCTAGTTTCAGTTGTGATGGAAAGGAAGGAGCCTTCTGCAGCGTACATTGCAGTAACCTAACAAAGATCCAAGAAACAGTGCCAGTCACGGCATGATTGGGTCAGCCCACTGTGCTAAAGCTTAGGCATTGTCTTCAGAGCTAACACAAGTCTACAGGTCTCAGGCAAGGTTACTCATGACTTAGCGTTGTTCAGCTCCCCCCTTCTGTTATATCTGCGAGGGGAAATTAGGTAAAACACTGTCCTGTAGGAAACTGCATTGAAGTTTCCAAAACACGTTGTATTTGCCAAAACTCAAAATCTCTGATCATGTGGTGAGGAGTAGAATAGGGAACTAGTCTCAGTGACTCACTTCCACAACAAGAGAAATATCTTCACAAAAAAATTGAAAATTAGGTCACTGGAATCCTTTGCTGGATAGTTTGTCATCTTTCCCATCTTTCAAAATCACTTCATCCCTTTTGTTAATGTTTTGACTCAGGTCTCTCTCTCTCTCTCTCTCTATCTCTCTCTCTCTCTCTCTCTCTCAAACGGTCTGATTTCAGATAATGGCTAGGCGGTGATGTCATCGCAGAGGAATTCCTCTCCCTCTCTAGTCCTCTCTCTCTCCAGGCCTCTCTCTCCAGACCTTGCTGCTCCACTCCACATGTTGTTGTTGCATAGTGGTCTGTTCTCACCATGTTGACAGGCCTGCTCTGTGTCTGCTAAAGTCCTTCTGGAGAATCCTGGGTCGTATCCATAAGGAAGAAAACGGACTGAAACAGGGAGGGACTACCTAGACCTATCCAATAAGAAACACTCATTTTTGGTTTTCCGTTGCAAAATGTTTAAAAACATTTTCCGTTGCATGCCCTTATGAATACGACCCAGTTTCATCTGCTCAAAGATCACCACAAGCAATCTGTTATATGAAGACATCCCAGGAGACACTCCAAAACACAATAAACAGGATATTAATTTAACAGTTGTTTATTTCACAATGATATTTAGATGTTTATAATGATTGTAACTTAATATGTTCATAATGCTACAGTTAATAGCAGATCGGGGACTTGTAGATCTTAATAATACTTAGCCTGTGATGTTTCAATATAATTACCCACAGGAGTTGAATTATGTTATATGAGGATAACACATTAGTCTTACAGCAACAAAAACACTATTGCTCAATGAGAAGACTGAAATGTTAGATATAACATCAGTCTATTTTAGACTGAAATATATGTTTTAAAAGGATTTCACAGCGTGCTTCTACTAGGAATATCAATCCAAAGGGTGTCATTCAACTGAAGAAAACATTTGTGCATGACTGACTTAGTAATAGAGCAAGCATTTTACTTCTAGAGAGCCATGACCACGCGTAGAGCAACAGCGAACAGTTCTACTCAAAAACATTGGGTGATAAGTTATTTATTAACTCTCTCAAAGACATGAATCTAACCGAAAAGTAATTTGTTTTCCTTTGAAATGTGAATAGGAAATGAAACGGGTAAATGCGTTTGAAAAGTGTACAGTATGCTGACGTCCAGCTAACAGATATTTCCCTTGTCTATTAGTACATTGTTTAGTGCTGACATCTGGTGGCAGTATAGAATTTCATACTGGTGAGACTTGGGAAAAGTAGGCATTCATACTGCGGAGGACATGGAAAATGGTGACAATTATTATACAAAGAGACTATGTGGAAAGCAGTCAACGCTTAGAAATTGTATAATAGAGCAAGCCAGTATTTCAGGACACCTTATACGGGATCGGTCCCCCCCCCATCTCCCCGCGGAACGGTTGAGCTAACGTGCGCTAATGTGATTAGCATGACGTTGTAAGTAACAAGAACATTTCCCAGAACACAGACATGTCTTATATGGGCAGAAAGATAGATGTGTGAAGGTTAGTGTCTTTTCTGTAGCAAATTATCCATCATTTATGAAATTCCTGGGAGTGTGTAAACTAAACATTTTTATTACCATATAATTTCTGTATGTTCTCTCTAGTTATGTACTTGAAAATGTATCAATTGACCAATTCGGCACATTTGGGCAGACTTGATACAACATTTTGAACAGTAATGCAATGGTTCATTGGATCAGTCTAAAACGTTGCACATACACTGCTGCCGTCTAGTGGCCAAAATCTAAATTGCACTTAGACTCCTAAGTGATATAATGGCCTTTCTCTTGCATTTCAAAGATGATGGTGTAACATCTGCTTCCAACTCACACCCTCAAACACCTAGATCCCCTGAACGCAGCTCAGTCTCCAGATCCCAATCACCTGAATTCTAATCACCTGTTCACACACCTGTATGTCATTATCACACACTATTTAGTTCAGTTCTTTGCACCCCATCACTGTGAGGTATTGCTTGTTTTGTGACACACGTCTTTCGGAGCTCTGTTTTTCCAGTGATCGTTTTGCCTGCCTCACTGATGACGCCTTTCATCTATTCTCTGCATGTACTTTAGCCTATTGGATTTCCTGTTATCTACCTATTGCCTGATCTCCTGGACTACGTTACTAGCCTTTTCCCTGCCTGTACTTTTCCCCATTTGGACTCCCTGGACCCAGCTACCTGCCTCCTCCTGTGGTCCTTTGCAATAAACACCTGCGCTTGAAACCAGCACTCTGTCTCCCCTCGTGTTCATTACAGATGATTTAAATTTTTCTTTGAAAACGCATGTTTTTTTCTTTGTATTATCTTTTACCAGATCTTATGTATTATATTCTACTACATTAATTTAACATTTCCACAAACCTCACAGTTTTTCCTTTCAAATGGTATCAATAATATGCATATCTTTGCTTCAGGTCCTAAGCTACAGGCAGTTAGGTTTGGGTATGTCGTTTTAGGCAAAAATTGAAAAAAAGGTGCGGATCCTTAAGAGATTTCATCAGGTAAACTGTAAATGACACGCCTTCACATACATACAGTACACGCATGTCCATGCACACAGACACCCACCCACACAAAAGTCAATGAGTCAATGGAAGGGACACTGACTCTGTGCTCAGTTCTTCATGATTGTAGACATTTCCACATGATTTCAGATGGTTGCAAGTTCCAGTTACTCCAGTCTCACCTTATCCTACAACTAACCTCTCTATCGTGATGCTTAGCAATGTCACTTTGGTGATGCTCATTTTGATGGAAATCCCTATCTTTGAACCTTTTGCAATATTGTTGTATTATATGATTTGTATTATGTGATCAATTTAATGTGGAAGCAGCAGCACTAAGACAAATGACCCCTCAGGGACAATAAAGTGAATCTTATCTTTATCTTTGGGTGAGACAAGGCTGAAAAATTCATCCCACCAACCCTTTCATTGATTCCATGCCACTTTTCATCAATACTGACATGGAGATCACATGAGGGCGGTTTACGAAGATAGGTGGGATGGACTGAGTAGGTGAGGTGTGGGTTTAAAAGCTCATGTTCTGTAACAGTTATGACTTAAAACCCGATTTATAATGTATAAGTACTATCTATCTAGATGTAATGTATATCAAATTACTTTATTCTTGCTATATAACTACTGTACATTTTTAAAAAGCCATGTAAAATGTGTGTAGAATGTATACGTAACAACATCCCATGGCAGGGTTATGAGATATTTCTGCTTCATAGTTGGACTATAAACGTCACAGTGACTTTCACTGACTATATGCCAGATGTTCAAAACAATTATAAACACACTTGACAACCCTTGGATAAGGCTACTATTGTGAAATGATCTTACCTCTTACATAATATTCTTCATTTTATTCTATTCAACAAAAGCATATTGATTTGTAATTACACTCTTTGTTACACTTGTGTAATAAGCTATACTCTATTACTTGAACTCTATTACCATGCAATAATAAAGCTATTATAACTAACACCAATATTGTTACTACAGTTATTACTGTGTATTTACATAGGTATAATAAGGGCAAATTAAGGTGTTACCAGAATATTTTTCACAGGCAGTATTTAAATATAGAACTCAATGTACTGCCTGTTTACTGAAGCAGTCTCCTTTGTTACTGTAATGGTAGTCTTCGTCCTCCTCATCTGAGGAGTAAGAAATGTCGGACCAAGATGCAGCGTGGTGAGTATTCATATTTAGTGAACACACGAACATGGTGAACACACGAACATGAACGACATAACAGGAACAATCACCCACAAAACACACTACCTAACAGGCTCCCAATCAGAGACAATGACAAACACCTGCCTCTGATTGAGAACCATATCAGGCCAAACGAAAACCCCACATAGAAACACAACACATAGAACCCACCCAACTCACGCCCTGACCAACTAAAACAAAGAAAATACAAAAGAACTAGGGTCAGAACGTGACAGTTACTGAATGTTTTCAAGTAAATATGCCGCTTAGAACTTATGAACACAGTCAGGGGCGTCATGCTCCCCAAAAATCTTAGGATAGCTGTGGCGTGGTCCGGAGGGAGAATTTAGCATTTTCCTGCAATCTAGAGCCCTAATCATTATTCTTAATGTAAAACATATGTCTGTTTTTCTGCATATCTGAGCATACCTCTTCTGCTGTCTGCATCCTCCTGACTGGTGGTTATTTTTTTTAAAGAAACAAAATATGCTTCTCTGCACAAATCTGGGTAAAAGATTGAAAGGAAAGTGAATGTTTTTTTAAATTTAGTTATTGCTTGCTTTTCTAAAGTCGACCAACCTTGCAAGCAGGCATGCCAGCTAAAATAGTTAGACTAGCTACTAGCTACTCTAACTTGATTGATAGCCTGAAATGGCTTCTTGGTAGCTAGTTACGAGGTTGGGAGATTGGGAACCTATCTGGTCTAGCTAAAGCCAACTTAATAAAATTCCTAGGTGGCTAATAGTTTTACAGAGAAACAACAACAAAAGTAAACATCTTTTTTTATTTTTTTAAACAGGACAAATCTGGGTCGGCACGTGCCCCTGTGCCCCCTATGGGCATGATGCCTCTGAACACAGTTCAACCTCCCACACACTGCATTTCTATTTGTTTCAAGTGCCACTTCTTCTTGTCTCCTTTACTTACACTGTCAGACGCTAGGTTCTATTGGCTCAGTTAGCAGAGGCCTACTGTACGTTCCGCCACGTTCCTCCCTGAATAAAACGACAACAAGAATACCAGGTTGTGACGTATAGAACCTGTAACGACACAAGAATAGCCCTACGCCAATTGTTGCCAAATATAAACCAGAGACAAGGCATGGATGAAAGCTGTACTACCCTTTTGTATCCTTGACGACAGCAGACATTCCAAAATCACAAGGGAGGAATGTTCCGAGGACCTGGGGGCAGATGCTCTGCCCAAAGGGGGAATTCAGGTGCTGCGTACCTGGAAACCGAACTGAACTGAAATAAACTGATGTGTAGTGTACATCTCAGGAATACAGAAGATAAACCGGAAAACCATGACATGTCTAAAATAACCTTAGTTACCCTAGAGCCAGTACCATGTTACCATTTAGGGATTGGCTGGATGACAGGGTGTTTGTGTCAGGTGTAAAATCAGGTAGAACAGGTTCCTGGTTGTTCTGATCTGACTTCCCTCCACTGCACTGCACTGCCCCTTCCCTGGCCTATCGTTCCCTCTCCCTCATACGCTGGCTGTTTCGCGGAGAGATCTCACTGCCTTCCTCACACCTGTTAGCTGTAACCACCTGACCGAGCACCAGAAAAAGGTATGTGGCGATGGTGATTTTAGTAACGTAGCGCTTTTTCACCATTTCTTCTGTATGGGAGATGTATGGTAGACGTTGAGTTGTGTGACACTTATATGTGTTTGGTATTTTTGTAAGGTTGCAGACTTGCCAGAAATCTGATTAGTTCAATGATAACGTCACAAAATCCGACTGTAAATGTCATACCACTTTCAAATGAAACAGAATGATCATATTGGGGTCGGGGTTTAAAGTTGCTCTTTGTAGTTGTCCACCAGTCAGGCAAACCAATATACATGTGTCATCCCATCCAGACTATTCTTTTATCAATGCAGATTCAGGTAGTTGCCAAGCGTATATGGGTTTTTTGCTTAATTTCTGAGGGGACTCAAATGGTGTTATTAACCCAACTTTATTTTTACCAAACCAAATATGTCAAGTTGGAAGAGGACACAAACCTAACACAAAGACACTCAGAGTGATTGAAGGAGGATAACATTTAGCCAAATGGATGGTCTACAATGACTGAGTTCATCATGACACTTTCTCTCTGCTTAAATTTAAATACAATTATGTAAGATTAGTAGTCCCAACAGACGGAATACATGATTTCAGACATGTTATTTTATTTCTATCATGCTATCAAAACCTATTCAACCCTTGGCTTTGAGGATATTTCTGAAGGGGAAATGCTAGCCAGACATTCATGCGTGCTTTGACAATGCTGCTGAATGCGTATTTAGTATGCTTTAACAGGAAATATCGCTGTTCATCCCAGATTGACTCAACTAAAGTACATGGGAGTCTCCCCATAGTTACACCCTAAATTATTTTTGCATTGACATTCATTTAGTCTATTGTCCCCAAAACTGAGTTGGCAGACTCTTATAAATACAAGTTCTGGGAGATTTGATTGCAAAAACATTGGGAGTTTGCTTCCATTCAGGGGAAATAATTGTCCTCCTAACCCTGACCAGGCCTTATAAAAATTGAGGTCAAAGCCAAACTGATAGCATCAACACTTTACCTCCTGGATTGGTATGAATAGATTACAATTCTATTAAAAGATAACGATAGAGTCAAGTCAGCCAAACCCCCATTGAGAGCTTGCTTTTTTTGTATTACAGGGTGAGCATTTGTTTCAGAACATGCGGAATATGAAATACTTTATGGGAATCTTGGGAATTCATAAAGTCCTTGTCTCGCCTTAATCAATTTAACTATTCATACATTTAGTTCATTCTTGGTGACTGGTTGCCTAAGAAAAATGATGTACAATACAGTATATTCTCTACTTATAGTCAATGGTGGCCTGCAGACCATGGCACATTCGAGGCCAAAATTGGATTTTTTTATATATTTTTTTTTTACATTTGTGGAGAACCAACCTTGACTCAATGTATCTAACAAAAATACTTTTGTTTACGTGTTGATTGTTGTTTAGAACACGAACGAGAGAGACGGGATATGGACCTTTATTCAATCATCACTGCTGTTTTGCTTCTGCAACTGCAAGGTTTTCATGTGGCCTTGCTCCAGGCACCAACAAACTCTCCCGGACGGACGATTGATCAAAGTTGGCTTCGTCAATTGTTCAAATCCAAGCTCAACAAGACATCACAAGCTCAGTCCAATGGCATTGTTGATACGAACCAGGAGGGTACTGAGTCAACAGATAACTCTCCTTTGGGTATCGCAGATGGTTCCATGTCATTTAGTGGGGAACAGGACACAAGCGAGACTTCAGGTGATGTGACGATTGGCACCAAAATGCCACCAGGGTTGCCAGATGCCACAGCAGAGGACCCTGAATCGCCAGCGACCGCTGTTGAATCTCCAGAAACCACTGTTGCACCAGAACCCCCAGTGAGTGTTGCCTTAAACTCAAGCCAAGTTTCCAATGCAACTGGAGAGGACAGTGGACTCCAAACTACCAGCACCACTCCAATCACAGAAAACTCAAATGGCTCTAATTCCATGTCCAATGACACTGAATTGAACGAGACAACCACAGCTCCAGACACCAATAGCACAGAGGAGGCCGGTCCAGATCCTGATACTGAGAACGGGGTAACCAACAGTACAGAGGACAGCCATAATGTAACGACTGCAGTACCAGAAGAACCAGCGCCATCAAGTAAACCATCCACAGCTTCCCCCACCACAGAGCTCCCCTTGGACTCACCTGGGACTACAACTGCCAAAATCATCCCAGAAACTACAACAACCACAGGTCCCAGCACAACGACAGACATGATGGAAACTGGTGCCGCTTCAGGGAACAACTCTGCGAGAGGTGAGGAGACAGTGTCTAAGTATCTGGTACATTCTTTGTCTCAAGGGTACTGCTGTGTGCACCTGTGACCTACTTACTTGCTTGGTCAAGGGAGCCTGTAACAACTTTTAGGGAAATACCAAGAGCTCACAACAATGTTTAAATTTGGGTGTGTTCACTTCACATAACCATTGTGATATTGTTTTAAATGTTTCGGGAGAGGCATTAATGAATGAGTCAGCAACCAAACAAAGACAGAGCAGTCAAAAAGTTACAAATAACCACCGAGTATCAGATTTGAACATCGGAGGGACCTAGTTAGAAAGTAACACAATATCCAACAACGCTCAAAGGGCAGTTATGTTATATCACCATCTTTTTTTACTAACCCGCTTTCTTTCCGGTCTCTCCCTGACCCACATTTGACAGATCTCTATTTTTTTTCATTGTCAAAGCACAAACTCCCCTTCTTTCACTGGCTGGGCTGGGTTGAGTTTCAGACACTATCTGCATGCCCATAGTGAGTGGAGGCTTCCATTACAAATGCCTTCTCCAGGGGACAAAATACCCCTGTGTTAGCCTGTCTACAGACAGGAGGAGGTCAGTAGCTGAGGTTCATTACTGCAGTACAGGGCGTGAGAGTACTACTCTCCAGTTTCTAACATACTAAACAAGGGACCTTTTGAGTGGGTGATTGTTGACATTCGTTAAAGGAGGATACCCCCAATTTTGACAGGTTATAAATGATTTACGAGTATTTCTTCTCGCAATTCAAATTCAATTGCATCCTTTTCAAAAAACGTACACATTATTTGCCAGGTGCAGTCATGAATTTGAATATGTAGTAACTACTTCTGTCAAACTTGACTATAAATACTTGGAAAAGTGTGCTGAAAAATGTTGTTACCATTGGGAGAAACCTCATACATTTCAGCCAGTGATTTGTTTATTCTGTGGCTTGTTTGACCTGTTTGTTTACCTCATTTGCATGTTGCCTTACAGATTTTCCATAGTCAGTACAGCATGCTAGTTATTCATCGCAGTCTTTTTACGCAATACTTATTAATCAATTTGTAAGTCGCTCTGGATAAGAGCGTCTGCTAAATGACTTAAATGTAACGGCTGTCCTCCTCCTCATCTGACGAGGAGTAAGAAATGTTGGACCAATGCGCAGCGTGGTATGTGTCCATAATATATTTTAATGAGACAAACGAACACAGAAACAAAACAATAAACGATACGTGAACTACAAACCGAAACAGTTCCGTGTGGGACAAACACTGACACAGAAAATAACCACCCAAGAAACCCAGGTGGAAAAAGGCTACCTAAGTATGATTCTCAATCAGAGACAACTAACGACACCTGCCTCTGATTGAGAATCATACCAGGCCAAACGAAAAAAACAACATAGATAACCCACCCAACTCACGCTCTGACCACACTAAAACAAGGAAATAACAAAAGAACTAGGGTCAGAACGTGACACAATTGACAACACATACTGGCTATTACCTTTTCTTTAGGGAACATAGAGAGAAAAGGTGTAGAGTTTCACACAACCACGTCACACAAAAGTACACCATATCTGGACCCAGATCATATTTTCTCTATTCATGGGTTGCACCTCCGTCACTTGGTTGCGTCACGCCATTGTTACACTAAAAATAAGATTCCAGGAGGATCCTTCAGGGATTCTTCAAAATGAAACGGTAGGTTAACCCCTATAAGTTATTCGAAGAACCCTTTAAAACGAGTCTGGCGTGTTGCTGTTGATGTCCTCTGTAGGCTATGAATAGCCAGAATGATTTTGCAATGCATGGTGATCTAACAGGTTTCCTGTTATATTCATCAGAGGTGTAGGGAAGGTGAAGTCTGTGAATACAAAAAATATATCATTATACAGATGATTCACAAAGTGTGCACACAACAGTATTCATACCTTGGTTTTTGTGGTAAATGTGAATGGAAAAAAAACGGTTAACTTTTGACAAAGGTTTTCATACACATACCTTGTCCATAATGAAGAGGGCTCTGGGATCTTCATTGGAGAGGTAAGGGAGGAGGAAGATGGCTGCTGTGACAGAGTCCTATGAGGTTTTAGAGAATACCATTATGAGGCAAACCACTACTAATTGTACATACAAAGGCACACACAAATAACTGAGCAGTTCAGGCATCTGCGCACAATGCAGCTATATTTTTAAGATATTCTTACCTCTTTGTTGATGGATATCCATTGAATTGTGTCCATTTTCTGTATTAGAAAGAATTGTAAAAAGGGACAAAGTGTCCAACAACAGCCATTTGAACAAATATGACAGATAGATGGTATAATCATAAAACAATATCAATTTAGATCATACAAGAGAGAACCCTGACCTTAAATTGAGGAGATCTTTCAATTTTCCAGTTAAGTGCCTGCACCTGCTGTCATCTCAAATCCAAATGTTTCAGTTGGGTAGTTAGGTTCCTGCAAGAACCACCAAGAACTAAAAAGGTTCCTTGATGAAACCCACCTCATAAGTGGTTCTTGGAAAAACCTTTTGGGGGAATTTTTCAGTGCCAAAAACCGTAACGTTCTTCGATGAACTTTGAGGATCTTAGAAGAACCCTTGATGAACCCCACATTTTTAGAGTGTACATTCATTCTAAAGACACCTCAGCCACAGTAGCCCCCAAAAGATGAGTGGTGCCCAGTCATTCCAAACGGTGACTAATGACTGTTTCTGTCACGACTTCCGCCAAAGTTGGCTCCCCTGCCTGTTCGGGCGGTGCTCGGCGGTCGTCGTCGCCGTCCTACTAGCCGCCACCGATACCTTTTTCGTTTGTCTGTTTGTTTTGTCTAATTAGTTTCACCTGTGTTTCTGTTGTTTGGTTTAATGAGCTTCCCTATTTTTAGTAGGTAGACCCGCCCTTGTTTTGTGCGGTTTTGTCTTTATGTTACGTGTGTGCGTTTTAGGTAGAGGTGGATTTATTTTCTTATTACTTGGCACCCTGTGTTTTTGGGTTGTCACGTTATTGTCTGCGCCCTGTATTGTTGGGCTTATCATTTTTGTGTGCCGAAGTAAGAGCACTTTTCCCCAGTGGAACTCTCTGCGTCTGATTCCTTCACCCACCTAGTCCCGCGTGACAGTTTCATCTAAATTACACTACATTCTTAGAAAAAAAGGTGCTATCTAGAACCTAAAAGGGTTCTTTGGCTGTACCCATAGGAGCACCCATTGAAGAACCCCTTTTGGTTCCACGTATAAATAAACCTTTTGGGTTCCATGTAAAACCCTTTCCACAGAGGGTTCTACATGGAACCCAAAAGGGTTCGACCTGGATCCAAAAATGGTTCCCATTTGGGGACAGCCGAACAACCCTTTTGGAACCCTTTTTTCTAAAGAGTGTATAGTGGCCCGGAAATACGATGACATTGCGTAACAGTTGGCAAATAATTAGTAGGAAAAAACTTTGCCATTGTTATGATGTCGTCAAATTCGTCCTTCAATGCACACAGAGGGCTAATGTCAACAGTATGCATGTCAGTCTTTCTTGGCTCAAAGTAGAGAAGAGATTGACTGCATCAATTTCTGTTTTTGTGAGAAATATTAATGTGTTAAATTCCTAATTGTCTGTATAATCAACTTACATAGCTCTGACAGACATACTTACCCCACCAGGGGTCTCTTCACAGTCCCCAAATCCAGAAAGAATTAAAGGAAATACACAGTATTATATAGAGCCATGATCACATGGAACTCCCTTCCATCTCAAAATGTTCTTTAAAAAACAAATAAAACAACACCTCACAGCACAAAGTGTTCTTATTTTGATCTTATTTTCTTATTTCGAAATAGTGTAGTTCAGTCCTTGAGCTGTTCTTGTCTATTGATGTTCTGTATTATGTCATGTTTTGTGTGTGCCCCAGGAAGAACTAATGGGGATCCTAATAAAATAAAATAAAAATCCAAATATCAAATTTACTTTAGACAGATGGCAATGTTGCCATTAGCTAGCAGTTCGTAAAAAATACCTAGCATTTCTAGAGTTAGCTAGCTAGAATCAGATGCTCTCCCCACAATCGTAGCTAGCTAGCTAGCTAACGTAATACTATATCTCATGTTAATCTGATGACAAATGTTTTTTTCTACTAAGTATTTGCCTCCTTTAGAAATGACAATGTATTTCCAAGCAACTATAATGCAGTTCTTCATCAATGACAGTTGACAATGCATTGAGTGGAACGTTCAGTCAGGAGTCAGGCTTAAACATTCAAAACAATATTGTGATGAAACGTGTAAGCCAGGAATATGAATGCCCCACTTTACGCTAATGTAAATGCAGGGTGTGCTCCTTTAGCATTTTTTTAAAGTGTTGTGAGAAAATAGAAACGCAACTGAGGTTAACAAGCTTAGTCTTCAGATAAGGAGATGTCAGGGAAGTAAACATTTGAATTTCCAAATGTGATGACCGAGATTATGAAAGCTTATTCGAAGAGGGGAAATTGTTGTTCATGGTAAACATGTTGTTACTCTTATTAGCATATTGACTAGTCTGGTACTTTTCATTTAGTTGTATAAAGTTCTATCAAAACTGCCTTGGAGTAGTTAGATCTCCTCTTCGCATACCACAAACCACATTACAGTGCATTCGGAAATTATTCAGACCCCTTGACTTTTTCCACATTTTGTTACATTACAGCCTTATTCTAAAATGGATTCAATTGTTTTTTTCCTCATCAATCTACACACAATACCCCAAAATGAAAAAAAAAATCTAATATCACATTTACATAAATATTCAGACCCTTTACTCAGTACTTTGTTGAAGCACCTTTGGCAACGATTACAGCCTCGAGTCTTCTTGGGTATGACATTACAAGCTTGGCACGCCTGTATTTGGGGAGTTTCTCCCATTCTTGTCTGCAGATCCTCTCAAGCTCTGTCAGGTTGGATGGGGAGTGTCTCTGCACAGCTTTTTCAGGTCTCTCCAGAGATGTTCAACTGGGTTCAAGTCCGGGGTCACTCAAGGACATTCAGAGACTTCTCCCGAAGCCACTCCTGTGTTGTCTTGGCTGTGTGTTTAGGGTCGCTGTCCTGTTGGAAGGTGAACCTTCGAGGTCCTGAGCACTCTGGAGTAGGTTTACATCAAGGATATCTCTGTACTTTGCTCCGTTCATCTTTCCCTCGATCCTGACTAGTCTCTCAGTCCCTGCCACTGAAAAACATCCCCACAGCAAGATGTTGCCACCACCATGCTTCACTGTAGGGATGGTGCCAGGTTTCCTCCAGACGTGATGCTTGGCATTCAGGCCAAAGGGTTCAATCTTGGTTTCATCAGACCAGATAATGTTGTTTCTCATGGTCTGAGAGTCCTTCAGGTGCCTTTTGGAAAACTCCAAGCAGGCTGTCATCTGCCTTTTACTTAGGAGTGGCTTCTGTCTGGCAACTCTACCCTAGAGCCCTGATTGGTGGAGTGCTGCAGAGATGGTTGTCCTTCTGAAATGCGCTCCCATCTCCACAGAGGAACTCTGGAGCTCTGTCAGAGTGACCATTGGGTTCTTGGTCACCTCCATGACCAAGGCCCTTCTCCCCCAATTGCTCAGTTTGGCCGGGTGGCCAGCTCTAGGAACAGTCTTGATGGAATGTTGGAGGCCACTGTGTTCATGGGGACCTTCAATGCTGCAGAAATGTTTTGATATCCTTCCCCAGATGTGTGCCTCGACACAATCCTATCTCGGAGCTCAATTCCTTCAACCTCATGGCTTGGTTTTTGTTCTGACATGCACTGTCAACTGTGAGACCTTATATAGACAGGTTTGTGCCTTTCCAAATCATGTCCAATCAATTGAATAATTATGTAAATAAGGTATCTGTTTTTTATTTGTAATAAATTGGTAAAAATGTCTAAAAACCTGTTTTCACTTTGTCAAGGGGTCTGAATACTTTCCAAATGCAGTGTATGCCCAAGGAGACAGGGGTTTTATGTTAATCAGGTTTCCATGGGTAACACAAACAATCCTTAGTTCTCTTTGATTTATCTTTTAGTCCAAAAAGTAATGAGTACAACCTGGATGCTGAATCCACGGCTTAAGGAAGATATTTCTCCTCACTGAATTGAAACAGTACATTAGCAGAACTAACGCAACCTGTAACTGCATTTTAGCCATAATTCTTTTCCTCTTACAGGGGTTGGTTAACGTAATTCAATCAGGGATTCTGGGAGAGCAGGGATTGTCTCCCAGTGTCTGGTGGAAAGCAGACTGAAACAGGTTTCCTCTAGGATTTTGCCTGTGTTTAGCTCTATTCCATTTATTTTTTATCCTAAATAACTCTGTAGTCCTTGCCGATGACAAGCATACCCATAACATGATGCAGCCACCACCATGCTTGAAAATATGAAGAGTGGGACCCAGTGATGTGTTATGTTGGATTTGCTCCAAACATATTACTTTGTATTCAGGCCAAAAGTTAATTTCTTTACCATATTTTTTGCAGTATTACTTTAGTGCATTATTGCAAACAAAATGTATGTTTTGGAATATTTGTATTCTGTACAGGCTTCCTTCTTTTCGCTTAGTCATTTAGGTTAGTATTGTGGAGTAACAACACTGAACAAAAATATAAATGCAAAATGCAACAATTTCTTATTTAGGCTTGCCATAACAAAGAGTTTGAATATTGACAGTAAAATGGCGCCGACAGATAGGGCAGCCGTGCTTCTAGTTGCTAGAAAACTTTGTAGTATTTTTTTTTCTGTGTTATTTCTTACATTATTAGCCCAGAATTTTTTGGGTGTTATTACATACAGCCGGGAAGATCTTTTGGATATCAGAGTGCCGGTAACTCACCAACATTACCACTAGTATGACCAGGAATTAGACTTTCCCCAATCGGATCCTTTGTTCGTACCCCCCAGGGCAATTGAATTGATTCCAGAGGCTGATCCAAAACACCGGCGGCGGAGAAGAGTTATTCGGAGTGGACTTCTAATCCGACTCACCCACCGCTTCCAAGTATAGTACTCGCTAATGTTCAGTCTCTGGATAATAAAGTTGATGCGCTCAGGGCAAGGATTTCCTTCCAGAGAGACATCAGGGATTGTAACATACTCTGTTTCATGGAAACATGGTTCTCTCAGGATATACTGTCTGAGTCCGTACAACCAGTTGGGTTCTCAGTTCATCGCGCAGACAGGAATAAATATCTCTCTGGGAAGAAGAAGGGCAGGGGTGTATGTTTCGTGATTAACTGGTGTGATTGTAATAACAGGAACTCAAGTCCTTTTGTTCATCCAACCTAGAATACCTCACAATCAAATGCCAACTGTATTACCTCCCAAGAGAATTCTCTTTAGGTATAGTCACAGCCATGTATATTCCCTCTCAACCGATACCACAACGGCCCTCAAATAACTTCACTGGACTTTATGCAAACTGGAAACCACATATCCTGAGGCTGCATTTATTGTAGCTGGTGATTGTAACAAAGCAAATTTGTAAAAATGTGTGTGTTCTATCAACACATTGACTATAGTACTCACGCTGCTAAAACACTCGACCACTGCTACTCCAACTTCCGGGATGCCTACAAGGTCCTCCCCCGCCCTCCCTTCGGCAAATTTGATCACGACTCCATTTTGCTCCTCCCTTCCTATAGGTAAAAACTCAAACAGGAAGTACCCGTGCTAAGGACTATTCAACGCTGGTCTGACCAATCAGAATCCACGCTTTAAGATTGTTTTGATCATGCAGATATGTTCTGGGTAGCCTCTAAGAATAACATTGGCGAATACACGGATACCGTGACTGAGTTTATTAGGAGGTGTATAGGAGATGTTGTACCCACTGTGACTATTAGAACCTACCCTAACCAGAAACCGTGGATAGAAGGCAGTATTCAAGCAAAACTGAAAGCGTGAACCACCGCATTTAACCATGGCAAGGTGACTGGGAATATGGCCGAATACAAACAGTGTAGCTATTCCCTCCGTATGGCAATCAAACAGGCAAAACGTCAGTATAGAGACAAAGTGGAGTCGCAATTCAACGGCTCAGACACAAGACGTACTGTATGTGGCAGGGTCTACAGACAATCACAGACTACAAAGGGAAAACCAGGCACGTCGTGGACACCGACGTCTTGCTTCCGGACAAGCTAAACACCTTCTTCACCCGCTTTGAGGATAACACAGTGCCACCGTCGCGGCCTTGATGATCTTTTTGGCCTACCTGTGGCAACAGGTGCTGTAGGTGTCCTGGAGGGCAGGCAACCGCAGGGCTCTCCAGAGGGTGGTGCGGTCTGCAAAAAGCATCACCAGGGGCAAACTACCTGCCCTCCAGGACACCTACACCACCTGATGCCACAGGAAGGCCAAAAAGATAATCAAGGACAACAACCACCCGAGCCACTGCCTGTTCACCCTGCTATCATCCTGAAGGCGAGGTCAGTACAGGTGCATCAAAGCTGGGACTGAGAAACTGAAAAACAGCTTCTATTTCAAGGCCATCAGACAGTTAAATAGTCATCAGTAGCACCTTAGAGGCTGCTGCCCTACGTACATAGACTTGAAATAACTGGCTAATAATGGAACACTGGTCACTTTAATAATGTTAACATATTTTGCATTACTCATCTCTTATATATATTGTATTCTATTCTACTGTATCTTAGTCTATGCCGCTCCGACATTGCTCATCCAAATATTTATAAATTCTTAATTCCATTCCTTTACTTCGCATTTGTGTGTATTGTGTGTATTGTTGTGAAATTGTTAGATATTACCTGTTAGAGCTAGAAACACAAGCATTTCGCTACACCCGCAATAACATGCTAAACATGTATATGTGACCAATAAAATTTGTTTTGATTTGACTCAAGACATTTCAGCTTTTCATTTTTTATCCATTTAAAAAAAAATAAATCTAAAAACAAAATTCTACTTTGACATTATGGGTAGATCAGTGACACAAAATCTCAATTTAAATTCATTTTCAATTCAGGCTGTAACAGAACAAAATGTGGAAAAAGTAAAGGCGTGTGAATACTTTCTGAAGGCACTGTATCGATTGCGTGATAATTTCACAGATGACGTGAAACGACAATGAAATACTGATACACTTTACACTTTTCATTTGCCTGACATTGGTTAATTATTTGTTTCACTAATAGGTTCAACGTGATTAAATAGATGGAAAACGTTTACTGAAATGCAATGGAACCTGTTATTTTCACACATGGTAATTGCACTGATTGTGGTAGCCTAATTACATGGCTGGGAAATAGTACTGTCTATTGAGTTGAGACTGCTCATGTAAAAGGGTGCTCTATATCCTTTTGTACATTTATTTTTAAAACACACATTTTCGCCTCAATTATGGTACTTTATTTGGTTAGTACCAAGTATATGGTTTGTACTGTATATGATTTGTAGATGTTCAATATCTGTCAACAACATTTCAACTTACTGTCCTCTAACCCTACGCTTAATTCTTACCCTAACACTTATTCTAAACCTATCCCTAACGATAACCGTAACCGTAAGCACGTGCCTATCAACAGATACTTTGTTAATAGTATGACCATCTGTAGATAATCTATATGGAACTGTCCAAATAAAGTATGACCGGAAGAATATTTTGCAATACATAAATATGTTATTCCAGACTAAATGTATTGCACCATATATTAGAATTGCACCAATATTAGAATGTTGTATTTCCCTCCTCGTTTTCATGTATTTTTTTGTGATGATTGTATTTTTGTTTTCAAAGGCTTGGCCTCAGATGCAGTGCAGAACAAGAAGAGGAGTGAGGCATGGGGTGCCATCCTGGGCACAGGAGTGGCTGTGTGCTTTGTGGCGATGGTGGTCTATGTCATCCAGAGAAGGAGAGGCCGACGGGATTTCACACACAGGAAGCTTGTTGAGGAATTCCCCTCAGACCCAGGTAGGCAGTTCCCTTGGAGATATTTCCCTTTGATGATTTCCTGGCATATTTTCTATCTGATAGGACTGAATAAATGAATAGGAAAGCACCTGCTATCATAAATCGGCCATGCAAAATGTCACATCTCTGTTTCTCACTCCTAGTTCAACAACTGGACAACAGTGAGCCTTTGGATTTGAAATATGATGGTTCAGCTTACTACAATCCTGGACTCCAAATGGACAACATCCAAATGGCCAACTTTCCACGAGGACATCAAAATTGAAAAGGACTCCAAGTCTAACCTTAAACACGTTAAAGACAACTTTCATATACAAAATACTTATTGAGACCCAACATATGCAATAACGTGCATAAATATCTAGAACAGAATGTTAAGTCATAGATTTTTATTATTTTTTATTATAATTTTTTTTTCTTCTAAGGGGTAGATCAGCTTAATATTGCGGAAAGATTGTTACTTCCATCAATGTAATTGTCTGCATTTCCAATCCCCCATATATTTTTTAGGGTAAATATATCCATATACATACACATATGCATACATATACACATATATACATAAACATACCTATATAGAAATACATACTTTTTTTAGAATATACCTTTATTATTACCCGCAAACCCTACCACCCTTCCCCCAATTGGAGTAAACTAATAAACCATAA